>NC_141574.1:8267009-8890497 GCF_036417535.1 Chlamydotis macqueenii
GCTGCTGAGCTTAACCTCAGCTCCAAGTAGACTGTATGGTTTAGCTGCAATCTAAACTTTTTGAAAAACAGAAGCTGAAATAGTAACGCAACAGTATTAGCCCTGTAGGGAAATATCTAAATAAGCAATACAATTAATGAAATACTATTTATAGCCATTGTGTCATAAATGTATTATTTATAAACAGAAGTCCAGCGAGTTAGCCAGGGTAAACTGACACAGCTCTGCTGATTGTAAAAGTGATTTACAGTAACAGTGGATCTGGTCCAGCCTGTTCCAGTACAGCTGTCACTGCTGTGTTGGAGAGAAATTTGAGGAAAGGACATGCCTGTAAAATATTGCATTGGTTTTCTCATTTTCAGCCTGGAACATCCTCTCACTTGTAAGGCCTTGGGGCCTGGACAGCAATGCCTGAGTGTGAGTATCGTTACAACCAAAGCAGAATCAGGCTGCTAAACCACTAGCTGATGTTTAGCAAACCTCTCTGAATTCCACACCATTTCTGGACAATCTTCTCCTGCTCATCTCTTCTTCCAGACAGAAATTGTTCCTGGCACTTAACTTAAAATCTCCCAGGTACTTCTTACCTGTCATCAGTAATCCCCATGGAATAAGACATAGCCATCTGTTCTCTGTGTTACAGCATTGTTTCTGAGTTTTCTCCTGATTCCTTTTGATTTTTTCTTGCAGGTTGTGCTTCTAGACCTTGCTCCCTTCAGGGACCTTACCCATTCCCAGTAGAACTGCAGATTGACTTCATAGCTAATAAAGACACTGCTGCCATTTATACCATCTGAAATAGTCTTACACTGTTTGGGCATCATTAGGTGCAAATAAATATTGTTGGCCAGGACCAGTGAGCTGGGTATACATTTGTAAGCACAGAGAGGAAACATTCCTATCCACATCAGGTGCTCCCACAAAGCTCAGAGTAGAGTTGTTCTATCAGATCCATGTCAGATTTTGAATGAAGCTGAGCAGGACCTACTGATTTCTACAAAACATCTCCTTATGGGAAAACACCTTTTGACATTGTTGCTAATACAGACTTCTGAGAAGGCAGCTCATGAGATCAAATGGTAGGTAGTCTCTAGGATTCTTTAGAGATGATCTCCTATATAATCTTAGCCCAGTTAAAGAGGAAAACATTATTATTGCAGTGACTTGGAGCAGATTTTCTA
Source organism: Chlamydotis macqueenii (assembly GCF_036417535.1). Taxonomy (NCBI): domain Eukaryota; kingdom Metazoa; phylum Chordata; class Aves; order Otidiformes; family Otididae; genus Chlamydotis; species Chlamydotis macqueenii. Next base: position 8,268,191 of record NC_141574.1, read on the forward strand.
AAATGTTGTGTAGAGAGTCTGCATAAATATTTGAAGCCTTCTAGGCAATGTTGAACATTTCTTTTCAGAACTGCATCTGATGACATGCTCTCACCAGAACAGCTGACACTGAGGGACACACGTAAGGGCACTGCAAAAGCTGAGGGCCAGGCACAAGACCTGCGGACATCATATAAGACAGTGAGTGCTTTGCCATTATTACTGCTTGAGGACAGGGAGAAGGGAATTTGACTGTTGTAGCACAGGAAGGTAAAGCTGTGCACCTTTGCCTGCATTTTTGCATTTTCCTGTTTAATGTCCCCATATTTTAAAAAGTTTATCCCAGGAAGTTACATTAAAAATTAATTGTTATTGAATTTATACTTAATGTGTGAATCCTCTTACAGGATTCTTTTTAGAGATGGTCATTTCAATGCACTTGCTTGTTTCGGTTCATAGCATTAGGCAGGAGCTGTGTCTTCTCTGCTGACTATTGACCTGGCATAGCCACAGGGGTAGTTTGCAAGACAGAGGAAAAAAAAAAGGTGGATGCATTAATAGTTCATTACAAAGAGCGAAAAATTCTAACTAATCATGGCACAGTGTTGCTGCTAATGCATTTGAAACCTCCCTCTACCTCACCAAACCATATGGGGGTTTAAAATGTAAATACAATTTGTAATTGAGAGCAGCATTTTATTACTTGCTTTTAAGAGGCACAGGACGCCTGTAACCCTCAATATGAAATTTCCGTTGGCTAGAAATAAATTCAGCTCCATGTTTTGTTTTTATTCCCGCTGCGACACCCGCATGAGAAAGGTAATGGCTGGTCTGCAAGCTTTCACTCTCTCACTCAACACTGAGGGGAGAAGTGGCTGGGAGCTGTGGTTTTCAGTCGCACTACTGGCTTCCTCACATTGCACACTGGAGGCAAAAGCAAACATGCTGCAGAATAAATCCTCAGAGATGCTGAGAGCTGCTGAGCTACCACAGCCAGGGCTGGAGTCGGTGAGAACAGCAGGCACTCAACCTTTCCCTGAGTTTTGCTCTCATTTTTGGTAGTATGCTGCCTAAAAGCAGATTGCAGTTACTTATTTATCAGCCTTACAACAGCACCTACAAAGTGCAGTCCTGGGCTCAGGTTCCATTGTATTAGGGGCTGTACCACTACAGAACAAATAACAATTCCTGCCACAGTAAGCTGCAAATGTACATGTAAGAAAAGTGACAAGAAAAACAAACAGAGAAATGAGTGTGGGACATTTTTGCTTCTTCTGTGATATGGGAGGTGTCTCAAGGATATATGATTTATAGTTAGGTCCTTTAGGGAGGCAAATAGTCAGGCTGTATTTGATTTAAAGAGTAACCTGATTGTAACCATAACATGATTCAACTTTAAACTTTCAGGATTTTAGCTTGTCTGGGAATGCAAAATTCCTACATGGAGATGGAGGCCTTAAGAGTGCCACCACCAAGTAAGTTACTCATGGGTACCTCTGTCAGCTTGAAAATAATCCCTCTCACCCTTAATCCCTCTCACCATTCCTATCTTCCTTCTCTTGCTTTTCTGTCAGCTCTAGATCTGGGAAATAGCATGAAAAGAGATCCTCATAAACAGCACAATAATCCTGTCCTGCAGTCCTTGAAGGACATTAGTAGGGAAAGAACAAAAGAAAGTTACTGACATTTTGGCTGGAAGGACTAGTGACCTCCACCTGTGCAGAAGTCAGGAATGTCTAGACAGTTAAAGAAGAGTGAAGAGGGATGGATTTAAAGAAAGACAGAGGAAAACCTCCAGATTTTAAAGGAAGCCGTTACACCAGCTTGTGTGCTGGTTGCTCAACAACAAAATGGACAGTTCAGGGCAAAGTGGACAGTTCAGAACTGTAGGGAAAGGATTCAGAAACTGTCCAACAGTGGGTCTCCCAGGCCTGAAGAGTTCACCCCTCTACTAGAATTATTAGAGCTTGTTTTTCAAGAAGATAAATCTTGTCCCATAATTCTAGTAAAAATAGAGAAAACAATAAAAATAAAACTACATTTGCCTTCAAGTGCAAGTTTTGACACTTTGTTGGGTGCCCAGTGCCTCACAGGGTTTAACTCATCATATACTTCTTCACTGAGGAATCAGGAAGGTATTAACTGTAAGACTTGAAATGAAGGCAACCATGCCAGTGCCTGCCACTGTAGTGAACAGAAACTCATTCTTCTACTTCAAGACTTCTTGGCTGAATTAATGTGTAGGACATAATAATAGCCATGCTGAGAGCGAAATATTTCCCCTCTCATTAGAAACCACTTCTGTTCTTGCTGAGCTGTATCCTCCTACCTTCATCTGTTCTGGGTTCTATCCAACATTATTTACAATAATTGTATCCACCTTCGCTGTTGGATTTCTCAAAGGAATTGTGGCTAAGAGGGATAAAAGACAGCTACACACTCAGTGGCTTTTTCCTCAAACAAATCAGGAAGTCAAGCATGGTTTACAATGAGAAAGAGCTACTTGAAGAGCTCTGAGTGGGTTTTTTTAGCCTCTTAACGTTGCAGGACACCTAGACGTCCTATCTTATACATGAGAAACTTAAATCATACATTCTGTCAAGTAGATGAGTGAGTTGATTAAAAAGACCCCTGAATATCCAAAAGCTCCGACTGAAGTCTCAGTTGGAGCTTGACCTAAAGGCTGGAGTGGAGTAACATGGGAGTAATCTACCTACAGTTTGTTTGTCTTCAGGGAGTCCTTATCTTCCCAGATCTGTCAGCTTAGTGGTAAGAAGCAGGCAAACTGTCCAGGACTAAGCCGCAAATGTGGAGCGATGACTGGATTTGCTAAAGTTACTTCTCTCTGTACCTCTGTTAGCCTTGAATGTTTGTATGTTTCTTTATACAATAAAATGATAAATAGTAAAAGTAAAATACGGAATGATGTGCAGCTGATGCCTCATTGCACGTTACCTGTTTTCTTGTCACACTGACAAATACCAAAAGGCAAATGACCTCTCTTCACTAACCCACACTTATCTACGTGATCTTCTGCACAGTGCACAACTGCAGTGACTAAATGAGGACTTGGTCATATATAAACACATTAAACAATAGATGAAAATAGCATCTGAACAGACTGTACGTGTACCTCCCTCACTGAAGTATGCGCTCAGTAGGCAAAAGAGTGTCTGGTTTAATGAGGTTAATGAAAATTGGATTTCCTTCTGCATGGCATATTTGAGAAAAAACTTAGGCTAGAACTTCACAGCAGAAACTTTCCTGAGGGACTTCCTTTTCTTCTGTGCTCTTTCTGACTGGCACATACATGTGATCTGTGAGTTCTGATTGGCATCCTTATGTCTGAAAGTGAACACCTAGCATTTCCTGGGTTATTATGCATTTTTCCTTCTAATACAGCATGAGTTCAATGTCTGTCATTGGTGAGGGAGCATTACTCACTCCCCATAACAAAATTAAAAGTAGAAAAAGTGATTATTCCTTACTTGCATCTTCTGAAGAGGTTGTTAAGTTTTTTGCTTGCTGTAGAAGATCATGGCAGCCCTACCTCAGCAGTCACTACTACTGTCTATATGAGATTTATTCTTGGAAGTTAGGCTGAAGGTTGGCTGGGAGCCACAGTTGTTAATGATAAGCATCCTCCAGTTTAGATTCATAGAATCGTGGTTGTTTAACCATCATTGTCAATGTGTCTGCTTCTTTTCAGAACATTGGAATATGAGGTGCTCCACTTGTCTCACAGGTGTTCACTCTCTGGCCAGGCTGGGTCCCACGTTGACTTGCTATGCTGGCAGGATGCACTGTCACCCACTGCAAAAACCGAGTCTCCGCTGTCAGTGCAATCCATCACTGACCAGCAGTCAGTGCAATCCATCCTACTGCACATTTCATGTACAGCTCCTGGACTACAGTGGAATGACAGTTCCCACCATTATGGACTAGATGATCTTCAAAGGTCCCTTCCAACCCAAAAACAGTCTATGATTCTATGAATGCTGCAAAGAAAAATTATATTGTGCTTGATTCTCTCCTCAGCCACATGTTGGTCAATCCCAGATAATCCTACTCATTCTAAGAGGTGACAGTGGATTTATGCTATTGCTTGTGAGGTCAGAATATGGCCCCTTCCTGTGCATTGTGTTCCTTTTCATAATATTAAACTAAGCTTATGAGAGAGGGTTGTTTCTTTAGTACAAAAGGAGAGTTTGTTACTATGCCATGTGATGATTCTCCCGTAATGATTTCTTAGAAAAGTGCCAAAGGATTGAATTAGGAACTTGTGACATTTACAAAGAGTTGTTAAGTGTCTTTGTGGTTCCTAGCTTTTACAGCTACTCTGCTGGTGGAATATGGCCCTGCTACCATGTCCTACCTTCAACATCTGCAAAGCAATGCCAAACTACTATACTCAACATTTCCAGAACGACTCTTTCAGCTAGCATTTTTCACTGCACTTAAATTCTTGAATTGTCCCACATTTGGCAGTCTTTTTTTCTAGTGCTCTTATGGATGCTGTAGTCTAAAACCTGTGCTGTATTCTGAGGTACTATTGCTGCCTATCTTCTGATCCCTTGCATCTGTGTTGTAACCTGCAATGGAACATAAGTGTGTACAAACAGAAATTACAAATACGCCAGATTTATTTAGAAAAGTAGATTTTAGCCTAACAGAAAAAAAAATATAGTAGACCCCATCAAAAGCTAGATAAAAGACAGAAAGATTCAGGCAAAATTTCTGACTGGGAGAACCATTTGTCAAGTGGTGGGCTCGTTCCTTGGTTCTTTGAAAGTTTTAAGTGAATATAGCCTGTCTGTCTGTGAAGATAGTTGGCCAAAATGTTAGCAGATGTCTAAGCCTCACCTGCTTTCCCAGAGCTCTTTTACTTTTCTCCAGCCTCTATCAGTTCCTGACTTCTGCTTTGTTAAACCCTAACTTCTCAGCAGGATATCTTGCTGCCAGAAAGAACAGGCATTGTCAGCAGAAACTAATTACTTTTTCATCAAATCCTACCTTGCAGCCAAAATGTTGTGGTCTATCCCACTGCTTCCAATGCTTCCCAAATCATTCGTGTACAGATGACACCTCCTGTGTGGCCAGCGGTCCAAGGTGGATGTGGAGGATACGTTAGACTGCAGATGTGAACAGTGAGTGCAAATCCACTAACTAGACTGGCTCAAAGTCCATGGGGGCTGAATTCTGTCACTGAGGATACCATGGCTTGAATTGGCTTGGCCAACTACTGTCAGCATAAAATAATAACAATGTTTAAATGTATGTTCTAGCTCAACCAGAAAACATGGCTTGATACAGCAACTGATATATAAAATGCCGTGGCCTGTGTTAGACAGGAGAAGTGGCTAGAGATTTTTTTTTATTGTTTCATCTGTAGAACTCTAGCAGAAATTACAGTAGATTTCATTATAATCCATCAGCTCAAGTATTTTGGGTTACTGTTGGGTCTTCTGTTTTGGTTCTGCTGGATGGAGAACAAGGCAGAGCTGTTGCCTAGGGATTCATACCATCACCAGAACATTCCATCTGTATTTATTATTATTGTTTGAGGTTTTCACAAATAAGGCTTATGTCTGCTTTTTCCACTGGGGAACTGGGCAGTATTAAGTAGCCAGGGAATGAAAGAGAAAGAATTAATGCAAAAGGCTGAGATTCTAACTTTGCCTATGATGGACTTCCCGTAGGCCTATAGCAAGACAGAGCCTTTTGCTTCTGCTCTCTTTCTGGGGAACAGGGAAGGAATAACAGTGTGTTTCAGCCTTGTGAGTGTGTTGGGAAGACAGACTCAGTCTTGGTTTTCAAATGCACATATACTGTGGTAATTAGAACAATAGAAAAGCAAATAAAAACAGGAAAAAGAAAAGTACCTAACCCACAAAAGGATTTGGTTGATGTGCAGCAAATGAGATATGGGACCACAGACTACGTGATGAAGTTAAGAGAAATACTGAACAGCTGCTTTGCTACACACTTCTACAAAATGAAATGACATCCTGCAGGAAAAATGGTACGAGCTCATTTAGTACCCGAGAGGGCAGAGCTAAGGTTATAGGGACTATAACAGTGTTGTCATTTCCTTTCTCCCAGGAGCTGCATTTTCTAACTTGATCGCTTTCCTAATGTAATTGCATTTTATGTGATGATTTTTTAGAGCCTGATTCTTGCAAGAGTAAATCAGGAGGAACCCCAGCAAAGCCAATGAAGGATGTTATTGCAAAAATGATGGGTGGCACAGCAGAATCAGGCATGCTCAGTCCATAACCACCTTCTCTAAATTCTGCAACAAATGCCCCATGCTGGAATAGTAAGTAAGTATCAGGTGAAAACACAAAACAATGACAGCAGTGCAGTTTTCAGTAGCCACATCATATTATGTCATTGATGTCAGGTTGAGTTATATTAGTCTGCTTTTCATTATGTTGTGTTATGCCTTTTGACATAATGCAACACACTGTAAGTAACATAAAGTGACCTCCAAGTATAAAAGAGAACACAGTTTTTGTCAGGTTAGATAGTGGCTATAAATTCTCAGAGAGGGAGGGGTAAGTTAGAGAAGGAGGTTTGGATTCAGTGTACCGAACAACAAATGCACAGAACATTACAGCAGCCCTGGCAGTTTCCAAATAGGTGTATGTGTCTCCGCTCAACAGAGAGAGAAGATTTTCAGTGGGATTTGTGCTGTTTAATTTGTTTAAAATTCTGCAGTTACCTGTAGTAGCTCTTTCTTTTCTGTACCTGGACTGTAGGAGCTCCATACACAGTGAACATAAGACTAACTCGCCTGAGACTCACCTTGTTGCCAGGCTCCAAAATACAGTAGTCAGACCAAGCTTAGCCAATGGGCTTTCTACGCAGCACTGTGTAACCTCTCCTCTGTATCAAGGATTTAATCAGCTGCTAAGAAAACTACTGTAGGGACGAAGGAAAAGGGAATCATTATGGCTCTGAAAAGAAGGGGAGCTCCTCATTCATTTAAGGTGATTGAGGAAAAGTGAGTGGTTCAAGGGAAGTTTCTAATTTTCTCTGGAGGGCTTGAAAACCAGCTCAGTGTGGCAGTTCTTGCTGGTGGCTTTGCTGGAATAAGCTAGTGTTCTCACTTTAGTGCCTACTTGAGAGGTGCTTGATCCATACTCCTGATCCATGGTTTGTACATTTGCCAGGATTTGCAAGAAGATGTTTCAGTTTGCTGCTTTACTTTTAATTCCTATTTATAACTGGATAAATCACAGAGTATATCTGTTCCCTACCTGTAGAAAAAATTAACAACTGTGATTTAGAGGATGTTAGGAGCCACATATCAGTGAGGAAACAGAGGATATGTCCAGAGAACAGTAGTAACTGCCAGTTCCTGAAGGTACATTTTGCCAGAGTGCAGAGTGCCAGGATGGGGCTCACATGAGTCCTATTTTTAGATAAGGACTGGCCTTGTCTTTACCCTCAGCACTAGATTAGATATCAGACAGAGAGATCAAGCCTAGTCAGTGCATAGAAAGTGGAGTCCTTTGATGTGAAGGCTGAGATGCACTTCTTCTAAAGGTTTGGGGATTGTCCCTACCTATCGGTAGAATATGGAAGGTTTCAGTTTCCAAATACGATTAACTGTCACATGTCTTCTTTTGAAGGCATGCTGCTCAAAGACATGAAGGAAAACTATCTGTGTGCAAAAGAAGAAGTGTAATGTTGTGGTGTGAAGTTGGTCTCAAAACTCATTCTGCAATAGCTAGAATACTTACAAAGGTACTTCTTATAAATTTCTTATGTAATATATTCCACATTAGTGGCTTTTGTCTGTCCCCACTGGACTAGGAGAAGAGGCCACATTCCATTTGGCATCCCATCTCACTACAAGAATTGTCACTAAGTCCTGTCATCTGCATCTATTTAGATAGTGAATGCTATATGGATCAGAAACATTTTCATGATCAGTCTGAAAGATGGAAGTTGCAAAGGAACCTGAATATATTTGATGTGGTCTTCCAGAGCAGTAATAAGATGTGGAATGTCACTTAAATAGGTGGTTTAAGGTTAAAGTGTAAAATTGCTAAGAGGAATAGTGTAGCATTTTGTGTGAAAAAGGTGCGTGGATGAGCCGTTACAATAGCACATGATGTCACAATCCAATGTGCATTACGTGCATTTTCTTTATCATTTCTCCATCTATAAATGCAATGTAAGTTAATATCTACTTAATTCTTCAACCTGATCTGGTTGGAGATGTCCCTGCTCCTTGCAGGGGGGTTGGACTAGATGACCTTTAAAGGTCCCTTCCAACCCTAACCATTCTATGATTGATTCTATGATTCTAATTTACAGGCATGCAGAATTCCTTTAAGATGTGTATGAGATGCTGTTCTTGTTCATGAGGTTATTAAATATTAGAGAATCAGCAGTTACTTCTTCTGAACAGTGTGCAATAAACCAGCCCTGATCTCCATCCTGCAAAGAGATCTGTGCAATCAGACCCCTGTGACACTGACATCTACAGTGCTCTGCATGAGTGCAGAGATCTACCTTTAAGTATCATTTCACAGCATCAGAGAGTCCAGAATTAAACATGAAACATTCTGGTAAGTATTGTTAAGTTCATAAAGAAAGCTGTCACCCTATACTTGATAAGCTCATAAAGAAAGATGTTACTCTTGGTAACATCACACCTTACTTATGGCCAGGGAGACAGACTCCACACTGGAAAATCTCACTGAGATTTGCAGCCAGGCTGGATCTCAGGAGACTTCCTATTATTATTTTCTTTGCTAATAAATCATTATGTTGTTTCTTTCACAGCACAGAGAGTTCAAATAAACCTGTCCCTGTGACAGTCTGGTTGTCTGAAGGAGTGTCCTGTTCTGTTGAGTCATGTGAGAGGAAAATACAAAGAAGTAGAAAGACAGATCAAAAAGGGGTAGCAGAAAGGGCCCTGGAGGCAGACTTAAGTTTAGTATTTAATATTTCAGGTAAAATATTCACTTAGCATCAATTATCTTGTTGGGTTCTTTTTTTTTTTTTTTTCCCAAATGAAATTGCCTTCTGAATCAGCCAGCTCTCTAATTACTAGATTGAATGATTGAAATTTTTAGGGCAATTAAATTCAAGGCTTTCTTTTTCAGTCCTTATGTTATTCCCCCCTTCTCTCCCTCCCCTCTCCAGTCTGGAGCCTTTCTATAATTTGGAGGCAGTTGCAGAAGCAAGCAGACCTTTAAAGCCAAGATGTATGTCTCCCTTAATTCCTCTGTGTATTTGTTTTATAGACTAAGCAGAGAGGGTTCTGGTCTCTCAGGACATGTGCACTGCAAACACACAGTATTGTGTGGGTTTTATCCTAACATGCCATGTCATTTAAAAAAGCTTGAAAGAATTAATTTAGTATAGAAATTCTGTGAAAAGACAAAGATCAATGTAGAAAATACATACACTATTGGAAAATGCCTGCAGATCAAGCTAGAAAACTAAGGAGAAAATGGATTATAATAATGATGATTGATGATATACTAGATAAGGGAAAACAAGACTCCCAAAGAAACAGTACAAAGCATCTGTTAACAGAGCTGTTAGCACAAACTCATGAAATGGCTGAATGAAGAAATAAGTATTCTTCCAAAAAAGGACACAGAATTTATAGGATGGAATCGTGGGCCCAGTGGACTCAATGGCAAAGCTGCTTCTCATTTGGCTGTCTTGGTAGGATGAGGGCCCTGATCCTGCAAAACAAGTAGGCATATTCTTGAATGTAAGTATGTGAGCTGTTACACTGATTTCAGTGGGACCATTCCTTCCTGAAAGTTAAGCAGATGCTTAGCAGCTTTGCTGAATCAGTACCTTACCCAGTGAACGTGATAAGTCTTTATCACAATGAACCTTTGACATTACATAAGATTTCTCTCAAAAACACTACTTTGAGTTTTTCTTATTACCAAACTCAGTGCAGCACACAAACCTGGGTCTGTCCACCAGGCAGTTGCAGTCAAGTGGACTGAGGGATTTATTTTTATGCTGTGTTACACTTGGTATTGGTATAATGTCACGAAAGTCAGAACAATGTGCACTAGGCTAGCTTCCAACTTGCATCCACGACAGTTTTGCTAAAGCTAGATGAATTGTATTGTGCTTATTTGTTACTTAATTATCCCTGTAGGTGTTCGAGGTACTTCACGACAGCTAAAACAGTCCTTGCCCTGAAGAGCATGCAGTCAAATCTAAGATTAGAGATGACAGCACTGCAAGGGGCTGGATCTGGAGAAAGAACAAGGTCTTTGTTCAATTAGATACTTAAACGTGTTTCTGCCTCAAAGTTCAGTTCATTGGTTAAGCACTTCCCTGACTCAAGGTTAGTGTGTCTGATACAGGCATGTATTTCAGATGCTAGTTTATGTTCTTAAAAAAACTATTGTTGCTGCTGCTTTTAATGCACTGGTTGTGCTGTATAGATACTCTCACAGACGTCAGTTAGACCTTAAGGAAATATGATTTCATGCCCCTGGAATTATGCCAGCTTGTACTGGTTAATGTTTTGGCCCACTGTGATAATGCCAAACGTGATTTAGGAATCAGATGGAATGCGTATGCATTAATGTCCGTGAGCATTCCCTGGGAGATACAGCCCTTGTGGATCCTGTGCTGCTTTCTGTTTTCTCCTGCTCTCAACACCGTCTTCGTTATTACACATCTCTTATTTTCATGTTTTGAAATCCATTGACTCCCATCAATTTGCTGTAGCTTGAGATCTGACCCCTGGACTACCAAGCCTGTGTGATAGATTCAGGGAAAGCAGACCTGATCTGACTCACTTTATTGCCATCTGCGGAGCAGTGCTTTTCCAGCATACCTCCCAGTTAGAGATGCACCTATGCAGAGCCTTAGTCATTTTTCTGGAGCTCTGAATGCATGCACCAGACATCTCGGTGGCCTGGATTTATTGCTAGTTTCCTCTGCGTTTGCTCAAGGAGTGTGTTTCTCTTTCTGATTTTTCAGGATGCCATGTCCACTTAAAATCTTTCTAGTGCATGCTCCTCTGTGTTCATTATTTAGAAGTACCTGGGAAAGCCCCTTCAGCTCTAGCTTATTGCGAGTGCTGTGCAATTGTATCCCAACTGCCTACTCTACTTATCTACTGCATTATTTCTGTGAAAGCAAAAGCCGTGCATGGAACAGATGCTTGGAATGGTAGTGAGATCGAATTACTGCACTTTTCCAACCTGACATCTATTGTCTAAACTTGGAGCAGGCATATTTTTATTCCTTGGTGTCACTATATAAAGAGACAATTGGTGTTGTGTTTGCTGGCTGACCAGTTGGCAGAGAAGGGGTGGAAGGAGCAGCAGCAGTATGGTAGGTTTTATTCTTTCCCATGTCTGTCTGTTTATCTCTGTCTGTATTTCTTTCTGACCCTAACAATTCAAACAGAGTAGAATGGGCGGGAGCCCATGAACTCTCATACTTAGTATCCCATCCAGTATAAAGATATATCCCGTAGAGTGAGCTGTGAACTTCCAAGGACTTTTCTGCATGTCTTTAACAAATGAGTAAGGCGGGGAGTGTAGAGGCACATGCTGAAAGGAAGGGCTTGTGCATCTCTTTCCAAGGCCAGTACACTAGGGCAGCAATGACTAGCGTGGCTGGTGTTAATTAGTGCTAAGATCTGCTATGGTGTGATGGGGAGTGAGGGAAAGGGACTTCTCTATAATTGTAACTGTATTGCTTCTGAGACCGCAAGGAGAAGTAGGAAGTACTGCAGAGATTTCTGTGTCTTGTCTTTGCCGTGCTCACTGTTGCCTTTTAGCTCTGGGATCCAACAGGAGCCTCTGCACCAAAGGTGCACCTGACGTGATTCCAAGGAGCGAAAAAGAACTCCTGCCTAAGGGACAGTGGGCAGACTGGGCTCTATCTTTGTCTTCTGCAAATTCAGAGGAATGACTACAACAATATTAAAAAAAAAAGAAAGCTGGTGATTTTCTCTTTCCTTATTTTTCTCCTTTTTGCAGGTCCTTTTCAGGCTATCTTAAAGTAATGCTGCCCAGTGGCTCCTTGGGGCTATGGAATATTTGATTCTGGAGAACACCGGAGAGGGAGTTATATATGAAAAGCTTTCTTAAAGCTCAGTTCAAACGTGATCTTATTTAAGCAGGTGATGAATGTGATCCCAGTGCTGTTCTGAGCAGGATAAAACCGCATTCAAAGTCATTTCTAAAATCCACCCACAAAACTAGGTTCCAGTTTCAGTCAGCGCAAGCCCAGTGTCAGTGGTCTCACACTGAGCACACAAGCCACTAATCATGTTCCTCACCACTGTTTTAGAAGTGAGCAATGCCTGTGCTGATGATGCCTGTTCAGGTGTGGATTTACAGGTTTCCCTTTAATCAGCTTCGCTGAAGTCTAAGACCGCTCCTTTGTGGGGTGGAGGGCAAGTGCAGGGTCTTATATTTTCTTTTTCCCCTCTTTTTAAAAATTTTGTTTACCGCCTATTTCAGTTCAATGACACACCACACGGCTTGATGTTTGAAGATCTTTCAGGACATTCTATGGTGAAATTGCTTAATTTAGGAGATGTGAAAATATAGTGAGAGACTATTCTGCCTCCTCACTCCCAGTTCCACTGGCGATTCTCTGTGGTGGCTCTTTTCATAGTGCCTTTTGTTTTGGGAAAATATCTTCTGAGGTACCTTAGTATACAGGGACACATGAAACAGATTTAAAATGGAAAGAAAAAAAATAGCCTTAATGAAAGAAAGCTGAAGAATATCTTTACATAAGGAAGTGATCGTTTTTTATTAATCAGAGGGAAATGTATATGTAATTATGCTAGATGAACTCTGTGGGGAGGTTTTTTTCTCTCTTTATGATGTCTTAAGGGATTTATAAATATTACAGAGGTTTTATAGCATCATAATATTTCAGATGTGCAGTAAAGCTACTTTCAAAGGATTAGTGCAGACAAAGCAGCATAGTAAAAAATAATTACAAGTCAGCCAGTGCTACTGACATACAGAGCTGATGAGAGCAAGAGAGGCAGGGTTCAGGGAGATAATTTTTCTAACACGAGCAGACCACACAAGTGCTGTGGAATGGAGTTCTGAGAACTGTCTATGGCTCTCCGTTAATTCCAGGGAATTTCAGTGAAATTGGGTCTGTGATTTCTCCCCGCGTGCTATGTGCTGATGGAGAAATAGAGAAGAAGATAGGTGGAAGAAAGGAGAGGGAAGCCTTTTTCGTACTCCCCAAAATTCCTGTGTTTATTCAGTTCGAGTGACACCTTGTAGGAAATTCTGTATGCTGAAGGGAAATATGTAACCAAAAATAGATTGCATTCTGATCAAATACATTTTGCAGCCTGCTTAACTGGCTGGAATGTAGCACCTGTACTGAAACAGGCACTGACCTCAGTGGAGCAATGGTGATTTCACTAGGTGGAAATGTGGCCGGTTGTTTAACTGTTGAAGTGTTTGTGTATGCCTCTGCACATGCGTACATGTGCACATACGTGTGCGTCTGTGAGCACAGAGGACTGTGTAGGTTGTAGGTAGAGAGGGACTGTTCATGTGTTTACGTGAAGGAAGAGGACATGCCAGAGAAGAAATGTTGTTGGGTGGGGAAAGCAGCTGGCAAATTTTGGGTCATAGAGGTTGAGCAGTCTGCGGTTGGAGAGGTTATCTGCTGTTCTGAGATAAGTTTTGGGAGATAATGCATTCTCTCTGTGTATCTGTGGAAGAGAAAAAAAGGAGACTGTGGTTGGGAAGGGATTTGATGTGGGGCAAAGGAGAATGCTTTAGTGTACGGGAGTGAGAAGCAAGGAGGATGCAGTCCAACAGATTTTCGTATCTAGCAGGGATCAAAGGTGTGTGTGTCTGTGTGGGTGTGTGGGAGGCTAGGACTACACAGAAAATGGAGTGAAGATGAGAAGGGAGGGATCTGTTTTTGAGTGCAGAGTAGGTAATAAAAAGATCTTCTGTTTCTCAGTTCTGATAACGTGGGTTCTTATTTGAATGATCTGAGGCTGTTGCCTGTTTGAAATGCAAATTGTGCCCTTAGAGCGGTTTATGTTGCTTACTCCTCTAGACTGTTCCCTCAAAGGCACGCACTTGGGTTGGCCCTGTGCTGCTCACCTGCCATGAAAAGGACCTAAACTGTGCTAAGAAAGGGTGGCTTCTCCATACCTGGGAGCTTGGGTGCAGATGCAGTATAAATTATCTCAACAGAGCAAACAACAGTGAGACAATAGCAGCGAGACAATAATCAACAAAAATCCTGTCCAGTGCTGCAGGAGTCCCTTGGATGGGCCTGAGATGTAACTTTTGATTCAGAAGCTGGATTCAATGATAAAAAAATTTCAACAACAAGAAATGTCAGCACTGAGATCTCAGGGTGGATGAAAAACAAAGAGAGAGTGTGATGAATGAAAAAGTAATAGTAACGCAGAGTTAACATCATACTATGGATCACAGTAGGGGACAGAAGCTGAGCGAGATGATGGATGATTCTGTCTTTTCAGAAGTCATGGACATAGTTGCAGACAAAGGAAGTGTAAAATGTGAAACAGTGCGATTTGAAGCTGGTAGTGTCTTATGTGTAGTTTGCCTTGGGCTGAATGAGCACATAAGGGTACAAGACAACAGAATCAGGCTCTTAATAGTGTACACCACTGTTTTTCTCTGAAGGACTCCCAGCAGACCTGCTTATCCACTGGTGTCTTCATCAGTAAAAAAAATTAAAAGAAGACACATTAAGTCGCTGAGTGGAGAAGTGCTTCTGCTTGTGTTTTAACTTTGGCTGTCAGGAATATCAAACTCTGTCATCTGTAGCTCTTCAGAATATTTTCTGAGTGATTTAAGGCATAGTGGACCAAACACGGAACCCCAGACTGAACTGAAAATGTGGCTTCTGGCCGTGCTGCCCATTCTGCCTGACTGCCTGGGGAGACATTCTTACTCTGCAGGAAACGCTAAGTAGAGGTCGGTTACTTCAGACTCACTGAAGGGCAGAAGTGTGCACCTGAGCAGTCAGTGCAGAGTAGCACCAGTTACGGAGCTGTACCTTTGTTTGTCTTGCAGTGACTTGTTTGTTTTACCATACTTTTCTGGGTTGTCTGAGAAATTCGTTGGAGTGGCTGAGATGATAAAAATTCTGCAGTCATCCAGTGTCACTTCCTGTATATCTCTGCTGTCATGAACCTACTCTAGCACCATCCTTTTATAACTTTATCAGGGTAGACAACACCTCATGTTCTGAAGTAGGAACCAAGTATTTTCACCCCCTTCCTCCTTTGCATGTAGAGATATAAACTGATTCCCTGCCTCCTTTTCTCTTAGGTCACCCTGAATTCAGAGATTTCTTCACTCTAATTCACTCGAACATACACCCCCTCTGCAACATACAGAAAATGAATCCCTGTTTTTATATACAGAGAGCAAAGGCAGCGTGCACTCATTGTTTCTGTCTGCTTGTGTCACTGCACTATCCTTGTTCTCTTTGGCTCCCTGACACTCCCAGAGAGGAAAAATATAAAGAATCGCAGTGAGAGCAACAGCTCAAAGCAAATGCCTGGTTCAACTATGTTTTCTTGGGACCAGATTTAGTATGGCTCCATTTTTTCATCTAAAGCTTGTAAAACAAACAAACAAACAAACAAAAACCCCAACAACAACAACAAAAAAGAGCCTTTAAAATCTGGGCTAATTGAAAGAGTGCTAACACTAGTAAGACAAATGAGTGATATGTGACAAGTCTGTGGTTTCTCAGTGAAGTGTTGTTTGCTTCACAATGGGATTATTAATACGCTCAGGCAGGAATATTAATAGGCTTGTTCAGTTGTTGCAACATTCTTCACACTGCTGTGCTATTGAGGCCTCGGAATCCGAGCCCAGGGGACCCTCAGCTCTTCAGTTTCTCATCTGGCACGTTTTGTATGTCAGTCACAAAGCACATGTTGCAAAGATAGCACAGCTATCTTTGCAAAGTGCAGCTTGCACACTTTGTATTTTACAAATGGGGAAATCAAGGCAGAAGTGATGTGTCAGTCACCCACTTGCTCCTCTGTAGGTCACCTACTAAATCCTTGGCAGTTTAGAAACCGTATGTTTGCTCAGTTCTGTGTTTCTCTTTTTACTATGGCATTCTTTCAGATAGATACTCTAGAGTCAGAATCCTGACTGTATTCATTAAAAAACTCTGGAGTGTTTGGAGTTGTCAGACAGCACCACAGACTTATTTCTGTTCTCCTAGAGCTGCCTTTTAACTTGACTTACCCACCAGAAAGACAGTGTCACTACTGCATTCTGTTCCTGTTCCACCTACTCATCTCTCAGCCTTCCTCTTCTTAGTCCCTGCCTATCCACCAGTCAAGCAAAATCAAGGTGCAGTTTCTTTCTGTGAATATGAACTTCCTAGCCTTCCAGAGCAGATAAATTGCGTTCCCAATACTGCATATGCAAAAAACCAAGAGACTGATAATCCAAGATGCTCTACGTGTTTGATGCCAAAAGACTTAGCTTGAAACTGGTGCTGGAAAGCCATTCCCATCCAACACCTGTTCATTGCCCCCTGTGAAATGTATTGGTGGTCTCAGACCGATTCCACAAGTGAGAAGATCATAAATAGGATCCACACCCAGAGCTTCAGCAGAAAAACTAAAGATAGATTGAGCCACATGTGCACTGATCTCCTTTGTCAGCGGAGAGTAACATTGAACAAATACCATGCTGGGATGAATTTCTCCCAGTACAGTGATTGTTCTCTGGATAACTAGTCCTCGAGCTTTTTTGCCTTGAATAGGACTTCACTAATGTACATAAACTTTTCGGTGCTTTGTATGTTGCTGTTCTGTTTCTGATACTGAGCCACAGCTTTTGGGTTTACCTGATCCTTTCTTCTAGCTACAATCCTTGCTTAAAGCCTTACAGCACAGAGAACCCATTAGACTGAGGAATAACGGAAGTATTGCCAGTGTTTGGCATTTAAAGTTAATAAAACCTGGAGCTGGAGCCCACTGTCCTTCATTGTGGTGCTAGCTTATAAAAATGCTGATTGTTTGCTAGCATGGGGAATATTTATCGTGCTCAATATGGATGCTGTATTTGGTCACAGCAGAGCAGAGCATGAAAATGATAAAGCATGTTTTGTCTTCATAAAGACCGGCTGCACGAGCACAGGAGAACCAGTTCTGCTACCCCGTCCAGAAATGCCGAGGCCAGCCTTGTGCCCTGTGGTCAGTTCCCCCAGACAGCTTGCTGTACATTCTGCTGGGTAACATCTGCTTGCTTTTTACCTCAGGGAACAAATACATGTAAATACATAGGATTGTTTTTACTATTTCCATTTGATCAGGAAGTGTTGAAAACCTCCATCAGGCACCTCACGTTACATGGAAGATTGTCCATTACTGCTGAAAATAACACTTATTTCATGTGGAGGAGGAGGAGGGAATCTGTTTATTCCAAAATCAATATTTCTACATTCGTTAAACATTCCACTTACTCACTTTTTTTTTTCCGTTCCTGTGGTGGCATTCTGTCCTTATTTTTATCCTCACTACAAATACATTTTTCTTTTCATTTCCATTCCTATGTCCAGATTTTAGTGCTTTGCATTAGCTGATCAGAGCTTGACAGCTCTGGAGTGTGGGCATGTGGGTGAGTGTCCACCATAGCCCTAATTTTCAACCTGGGATCTAAAACAAGGTGGCTGAGTGCAGAAATCTGCCTGGCAAATTAAATTGATCTGAAAATGTATACTTCAAACAGAGTCAAGTGGGAATATTTCCTTGAGCTGCTCTGCAGCTCAGGGTATTTGAAATCAGTATTGAATTTGAACTTTCACAGGCTTTTTTATTTTGATGAAAGGAGACAGAAGAAGTTGCCTTCTATTTCATGCAGAATAGCCCAAACTAAGTAAGACTAATTAATTTTCCATGACATGAGAACCAGGTGGGACTATGATGATGAAGTTTAAAAGTACAAATGATAAAGAAAAAAACAATCTGTCTGGAAGTGAACTCAAAAGGCGAGGTAGCTCATTAGCCTGCCCAAGTAAGGATAATGCTGGGATAAAACATTTCTGTAGTCTGTAGGAATCACATATTTGATTCTTTACTGCAGAATGAGAACTGGATTGTCTTAGGCAAGCTGGTTGGGCCCTTATTCAACGATGTATAATGAAGCATTAGATTCTTAGACATCATTGCAGTTCTTTCCCCAATCTTTCTCTGTCCCAGTCTTCCGACTAAGAATAGTGATAAAAACAGGCCCTTCCTTTTATTTATGATGATTCTTGAATAATGTAATTTTATAGGCTAGTAAGGCAATGCAGCAAAGCATCGTAGGTTGGTGCAAGAATATAGACTGTGCTCCAAGTGTAGAAGATGTTCCTACATAGGAAGAATCTGTCCAGTCAATGTTGGTCCAGACAGAACAGACTTTAAACATCTCTATGCAAGCGGGAAATGATACCATTTCCCTTTATAGTTCCTGAACTGTGTCTTCCTGCAGGGCCTCATTTTGAGCCTGGCTGCCTGTCCCTGCGTGGGAACTGGGAAGGAGTACCTGAGCCACTTACCTGAATTGCTTGCTTGTATTTCTTGCGAACAGCAGGTTGGGGATTGTAGCTTACGTGGCTCCTCCTGTAGTACAGATCTCCGAAACGCCAGTGCGGAAGGGGGAGTAGTCTCCTAAATGGTCTGGCGTAGGTGCCTGTAGCCAAGGAACAGGCGGTTCCCTGGGGAAACAAGCAGTGGAGCAGCTGTGATATTCAGGGTCACACTTTCTTGAGGCAGCACAGTGACAAACTGTCCTTGTTTATCTGAGCTGTCAGGTTCCAGGCCAGAGCAAGTGAAGGGCAAAAAGCCTCAGTGAGAGATTCACCTGTTACTAAAGCAGTACTTTTAATCCCATTTATATATATATAAAGATATATATATAGGATTGAATTGGAAACCTTGTCGTAACAAAGCACAATCCTCTTGTATTACTTGACTGTGTATATTTTACCTTCTGTTTAAGATGGAATTTGTTTTCATGGGTGCTGAACAAAGTAATATATATTTGATCTCCTTATTTGTATTATAGCCTCCCAAAAAGGCAAAGAAGAAGATAGAAGGTGGTTCCAATGTATTCTCTATGTTTGAACAAACCCAGATCCAGGAGTTCAAAGAGGTTGGTCACTATTCTGCTGTTCTCTGTGGTCTCCTGTCATTGCTAATGAATAACATAGGTTTTGTTTGTAATCCTTATTCAATTCTCCATCTGCTTTAATAGAATACACAGTTATTTTCTGAATCATCTCTGTGGTTTTGGCTGGTATATCTTTTTCCTTGTGTGTTTGTTTGTTCTTTCCTTCATTCTTTCTTTCATTCTTTCTTTCTTTCTGTGCCTCTCTTGCTCTCCTGTTTCGAGCTCTAGACTTATTTGAAAAGCCCCCAAGCTGCCACCCCAAAGTAAAGGAAAATTATTATCTCATCTGCTTTAGCTCTGATTTAGGAAAACACTTGGGCACATGTTTAAAGTTAAGTTTAAATGGTATTTTAAATAAGAATAGTCTTATGTGCTCAAGTCTTATCCTGAATAGAGATGCCATATTGAACCAGGGCTCTAATTAGTGGATTGTTCCACAATAGCAATAGAAAATATTCTTCTGTGCCCTTCTAATACAGCCCACAAACTAGAAACAAAAGTACCAAAAAGCCTTCAGCCAACTTTCTCCATAAATGCCCATAAAACAAAACAACATGTTGAGATTAACTAAGTAAGCATCTTTTATCTCCCAAAGAATTTGGTATTACCATGCATTGTAGAATCTTTGACCATTACCTGTGAGGACCCAATCTAATGGGCTGGCATAAAAGCTCAAGCATATTAAAGACAGATAATTTGTTTGACGAGTTGATGCTCTTTTTCTGAGTGGACATTCTAGAATGTCTGTGAGACCATCACATTTTGCACTGGTTTGTCTTTAAGTTATTCATTTTTTCGTCATTTTTTGCTAACTCACATCTCCAAAGCAATTTCCAATGTTAATAAATAAATAAATAGCTACTGGTTCATTCTCTCCATGTGGCTTTCAACTTCACTTTTCGCGAGGATTCCCACCAGTAAAGCTCAGTGGTGAGTGAGACTAAAACCCCATGCAAAGGATTGTGAATATGGCCCAGGTAAATGAAACTACTGACCTTTTTCCACAGTTAATGGGAACATGTTTAACACTCTTCTCCCAACTCTTCTCTGTGTCCTATGAACCTCCAGTTTTATTTTCTCCAAGGACTACTGTTTGAAGACGTACCAACAAAAAGAACTGGTCAGAATGCTATATTTGATCAACCCTAAACAAGATAATACTAGGAGCATTTCTGAGAGGATGGTGGCAGAGTAATGGCAAAAGCATGAGGTCCAGTGAAAACCAAGACCATGCTGCGTTTAAAGACTGAATACTTGGGAGAAGTATTTCTGAAAAGCTGAGATTTCAGCCAGCTCACCAGAAAATGCTTCAGCATTGCTGTTATGTTCTTTTAAGTTCACAAATTACAGTACATACCTAATGCTCTTCCTGTCTGCTGTGAGCTTGCTGGGCTCTGCTTTGCTCTTCATATTTTCTTCTGTTTTGCTTCCAGATTGTGGGGATCACCATTTAAAGCAAGTCCCTCAAAAAGGAGGGAAAGCAACTCTAAAGAGTTGGGCTTAATTTTTTATTAGGTGATGGTTTGGCAGGTAAATGAAGGGCTATGAACATGCATGCTGCAAGTAATCACATGGGCAAACTGGAATGGGAGCAGCGGGGCTTTGTGAGAAACTGGCGGTAAAACTGCATGAAGATATGTTGATATAATACAATCATGGACAGAAGCGCACCCTGTAGAGCAGTAGACTTTAAAACTTTGCAAGTTACTGCAGCTGCAGGGGACTAGCTATATTCTCAGGAGAACGTTGTCTTTCATAATAATACTGAAGGACGGGTAATTCCTGGTCATTGTAAAGATACACTCTCGTGTTGATATGCGTGTCAGACAGATAACCAGCTTCAGAGACATGCCTGGTTCTACTAATATTACCCGTAGTGTGCCCAGGGGAATGTCAGGTCATTAAAATCTTTCAAAAATCAATGAAACATTAAAAGAATGATGGCAGTAAATAGACAGACGTGCAAATAGGTAAATGGATAGATAGGCAGTTAGCTGACTTGGTAAATAGTGGGTATAGTACATAAACTGTGTTGGCTGAAAATAGAAAAAGAACTTTTATTTTTTCTATCAAAAGTTAAATTTTGCCTGCCAGGAAGTATTTAAGGTCAACACATCAAGGTCAGTCAGAGCACAGAGTACAGTGTGAAGGACAGAAGTTCTTGGAAAGGGAAACAAACTTTGAATTAATAGTTCTATGAAAGCTACATTTCTCTGCACTTTTGAAAATTAAGCTATCTCCGTATGAGGGATCATTTTGAGGCCCAGAAGAAATTGACTTTTAACTTGATCTACAGTAATTAAATGTTTTACAGAATATGATAGCTGCATAAAGGAATGAGGTACGGGAAAGGTACAGAACTCACAGAGTAACCACTGACTAAATCCTCCCTACTTCAAAGTTTTATGGGTTAAGGCCTGAATGGCTGGAGCTGCCAGCATTGGCTTCAGCCCAGCTACACGCCGCACTGAGCGTTAATTTAGTAAGAAGAAGTTTGGGTGGGTTTAACTAAGCCCCTTGCCAAGAAACAGTAATGTGTTGAAAGTGAGGATAGTGCAATGATGTGGCATGATGTGGATGAATCAAAGGAAGTTAAATATTCTTCTTGAATATAATAGGAATATAATACCCCCCTGGCCAGGTACGTGTGATTGTAGCACTGTCCAGTGCAATATGGCAATGGCAGTAAATTTTCTTTTCTTCCAACAGGCTTTTACCATCATGGATCAGAACAGGGATGGCTTTATTGACAAAGCAGACTTGAGAGACACGTTTGCTGCACTAGGTAAACTGCTAGTAATAATTAAATACTTAAAAGAAATGCAGTTTAAATTTCAAACATGTTAGAATTACAGTGCAGGAAGTAATGAGATACACAGGAAGCAAAAGGAAACCAGTTCAGTTTGATCTTTCTCCTTTCTGGTAGTTGCTGTCTCTCTACATAGCTCCAGCTGGAAAGTCTCCTGAGCAGCCTCTTTCAGAAGCAAAATGAAGGTCTCTCTGGGACTCACTGGCGGGTGCACCAGAGCTGCGCAGCTGGCAAGTCTCCAAAGGCACTGATCCCTCCCCTGCAACTATTTCATAAAAAGCCCACCCAAGCAGAGGTCCATGCCAGGCATTTCTGATTTGCCTCTGAATCCAGGCTTCACAAGCTGTACCTTTTTCATCTAGGAGCCGTGCAATATCTACCAGTTAATAATGTTGTCATGGACTAGCTGCCCCTCTGCCCACACAGAAGTATGAAGACTTCATGTGAGGTTCTGTGCTGTTGTGCATTTCTGTGGGGTGGAATGTGCGTGTCATTAGATTAGGTATTGTCCATTCCATGCGCATCGCAATCCTGATAATATCAAGTAGATTAAAGCAAATTTTCCCAAGGAAAGGAAAAATCAAAGTGCTTATGATCCCAAACCTGGAGTTGTATCCTTGTTGCAACATTTGAGGCTTGAACAGTGATGTAGGCATTTGGGCTTTTGCCATATGGATCTTATTAAAAAGAGTTTGATAAGAATCTTTAGTGCTCCCTGGGGTGGAATCAGATGCCAGCAGAGTCAGTGCAAAGAGCAGAAGCTCCTGAACTCTTTATTATGACAATGAGGTTTGCAAACTTTGGCCTGTAGCTACTGTTATGCTGAAATATCTATTTCTTAAGGCCAAGCTCTGGTATCTTTCCTGTTCAGTGAAACTCCTCAATGCCTATAAAGTACAGACACAGCAAATTACCATTCACTTTGAGTAGGGTTGCCAGGGTCTAAATTCTCATCAAGAGGACTGCACAAGGATGGGAAGGGATACAACTACTCAACTCATCCATCTGTCCTCCACTCAGAAAGGCATCTCAGAATACAGGTGGGCAAAGACTGAGACCTTGGACTCACTTCAGTCGCTTTAAACTCTGCTATATTAATATCAGTGGAGCCCGTATTTCACCTGGCGTAAAAAAAAAAAAATTAAAAAACAAACAAAAAACAAACAAACAAAAAAAAAGAAAAAAAAGAAAACTAATTTATTTGGAAGTGCCCCTTCTTTCGTCCACTGCTGGCCACGTCCCTATTACTTATCCTTCTTACTCCTTCAGTCACCCTTTGATCTTACAGCCAGCTCTGCCAATTTGTTTTACATGAGGGTATTCTGGACTTGTATTCTACCATGTTATTAGCAAAGTTGCACAGAGCCCTGAGCTCCCCAGTGGGAGGAGATGAATGGGAATCATTTTTTGAAACACAATTTGTGATTTATTATGAAAAATTATCTCTGCTGCAGGTCGTCTGAATGTCAAGAATGAAGAGCTTGAAGAAATGGTGAAGGAGGCGCCAGGTCCTATTAACTTCACTGTCTTCCTTACTATGTTTGGGGAAAAGCTGAAAGGTAAGTACCTTTGGGGGGTTGGAGAGGTATCTGTCAAAGATCCTCAGCAGTGAAATATCTCAGCACCTTGCAAATTATAATAATATATCCACAGAACAGTGCTTAAAGGCAAGGAGTGATCTCCATTTTTGCAGACAGAGCTGAAGTACGAAAAGGCTAAGGGATGGTCCAGAGGACAATTCAAAGGTGTGATTGCAGCTTACATAAGCTAACATGAAAGTGGTAAGTTGAGGTCCAGAAAGCAATGAAATTACGGCGGCCTGGAGCACAGAGCAGACGAGTTACCGTCAGGAGGTTCCTATTGCTTGTGCTATAGTGGTATCACTCCCAGTGTTAGCTGATTTAAAAGTATTTTCAGTATTTCAACAAACAACACTTTCTGCACTCCTTTGGCTCATCATGCAAACATGACCTCTGCATCATCCTTGCAGTTACAGGGCATGAAGGAGCAACATGGCCTTCCCTCATTTTCTGTATTAGTTGTAACCCAGTGTCTCAGCCTTGGTTTCACTTGAGGTCAATAGCAATTTTGCCATTGGATGAAGATGTATAACTCTTAACAGAATGGATAAATTGAAATAATTTAATCTCAGTGGATTTACAGTGATAAGGAACAGGGACTTTTCCCATTGCCACAGAATATATAGGGATCACTGTAGGGAGTTCAGAAAATGTGGGTACTAAATTTCTTGTGGGAGCTAGTAATTTAGTTGTATCTCTGTCCTGGTTTTGGCAGGGATGGTGTTAATTTTCCTCTCAGTAGCCAGTGTGTTTTTTATTTCATATGTGAAGAATGTTGATAAACACCCTGATGTTATGAGTTCTTGCTAATGAGACCAAGGACACTGTCCCGCTTTCCAGGTCTCGCTAATGTGCAGGTCCAGGAAGCTGGGAGGGATATAGCCAGAATAATTGACCCAAACTGGCCAAAGTTTGTTCTATGCCATAAACATCATGCTCAATATATAAGTGGGGGTTGCCTGGGGGGAGCATCACTCTCGATCTATCTCCCTCTCGCTCCTTTGCTCACTGCTCAGTTTCATTTCTATGATCACTGCTCGGGATGGGCTGTATCGATCATTGGGACATCGGGTGGTAAGAAATCTTGCATTGTTCTTTTTGTATATTTTAATATCCTTATATTTTGTTAATATTGTAATTTTCCTTTGCTATTCTAGTAAACTGTCTTCATCTCAACCCACAAGCTTTCCTTTCTTCCCAGTTCTCTCCTCTATCCCACTGGGGAAGGTAGAGGTGAGCAAGAAACCGTGTGGTGACCAGGGCTAAACCACAACAATCTCTTACACTGTTAATGGCTAGAAACTGCGAGAGAGGGAGGGTGGCACCAAGGGAAGCCTCTGGTTGTCTTTCTGTATGCATCAGAGATAGGTGAAAGTCTTGACCTTCCAAGCTTGGTTGGCCTTAGCCAAGCACATTCCAGAAGCTTGTTAAAATAACTAATGTACAGAAGAATGGAAAAATCTTAACCCATCTTCTTAAAAACATTTATTGTATTGTTGCTGGACTCTGGCTTGCTATGGCTGAGCACAATTTCAGTGAAGGGCTTTCTATGCTTGGAATAGAAAATAGAGGCCTGAAAGAAAGAAGTAATGTAGCTAGTCTTCAAAGAAGTACGCCTTTGCTGAGGAACACAGCATGTCTGGGAAGCATAAGAGGTGATGGAGAAGGCTGTAGACCAGCACTGAAGAGGGGATTTTGTTACCCAGACATTGATCTGTCTTGATCACAGCAGTACCTTCACCATTACATTCCAGATGTCATCTTGCAGAGTAGGTAGCACCCTTCTCCATAAACTTCCTTCTGAGATATTTGACTATTTATTGTCAAGTGCCCTGATACCCATTCCTGTCTCTTTGCGATGCTTATGATCACACAGAGCATGGAAATAAGCTCTTCTTCCTTTCCTGTCTTCCCTCTTGTTTCTTACAGTTGCTGAAGCTGGCAAAGACTTTGGCCCTGCCAATTGTGTGGCCTAAAACCAGAGCCAGCACAGGAAGGTGAATGGTGAAGCGAACCCCTCTTGTCTGCAGGTTTCCTGTTGGCTACTAGCAAAGGAGGAGGGTTTTTTTTTTTAATTTCCATTTGGTGAAGGGAAAATCACAGCTGTGCTTGTCATGCCCTTCTGGTTGGGTTTGTCATGCAAAGGAAGCAGAGCCAAAAGACTGCACATTCCCAATCAAAACTAATTGGGATGAAGAGCCTTTGTAGTGCAATTAGAAAGGGAGAAAGGGCTAGAGGAAGTGGATATGGCAATTTTGCAACACTCTTTATTAGCTAAGTACCACTCAGAGAATTTGGTGAAAGGTGCTTTCTACGTAAAATTTTTTGTGCTATAATTGATTTCTGTCATAAAGGGGAAGCTGGGATTTTTGGGACGAGCTTTAGCTTTGTATATTGAGATTATGATGCCAGATGAACAGCTAACAAAACTCGGTTTATGTTAATGCCAACCACATGGAGCTGTTTCTACAGGGAGTCAGAATAATACAATTTGTACAGAAAACAGAGATGCCGCACATCAAAGAAACCACTTTATTTACCAGCTAATCAATAAAGAATGCCTGCTGCATTGCTTCTCTTCAAAGCCAAAGTCCAAGGATGTGACAGAGTAGAAAATGTAAAACACAGTAAGGAAAAAAAATCCCCCACACAGTGGTGACTACTTAAAATGCAGACCTTTCCTCGGAGCTGGAAGACTTTTCTCTTTATGGCACAATCAAAACCCTCATTAAATACCAATGCTCTTTGTATTGATCACATATTCATTGCAGTTTGAACACAGTGCCTACAGCTTGGCAAAAAAAAATACAAATGGCCAGTGTGTGACAAGGAGGAGGCCGTATAAACTTAGGTTTATTCGCTATTATGTCCACTAAGATGCTACTACTAATCCTTGTGAAACCTTTTAAACAAAGAAAACTAAGAAGGCATCAGGAGTGTACGTAGTTATTTAGAGCAGGGAACCTTGACTGGGTTCTCTCCTGGTTCTCTCTGTGAAATTTTGAAACAAACTTTGAAACTGCCGTTCTTCATGTTGTTATCTTTTTTTAATCATGCTTTCAACATTTCAGCATCTCAGCTAGCTTCGTCTGTCCACGGGTCAGTCTACTTGCTTGTAAATTTGGTTTCCTACAGTTACAAATAACAATTTGTATTATATATACTACCATAATGTTTTGAAATACCGGGGAATAGTCAGAAACAGAGTATGTTGAGTATCCTTTGGTGTGGGTTGAAACTGATGGTGAGTATACTCAGAATCTGCAGTATTACAGAATAGTCAGAAATCCCAGCCAAGATTAAGGCACTGTGATAGCTAGTCCCTGACTCAGGTTTTTTTTCAGTCTAAATAGATGGGACAGATAAAGGATGGAAGAAAAGGAAGACTATTACTATCATTTTACTTCTGGGAAGAGAGGAGCAGAGAAATTAAAAGGCATACCAAAAGTCTGTCGCCCAGCTAAGAGCAGAGGCAAAATCTTGGAGCCGTAGTCTAGTGCTTTAAACTGTGCTGTTACTGTAAGTAACGCTTAATGAAGAGAGACTCAAGTGGAAGCGCACTACAGAACATAAGTGCAAATCACCATTTTACATTGATCATCCTGTTTCCATTGCGTTCCACTGACATTCTGATTTTATGATGAGCTCCATTTCCTTTAGCGAGGGAAATAACCTCTTCTCTATATAGTGAAGAGCAAGTAACATCAAAAGGTGTTTTTACAAGGAACGTACAGTACAAGATTAAAGGAAGGCAGTGATGGAAACAGTTTGTTATATTTTCTTTTCTGAAAGCCACTGATCCTCTGGGTACTGATACTGGAGACCAGTTCCTGGAGGTTTTCTCTCCTGCAGACATAGAATAGATATGAGTTATTATTTTTAAGCTTCTGAGCATTGAACTATTCACCTCTATTGTTTATCTGACATGACAAACGCTGCCGACTTAAGGAACCTTTGTCTTCAAACCTACAACTGTAGAATTCTCCATTTTGCACTGTTTTCAAGTGAAGCAATTACTTAGCAAGTATTTGGCAGCTATAGAAATACATCCAGGCTTCTAAATTATATTTCATTAATTTTAGGCACGGACCCAGAAGAAACCATTTTGAATGCTTTTAAGATTTTCGACCCAGAAGGAAAAGGCCACATAAAGGCAGACTAGTAAGTTTATTTCATATCTTTTTATAATAACAACAATAATAATAATAATTATAACATTGATATAATAACAGGACTTTAAAACTGCTTAAAAGCTGTATTTTTCACAGTATTTTAAGAGACAGAGGAACTGTCAGGCAGAGAAACATTTAGCTTTGTAAGTCAGAGTTAAAAGACTGGACTATTGTATGAATGTATTTGTATACCAAAAAGAGATGTTATTGTCTTCAGACATTACAAGAGGCAACGGAAATATAATCAGATGTAGGCCGTTAGATAGCCTTTTTTGAAGGTCTGGATATAAATCAACACATGACTCTTTGTAGATTAACTCCATATGTAAAATTAAAATGAATGTCTGGTGCCTGACTCTCAGAGCACTTGACTAAAATGGGAAAGCTAGTCTCATTTTAAAAAAAGTGATCAATTTAACTCTGGGACATGGTTTTTATTGAGGATATTTTCCTTGTTATGTGTTTACTGTTTGAGCCTTCTGCTTCTAAACAAAAATCTTCTGTAAAATTCCCCTAGATGTGGTGGGAGCCAAACCAAATAATATTATTAATAATATGGCAATTATTGTCAGTATGGCTATTTCTGAAATAAGGAGGCAGGCCTTAATTTGTATTCATAACCTGTTACAAAACAAAACAAGGTAAAAGGACTTTAAGTGCTACTTGCACAAATGTAAACCCTCATTGCACTGCCAGAATGGTGTAAGCAGACCCTCAGGTAAATGAGATAAATGATATCAAATGAGGGCAGTGAATGAGGAGGTGTGACCTCTGGCTCCAGGGAAATGCTTTATGTGCCTATATTTATGCATACGCTTAAATTCCTTGGTGAATTTGGGGTCTATACTTTTACAGCAGCAGCCATTTCAGGTAGATTTTTTAAATTTGAAGTTTGTTGAAAATACAAAATTCACGTACAATATTTGCTTGCATTACCAATATGCTTTTCTATGACAGTATGCCAGTGGGTATGAGAGTCCCATTACGGTAAGCAATATGAAAATAAAAAGCAAAGAGTCTTTTAACTGAAGAACTTCCAAATTAATTAAAATACAACAAGTGGCTGTAGCAAACAATCAGAAGGAACAGAGGGCTAACAGTTGTACTTATTGGTTTGGGGTTAACGTTATCTGAACAGCTTAGGAAGAAGAGTCAGAGAAACACATCAGAAGTGACTCAGACAATCAGAATAAAATGTAGCCTGTTGCCAAATAGGCCAGATCACACAGTAGTGAAATCACAACCATGAAATACAACCTTCTGATAATACAAAACCCATGAAATGTTGTATTTCCCACCACCATCTGTAACAATATACGGCATACAAAATCTGCAGCTTGCCACCCAGTGTCCAGTTCTACATTCCTTGGATGCTGGAAACCAGTTGGAGTTTGGGGCAAATTAGGAATGCAGTATCACACTCCAAAATGAAGAGGAGAGAGAAATAATTCTATTTTTCCTTGATGGAAAAGGTCAACCTTGTCCCTACCCCCACTGCACTGCTAATGTTAGACAATTGTTTTAGTTCATCACCACAACAGAGCATAATGTTTACTTATTAGACCCCAGGGTAATGTTGATCATTACAGAACAAACCATTAAATCAATTCCGTGAATGTCTTTGAGGTTTAACTTCTATTCATATGCTTCCAAAATTTAGACATTTGAAGGTTTTGAAATAATTTTCATGTTGGCTCATACAGCCATTTCAATATGACAGTTAATGTTAATAAATAATATTTCTCCATATTAAAAAATCCTGGAATGTTTCACTCCAAAATCAGCCATGTTGACCTTTTAATCAGGATTTCTTTTTATGTTCATGGAGCTAACATCCTTCTGGGGATTTTTATGTCTCTTCCCTCTGCATGTTTTCACCTCTAGTATGGAAATGACTCACTCCGTCCACCTGATGGTAGCGGGGATGGAGTCTTCTAACCTTTCCAGAAGCTCCAGGAGTTTATAACTTACTTCCAAATTCAATGACAGACTTTGTTTGCATCATTATACCATACATAAAATCCTTCCTATAGCATGATGTCAAAAAGAGAAAAAGCTTTAGGTCACATTCTCAGCTGGTGTAAACTGGCATAGCTTCTGGAAAGGTTAGATGATTCAGCTCTAAATGCCATTCATTGGACAAAGTGAGTCAGGCCAGCATCAACTGTGTCTAATGCTGAAGCCAACACAACTTTTCAGATTTGTACCAGATGAAAATGGATCCAGGGAGTTTACATGCATTCCGGACCTTTGGAGATTAGTTTGGCTGAGCTAGTGATGTTTCTCATCGCAGTTGTAGAGCACTGGTCATTTCAACTCACCTGGTTTTCTCCAAGAAAGCACTGTAGAAAGGGAAAACCCAGTGGAAAACCAAAATGTCCCTGAAATTTCACAGATAATTTTAGAAAAGGTTTTGAAAATATAAGAATGCAACAAAGTATTTGTAACTGTAGAAGGAACTGATGTCAGCCAGGACAAGAGAGAACATTTAGACTCCTACGTAATGGCAAATGGATATTCTTTTTTGCCTAGACAACTTTGATTTTTTTTTTTTGAGAAGTCTTTTAAAATAATCTTTAAAAAAGAAAACAAGACACACAAAGAAAAAAAGTGCATAATCTCTCGCTTTGGAAATTATGAGTGTTCGTTTCCCTATAAAATAAATAATGGAAAATGTGCACAGATCCTTAACTCAGTCCTTCTTCCTTATGAGTGTGCCAGAGCCTACTGGGCTGTGCATCAGAAGATTATAATTAGGTATTTGATCTTTTCTTTTCCCCTAAATACTTTAAGCATGTGAACAGAAGAGACATAGTGCCCAGATCTCTTTTTAATTCAATCCTGTTTGTGATGAAGTTTATTTGTGAGTTCTGACAAAATTGCTGTAAGCGCTTCCTTCTATTCACCGAGCTCCTTCCCGTATCACACTTGCCCAAGTGCACATATATCCAATAATCAATTTCTGCTGACGACAGTGATCTTTCTACTCTTGCACTCACTGATGTTTTGAGAGTTCCACTTCAAAAAATGCAGTCACGTAACAATGGCCAGGATAACTGAACAGAAACAACAATATGAGAGAAAGAGATGAAAAAAGACTTTGCTAAGTAAAGAGAATGGTAAAGTAATGCAGGGAAAATATATACAATAGCTTAAGTGTTTCCCAAAACTTGCATGGGTATTTTCACTCTTGTCCTTCTGGGTAAGATCCTTATTCATTACCCAGAAACTTCTTTTTTTTCAGTTTTCCCTTTCTGTCCTTCCAAATGAGCACTTCAAATCAACAAGAAAGAGATTCAGAAATGTATATGCCTCTTACGCAAATGGGGATATGTCTTTGTTGTAGCCTTGGACTGGAAAAAAATATGTGTGCCAGAGATATGAGGAAGTACAGTTGTAGCTTTGCCATCAAAACTACACTTTTATCTGTGTGACTTGGTTCTCTCAAGATGTGCGGTGTAAGGGAGCAGAAAGGGAAGCTTTACTATTTTGCCTGAACATCTGCATCCACAGTAGGTGAATTTTGCTCATATGGAAGTGTTCCTGTGCAGGCATGATTTCTATTATAAATAGTTAGTTTTAAAACTCACTTTAAAAAGCAGAAATAAATATTCACTTTAAAAAGCAGAAGGGGCTGTTTCCAGAAGAGCTATTGCTCTTCCCACAACAAATTCTTCAAAAAAGCAGCCGTTTTTTCAAATCTAGAAACTAAACCAGATTTCTATATTTGTTTCAGCTTTTGTTTTCGTACAACAGGCTGCTCATCGGTTATCACAGGTTTATAGTCTGTTTCACTGATCTAGAAAAAAATCCTGATAATGTGTAAATACTTTTGGTTCTAACAAAAGGAGACAACTCTGCCTCTTCAGTGTGAATGCAAACTCTTTGAGATTAATACAGAAATTCTTCTACAGGAAAGGGGAATTATTAGTGCAAGTGAAAGGGCTGTTTATGGGATTTCACTGACTTCACTCTAGTGGATGTTCTAGCACATTGTGCGTGTACCGCCCTCAGCACATGCGTAACTGGGTGAAGTATAAAGACACTTTATCTCAAAGGGTTAGACTAGAAACAGTAATCATTCTTCCTGGCTTTTCTATTCACCTATAAACTTAGGTAAAAAAATTACATGCTCCACTGACTTCCCACCATGGGTTTGAAAAGAGAGGGTAAATCAGCGGAGAGTCTGTCCCAGAAATATTCTCTTTGATATAATTGCATAGGATGCAGATTGTGTGTGGGATAAGCTCCTTGTTACAGTGCTGTAACTCCAGATCAAGACATTGTACCGTGAAATACAACAGGTCTCATGCAGTTTCACAGTCTCCGCTGGGAACGACTGCATGCAAATAAAGGGATTCTCAGATGATGATTCGGAATAGCTGTTGGAGTTCTCTTTCAAGTCCTCTTTCTCATTTCATGCTCTGTTCCTTTCATCCTCAGATTTTACAGAAAATATTCTCTCTTTTGGTTTCGTTAAGCGATCCAAACTTTAAACAGCAAGTGAGAAAACCTACCATTTTAGGTTAAGATAAGCATACAAAATTGCTGTATTTCAATTAGAATAATAACCTTAAACAATTTTAAACCTCTATAAAATGTCACAAAAGCAAAATAAGTTGGCAGAGCGAGGCATTGACACTGATGGGTGCCCACAGAAAATCTCTTACAATATCCTGTAAGGATTAACAGCTATAATTTATGCGGTCACACAGATTTTCTTCCATGCAACTTCAGGAGGGATCTTGCCATCTGAATTGTGATGTGCCATTATCACCCTTTAATCAGGTTATTTTGTTTTATTTGAACAGCATCAAAGAAATGCTTATGACACAAGCAGACCGGTTCAGTCAAGAAGAGGTAAGGACCTTCTTTATTCAAAACAGGAATCTATCTCCAGCTACTTTTCAGCAATAAGTATTTGCCCCTCTTTAAATGCATTAATTCAGCTGAAATCCAGACTGAGAGAAGGTTGATGCCAGCTCTAGCAATGAGGAACAATTCAAAGCATCTCTTCTGAATAGCTTCATGGCTAAATCAAAGTCAAACAGATTCTTTGGATTTCCATCCAAGCATAAGGATGGCCTATCTCTTGCTGTTCTTTCCTATGGCGAGCTGGGCAGCGAATTTACTAGAGTTCAAGTGGGTTCGGGTGGGGACTGTGATCTGGTTTCCATCTCTGTGAGAGTTATTTTGTTTGAAATCTGAAATGAGGTACTGACTTTGTGGTTTCTGTGAGACTGAACATGGATTCTGCTGGCTGGGAGGGATTTAGGGGGACTTTATTTTCACAAAAGGAGATTGAGTGGGGTTGGTTCATGGCAAGAACAGACTGTAGTACAGGCTGTAGGACATTATTTGGCCAGGACTTACCTGGATTTCAGGGAGAGCTCTTTTCAACAGGGAACTTGTTGGGATTCTATCAGGACTGTATTAACTAGTTGTGTCCTAGTTCCTATTTCAATTTTACTGAAGCGAAGAACAAACTCTTCTATAGTGGTTAACGCATCAAGGCGGAAGGGAGCTGAACTTGGTTAAAACTGAAAAGCAGTGCATGTTGTTGTCCCACAATCCCATGTTTGTAACACTTATCTCCTGTTTGCTTGGCAGATCAATCAGATGTTTGCTGCTTTCCCTCCAGATGTCTCTGGTAATCTTGACTATAAGAACCTCTGTTACGTTATCACGCATGGTGAGGAGAAAGACTGAGAGAGAAAGAGATGAACTTCTCCTGTGATGATGCACCAAGTTATTTCATAATGCTTTTGTGTGCAAGACAAAGGGCTAAACACTCAGTATGTGAAGCCATGTGGTCATCAGAAGAGAACCAATAAAACAATTGAAATTATATTAAAGTTATTTAATGCTCCTGTTTTTATAGAAGATGAAAATACCAATTTTGTGAGTTTTTTCCCATCCTTTTTTTTTTTTTCCTGTCAGTGGTTTGAAATGGAATTTTCTTGATGAACTGGTGCTTTCGTGATTTATTGACAATCCTAATGTTCACCAGATGGTCCGTTGGGCACTGCAGTGTTGCTTAACCTCTTGTCTTTTATACATAAGCTCCGTGTGTTAATTGAGAAATCCTCTAACTTACTGCACCAGGAAGAGTATTTGGTAAATAGAATTCTGTTCCATTTCACAGCCCCTAGCAATGAAAGTGTAAATAAAACAATCTTAAGCTTTTGTGAATATGCAATATGCCCTCTCCGTCTCAGTGATGTGGCCAGTTTCATAAGCCACTTGACTCATTTGCTTTGGTGAGAAAAAACAGAAATAGTAGAATAGTGGCTATTTTTCTCAAAGTAAAATTTACCTAGGCACACTTAGAAAACAGTAATAATGAATCTCTCCCTTCAGAGGTACCTTCATTATGTGTAGGATGTTGTCCATGAAATAACAGTAACGCGTAGTCTTTCACCCACTGGTCATTCGCCTTGTTTTACAGGTGAGGCACACACTGGAAGGATGTGTTTTGCCAAAGATGGTTTGAAAGTCTAGGGACAAAGACAAGAAAAGAACTCAGGAACTCTAGCCCAGGGCTACACTTAAAGCAGACTACCTCTCAGTTTTATAATCCAAGATCAGCGTAGTTTCTAAAATGGGCTACATTTTCTTGTATTTGGACTTCTAGGAACTGGACATATTCTGCCTACGTGGAATATTGCATGAGTACTTCCTGCGTGGGAGTCAGAAGGATGTTGCAGCCAAAGTAAAACAAGCTTCTGCTGTTTTAACAACTAATGAAAATGGTTTCCTTTTACATCAGTGTTGTTGGCACCACAGTCTCACAGACATTGAAAGGAAGTACCGAGCCACTTATTTTCTGTTTCCATCTTAGTCTTTGTAGAAAGAGAGCTTGAGGGCGAGGTGTCAAATTTTGCCCTCATCAGGAGGGGCAGAAATTACATGAAAAAGCTTTAGCATCTGCATGACTCAGGGGTGTGACATTCATCCCCACTTGCATTTTTTTCTTGTTCCAGCAAAACCCAGCACTCAATGCACTTCAGTAATACAGGACAACTGGAATGAGAAGGCTTCTATCAAACAAAAAGTTGATATAATAAATCTCACCCTTTACCCCCATGTCCAGAAGCACTGTGCATATTCCTGTAACAGCAAGGTTTTTCTGGTATAAGTAGGTGATTCCCAATTGTATGTACCAGTAATTCTCTCTCTTAAAAATACTGCTGGACACAGCTATAAGCAAAATTTGGCCCTTTATTGCATGGATGAAGATGTGGAAAGGGCTTTAGCGCTTCTTGCCGTATGTTCCTGTAACATTTGAAATAATTGCATGGTCACCCAGACCCATCTCTCCCAACAAGGTGTGCAGCTTCATTGGGCTTTGGAGACTAGAAAAGCTTCACGCAATGCAAGAGTCTGCATGAGCTCTTTTTCTACCTCACGGCTTATTCACCATAAGCTGAGCTTCTGTACAGCCACGATTCTTCCCTGTTTCACAGCATGGCTCTTTTCTCCACAGAGTGTGCTTCGCTTCATAGGTGTAGGACCAGTGCTTATGGGATGGGGTTGTAGACACGCAACAGGAGGTCATGGAGGTAAAGGATTTTCAGTGGCACAGTCGAAAATATGATTTATGAGTTTCTGCTTTAGGCTCTTCTGCAGACCCACACAAGTGACAACGCTTCGCAGCAAAGAAAGGAGCTGCTTATGGGAGAGGGCTACGAAATGGATGTCTCATTTACAGACTTCATTTGGAAATTGCTTGTGCAGTGGGTCTGGAAAATGCTCTTGTATGGCACAAACACATGTGCAAAGTCTAATACTGCCTTCTGTGAGCTCCACAAAATCACATAGTCAATCAAATGAGTACTGGCTGTTCCACTAGTAAGAGCTGAAATCACTCAGACATCAGATGTCAGATGGTGCTTATGGTTTTTGCACAGTGTAAAGATTTCAGAATGAGACTGAAGACAAGATAAAATGGTGTAGAGCTTACCTTTGGCCTTTGATCCAGAGAGGTGTATTTTTCCACACACCAGCTGGTAGACAAAAACTTTGAGGAGAATACTCTTGAGAGATAAGGTCACATTTTTCTGTCAAAGCATGCACACCTTTTGATGGGTCCTTTTTCATCTGTTACGGCCTAGCTACTTCTTCAAGTGCAGCTGTGTGGCCTCTTAGGCTGATGGAAGCCTGGTCTGAGCAGTTCCACATTCTCCCCTTCCCCTAGCTGTACCCCACTCCCCCCTCAGGACTAGAGCTCACATACACACAAATCAGGTCTGACTGAGAAGAAACCAACTTACTCTTCAGTCACATCATTTTAAATATTCTTTCCTGTCTGCAACTGTCAGAGCCCTGAGCGCACTAACAGGCCTTAATGGCCTTGACAAGTCCCACCCGGAACCTCTACCCACACCTGCTGTCTGTGGGCCCAAGAGCCCCATTTAAGCTCAGCCCAGGGCCTTCAAGCCTTTTTTGAGCTACACCTTTGGACCTGCACTGCTCCTTGGGCCTTCCATACCACTGTGGACCTGCCTAGCAATCACTGAACTGTGTATGACTCTAATAACTGCCATTGGATGTAACCTTGACCTGCAGCTCGAATTTGCAGCTTGGTGTTGGACCTGCCTCATCATCATAGACTTGCCTGATGATCTGGACTCTTGAACCTGACTGTCAATTTTGGGCTTGCCTTGCTTAGATATTGATGAGGTCCATGTTACCATGCCTTGCTGCAGGCTCCCCATTCCTTAGGGAGCAGCTGTTCCCTAGCAACTGCAGGTGGGGCAGGAGGATGGAGCTGTGGGGAGGGTGGAAAATAGGACCACCTTAGTGCAGATCAGGTTGAGCTAGGCTTTGTCTAGATGAGCAGTTTGTTTTGGAGCAGTGCAGTTTTGAAGCAAATCACTTGATTGCGCCTGCTTACCTTTAGCAACCAAGGTAGCTTTTTTGGAGGAAGCTAAACCAGAAGCTCTGCTTGAAATTCAGTCCAAATTCCTTCTAGTTCCTGATGGGGACTAAACCAGGGCACAGGCTGTGAGGTCCTCCAGCAGCTACCAAACGTTCACACACCACCAGAGTACTCTCAACCACCCAGAGCTCTCATGACACTCTGAAGTGGTTCGTGTGCTATATAAAGGCCCAAGTTCCATATTTCCACTGCTCCTTCCTCATTGCTGCACTTTTCTCTTTGTTTAAAATCAATTTATCCCTTTTTTTCCCCCTGTCTATTGCCCTGGAATTACTGCGCTTCAAAGGCAGTGCAGCAGACACGTGCCTATTACAGAGTGCTTGCTACAGCCCAGATCTTTGGGCTGGGCTATACCATTAAGCTTGTTACTCATTTGGACTTCTGCACCTTGGGCTCTTGGACCATCATGAAAGAGAAGTTGGATCTGTAACCCTCCCCTTCTATAAGGGGGAAGGAGAGATTTTCAGATAAATGTCACAAAAATATTACAGAGTTGTTCTAAAAATCTTTATCAATCCCAATTTCATTTCAATCTCCATTTTCATTTGGGGACATAGAGCTGTACTTATGGGTTTTGGATGCAGATTCAAATAACTAAAGGGAACAAAGAGCTGAGGTTAATTTCACAAAACAGATTCTCAACAAGTATCATTCAAATGATCAGATGGGAATTGAACTTGCATGAACCCTGGCAGTTGCTCTTTAGTGTCAGCCCTTTCACAAACAACCACTATTTTGATGGGAAAAAACCACAGAAACAGTGTAGAATTGATAATGTGTTTTATTAACTCTTAAATGTTTAATCCTGTAAACCTTTCTGAAACCTTGTGAATGGGTAAAGCAGCCTTTGAAATATACTGACATAAAAGACAGAGAAAGGTTCTCATGAGTTTCCCCCAGCTTGTTGTGCTGCTTGGAGGCAGGATCGTCATTAGAAATGTTTATCTGACCTGCCTAAACTTTCTTGGTAGCCTCAAGTCCAAAGCCAGCCTTATATTTATGTTTTTTTCCCCCCCCACCATCTAAACTAAATCGTTCTTTCTGCAAATTAAGCCATTTTCATCCATTGCATCCTCTTTGTATCGAACATTAGCACAATGGAAGACTGTTTAGTTTTCTTTTTTTTTCCAACATTCTTTTTCCAACTTTTCCTCTCAGCAATCTTTTCTACACTTCTAATTTTCCTTGCTCTTTTTAGGATTACCTTAAATTAGTGCGTATTTTTCTTAAAACATGGTATGCCAACTTGCAGACAAAATTCCAGCACCAGCCAGGATGGAATAATAATTTCAGGGGTTGGTTATCTATAAAAAAAACCAACCAAACAAACAAAAAAACCCGTGTGATTCAGCAGCAGTGAAGGTTATGTGTGTTTCTAGGCAATGTCGTTTTCATTAATGACCTGGACAATGGAACTGAGTACAGCAAATCCACACTCTTCCCAGGTGTGCATTGACAGGATGAAAGGCAATGGGCACAAATTAAAATGCAGGAAATTCCATTTAAAGTTTTTCACTGTGATGGAGGTCAAATATTGGAACAGGTTGCCCAGATAGGTTGTGGAGTCTCCATCACTGGAGATATCCCAAACCCAACTGGAAATGATCCTGGGAAACTTGCTCTAGCCGATCCTGCTCTGAGCCAGAGTTTTGGTCTAGCCTATCTCCAGAGGTGCCTTCCAACTGCACTAGATCTGTGATGCTGTGATGTTGCATGCAGCAGCGTTGTTAATACAGTGCCAATGACACTTGCCTTTTATTGGGTTGACATACGGTCAATCTGTGCTGCACTTTGAACCTCAGATCCTTTCCTGAGGAACTACAGCCTAACAAATTACTCTCTGGATTTTACTGATGCCTTTCTTCTCACATGTAATGACCTACACTGATCTTTAATTCCTTCTTGTGGATGTTCTATCTCCCCTTCAGTTTAAGGCTGTTCTGAATTCTACCCCTGTCCTTGAAACTCCACATAAGTTGCCTTAGCTTACTGTCCATTATCCACAAATTTTTTAGGTGTTGTCTGTTTTGCCCTCCAAATTGTTTATATTGAACAGTATATAACCCTAGGACAGTCTCCTCCTCCTCTTCCTTCTCCCTTGTCATCCTTGAAATGTCTTCTGATTTTAGCAGTGATAATTCATACTGGACTCTGATTATTACATGGCTGGGGTTCACAACTTGCAAAGAAACACTTCTGGGCATGTTGATGCCGTGCAGAACTGTCTGTACAGCTGCAGCATCTGAGGTCCCTTGTCTTTCAACGTGTCCTTTTCCCTTTATTTATTCCCTTTTATTATGCCCTTTTCCAAACTCAGGACTTCAAAAGGCCTAAGAGGGGTTTCACATTGAAGGAGCCAGACTTGGGATCCTTGAAGCACAGGTAGGCACAGTATTTGAAATAATATTTTTCTGACTTGTAAGCTTGGAAATTTTTGTTAGAGTTATATAACTTGAAGGATTCTCATGTGTATTGTCTTAACTTTGCCCATATATTCAAGGAGGCTTATCTCCGCAGGACTTCCCTTCAGTGACTGAAGGGAGAGAGGTCCTTGAATAGGCATTTCAGGGCACTTAAGTTCATCTCTCCCCGATTCAGCCTCTGCAAGCGTCAGTTTTAGTCCACTGATTATAAAGCAGGGGCCTAGGAATGCAAACTCAGGTTTTTAAGGTCAAGCGTGGCAATACCTCCTTGAGTCCTCATCTGGGGAGATGTTGCCATTTGTTACTGTCCCTTTCAGTTTAAATGATTGCTTAATATGCCTTTTGACCTGAGGAACTTTTTTTTTTTTTTTTTTTTTTTTGCAAAATATACTAGCAAGCTTGGTGTTTGGTTAGCTGCTTTAGCAGAAATAAGAAGCTCAGATGCTAAGCCAGGCAGGAATTTTTTGTTACAACCATTAAAAGACAGTAGCTGCCCTTCCGTAAAGTGAGAGAACTTATGTACACAGGTGAAGGGAGGTCCAGTCCGAGGACTGAAGGAAAAGCAGGGGAAGCTGGTTCTCCTTTTGAAAGCCTTTTGATTCCTGCTTTGTATGGCGTTTGGCCTCCTGCATGAACCCAGACTGGACTGAAAACTGGTGTTCCTCAGCGTGTCACAGGCTCACATGGTACAAAAAGAAGCTGCTTTACAGAAAACTGGAGAGGATGGCAGGTAACTTCACTTCTCCTACCTTGTCCCTTTAAGTTTTGTAAGTGGCAAATGATGAGTAGACGAGAAGCAGCTGTGATGAGTGGAACATTCATTACCAGAGAGAGGAGGGGAGGGAGACTTCCTCTAACAGGCCAGAAAGAGAGAAATCTCCATGAATTTACAGGTAAGCTACTGCCTTTAAGCTATCACATGTAAAAGGGATGCAGTTTAAATAGCAGCCAGAAAGTTATTTGTGTAACAGGAATTAGCTAGTTTCAGCAAGGATCTCTGCCCTCCCCAACTGGGCCTCGAGTGCAAAGGCTGTGACAGAATTTAATGCTTGGGAAAATAATACTGGTGTGAATCAAGTGCTGAAGCAGTACAAGTACCCATATTTTGTCTGGAATTGCGAAAAGCCTTAAGGAAATAACATGATTTCTTTTTAAATTGGTGTTACAGTTCACCTAATTTTGTACAAACAGCAGCACGCAGGTAACGCTGAAATACTGTGTGCTGCCCTGTTTTTCCCGGAAAAGATGGAAGAGTTTAGCTTTATTCCCGGACTAAATGCATACATACAAATGTGCTAGCTAGAGCGGGGCAAACACTCGGGCCTCTCGCAGCCTGGCTGGGCGCAGGGAGCTGAGCTTTCCCTTGGCTGTGCCAGTGAAACGCTGCGGCTGTGGCTGCCCTGCTCTGCCAACGCTGGCAGGGTTTTGCCTCTCACGAAGTGCCATGGCTGAGAGCAGGGGTCTGGCCTTGAGGGCCCTTCCCCGAGCGTGGCTGCTGGCACCTCCCCACACCTGTGTGGGGCCGGGAGGGCAGCTCCCAGTGCTCCTCCAGCCCCACACGTGTGGGGGGTTAACGCTGATGGGCTTCACTCTGCCCCCAGGAACCAGGCCGGGCGGAGGACATGGGGAGAGGCTGCGAGCTCAGTCACAGGCGCAGCTCCGGACCTGCGTGCGGCCTGGCTCTCCTGCTCCTGCGCGACCGACGTGGAGGCGAGGGCACGGCGTGCCGAGGTAAGCCGGTGGTTTTTTCCAAGCAGCATGTTAATGAGGGTGTTGGAGGCCTCAGCTCAACCTTAGGCTTGTGCCTGGGGAACCGGTTCTTTGGGGGAGGCAGGACGGGAAGGTTGTGGGGGTTTTGTTGTTTTGTTTTGTCTCACCTTGGCTGGGAATGACTTTCAGGGCCCTGTTTAGTCAGCTGTGTCTGATTATATAAAGTAACCCCCTGGCTTTTCATATAACGTAGAAAGCTTATCACCTTTTTCCAGCCACTACAACACAGTGTGCTCATTAAAGCACACCTCAGTCGCTAAAAAAACAACTGCCTGCTTTTAGCATTAAAGATCTCCTGTGCTTTGTGCCTGCGTGTATCAGGCTGGTATCGGTTAGGCCCCAGGGATCGAGGTGCTGGGCAGTGTGCTCTCACTGGCCAGATCTGGCTGGGTTGCCTGTCCGCATAGCTGGCTGATGGAGCAAACTTTTAATCCTTCTTTTTCGAGATGGCTCCCTCCAGTTAAGTTTTAATGGTAAGGTAAAAACAATGGAGGAAAATGGAATGGAGTGCGTTGAAGCCCCTCTATCATAGATCCCCCATGTTAGAACGGGGAAAAAAAATAAGAGGCCTTGGCCCGTTTAACTGCTGTGGGTATTCATGGCATCTAACTGAAGTGAGTAGAGTTTTTGGTGCTTTCTTTAGGGTCAGTCTAGTGAGGGGTGGCCCAGAGGACACCAGACCTCTGAAATGAGGAACTAGGTCTGAACTGGCTCCTCTGCTTTCATGACCACTGTGTTAACTGGTGGCTAAATTCACCAGTGGATTTGGGTAACTTGAACACATCCAGTCATTCAAAACTCTTCTGGTCTAACTCATTGCTCCTTGCAAGTACCAAGGTATGTTTCTTTTG
This sequence comes from Chlamydotis macqueenii, assembly GCF_036417535.1. Classification (NCBI taxonomy): domain Eukaryota; kingdom Metazoa; phylum Chordata; class Aves; order Otidiformes; family Otididae; genus Chlamydotis; species Chlamydotis macqueenii. The sequence goes on from NC_141574.1 coordinate 8,309,885, forward strand.
CTTTGGGTTAAAAATAGAACTCCAGTGCTGTGGGGCAGCATGGGGCTCTCTGAGTGGGTGTCAGTCAGCCTGTCCTGTACCCTGCCAGTGCAGCATGGCCCCACGACAGCCCTGTTGGCCCCTCTTGGGCTGGAAAGGTGCAGACAGGGATTTGGGAACAGGTAGTGGAGAACTGGTTGAGGTTGAAGCAGAGCTTCAGCTGCCTTTTGCAAACACAAAGAGCAGATGTTCCCAATAAAACTTTGGCTCCTCAGATGTGGGTGCTTAGCTGATAACAAACAGCATGAGCGAACCCTGTGCTATTAGCCAAGTACTGAAGGCTGGTGTGGGTTCTCTAGTAAGCACTTTACTTCAGTGGGGCTCTTAAGTGTATCTTTATCCTTCACCCAGCTGCCTATACTGGGAAACCCACAGGAACTTCATATCTTTGAAACCTCTCCCACTGTCAGGCTTGGCTGAAGGTTGCATGTGGTTATGAGAGCAGAGGACAGGCAAGCGCATGTTTTGTTATTCTGTATCCCCCCCAGTGTGCTTTTTAAGGTGTGTGCATGTATACTGCTGCTCCTGAATCAATTTCATGTTGAACCCTCAGTTTAGCTTAATTTAACTGGCAGAGATGGGAACTTGGAGGCTTTCTTTTCTTTTTCTTCTGAGTTGCTTCTGTCTACTCTTTTATGAATACTCCATTGCTCAATAATGGGAGGTGGAAAATGAAATCCCACGATCATCTTTTAAAGGATGTTAATGACCGTGAATGTAACCAATATAGTTAATAACAGTCCAGGCAGAGATGGAGGATCGTTCTCCTCTTTTGAATAAGGGCCAACATAGCTTTCTGATTATCCCTTCTAGAGAGGGATCTGGATATTAAGGGATAAGTCATGCTAAGTATTTCCTTCTTAGACTCCTTTTTCATTTATGCCTACTGTTTTTTGTCATCTTTAAAGGTGTTGTTTAGCCTGGTTTGAATTACTTGAAAACAAATGAGTTTTTAAAAAAAGCTCTTGAATCCATGGAGATGTTTACTAAATCCTTTTGATTAAAGGAACTTCTTTAAGAAACATCCTGTAACAAAAGCAAGAATCATTCTTAATTTGAAGTGTGAAAGGGAGGAATGAGGACTCCAGACTTCAGAAAGCTCTAACTGGTGGAAGGAGTAGTGCGTGTTCAGTTTTCTTGTACTTTTCTGAGTTAAACTTGGAAATTTGGAGTCTCAGCAGTGAAGTACCATGTCATGGATCCCAGCATGGAATTCCTAGGAGCGGGGTGAAAAAAAGTATTGTTTGCTTTCCATAAACCAAAAAGCAGCAGGGAAAAAAACATTTTAACCCTGGAGCAATGAGAAGATAAGGAAGTATCTGGGCAGAGAGAGAAACAAAGCACTTTAGGCTAATGAGCCTGTTGCCTCTAGGTTTATTTCAGTTCCACCTCTCTCCTTTGTCACTGTATTCTTCAGTCTCCTCCTCCAGTCTAGCTGCCTCTTAACCTCATTAATACTTTGCTTTGATGGTCTTAAGTTCTTGACAATTTATTCCAGATGTTTGCTACTTTGAGTGAAATAGATTTCCCAAATTTCCTGTTTACTCTTAATGTCTTTTGTCTTTTTCTTCTTCTTTGAAAGTGTGACAGTTTTTTTAACCTCTTAGCAATCCAGACATGTTATTTCATTGTTCCTCCCAGCATCTCCTAAAGTTTGGGGTGTTTTCATTACAATGGACAATTCTTTGTTGTCATCTTGCAAGGCAGTCTTGACCTTTTTCACCTTCTTTAATTCTGCACACGTGAAATTCTAAGCACTAAAGTTTAAGTGTGTGGTGTGGGGTTTGGTTTTGGGTTTTTTTGGTGGTTTTTTTTTTTTTTTTTTCTGTGGATGCACGTGCACAGGATAGGAATTAAATTGGGCGGGGGGGGGGGGGGGGGGGGAATCCTACTTCTTCACACGCTCCAGACCAAATGTTCTTCAAACATGGGTTTGTCCATGTTACTTGTTCCATCAGGTGTTTTCTGTGGATGAATTATCTGGAGAGCTTTGAGTAGACATAGTGGGCTGACATCTCCTTGTTGAGCTGCTCAAGGTGCAAAAGTTGGGGCTGCTCTTAACGGCATTGACGCAACTTCCTACAGCGAGAGCACAGTTGGAGCAGCGTAGCTGACCTGGGAATGGCTATGCTGTTGGAAGTTCCCGTTATAGTAATGAAAGTGTGTGGTTGTTTGCCTTTAATTATTCTGTTTTCTTTAAAAATAAAACAAAAAAACAAAACAAACCTTTAAGTGAACCAGTTCTTCAAGTACAAAAGCTGTGCCTAGACCAGGCCTCAGGCCTCAATCTTCCAAACACTTTCACAGGTGCTTAACTTTACCACTATAAGTAATCCTGTTGATTTTAAATGGCACTACTCAGGCAATAAAGAGTGGATTTGTATGATCTGGGGCTTACCATGGGGTATATCAGAAGTCACTCTTCTGAAATTAATGATTATGTGGGTGTAGGAGTGTCCAGCCTGGGATTTAGTTAAAATGAATAGTACTTTTACGTAGGATTTATTTGAAATATTATGCTGTCTTGTCTGCTGTTTTGAGTGCTGTATCTTGAAGGCCATTAATTTTTTGACCGGTGACTTTTGTTACAATGTCCTTCAAAATAAATAGTCAAATAGTGCTTGGTGTACTGTGGCTTTCTATCTCTTGGCCAATTGCAGCCTTCCATTGAGGCTCTTCCACATGCCAATGCCTTCACAACGTCATTTTCTGGTGCCCGACACTGGGTGAACTCATGCTGCCGCCTTCCAGCCTCTAGATCTATGTTTTCTATCCAGTTGCCTATTTTCATGAAACTTGTGGCAGTGTGACAGCTCTGAAAGTCCTGTCTCTCTATCAAATTGAGCTGAAAGCAACCGACTCATTCAAAAGTTATTAGAGATGCATGCTCATGCACACCATGATCATATATGCATTATTTTTGAAGGAACTCAGGCAGAAGAAATAAAAAGTGATTTGATTAGAGATAGATGCATTATAATGTTTCATGAGCTTGAAAAAAATTACTTTGCTGTATGGCTGGTCTTACAAATATGCTTTACTCCAACTCATCTCTCAGCCCTCCCCCCGCCCTTGACAAAAATGGGCAGAAGGCTACTTTTTTGGTCCAAAAATAGATGGACAAACCTTTTTGGAAGTCGTAGAAGGAAAATTCCCCTCTCAGTATTTCAACAATATAAGTAGGCTTGGCACTAGGTCTGAGAGATCTGTGCCGGTTGCCAACACGGTGGGTGAGTCATTTCTGCTCAGGTGTTTGCTGGTGAAGGAAACCTTTGAGTTCTGCTTAGTTAGAGAAATACTTAGGGAAAACAGCCCTGTTGTGTTAAAGCACCAGGAATCTGACATCATATCCAACTTTGTCCCAGCCGGCTGTGCAGCAGATCATTAAAGGGAAAGGGTGTTTTACTTGCTCCGGCCTCTTTTCCTCTTTAAAATGGCAAACTCTTGCTTTTTAAATTTAAGAATTTCAAAATAGAAAAAGAAAAAAAAAAAAACCAAAACAGACCCAGGTAATGAGATCAAGAAGAGCACATCCAACTTTAGCTGGAGGATGTAGAGAAGGAATGTTCAACATGAGAGGGCTTATTCCAGACGGCTGGAGTACCTGGATGTTGCAGAGCGTTGTGTTACAACTCCAGCTCTCAACTGTGAGTGCTGTTCATGCAGCAGTTGTGCTTGATGCTTGTGTAGGAAATGTGACAGCTTTGGCTGGCAAGAACCTAAATTGCAAGTTTTGCAGAGATTGTGGCGGAATTTCCATTGGGCTCTGTGGGAGCTGGTCAGCACTGACTCCTTCAGTTGAATCGTGCTGTGTGGCAGTGTGCCACAGGGTGCACTGAGGAATCAAGGGTGGGGATATAGGACACCAGGTGAAGATTATGAACACCAAAGTCTGTCACTGGCTAATGAATTCTTAAACAAGTTGCTTTGCTCTTGCTCATTTCAAGTCCTGGCACTTTGTTAGGATTCTCGGCACTGTACGTGTGGGTGTTCTGCAGGAGTCTTCAAGACCCAAAGGAATTACAAGGTTGATGATGATAACTTGCATAGCCTTTATTGTTTCTTGGGCTGTGTGGAATCCCCTTGTTCAAACCCAGTTTGCATGTTTTTATTTGCAAGACAAATGTAAAAAATCCAAGCTTTGGGAATGGGTGTAGGAAGGCAGCATCTACGCTGATGCTGTTTCTTCCCTGCTGTTAAACAGCATGTAGTGCCAGTCTCAGTCTCTTGCCTCTGTTTCTAGGAGATCTGTGGTGCTTTGGAAGGGGATCAAGGTTACAGGTTTCTTCCCTCCTCCAGGTTACAAGGCCAGACTTCTGGGTGCACCGGAAATCTTGCACTTTCTCCAGTGAAAGAGATGGGGATCGTAGCAGTTGGACACACCAAGGGGCTGCTGCGACTGGCCTTACTCCTTCTAAGTATTGTTCTTGGGGCGCTGCCACTGCTACTGCCAGAACTTGAGGCTCCAGCTCAGCTCCTGCTGATGCTTTTGCTGGCTCAGATGCCTCTTTTGCAGCTTTCTGGTTAGGCAGTTGTTAGCTGCAAACCTGGGGTGTGGAAGATTGGTCACTACTTGTCTTAATTTCTTTTCTCCTCTTTCTTTTAATTTGCTATTCGCTGTTTTGGAGATGAGTATGAAGGGAGACGCACTGAGTAGAAATATTAACTCTGGGAATGATCCAAAAGGCACTTCTTTGATCACAGTCTTTGATTAGATTAGGACTGAGTTGTATGTCCACGTGAGGTTGAACTAATACATGTGGGTTTGAAGGCACCAACATCCTGTGAAGAGAGCTAGTGAAACTGGAGCTCAGGATAGAAAAATGTCGTCATCAGAGATATGCAGCAGTTCTAGATTTTTGCTCTTAGCCTACAAAGTTCATCCCTTTCCATCTCCAAGACGCCCCGTCGGTTCTGCCTGCAAGGACTAGCGTCAGCCAACATCTTCCACACAAGACCTTCCTCTATCCTGTGTCGTTTGGCAAAACAACACAGTAGAATCTTTAATGAAGGAATGTTGGTTACAAAATACCCATAACGGGCATTTAAACACATTGAATTTGCTAATATTTTTCTTTATAACTCTTGTGTCTGGAAGCCCCAGCTGTGATTAGGGTTGTCTTGTGTGAGATGTTATGCAAATGCATATTTTGTACAAACAGGATGATGCAATCTCTTGGAAAACTTTATAATCAAAGCAGAAAAAGGGCAAGAGGGGAAAGAGAAAACGCATGGAGTGGCTTCTTCAGGGTTGGGTGGTAGGTCACTGGCGAAGGCAGGAACAGCAGTGGGTCTCCTGCGTCCCAGGCTGATCCCTACCCACCGTGACATCCTGTCTCTTCTGAAACATCCGTGTGCTTTCCCAGAGCTCCCTAGGCTCTCCTAAACTCTGTCGCAGGGCTGAAATGCTAAATGGATTCAGCTAATGCAATTTAACCTTCGTTTGTTGAGCTGCTTTCACATCCAGAGCCGTGCGGCTGCTTTCTGTTGCTGGGAACTGAGCTGGATTTGCTAGGTTTCCAGAGAGGAAAGGGAGCATGGCAGAACTGCCCTTAGATCGGAGTGGAGCTGGGATGCTCTGTTGAACTGTGCGTATGCCATCCCAAGAACAACTTGTGGTTACAAACCAGGCTACCCAGTTTTAAATCATGTCCAACCTTTTGAGCCAGGCAACTAAATATTTCTGAAGCTTATTAAATTAACCAGTTAGACCAAGGCAATATACAAGGTATACAGGCCAAAGAAAGCAGCGTGGGTGTAGCTTTCGGAAGGAGAGTTAGTTGCTGCTGATCATGCTGTTACAGTAAATGTTGTATCAGTGTTTCCATTGTTGATCTCTTTTTTTTTTTTCTTTCCTTTTTTTTTTCCCTCTCCTTTCAATGAGTTGTTCTGGGGCTGCATGAAAAGGTTTGCACCTCATGAAAAGGTTTTCATGTGCTGCGAAATGTAACGTGAAGCCACTGAATCCCTTACTCAAAGAATCTGCACAATTTGTACAGGGAAGGAGGGACCTTCAAAGCTGGAATCTGAACCTGATGCTGAGCACCCACAGTTTTGGGGGCGTTCAGCTCAGACTTGGTTCTCCCTATTGTGAAAAGTATTCACTTTGGTTCTTGTTTAGCATTGGAGAGATGACAGATCTTCAAGTCGGGTGTGTTTCTGTGGCGCAACCCTGCCGATACAAACAGCTTTGCTGTATTTGTGATTTGCTTGGTTTACAGATAGCATTGCATTGCCAGGTAGGGATGCTGTGATTGAGGGCTGATGCTGTACAAGATGCCAGCCTTACCGCAGAGACCTTCTGTTACTGAGTGAGCTCTGTGTCTCAGCCCACACAAACGTACAAGCATGCTGTACTGGAGTAATCATGTTCATTATGGTTGTCTTTTCAAGCAACCAAGAACAGGGCTCCCTTATGCTGGGCACTGTGCGGCTCCAGAGAACCAGCCTTTGTTTCCTGTGAAATGTGCCAACTTGTTTCTCCAGGCCAAACCTGCTTTCTAATTCAAGTGACAAAATTAGTGAATTAGTGAAAAACTGGTTTGCGTCTTGCCTGGGCATGTTTGGGAATCCCTTAGAATGACTGAATTCAGTGGTTTAAGCTTTTTTTTTTTTTTTTTTATTGCACACCTCCCACAATAACTCTGAAGTAGTTTCATAATGGAAATGCTGACACAACGCTATCGCCTCAGCCCCAGGAGTGTGTTCCACCTTCTATTGTTTGCCTTGGCCTCTGTATATTGTATACTGCCTCAGTTTAATTGGTTAATTTAATAAACTTCTGAAGTGCTGTATCAGTTGCCTGGCTTAGCTTTTATCCACTAGCCTGATGAAGAAAGTATACGTTTCAAAAGCTTTCCTGTATGAAGTTAATCAAATAAAAGGTATCTCCTACTGTACTTTGCATGTATGTCTTGGAAAGGCTGCTTGAACTGGCACATTTTTACAATTAAGGCATTTAAAAAACCCTCTAAAAATCTTTGTGTGGCTCATGTTCCAGGCCTGACCTGCCTAACTTCAGTTTCAAAAGGAAAAAAAAAAAAGAAAAAAATAAAAAGAGGGGAAGTTTTAAACTCTAAGGTTGTGCAATGCTTCAGTGGCCACATCTGAATGATATGTTAGGCCAAACTGTACTTTAGATGGACTCTTGGAGTTGGCGGGGGGGAGAAAAGTGGGGGAAAACATAACAAAAATTATTTGAAGGTATTATGGAAAGGAAGTCTTGCAATTCAGCCATGTGTGAGACTTGGGTAATGTGCAGCAGATTTCTGTTTCTCGCTGAAGCCCCACATGAGCATATCCTTTAACGCCTCTCTGCTCCGTTCCCCATTTGAGGTCTTTTTCACATTTTGTGTATCTCATTAATTCAGATTTTGAGATTTGGGGATTGTATGCTACAATGGGGCTTTTTATTGCATGAGCTGCAATAATAATGGGTTGGAAAGCCCGGCAGATCTCGCAGAACGCTTTCACTGCGGGTGCAGCAAAGCCTCTTTCAGGACAGTGCAGAGAGCACTTGAGAGGCCCCGTGTGCCATACGTGAGGGAGGGTTTATCTGCGTTCAGCAGAGCCAAGGAGTGCAACGCACATGTAATACGAGTCCATCTTTTATCTATTTTAATCCGCAGCATGAGCATCCCAAGATTTAGGGGTATTCATCCATCAAGAGTGATTTAGATATACTCGATCATGCCTCGGGGCAGGGGAACAGCCTAGGTTACTTCTTGATATCCCTTCCAGCCCTGTTTTCTTATGACTCTATTAGATCTGACAACAACAGAATCGTATACTTTGTTCCAAAGGATTCTTCCATTAATTAGTACTTTGTGGTGCATAGCTCCTCTTCCCTTGAGGAGCTCTAAGAGGTTGACAAGTGCTAATTAAGTCCTACAAGAACTGGTGTGTTGGGTAATTATTATTTTACAGGTAGAGAAACTAAGGTGCAAATGTAACCCACAGGAAGTTTTGGGACAGAATCTCACTTCAGCGCTTAGCATTTTAGCTACTTAAAATTCTCACTTGAGCTGTGCCTCTGGGCTGCTGTCGCCAGTGGAGAACAACACTGGTGTTTCCCTGCTCCTGCCCACAACTGAGCTAGGGAAGGCTGTAACGGGCTCATCAGCCATGTTTGGGCTGCATCAGCATCGGAAGGGGACTGCTAGCAAAATGAATCTGGCCCGTGTGCCAAAAATAAGTTTATTTTTTCTCCATTACCGTGCTTCCTGGACTTGCAGAATTATACTGACTTTAAAGGGGAGCTGCCCCAGAGTCCTGAATCAGGCCTTTTGTATTGGGAGGGAGGTGACCTCTTGCAGTCCGTGTCGTTGGAGTGTAATTTTCGATCAAACATTTGCCAGTGTAATTAGTCTGCTTCAGAGTTCTCCCGTGTGGAGTGACATGGCCAAGTGGCATTTGAGAACACTTTAAAAGGAAACGGGCTAATTAGTTTAGCTCTGGGTCAACAGTACATCAGGAGCACTGGCCTCTATCTGGATCGCTGGTGTTTAACCTTTTCTGTTTAGTCAGCAGTTCCTTGCTAAGGGAGAGCCTCTCCAGTGTGAATGATGAGGCGTGGCTGGAATAGTTTCTTTTGTCCTGTAGTAGTGTGGTTACCCACCTCTGTATTTCTAGGTGTAGTATTGTATCTGCATGAGGGAGATCACACGCCAGTTTTTCCGTGCTGCTTTTCTTGTCTGTGTTCCCACACCACCCGTTTGCTAGATTAGACTTTGTGTAGAATTCCAGGAAAACCTGCTGCTTTCAGAAATAATAATATTTATTATCCTCAATCAAATTTTGTCCCAACTATTCAGTGATTCCACTGACTTCCTTGTGTCCATGCAGATGGTGGACAGGGATTGAATTTGACCAGCTGTGGATTCTGATGAAGTGAACTTCATTCCACTGCACCAGTCCTCAAACCTTCTGTTTGCAAATTATCCAGGTGAATTGCCACCTTAGATCTAGGCATGCTAGCCAAGATCAATTTTGCAAGAGCTTTTCCTGGCTCCACCTGAGCCACGCGTTAAATGCTGCCAACCCAGGAATGCAGACCTGAGAGCACAGGTTCCACGGTGGTAGTGGATTTGTCCTTGATGTGATGTGGAGGGGCTGGTTAGACAAGTTAGACTCCAATTTGCAGCTTTCGTGTGATGGAAATGGTTGTCTTGTTGCCACTGTCCGGCTCTGTCACGCTGCTGCACATCAATTCCCTTCATTCTTCCAGGGTGTGGTCTCGATTCATGTTTGCGCACTGTAATTTGTGATGTTGCTCAGTTTAACAGGACAAAATTTGCCAGTCCAAACCATGTCTTGGTGAGAGGGTGAGGTTATTAAGATCGGGAGGTATTTTTTCATGTTTGCACGTGGTCTCTTGTAGTGTCACGAGCAATGCAGCTTTGCATGGCAGCAGTGGCTGCGAGATGTGGGTTGGTTACAAGGAGGCCTGGAGGAAGTGGTAAGAATAAGCTACAGAGATATTTATTGTATAAAAATTTCTCTCCATCTTGTTTTTTTTCTCCCTGATGAAGAGGCTTTCCTGAATAGGGCTTGGCAGATGAGATTTGCATGTAATCTTACCCCAAACTGCTGGACATGCCGATGTTCCTCTGTGCTCTGTTACACTCCTGCCAGGGTGATTACACCACGACTGTGATAGAGCTGGCTACTTCTTTGTTTCAAGTGGTCTGATCACATCTGCCATGCTGCAGAAATCTCTGTTGTAGTGTCTGTTTCTGGGCCATAGGGTCGCAAGCCTTAAAGAAACCATTCCTGTGGTTCTGAACTCCTTTACGTCTGTCCCTCTATTTAATGTTTTCTGAAATGAGCCTTGTTTTCTTTCAAAGGTGATTCCCGCAATGTGCGGAAAGGAGACATGCATCTCCCAGCTCTTTCCAAGAAAGCAATCCCGACCTGTTCTGCTGGAGAGGAATGGGGAAGCACTTGGTGCAAATAACGCCCTGTGTTTTTTCTCGTGGGTTACAAGCCGAAAAGGCTTGTGAATGGACACTAGCAATCTATCCTCTCCCTCCTTGACTCATTGTAGCCCAAACCTCCACAAACACGTCCTGCTCAGTTGTGTATCCAAGTCTGCAGTCTATGCCAGCCGTGAGAGGCTGTGTTCTATGGCAGAAGAACGCAGCTATGAAGGGAAGGTTCAATATTTAAGGGCTGCAGTTGTGAAGCGGCCCCGATTAAGCCAGAGAGCCCAGCTGAGCAGACTGACCAGTCCCTTGCTGCTAAGAGTGTAAATCACTGAGCAGAAATGTCCCTGAACGTTGCTGAAATGGCCAATGGATCCGTATCACATCCCAGGTGAGAGGTGGGCATCTTCAGCCTGAGCGTTCATGTGAAATCAAAGGTGAAGCACACTAATCAGTCCAGAGTATCTGGGGAGGGTATGTTAAACACCCCCTCTCAATGCAACAAGCCCTCCTGAGCGTGTTAGCATCCATCTGGCAGGTAACTAGCTAGATCTCGAGTTGAAGAATAAGTGAAGGGATCTTTCTTCCCACATCTCCTTGTAAAGTGTCTGCTCTAATCTTTGTGACATCCAGCTGGAGGGTCTCTGTATCTGTCATTACAGACCATTAAACTCCTTCAGATCCATCTATATATTTTAAGTAGCTTCTGACCCTTCTGTGACAGTGGCTGAGGGGGATCTGACTTTTTTGGTTTTTTTTTTTCTTTTTAAATTTAAGTTAAGGAACACTTTCTTGGATGGAATGAGTCAAAAAGTTCTTGGCTAAGAAGGGTGCCTGTTCAGACTCCTACCCTGGCAAGCTGAGCATGGGCAAAAACTGCTTTCCACAGCAACATAGTATTATCCAGACTTAAAACCTGTTGGATTGTCCATGATTTTACCAGCAAATGTGAGAGTTTTCTCTCCAGCAAGAATCCCTCTGGTGTCCAAGCAACAGTGGTCTTGATCCTGGTAGGCATAAACTGATCTGGAAGAGGCAGGAAGGAGTTGAAATGCTGCAGGGAACAAAACAGGCTGAACGGTTTGCTCCAAATGCTGCCAGAAAAATGTTTCTTAAAAAACAAAAAAGCCCCCCAGATTCAGGAGAGGCTGATGATACTAGTGAAAGGACCAAAAAAGGGAATCGGTTCAGGGTGAATAAAATATGTTGTTTGACTCGATACATAATGCTTCCTTTCATTAAAGTGCCTGTAATCTTTTCTTGTTAATTGAAATTAATTTATTAATTTCAGTTTGAAAATGTGTAAGCACTTTCAGGCCGATGACTTTTATTTTTTCAGCTGAAGTGACAAATCCAACATAAATTTGCGATGTTTTTGTTGACCCAAAATACGCCTGTTTTCTTTGGGCAGGGATGAAAGTTTCAGCTGAGAAACTCTACCTGCTTCTAATCTGGACAACACCTTCTGCCTAAGGATACTTTCAGTCATAAATAAAAAGACAAATAACTGGATGGAAACAAAACCCAGGAAGTCAGTACCTGCACTGTAAGGGTTGAGGATTTCAAAGAAATCCACAAAAAAAAGTGAAATTGAAAGAAACTGGACAGTACAGTGTTGCTTACAAGCCTTTGGTGAGCCAGACGTAGCGGGTTATTTCCATAGAGAGCATTGGTGATGGCATGTGTTGAATGAAGTTAGCTGTTCTGCTTAGCCTGTTGCTGCGTAAGGTGTTACCATGACTTCTCTGGTGGTCGTACATCTCTGAAGTGTCCGTAAGAGTGGTGAACTTTTGTAAGTTACCTGAGCTAGAGATCTGCATAAATGAAGTAGCATGTATTTAGAAACATGAGGGGCAGCAGAGTATGCAGGAGACCTGACATGTCAAAGCCACCATTTGCAGACCATCTTCATCCTTCATGTGCTAAGCAGTGGTGGAAATGATGTCTCAGTTGCCCAGAAACCAATCTTCAAACTCAAAACAGGAGAGTTTTGAGCCTCTTTTTTTTTTTTCTTTTTCTCTTTTTTTTTTTTTTTTTTTTCTCTAAAATAAAGGGTCTTTTGTTGCCTGTGTATAACCAGGGATGAAAAGATGAAGTTTTCCTTAGTTGTTGTCAATAACAACAATATTTCCTTCTTGCAAAAGGACAATAGGAAAAGTTTACAACACTAATTGTCAGTGGAAGCAATTTTCGAAAAGGAGGATCTGGTCTCAGCTGTTTAAATGTTTACTTGCTGGTGCTTGATTAATAGCTAATTAGAGAAATATGATTTTATGTAGTTTCTAAATCTGTGAAACCTGGTGTCACTCAAGGACTGAGCCTGTAATTATTTACCATGTTGGGAAAAGTCCTATTGCCAGTCCCTACTGACGTCCAAAGAAATAGCTGGCATGAACATACACATGGGACTCACTGGAAAGGATAATTTACTGGGGGACTGTAGAATTTTTCTTTACTCGTTATATAAATACATATTGGAGCACGTTAATATATAATATTTGATTGTAACTATATAAATACATCGATAAATATGTATTATATATAATAATATACATTAATTTTGTAAAGGAAACTAATGAACTGAAACTTGCATTTCTGTTTCCTGAACTACTTTTTCTTTTGTTAGAAAGCTGGCGGGTTCTGAGAGAGGTAGAACTTTTTTGGAAGGCATGCAGGACTCAATCCAGCTTTTCTTTAGTTATCTAAATTATCAAAAGTATGCCTCATGCTAAGTAACAATAATGTTGAGACTCTTCTGAAAGCTGCAGATGCGAGGTCTCCGGCTGCAGACTGAACTTCTGAGCAGTCAGCTCTGGTGCCATCAGGAGTACGAGATGGGAAGCGCCTTTCCCAAGGGCTCTCCGTGGAAGCCATGTTTTTGAGCTTCTCTCCGCTGAAACAAATTGCATTGTAAAGCTTCAGTAATGACTAAATCTGCCTTTCTGTTACCCTTAAAGACACTTGCTAGTATTTGCACATCTTCAGTTAAGCCCCTAAAGGCACAGAATTGAAAAAAAAAAAAGGTAAAAATCAGTTCACAGAGAAGGGAAAGGGAAGGGCAGAGGAAATGCTAATTCTGTAGGAAATCAAAATACACAAACCTTCTACAAATTCGGAGTAGTTAAGCTGTTTACGAGTGACTACCTAGTTTGAGAGAGTGATAGTATAATCACTGAAAACATTTTGAAATACATTTCTAAGTAAAAAAAGCATTTTGTGCAGTTGCAGTAATTAATGGCTGCTCTCTTGCAATAGCCTGCAGAAAACTAACTCATGCGTTTGACAGCAAACATGAATATGCTTGTAAAACTGAAGGGAATCATTAGGCTTGTGTGAGCTTGATCACTTAAAAACAAACCAAGGAGCTGAACATGGGAGCATGTTACAACTTAGGGGCTTGATTGAAGGCAAGGGGAGTATGTCGGTGTTAAAGCCTATGGAGAGAAGGAAGGCCCAGCTCCTCTGCAGCCTCACCGGCTGTGGCGCGTGGGTTAACGTACGTGTTGAAGTGCCATGCTTAAGGACCCAGATTGCCCAAGCAACATGGGTGTTTTAAAAGAGGATGGAAATTGTAGCACCATTAGATATGTGGTTGTTTTGGAAAACTGGCCCTCGAGATGACGGTGATGTTTGGAGATTGCTGTGCATGCTTCTGTTTCCTTTTTGCCTCTGATTTGCATGAGGGCGACTTCTGTCACATCCACGGAGTTCCTGTAGGAGGAAATATTGTTTGTTTATGGAGTAAAAAAGGGGGGGATTAGGACAAACGGTGCAAATGCTAAAAATTTCAAAAAAGCAAACAAAAAGGTGATTCAGTTTGCCTCTCACTTTGCATGTCCTCGCCTTGATTATTTTATCCATTGAATTTGCAGGCATGAATTTTCAGGAGCATTCACTGGAGAAGTTTATAAGGAAATATGACAAAGGCTGCATGGAGAGTGAATTTAAAAATATGTGCTGTGGAGCTGCAGCTGATTCTCTTTTATGTGTCTGAGCAAGGGACAGAGGCACCTGATGTGACTACTCAAAGTTTCTTCTTAGGTAGTTTGAATATTTTATATTTGGCTTGTACGTCAGGAAGTTACAAATGGCAAGCATCAGATTACAAATTATTCTGAACTCTGGAAAAAGTCACAAAATGAAAAATGAGGAAAAAACCCTATTTATTTGCTGTGAGTCTGTTCACCCAAGTTTAAGATGACATAGCAACTTATTGAAGATAAGGTGCATAAAGTCTACTGAGAACTATAATTCATGGTATAGAAATTACATGTCTAATTTCTACCCATTCCTCATTTGCATTGTGGAGTGCAAAACACAGGATTCTTACAGCTCAAATACTTCCAAGTATCCAAAAGTTACTAATTACTGGTAAACTTCACATTTTCTGTTTAAAGGGATGAGAGTTTCACTCCAGTTTTGGAGGAGCAAGCAAGTTTTGCTTACAGAATGGTTTATCAGGAAGACCTCAGCTGTCTGTCTGATCAGAGAAGAGACCACATGAGCTGTAGATGAATGCTTTTCCCCATAGCAGAGCTTAACAAAAGCCAGTTGGAACAGGAGTCATCTTCATTGCTCTCTAATGTTATTTCTAGTTGCCTCTTGGACCGTGCAGGATTGCTTAGTTCCTGGCATTACCTCAATTATGAATTTAACAATTTCCTGATAGATTGTTTATCAAAGAAAATATTATGTCAATAACGTCTAAAAGCTGTAGCAATATTGCTCCAGCCCAGAGATGTAAATACTGTGTTATCTCATGGCACAGCCTTAAATGACGCCACACATCTTGAAATAACATGTCCAAATGTGTCAGAGGAAGAGATTGTTAAAGCGTTTGCCTTATATTACCTGCCTGCTAGCAAATGGGTGGTGAGAGACCTGGAGTTTAATTTTTTTTTTTTTTTTTAAATGTCTATTAGGCAGATCATGCAACTATCTAAACACAGTTCTGGAAAACCTGTTTGCTAGCTTACTCACAGCCCCAAATGGCTTGGAGTTGCAATAGTGTGGTGCCTAAGCCTTCGGGGGAAAAGAAAAACATAGCAAACCCAACCCAGTGCACCTTCTAGAACAACATCTTCCGAATTTGTGAAAATTGAGGGGGGAGGGAGGGAGGGGAAAAATGGCCTGCGTGTGAAACCACGAATTATATTATGTCTGCCAAAGCCCTTTGAGAATTGGACCAACTGTCGGTTCAAATGATTTGTGCTTATCCAAACTTTACTCATCAAAGGTTTTTATGAGTTCACTTTGGCAATGGCTGTGTTTTTCCATGTGGTGAAATCATACACCTGGAAAACATGCAGCCAAAATGGTGTGGAGCTTGAATAACTCTCCTTGTTCTCCAAATGCTCTTGAGTTTTAAGTATCATGGTAGTTAAAGTGTTTGTGGTGCTATAAAATTTGTACAACTTTACTGTAAACCTGACTCTTGCCTAACCCTCTTGGCCAGATGATTGGCAGCTTGGTTTTGATCACAGAAAAAGGAACAAATATTGGCCTTAAGTTTTTAATGTACAGAGGGGGAAAAAGCTGCATATCTTTACATTTGTACAAGCTGTGCATGGTGGCATGGAAAACATCCTGTAAAGCAGCAGCCTATGAATAATCCTGTTTTATGGTTTGCTTCACAAACAGTGTACAGAGCCCTATCCAAAACAAGCCAGTTCTGGGATGGACAACGGCGATCAAGATGACTGTACTTCACAGACTTGATGGGCAGAGGCTGACAGAAGATACTGGCAGAAAATTCAGGAGAAAGGGTATGTCTAGAGCAGTACTTGATGTTGACCTTGCAGTTACCTTAACCAGTCTGTCTGTGTTGTTTCTGGCAGCCTGCAGCAAAGCCAGTTATATTGCCCTCCTAATTTGCAAGTTGGGCCCTCGTAGAACTTGTTCTGAGGCCAGCTTGCCTTTCCCCGTGGGCAGTGAGAAGCAGAGCTGAGGCGGAGTGGTGAGAAGTGGGAATGGTGGGATTGTTGTGGGTTGGCTTCTGTGCCCTAAGCCTGGGCTGGCTCCAGACGTGGTTCAGGGTAACACAGGGTTGGAGGACTGGTAGTGGTGGGAAGATCTCTGATCTGTAACTGAGCAAAGGTCCCAGGGTCGTGGTGGGACCACTGGTAAATTGTGGCTTTGGCAACCTCAAGGTTAATCCCGTTGGCATTCTGGGTATTGGGTGAGTCTTCGAGCATGGCTGAAGAGGAGCAGCCTTTTCTGTTTAATTGAGGAGTGTTCTTCCCCTGCGTAGTGTGCCATTTTATTATCCAACTGCGACTAATCTGGAATTGTCTAGGAAAAAGGGCACAGCATAATTCTCAAAACAGTATCATGAAACAAAAGATACATAAAACTGGTGTCACAAAACTGGTCAAGTTGCAAAGAATTCAGGCCACAGTGAACATCAGTTTCTTGACTGCAATGCCTGGTCACTTGTCTTTCTGTTTACACAACAAAATAGCCTGGAGAGAGTTAATATGTTTAGAAAACAGCACTTGCATGTATTTCTAATGGGAGAGGAAACTCAACAAATTGATGTGACTCAACAAATTGAGTATACAGAACAGATCACAGCTCTGATTAGGCCATTTGCAGATTGGTTTGAAGAGCACTGGCCTCTGGCCAGTGAGCTACTTCTTTCTTGCGAGGAAAGTAGGCAAACAATGAGGCCACTTAGCTAACGCTACGCTTTGTCTGAAGCAATGATGATCTCGTACTTGGTGCATATGCTCACTGCTGGCTGCTTGGCATAATGGAGCCGTCCTGCCCCACACACGTCTGTGGCCACGCTGCCGAGGCTTCACCACAACATAACTGCAGCCCTCTTCCACTAAGGCATTGTAAATGGCAGGGATTAAAAATAATATGGGTAACATAAAATGGAATTTAAAAGAATATGGATGGCTTAATAGGAAAGTCATGAATAATGCCGCATAAAATGCGTGAGCTATTAGTTCGCTTTAAGCCAGTGTACCTGTGCACAAATCTGTATGCTGGTTTTGCATACTGTACTATAAATGGTCTTTGTTCTTGCCTTTATATAATAACACCCCACCTAATATCTAGACACCCTTGTGTATATTTTACGCATACATCTAATTTAGCTGTTAAATATTGCTCCAATACCCACACGTACGCCATATATTGTCAAACTGGTTTGAAATCTATAAAGAAACAGTGCTTGGGAAGGGTTGAAAGCCCAAGAATTAAAGAACATTCCTTTTAATTTAGTGGCCTTGTAATATTCTCCTGCGTAGGAGGAGAATAGAATGAGTCTGGTGGCTGGATTGGGTCTGTGTTTCCTGTGTTGACATGGGATGAGTGGAGCAGGATGGTAATGGTGCCCCCAGCCCTGGAAGGAAGAGACAGCCATTTGCTCTTGATGTGAAGTGGCTCCTGGGGTTTAACTCTGGGACAGAGTTGTTAGATTCTTTACCCAGGCTGGTTTTCTGCCTTTCAGATAAATGTTAGTTCTTCTTCCCCTTTAAAATTTAATCTCTTCTGAGGAAACCACTTGTCCTGGAATACATTGATGTGGTCTTGACTTGGAGGGTCTTGCTGCTATCAGGCATGGACCCTTCCAGAGTCTGTGATGTCCTGAAGCTGTAGTGAGGTTGAGTGCCTGGGGTCAAGCTAGGGAGAGGAAGAAGCAGCTGTGAATCACTAAGGAATCTCAACAAAGCAGAAACATTTGAGTTGTCAGAAACCCAAGTGATGTTCATGAATTTCAGTGTTGGGCAGATTTTTTTAATAATTATTATTCTTTTTTTCTTGGTGTCTGCTATTGTACAAGGGCAAGAATCTGCAAAAAACCAAAGGCCCAACCCCAAGGAGCCTGTAAACAAAGCTAAACAGTTAACACATGAGCATGCCCCAAAAGAGAAGGGAAGGGGAAGATGTTTTTCATTTTGTGATGAGTTGCTAACTGGGAGTCAGTTTACCATTTGCTTGTGGGAAAGTCCTAGGAGGAGGCTTTGACGTACAGCCCGTGGAGTTCCTCGCTGCTCCCCCTCCAAATCATTCTGCAGCCTGGAAAACTGATCCTGCTGTGAAAGCACTGCGTGCTGGAAGCCTGCCATGTTCGTACTGGGGAAGTCTGAGGCAAGATGCTTAGTCTGTGCACCGTGTCCCTCTCTGCATGGTAGGGACAACCAGTGCTTCCTCACCACGCCGGTTTTGCAGGGGCGATTTTCATTATTGTTTCCTAGGTGTTTGGGATGCTGGAGTGATGGGAGAACATGACCAAATCTAAAGTGGTGGGCAAAGTGTGTATGGGGGAGTTCTTTCTCAGTGAGAAGAGGTTTTTCTGCATGTTGTGGGGATGCTAAAAAATTATAAACTCAGCGGCTGTGTGTGGTTGTCACCACCTGTAGGTAGGTTTACCTACTGACTGCAGTTGTGCCCTCTTCCTCTCCTCTGCATCCCTTCTCTATCCAGCCAATTCCCCAGAGAGGTTTTCCCAGAGGCTGCAGAAAAGTTACTCTGTGGCTTCAGTTCTCAGGTGCCCATTACAGATATGTTAAATACAGAAATTAAAAACATCCTCCCTGCTTCCCCAACATCCCCACGTTGTCTGGAGCACCCATCACATGACCTCTTGCTTGGGAGAGCTGATGATGGAAGGGTAGAGATTACTTCTGCTTGCAAGAATTGCATGTCAGTTCCAGCCATATATTATAATTCTGTGCTGGTTGGCGCCAACTGAGTAATCTCTGTGATAGCCTTAGGAGCAGCTTTGCCATGAGATCTTAGAAATGATATGTTGTCTCCCTGTGAAAGTGCTGAATTAAACACGTTATTTGCAAATTTTCATGGCAGTGAAATTTCGTTCCCTCAACAAAACTGGGGAATTTTCTTGAATCTGTGGAAATTGGATATATAGAGGAATTCTGTGGTTAAACAGTGCCTCTGCCCTTTTAAGATACCCTGCCCTCTGTTATTCTGGTTTCTTTGGGAGTGAGAATTGTTCTAAAAATTACAGAACTGTTGAACCATAATGCTGGATGACAGAAGGGGAAGAAAAAAAAAATCTGTAAATCTTTTATTATCAACCCAGGAATTTTGCTCTGTAGCTTTCCAAAGGTGAGCACCTGCCCCTTGATTTATTAAGTGAAGGAGGTGAAGTTTAAGTCTGTCTTGCTGTTGACGTCATCACTTTGATGCCCTCCAGATTATAAAATTCTCTTTGTATTAACATATGATAATTTCTACCTGTATTGATAGACAATTACATATGCAACTGCACTATATCATATGATACTAAAGAGGTGAGTGATTCATCCTTTGTTCCTTGTGAATCTAAAAACTGGGTCTCCCGCCTTCCCAGACTGTCTCTAATTTAGAGACTACAAGCTTAAGGCATAAAAATCTGCTGTGCTGTATCTATGGTTTGTTATGAGGAAATGGATTCTTTACCCAGTTACGCCAGGGAGGGGATGAGAGGATCTCCCGAAGCTACACTGGGGAGGCAGAAAGGCTGAGTTCTCCTGTACCTGTGGCTCTTCTGGGGATAGTGGGTATATTCTTCTATTTAATGTATATTTAGAGCAGTGCTGCTTTAAGATCAAAAGAATTACTCTGGATTTATACCAGGGCAGCTAAACACGGAATGATACATAATTCCCAAGCACACTTGTCTTGCAAGAACCACACCTGATCTGCCTCCCAGCTCTTATTTACATCAGACATCCTCATTGTGCTGAGAACATCTGGGGTGGGGTTGCTTGCTGCCAGGGTGGGCAGCCCTCATTGCTGCACAAGCCCGAGTGCTACCTCCTCTGTAACCGTAGATCCTGATCGCTTGCAAACCTTCCTCAGACAGCAGGAACATCTCTGTCTGCTGGGTTTGTGCATTTCTGTGGTCTTAACACTGAACTATTTTATCCCTGAACACAATAGGATGAAATCCTACAGAAGAAAGACATATCTCAGATGTTTCCAGGATGCGTACATTGGTGATACGTGTGTAGTTTCTAGCACAGAGAGGATTAGAATAATGCATTCTTTGTAGATGCTGTTTTAATCTTTCAAGCTAAACTTAGATCTCGGACACCTGTCTCTGCAGCAGTCTGTCTCTTGAGCTCATGAATTTTGTGCACAGCTGTCAGTGCTGTATGTGGGGTTCTCTCTTTTCAGCTGGCTCTGTTCCCAGTTGGCTGAAAAGTAGGAGCCTGTCTTAGAAAGAGAATTTCCACTCCTGCATACTTTGATGGAAACAAGAAGATATAAAACAAGATTTAATGGCCCATGTTTTTTTGAACCATTTATTAGCTGTTCTGTACATACTCAGTCTCTGGGGAACTAAGTTACATATTATGATAAGTATAGAGTGCCTGTTCCCTACGGACTTTGTTTCATGATTTATGTGGATAAAATAAAGCATATAAACCAAATAAATTACCTTGGATAGCTTACTTTGAAATAGGACTCCGGGAAGTGCCACAAGGTGGCCAGATGAAATGCTGACCTGAATCGATGGTGCTAAAATGAGGATACCATCTCCTGCTGCTGCCAAGCCCTTTCTTTAACTCTGAGATTGAAGATTACAAAAGGAGGAAAAGGGTTCTTAGGAAAAACATCCACCTGTGACATCTTCATTCCTTTGGGACTGATTAAATTGGGGGGGGGGGGGGGTATGCCAGAAACTGAATGGCTTCACTGTGAATTTAACATGTGGTGTCCGCAGAGTTGTGCAGTATGGTTGACTGCTGCCCTTTTTGGATGGCCACATGAGACTTTGGACCCCACCATGCTCTGCTCAGCCTCTTGGGATGGGAACAAAAGTGAAGCTGCTCAAAATGAAGGGTTGCTTCTAGGATCTGTAGTCTGTGTGGGCTGTATAGCTTGAGTGTCGTCAGTCTCGTAGTCTTGGTTGGTTTGGATGTAGTTGCTCTGCTCCAGACAAACAGCCAATCCAGCCTTCTCAAAAACAGTAGCAATAGGGTGTTCCTGCCCAGAGGGAAATCTTGGCCCCACATTGTCTGCAAAGAGTTTAGGAAGCCTGGTGCTATCTGAGGGAAGCATAAAAGTGAGGTCTTGTCCTTTGTGAGCAGCAATGGGGATCTATTTCCAGGGGAAGGCATGTCCTTCTGTCTAGGTCAGGGGAGAGGCTGCATGAGAAGATCAGGTTTGCAGAGGCACAATAATTGAGATTTTTACCAACAAGTCATCCCATGAGTAGTAACAAGAAGGTGGAAAGGGAGCCCGAAAGTTCTGGTGTCAATTTGTGTGCAGCATGAGTTCAGCTTAGGGGACGTGGCAGAACCAAAAAGGTCAGCGGTTTTTACTGTGCCTGGCTGTCTCTGGAAATATGGATTGCTGTGCTACGGGAAGGAAGGGCTAACTTTTTCTTTCTTGGTTTTTTTCCCCAAGTTTTCTATGATAACATTGCAGGCAAAGTAACTCTTTATATTTGGGCAGCAAAAAGTGTAGCCTCCCCTGGGTGAAGGTGAGCCACCCTCTGCATTTGTAAAAGATGCTGCTGAAGCCATCAGTCATGTGCTGTGGGGGGAAGGAGCCTGCCGGAGCCTTGTATCCTCTCTAGAAAAGAGAAGAAGCAGTTGAAGGAATTTGGCTCGTGCTAGACGATACACCTACACTACCAGATAATGATTTGATCAATCGGCAAGCTTGTCAGATTGGACCCCAGATAGGATGGCGGCTTGCCAGGTGCTGGATCAGAGAGGCTTTGTTTGATGTTATCAGAGTACAATTAGGTTACACGCATTGCTTCATGGCGCAGGCCAAGTGTGGGAGACCGGGAGGTGCATTCGCCTGCCGTCGGAGGCCCTGGGTGCTCCAGGCACCTCTGGTCACCTGCTGCGGTGGCCTGTGGGGGGGGTCTGGTGGGTGGCAGGGGGCACCCTGCAGCCCCTGCCTGGGTTTTGGTTCCCCTCAAACTCCTGTCAGCCAGCGGATGAGAGAATGAGTAGATTCAGTTCGGGAGACCTCGGGGCTTAGTAAAAAAGAAAGCTCAAAGGAATTACGCTGTAGAAGAGTAAAATACCAGGTGTAACATGCAGCTAATTATGCCACTGGTTTACAGGAGGGATTTTAAATGTTTCTTTCTGAAAAGCCTGAAAGGAAAAAAAAAATCAAAGGGGAAAGATTGAAAAACAAGTATGAGAAGATATAAAACAAGATTTATATCTAAATAATTTCCTCTAATTGCTGTTAGAAGACATTAATTTTCCTTTTGATGCTCCACTTTACCTTAGGCTTTGCTGTACCTGCCAGGATGGCAGGGAGTCAAAGAGGATTAGCTCAGCAGCTCTCTACCTTAGTAGCCTCTGTAAAAGATTTAGCAGAATATACAGGTTTAAAAAAAAAAAAAAAAATCCTAATTTAAACAGGCCAACTTCAGCCTCCGTTTATCCTGTGCAATCATGATGACTTCACCAACATCCCATGGGTACAAATGAGGTAGAATCTGGGTTCAGAGTGCCAGGTGTGTGTGTTTGTGTTGCTTTTTAAAGATACAGCAGTGTCTGGTGTATCTGTGGCTGCATAGGTGTCGACGGTGGTTTCAAAACCATTTCAAGTGGAAAACACTTTGTCCATACAAACAGACAGCCTAACGCCCATGCACAAATTAAGATTTGCCTAAATCTTGGTCTGGGAAAGACTTAAATAATGCTCAGGGGCAAGGTATCCCTTTGCTCAGAGGGGACTTTGCCTGAGGACGATTTGGACAGAAGCAATATGATAATACTTAATTTGCTGGGATTGTTATAAGCTTCCGTTCTGGCTTGTATATGTGTGGGAAATCTCTCTGTGTCTGTGGCAGCGTTTGGGCTGTGATTCTGCTATTGTCTGTTTTTCTGTCTCCCTCTCCATTTGAAGATTGTGCAATTTTCTTGACTGAGACTGGGAGTGGGGAGATTGCAACTCACCTGAGAGTTTGCTTGCTGAGACTAAGTCTGGTAGCAATGCCAGCTGGATAGGTCAAACGCTTCTTGTTTTACCTTTTTCTTTGTCAGATTTTTTCAGTTTAAGGGTACTTCTTGATCTCTGATTGCACCTGAAATCCAGAATTGCTTGTGGTGGTTGTGGCAGCCACTTCCCAGCTTGACTCAGAGGTACAGATACCCATTCAGTTCAGCAGAAGTGGGAAAGTCCACATTCCTCAGGCTGCGCTGAATATCTCAGCCTGGAAGTGTTGTTTATCAAAACTTCTCTTAGATGAACCTTGCGGTAATTCTCCATTAATTTATTTCCTCCAGTTATTACAATGAGTTCTGCTCAGGGGTATCCTAGAAAACCACTTGGAAGCGTCAGTGGAGAAAAATGAAGTGTGGTTGGCTGGAAGGAGCGCCCTGTGCCACATCACAAGACTCAATCTCTTTTTTTCCCACTGCTTTAATCTATTCTGTTCTCTGTGTAGGGCTTAAACAAAAGTAACCTAAGAAGATACTGTCTCTTTGTTTTTGTCCTGCATATCATTTTGTACTAGGCAGTGATTCTTAAACACAGCTCGTAGCTCAACAATCCTGTAGACAGGCCTTTTGGGTGAACAATAAAACAGATGCAGAAATAATGAGAATCAAAAGCTGCTTTTGAATTGCAGGTTGAAGTTACAAGTAAATCCCCTCCTTCAAATGGAAATATAGGTATGTATAGTGTCTATTAACTGTCCAGTTCACTAAGGTCAGGTTTTCAAGAGAGTCATTCTCATTTAAGCACTGCAATAAATACCCAGGCTTTCCAAAGAAGTCAGTGTGTTGAAGACATACACTGGTTGCTGAGCTCTTCTAAAAATCTGGTCCCACTAAATCAAGAACAGACAGTCTCTCTTATTCATCTCCTTGTCTGGTGGTGGTTAAACAAATGCTTTTGAGTCTGAGGAACATTAAAATTCTGCAGCTTCCATAAATGACTTTGATTTCAAGATGAACAACGAGATGTTACAATCAAAACCAAAACCGCTGCAGAATGTAGCATTGAAGGAAGCTGTGCTAATTTCTTCAGAAACAAATGTAGAAGTTAGTAACATGAAACAGCTGACCACGAGCCAGATGCTTCAAAGCGATAACAAGTAGTTCAGGAAGCCCCCAATAGCTTTGGCTTTCCAGAGAACTTTAAGATCCATATGTATACCTTTAGGGGTAGAACTGCTTTGGGAAATGCAAAGTGTTCCAGATACAGAAATATGGATAGACAATGCTTGCGAACACCAGTGAGTACCTCTTCCACGGTGAGACTAGTGGATTTGTCCTTTTGAATATCAAGTGACGAATTAAGTTATTTTGCACAAGAAGCAGCTATGGAGTAGAATCAATAATAACCAGAAGATTTTAATTTGCTTTAATATGTCTAATGAAGTCCCATTGCCATCATGTGTATAAGAAGCTCACAACCCATGCCGGGATTAGGGGTGGATGACAAAATAATTTCTCAAGAAAACATGCACTATTTTTGATTCTTCGTTCCTACTCGAGAAAACTGTTCGGTGCCCCCAAATGTGACTGTGCCCATTGTTAAATCCATTGCATTTTGCCTGCATTCTGCCCTGCTGCACCCTCTTTAGTCAGAATTTGACCAAATGTAGCACATTTACTGTTTTCTACAACATACTGAGTAAGGGTGCAGGCTCTGAACAGAGCAACAGTGCTTTGAATCTTCAGCAATAACAGAGTTATTCTGATACTTTCTAGTATCAGAAATGTTCTTAAAAGGACGTCCTGTTCTGCTGTCAGGCTTTTCGTTTTCAAAACAATAGATGAGTGTTTGGGAGTTGAGGGAGAGAAAGCCAGTCTCCTGCAGGAGATAAGATCTGATATAGAGGCCTTGGAAAGAAAAATAGGGCTAAATTTATGGTTCCTGGAGTGGTTACTCTGTATCTTATTTATCATTTTTTAAGTTCAGATGAATGTATATTTATTGCTTCTCGAACAATTTTGTGTCACTAAAATAGTTCTTTCCAGTGAATTAAAGGAATCATTTAAAGAGTATAAGAAATGGACAAAATCTCATAGAGCCTCCTACCTGAAGTTTCCTCTGTTGGGGGCAAATTTTTTAAGGGCAGCCAAATGAGTTAGTGATCTGTCATACTGAGGTTTCTTTGTACCAAAGAGCGATTGTTACAGATCCTTCCTGAGAGGCCTGGTTCAGGATCAGGGCCTCGCAGTGCTGATTACTGTACAAAACAAAGAAAATCATATCTACGTACCCTTCAGCATTCATTTTTGTCATGGTCATGTGTCACGTGCAAAGGGAGGGCAAACAGCAGAACTCTGCCATTTTGTAGAGCTGCCTCTGTGTTACATTCAGCACAAAAGTCATTGAAGGGGCCTCTGGTCGTTGTTTTTACTGACATCATGTGTGTGATCCCTTAGCTGAGGGAGCGAGGGATGCTGGACTGGGAGCATCGGAAGGAAGACCTTGCATTCCAGCAGAAAGGAATTTGCTAATATATTTTCTTTTTTATCTTTTTTAGGGAGGGGCTGCCGCTCTTTTTGAAAGGAAAGTTCTCTAGTTGTCAATCAGGGGACTGCGGGACTTACTTTCCAGTTTTGAGCATTATAGCTATCCCTTACACTTGCAAGATAACACTGAGGCTGAAATTCCCAGGGTTGCAGTGCTTTTCAGTCTTAATTCATCCTGCGTGTGGGTCTCTTCTCATGCTTTTATACCACACAAAGTGCTGCGGTATCTAAATGCATTTGAGTCCTTCTCTTTAGGAAATTTATTCCAGCTCCCCTCGACTAGTGACTTTGACCAGAGCCGTGAACACTCATGACCTCTAAAAGTCAGTCCCGGGCTCTCTGAGTGACAAAAACAAATTAGGGAGTTATATTACTTTATTGAGGGGTTTATTTACTTGCCTGGGGCATAGCCAAAGAGAGACCCGAAGGTGTTCACAGCCCCAGTTTGTGCCAGCTGTGCTAGACAGTGCTGCTGCCTTATATTAGAAAAACTTGATGATTAAAAAGAAAGAGCTAGGTATATCTAATTTAATAAGATACAACCCATGTGGATCATAAAAGGGAGATCATAGCTGATTAAAACTGCATGAATTGTTTTAAGTGCATTCCTCAATTTTTAGACTAGAACAAAGGAGATGACCTGATTTATCCTGGAATATGGAGATAGATAAGAGCAACTACCTTGGCTAGACTTTTCCTCTGCCAACTCAGGATTGTATTTTTAAAAACTAGTCTGGACAAACACTAGCTGTGTGCCAAGCAGCAATGTTTCCATTGCTTCCCTTGGAAGATTATTCCATACACTAATAGATCTTGTTGTCAGGAGGCTTTTTCTTACAGCCTAAATCATTCCCCTCAAAACATTAAGGAACTGAGGCAAGAGTCTAATGTGTTGGGTTTTTTTTCCTTGTGCCTTGCTCCTCTCTGATGTCTCTAGGTTGTAGCCACAATACGTGGAGCTGCTGCTGAGCCAGATTATCAAGCATTTGGGAAGACTTTATGTGAAGCAGACTGCTCAGAAAGGCAGGGTAGAGATGGTTAAAAATTGGCTTTTGGACAGAAAATAGAGGATGTCACAGCCAGGAAACAGTTCAGGACGGGGAGGTGTGGCAAGGGTCAATTTTAGCTACACTTTTGTCTCCCTTATACATAAAAACGGTCTTTGTGTGTTCTGGGCTTCAAACAAACTGCTGTTCAGGCAAAAGGAGACTGAAGAGAGAAGGTTTTTTTACACTAATACCGGAGTAGTGCTTGACTGTGGTGGTGTGATGGTGAGTTCAGCTGACCTGGCTGTGTGTTTGTCCTCATCTCCATCAGTCAGCCTGTACTTCGTGGGCTTTGTGGTGTAGGGCCATCATCTTTGCATGCTGTGGGTTATCTGTGAATAAATAAAAAACAAAGTAGCAGCAGTTTAAATAAGCTGCCTTAATGTATTGGTCTGATAACTGATTTATGGGACTCTTTCCGCTCATGTGAGTTGGCTCAGCTCCGCTGGCCGAATTAGGGCTGCGCGGATTTACACCAGCTGAGGATGTGGCTCACTGCGTTTCGTATACCAGGAACTCTTGGGCCAAAAATAGCCATAGATACCTTGAAAGGAAATGCCATGTGAAATGCTGACCGAGAACAAGCCTGTTGGGAGGCGGAGGAGGGGAGTGTTGGTGGTGACTAATACACTACGGCCATCTGCACAAATTGGCAGCTGTAAAGTAAAAGCAACGAGGTTATTGCACTATATATATATATTGAGGCTTTAAATGCATAGCGTGTGGATGTACTGTATGGAAGCCTTCAGCGTTAATCAGTGGGGAACGTGAAATAACACACGTAGGCTATTGTGTGCGGTTTGAGTTACCTTATTATGGGAAGCGTGCCGCGCATTTGAGAATGCAGAAGGGGCAGTGTAGGGCAACCGAAGTTATTCAGGGATTTGGGGAATGAATTATAAAGAAAGATTAGCTAGGCTTGGCCTCTAACTTTGAAACACAAATTGTTGAGCTGAGCAGCTTGCTTAGACGTGGTGATACTGAATTGGAAGCTCAGGAAAGTCATGCCTTTGCTGAGGTCTCTGATGGACTTGGTAGAAAAAGCACTGTGAAAGATTTGGGGGGGTGAAGCTGTGTCTCAGTGTGTTGAGGCTGACCCCAAATCCACGTGTGGGATTTGAGTGCGGGGATAGATGAGAGCACAGGGAGTTAAGACACCTGAATTTCTTTGGAAGTTGGAGGGTGCTTTTGTGGTGAGGGAGCAGAGAGAGAACAGAGAGATGCTGGCTTTCACCGAGGTGTTCCACGTTTTTGTTTTGTGTGCTGAGGTCTGTCATTGACTTCTCAGGATTTAAAAAGGATGACCTGCAAGCCTGGAGTCAGGTGTGCTTTTATTTTCAGCATGTCTTAGCTTTCATTGTGATATTTCTAGCTGGGTTTTCTGGAAAGCTTTTTGGAGAATCTGTCCTGTTCTAGCCTTTCTGTATTGAGGACCTATTTTCAGGACACTTAACCTCTTCATGGCATCTCAGGTCACCCATCTATACAACAAGAACAAAGATGCGTTTGCAATACCTTCGTAATCTGGATATTTGTGACCATCTCCACTTGTGTGGAATTTGTGGCTTAATGAACATCTGAGAAGGGATTCGAGGTCCTTGGGTTAAAGGCCCATATCCTGTAAAACACCACATGATGATGATTATATCCCTCCTCATTGATCAGCTGTCAGGGAGACAGACTCCAGTACCGCTTCACTGATGAAATGGCAGCAATACAAATACCAGTGCTGCTCCATGGAGCAGCCTGCAGTAACGCTGCCGAGTGCAGCTCTGGTAATTGCCTGGCAGCAATACAGGCAGTGTGCTGCTCCATTGATCAGCCGCTCGTCACCGAGGCTCCAGCGATGCTCTGCCGATCGCTCGGCACCACCGTGGGCTCCAGAGCCCGTTGCAGACCCAGCAGCGCAGGAGACTCCAGGAGATCCTCATCTACCTGGTGGCAGTCCTGCCCCGAGGGCCGCGTTCAGGTTGTACAGACGAGGCCTCGATGATTTATTTGGTTTCCGAACTGATTTCCTTCTCAGCTGTGATGAAGAATACTGCACAACTGCAGAGTTGCTCCACTTGAAAGCCCGAGGCTCATAGCCTGTTATTCTGAATAATTGCCCCAGTCCCTGGCCCTCTGCTCTTCCATCCCGTCCGCGTGCCTCCTAGTAAAGGTGTCTCCTGCAGAAGTGCGTGGGTGTCTGAGGTGTGCGTGTTCTTGTGGTAATTCCTGTACCGCTCCACGGACAGGCAGGAATAAGCATTTAATAATAATGGAAATACAACACTGTCTGCAAGTGAATCATTCGTTAGTGTTTCAAAGGCTGGGAGCGAGAGGTGGAAAGGAAGTTGATCTGAAACGCAGCCAGAACACGCTGTTGGTATTTTAGCAGGGGACTCCCTAAAAAATGTGCTCCTTTCACCTGGCTGATTGCTCCTGAGGAGCGGGAAGTGTGCTGCCGAGGGAGGCAGGCAAAAGAACCCAGCACGTGAGGTGGGTTGGCACAAGCTGGTTTTCGTGGTGTGTCCCTGGAAAGGGAATGGATGATGGTGTGTGGTTTTGTCGTACCCCGTGGTGGCTGGCCCTCTCAGGCATGCGTCTCTTGCTGTTTTGTACATGTGAAGGGGAAAGGGACAGCACTCTTTAAGGTTCTTACTTTATTCTCTTTGGTTTTTTCTTCTCTCTACCCAGGGGTGACTATTTGACTTGAGCAAAGCTTATACTTAATAAAGGGAAGCCTAAACTTCTACTGTGAGGGACATCCCCCAAAACCAGCCCTTTATCTTCTCCTGGGGTTAACACTGATGAAAGTCCTTCATGGTTAACTTCAGATGTCTGGTCTTTACTTGGTGTTGAGGTTTTTTTTCTGTTTTGTTTTGGTTTTATGCCTTTTTTTTTTTTTTTTAAAACCCCAGGATAGTTCAAATGTGTTAATTACCCTGAGGTAAAGTAGACATCTTTTAATGTGAAGACTATCCCTGCATATGTGAAATATTTAACACTTGGTATGCTGAGACTTGCTCTTCAAAGTATTTTTGTTAGCTTCAGGGGTAAATAACGTTTGGCAAGGATGATTTAGCAGGCACCAGAGAGAGGGTGCCTTCACACGAGGAAATCACGCAAACACCACTCCAGTTTGCAAACTAATTTCAATATACCCTGTACATCTTGTTCTGCTGTTGAAGCACGGAAAGAGCAAAGTGGGGGCAGATACTCTGCTCCATGGGAAGAATCTCATTTTATCTTGTAAGTTTTATTAGCATCCTTTAATATGTAGCAAATATTCTATTGGCATTTATGGAAAGAAAAAAAACAGTTGATTAGATTGTAGATGCGTGATTTGGGACATGCATGTGGTTAAATCCCCGATGTTTTCTTTACAAACTTATTCCCAGCCAATTTGGCTGCATGAGGCAAAGCCTTAGATGATGGCTCCCCAGCATTGAAGCTTTGTGGAAAACCTTAGTCTACTTGATGAAAGGCTGTATCCACAACACAGAGGTCTTCTGAATCTTGGTGCAACTGTAATGTTGAATAGTTTGTTGCTTTAAAAATAGGAAAAAAAAAAAGCTAGAAATTAGTACCATAATAAAGCAGAGAATTTAAATGAAAATTAAAAGGAAATTCATTTCAGGGGGATTTTTTTGATCTACGATTCCCAAGAAAAGTTCTTTTTTTACAGTTCAGAAAGTCAAAAACTCAGGGGTTTGACCCAAATACTTTTGTTTTTAGGCATTTAGTTTTTGAGGAAAAATAAGGCAGAAATTTTCCACACAAACCAAGACTTTTCACAGCCTCTCATATTTCCCTGGAAATTTTCCTTCTAATTTGTTTCTGTTGGAGAACTCGTGCTCCACCACCCCCCCAGGGGAAGGATCCACAGCCTACCTGACTGGAGCCCTCAAAAGCAGGCTAATACAGAGTTACTCCACTTAACCGTGGTTCTGTGAGCCAAGAAGGGTTATCGTTAGTCCAGGCACGTCACAGATACTCCTGTGCACCCTTAACCCTTCTTTTCCTAAGCCTTTACTTTAGCATGCTCCTGGTTATCACTCCACAGCTACCGAATGATGGTGATTGCTCATGGCTTGGTCTGCATCAACTCATGGACAGAAGTATGTCATGGCTTCTGCTGGAAAGCTCACACTTTAGTTAGCTCAGGCTTGCAGAAATACCTCAGGGGTTCTTAGCGAGCCACTGAAAAGGTGCCCCTCTCAGTCCTGTGCCACAAGGCAAGGCTGGCTCAGGCCATGAGGAATCATAGAGGATTCATGTTCTCAAAATGGTAGCTTTGCATTTCTGGAAGCTGCAGGGTAAAGGAGGAGCCAGGAAGGAGCGTAAAGAAAAGAGAGGATTGGTTTTCTGCTGGGAAAAAGTATTTTGCAGGCAAAAATGGTGACAGTCCCCCAAAACTTTAAAAATCTGTGGTTTTCCTATAGCAGTTCAGGCTCCAAGGAGTTTCTGCTTTTAGTTGCAAGGTAAAGAAAGTAGTATTTATAGAGGTTTGCAGAAGACGTGCCGTCCTCGTGTGATTTCACTTACTGAAGTAGGGCTGGGGGGATTCCCAGGTGTGGGTTCACCTGGAGCAGGAGGAGCAGCGTGCCTCTCATCCTCTGCTGATGCAGAAGTTGCAAGTGCCCCTCTCTGCTAACGCTGTCCTTGTAACAGCTGCGCCTGGCCCTGAGCGCGAGGTGTCGGTGCCTGGATTCTCTCTGTGCTCCTTTGGCTTTATCCTGTCAGGCTCCAGTTTCCAAAGTGTATTCAGATGTTTGTCAAAAGCACCAAGATGCCCTATTTTTAGAAAAAATCAATGGGATTTAGCTATTAAGTGCTTTCACCTGAGTCTTTTGAAAATATCCCCCATAAATAACAAATCAAAAGCAAAAACTGTGTGAGCCAAGGGTTTGCAAACTGGCTTCATCCACAGGACTGGCACCAAGAAGTCAGAAGGTGCGTAAGGACATGTCGCTCAGCAATGAGCTGTGTTAGCGGGCGTAAGGGATTATCTTTGAGCTGTAATTTCCACAGAGAAAAAAAAAGTTCACACTGGTCTTAAAACGTTTACTCTCACAAAGTGAGTGTGCCGCAGAAGCAAAACACTCAGCCTTTTAATGTCTTGTATAATTAAGGACCACTTTATTTTCTCTTTTTATTAATGACTTACCTTTAATGTTAGCCTGATGACACAGTTGTGTAATGTAATGTGAAATGTATTATTCTGCTAGCTGCCGCCTTACAGAAAGGTTTTGACAGGCTGTAATGGTTTTGGTTTCAGGACAATAAACGATTTTTTTTTTTTTATAAATACTGGGAAGAAACTTGAAGGAAGCGAGGTGGCTCTTTTAGTCGTTTGATGGGATTAATTTTTTTAAAAGAAAGCATTCACTGAAGGAAAAAAAATACAGTAAAGGACCTATCATAGCAAAGGCAAATTAGTTGTTAGTTCCCAATTCAGAGGAAGCATTTAAGCATATGCTTAAGCCTCACTGGGGACTTGCCTCAATGAAGCTTATGCCCTCTTGACTAAAGATCGAGCTTAAGCAATTATTTACCCTTTGCATAGTGAAATATGTAGAAAGAGATATAGCATCTTTTATTAAACCAATGTTTTGTAAGGCGCATCAGCCTTACATTATTTGTCTGATAAAATGCCCTTTGGAGTCAGTTGAAAATTAGCAGTTGCTTTAAGTTGAACAAATTCAGAAGTGCTCCCGTGGTTTTGTCGAACTGGGGGGCAGAAATATTAATAATTAAATGGGTTACATGAAGAGGTTTCCTGTGGGAGCAAATGATTTGATTCAGTGACCCAGTCCTAAATCCCATTTGCTGAAGCAAAAACATTGTATAGAGAAAAAATGAGAGAAAATTTCTTGCAGTCCTGCACTTTTTACTTTCTTCCAAATGAATGAAAATGTAGAATCTTTTTTTAGTGCCATTTTCTCAGGAAACAGCCAGTGAAGTCAGTCTGTGGTGCTCAGTGACTTTGGATTGATGGCTGATTTCTTCCAAACTGCATGGAGGTTGCGGAAGCAAGGCAGTTCCTGCAAGTACTGTGAGATGAGGTTCTTGGGCAAAGGCAACTGCCCAGACCGAGGTCAAAGTCTCCCATGGGAACCTCAACAGAGAGGCACCAGAGCATCCACAGGGGCACGGACCAGAGGGACACCTGAACCACTGTAAAACCTTGGTGGGAACTGGCAGTCTGGCCAAGGCACGCACCCGGAGGCTGTAGGTCTCCTTTATGCAGTGGCTCTCCCAGTTTATCTCACCAGTGTTCAAGCCGGCTCTCCTATGCACCATCTCAGTCACTGGCATTGATCTCATGATTTTTGTACAGACAAGAGACTTATTTGTACCTATGCAAAATCAGATTGGTATATCAATCTCCACCTGCATGACGGACAAATTTCCAGAAGAGAGTGCTTAGAAGCAATGTTGTCATCAAGCAGTTTAGGTGTACATATTGCTTTTTCAAAATCCAAGTCTTTGACATTGCTTGTCACTTCCCCTCAGCATCCCAGCCCTGATGAACATAGTTTATTTTCCCGATAAACCTGCTCCTAGAGTATCCAGCCATCCCTGGAGTACTGCCTGCATACGTTCCAGCGGCCTTGCCCACGGAGGGTGATGTATTACTGCTGTTATGGTAGACTAAAAGTCAAGAGAGGTGCACAGAGATATCAGCTGAACCCAGACATCCTTAGCAGACGGCTAATGCTTAAACCACGAGGCTTTTCTCCCCTTCCTCCCTGCAAAATGCAAATAATTTGGAGGCAAGCACGTAAAGCAGGGGAAGAGCACTGAAGGCTGTGGTGTTTGCTCTGCAGTCTTTCCAGGGCCTCGTGCCTCCTCCCGTAGCTCGATACCGGGTAGAGGGGGAGGCCGAGGAGAGGAGCTCGTCTCACCTCCCGTCTACATTAGGCAGCACTGATATGCTTAAATTATGATCTTGCAATTAAAAACTGTATTAAAATCTTCTGCTGGTTCTGGAGTGGGAAGCTGTAGTAAATCAGATAGCTACATGGAGGCTCTTAGACAAGTTACGAATTATTCATAACCAATTATGTAAATTCCTCTGGAGCTGTAATAGTAAAAAACATCCCAGAGCCCTGTACAAAAAGTGGGTTGGTTTGGTTACCCCCAGAGAAGGAGAAGCACTATTATTGTTTAAGTCTAGTCTGTAAATGTGTTAATGGATCCACTCTGAAGTATCTGAGGGGAGAAAGAACAGACGCAACCTATTAACTGCCCATGTCCTAGTAATCATCTAATAAATTGACTTTTATTGTATCCAAAAGTAAGAAATCTTCTGGGATAAAAAAACCTTTTGCTACTTGGCTGCTGATAATTGGAATCAACAACTGGAGGAATTAAGGAGGCTAGATCAGCTACATGCTTTTAAAATGATTTGTAGCTGACGTATTGCCAGTTATGCACTCTGTGGGCTAATCTCTAATTGTATTTTCATGTAGGGTTCTGGACTGAGTGGGTGATTTATTTGACACACGGTTTGATCTACTCATTGCCAGTCCTTAATATGCAGGATTTGCCATTCCAGATTGAGCTCTTTATCCAACAGGTCCACTCCTCTGCCTCTGGTAATGGCTGAAATCATGCTTTCGTGGAAGTGCCCTTTGCTGAAGCAGACCAACAGGCAGAGGGGTCGCTTGCTGCTGGGAATGGTGATTGCAGCCGTGGATCCTGGTGGCACCAGGGCTGTTTTCACTGTTGAGCTTCAGACACCCTTGCTTGGGGCCTGATCTCTCAGCGTAAGCAATAGTGGCTGGAGGCACTTTCCAAGGCTATTTCTGAGCCATGAGGTTGTCGCCTTTGTCAGCTGCTTGGGAGCCTCCAGGCAGAAGCCAACAGACAGCACGAAGACCCTCATGCTTTGACGGAATCTGTGTGGTTTAGGCACTAGTACAGAGGCCAAGAGACTGTTAGCCAGCTCTGCTTTGGGAGATATTGAATCAGTTACTCTATCTCTCTGAACTTGTTTCCACCCACTCCTTCTCTTGCATAATTAGACTGTCAGCTCTTCAGGGCAGGGGCCATCTTTTTATAATCTGTTTTGTGTAACACCTAGCACAATGGGGTGCCAGTCTCACCTGAGGCCTGCAGGCACTGCTCTG
The DNA here is from genome assembly GCF_036417535.1 of Chlamydotis macqueenii. Classification (NCBI taxonomy): domain Eukaryota; kingdom Metazoa; phylum Chordata; class Aves; order Otidiformes; family Otididae; genus Chlamydotis; species Chlamydotis macqueenii. The sequence goes on from NC_141574.1 coordinate 8,344,435, forward strand.
TTATAGATAATTAGTATTTTTTTAGGCACCACTGTAGTACAAATAACCAGGGTGTTTTGTTGTTGTTTACTCTTGGCCGAATCCCGCTCGCAAGCTGAAGGCCTGCGGCAGGTGAAGGTGTGGCAGATGCCCAGCGGACTCTGTGGCACAGGCAGCAGTGGCACGGGCCGAGTTTAGAGAAGGGCAAACGCTCATGGGAGGTTGTGGTGAAGGCGGAAGGGCTCTGCAGACCTCTGCTTTATTCCTAGCTCAGCTGCCGGTTCCCAAGCTGCTTTTAGCTAGCCACTTCACGACTTTTCACCAAAAGTTCCTTTCTATAAAAAGTGTAATTAACAACCAGCTCCTTTATAAAGGAGTTTGACAGGTTTGGCTACAGACAATGAGTTTCAGCAGAAATACTAAGAAATTAGATATGGCAAATTCTGTTAAATTCTTCCTTACACTGGCATAGACGAGAGGATGTTCTTACAGCGCCTCTGTAACATGCTGTGCTCTGGATGGGCGAAAGCAGGGAGAAAGAACAGCAATTCAAGTGCCAAAATGTGTGTGTTCATCTGACCAGCTGTGTGTGCATATGCTCACGTGTGAGAGAAATGCCTTTTATTTAAAAAAAAAAAACTAAATTCAGAGAACTGTTCTTTTGTTTCCTTAGTCTCACCGTAGATGGCTTCCTCTTTGCATGCCTGTTCTGTAATTCCCCCAGTAGACATCTGTCAGGAATACACAAAAACTAGCACAGCTTTGATGCAACAACAGAATCCTGGAAACTAATCAAGAAAAAAAAAATTGCCCTTGTAAAACTGGGTCTGTAATTATTATGGGAGCCAAGATATCGAGATAATAAGGAGACAGCCCTAAATAACTTGGGGGAATTACAGAAGGTAATAATGTACTGCACCACTGCCAGACAGTTAGACAGAGCGGCTATGGGTTTTGGCCTGGGTTCTGCATTGTGTTAGGGCTGCTCCATCACTGCCAGACTGAGGAAGGAGTGCGGGAGAGGGGCCGTGCAGCCCTCCTGCCTTGAGCTGCGCCTTCCCAGGCGGCACTGGGGCATCTGCAGTTTCTGGCTCCCCTCGCCCTGCAGCCTGGGGAGGTTTGGTGCTGCCTCTCACCCAAGAGCTAAAAGTGGGTGTTGCAGAGTGGCCTGAAACCCGCTCTGATTTCAGGAACCAGCTTTTCCTCCTTGTCTCTGCTTGGCTGTGACATCTCATAACCATGAGATGATCCGCTCCATGCCAACAAACCTGCCCCGAATGCAGAAGTCTCAGAGGTTGCCCCCCTGCAATGCGATAACAGTGTGGTACCCAGTGATGCAGAATAGGCAAAGGGTTACAAAAAAAAAAAAAAAGCAGCAAAACTGTTGCTGTGGCTAAAGGAGGGAGCATCAACTTGGCTTTGCTAGTTATGATGAACTGTTGTACACAAGCTCGTATCCTCAAACAGGCATCTCTGTGCCAGAGAAGTCCACGTAGCCTTGGAAAACAGATGGTGTGGGAGCGAGCTAATCAGGAGTGGTTGCCCTGTTGCGTTTGTGTGTTGCCAGAAGAGTCAAGCCAAGATCGCGTTGCCTTCGCAGTCACCTCCAGCGGGGCAGGAGAAGCTGGGTAAATTAGCCTGCAGAGGAAATTTGCTGGGTGCTGCTGCAGCCGGCCCGTTTCCAGTACCAGAGCGAGCTTGTTGAAAGCTGGCATGGGCATCTCAGAGCTGCGGTGTAGACATATCCTTTGGGTGTAATAACAATAGAAAGATGAGATACGTACTTTTCAGAGGTTTTGGAGCACTAGGGTGTTAAGATAATACAGGCAATCAAGCTCAAAATATATCTGGTGGTGGTTTCTAACCCTACTGGTATTTCTCCTCGGGGTTCAGTGTGTTAGAAGAGACCAAGGGCATGTTTTAAAGTACGCAGAACCCACAACCAGGAGTAAAGATTTCCAAGGATCTTAGCACTCGTGTAGGCAAACAGAAATCAGTCTGTGGTACAAAGCTGCCCTGCAGACTGGGAGCTGAACTCGTTTGGAAATTCACATTTTAAGTCCTGTCGATTTACTATTCAGCAAGACAAGGTCTTCACATCCTTTTCAGCAAAGCAAATGCTATTTGAAGACACAAATGCACCCCCATGTTATTAAACTTAATGTTTCTATTTTCCAAGGGTGTTCTAACTCCAGGACAAAGACGCAGAGCTGTTATCCCTACAGGCTGACTGCAGTCCTCAAAACTGAATCTTAAACAGCAACCTCTTCACTTTTCCACTTAATCCTGGAGATGCACTAAAATACTCTGTGCCTTCCTTAACTAGAAGAGCAAACATGAGTTTCAGATGTGTGAACACTGGAAATCCCAGTAAAGCTGAGGAGTCGCCCTGTATAGCAGCACTTTTCAGGGACACTTATTACCTCTCCCCTAATGTCCTGGTACTCAGTAACTGTAGGAGCATAGCGTGCTACTGCTGAGTGTTTTTAAATTAGGATTTTAAAACTTCTCCTGTGGTTACCCCTGTTGATTACGAATCTGGTTTGTTTTTTTTTTTTTTTTTTTCTCTTACCAAGACCCAGAGTTTTGGCTCCAGCACCCTCATCAGTTGTAATTACTGTGCCCTTTTACATGGAAAATGTGATCAAATTCAGCTTGTCTGAGCTGCTTCATCCATCTGCACCTGTGGCTACGGAGGGAACGGCTCATTCTGGAAATTCTGACTCTATCAGAATGGCAATTATTAATCCTAGGAGCTGCATTAAAAAATATCTCCCTTTTTATTAGTATTATTAAGAGAAGTCTTATCCTTGATGACCTGCTAATTGCTTGTCATGTTAATTCCAATGTAAAGTATAAGAACTCTTCTTTAGATTGAATCAAAGCCTTGCGTTTTTAAAGACAGGAATATAGTTGACAAATGAACAAATGTGGTTGACTGAGGGTAAATATGGCCGAGGTAAATGCTTCCACTCCCTGCTCTCTTTGAATCTAGTTTAATTCACAAAGAAAAACAGCAATACAATATCCTTACGCGTTTTGGGATTTCTGTGGGCTTTCTGACTGTGCTAAGTACAAATGGCCTTTGGAGCTCAAGAGTTCAAGGTGAGCTGAATAGGCTGTTATATGGCACCCAACTGTCAGGAACATCAGCAAACTCTGCTATGTCCTGCATCTTCCTGCAGCTCACCTCAGGGTCTGGACTCTTCTGTAGCTTCAGTTTCAATAAAAATTTCTCTTGAACAGGCCAGGAGGAGCCACTCTGAAGGTTTGTTTTTTTAAATGACTGTTTTGGCTGCTTCTTTTGGTACTTCAAATAAATTGAGGGTAAAAAGACAGAAGTTCACAGCCTCTATGCACAAGCACTGGGAGAGCGAGAACAGGAGCAGTACCCAAGTTCTGCAGCAGTGCTGGAAGGCGCTGTACGTCTCCTCCTCCTCCTCCTCTGCAGCATGTTACCCCTGGCCTAAGACCCAGGCTCAGATTAAACCTGGCCGAGGAGGCAGGCTGTCCATGTGCAGTGGTCAGATCAAGCACCAGCTCGCATTGCTGGACCTTGTTTTGGTTCCCACTGCGCCACCTGCATCTGTGCAACTGTCCCACAGCCCTGCAAACATCCCGTATTTACGAGCCTCAGAAACCCGCGTGCGCGGAGGAGAGATGTGGCACAAAAGCTCCTTTTGCAATAACAAGCTTGTCTTTCCACCGATTCTGCCTGGGTGGCACGGTAACCACAGCCTCTCATCATTAGCAACAATTGGTGGGTCCCAGATTTAGCTCTGTCACCACAAACCCTGTCTTTTGCTCGAGCGATCTCCGGCTTTAGCAAGTGGCAACTCCCTTAATTATACATTTTTATCTCCTCCACCCCAGCTACTGCACTCAGGGCTGGGGGAAGGGAGGAAAAAGCAAGAGGAAGGAATCAAAGGGGAAAGGTTGATTTAAGTACCTGGGCATGGGGAGCACTGCAGTCCATCTTACTGGCTGTGGCATAACTGTTCTCTATGGCATGATTTTAGCGGGAGCCCTGGCAAAATGATTTTTCCTTTCTTTTGGGGCTGCGGCTGTATTTTGGGGCTCCTCTCCTCAGCCTTTTCTTCCTGCTCAGGAAAGCTTATTGTGTGACTTTCTTTCTGCGATCTGTCTTGGGGTGAACCCAGCTTTGTCCTAAGCCCACCACCATCTTCTTGGGCATCCTCCTTCCCTGGCCAGGGGCTTTCCAGGCCCCTTGTTCTTCCCGGCTCCTCTTTCTTTTTCCTTTGCTGCCCTCTATCCCCCAGCCTTGCTCTGCTGCCTAGCACGTAAAACTAATTTGCTGCATAGGCATAAAATACTGTGAACTGCTGCACCTTTTGCACATGGATAGGTCAAAAAGAAGTGTAGCAATTTGCTTGAACATGTGCACGGGCAATATTAATGCAGATCAGTTGCAAGAAATAACGTAATACAGATTTGCCAACGTATGTATTGCATAACTGCTGACAGGTGCTGACAGAAGTGTGTGCGTAAACATTTAATAGCACTGTTAATTCATAGCACAACAGTTGCTGTTGGCATGGTTTGGAATTTATTATATTTTGCTATTTATTCCTAGTCAGCTTGTTGTCCATCATCCTCCCAGATGGCATGTCTACCGCGATTCCTTCCTCCTCAAATTTGCATGATGCTTTTCCTGGGAGCAAGGCAGGGTGGCTGATAGCTCAAGTTGTGCATGCAGACTCCAAAGCCTCCTTTCTTGTTCAATACAAGCCCACTTTCTGAAGAATTCCCCTAATCTCTTTATATCTTAATTACTCTCTGTGACTAGGGGGAAATAAATATTTTGTTCCCATATAGATACGTTTGCCTTTTCTGTTTTTCTTTTCTAATCTACTCAGATTGCCATGGTGAAAACCTGGCCCCACTGAAGGCAAAGGTGAAACCACCACTGATTTCAGTTCAACAAAGAATCACCTTGACTGACTCTGCCTAAAAGTTAGGTGTCTAGTCCAAGATAATAATCTAGGCTCCTTTTATAGTCCCTGTCGAAAGCTACTGGCACCTCCAGCAGCAACTCACCCTACTCATCTCAACCAGCTATCGTGGGATGGGGTGAGTAGCCCTCCATAGGTGCCAGCTGACTACAGCAGAGGCTGAAAGTTTGAACTTTAACTAACTTTTAGGTGTCTGGTTTTCAGTTGTGGGATGGCTTCTTGCAGTGTGGCACCCCCTCTCTCCCTGCCAGAGGTGGGAGCTCCGGTGGAATGTCGACATGCTGAACCAAAACTTGTGTGTGGTTTCTGCCATGGCCTCAGGTATTCCCCTGCAGGCCACACTCAGGTTGCCTTGGATTGTGCCTTGCTCTGGCTGCTGGCTGGCATCGCTGCATCAATCTGTGACAGGTTTCAGAAGCAGCAGCAAGAGGTGTATATGTACACTGAGCAGCATTTCCCTGGGTTTTGCCAAGGGAAAAACTGAACCATCCTGTGGGTTTCAGGTTTTGCTTTTCTCAGTGGAAAAACTGGACACTATCAAATGACATGAACAGCTTTCCAAAAACATTTTTTTCCAGCAGTGAGTGAGAGAGGAGCGTTTTCACTGTTAATCTCTAAAGGTACACAGTAATCAGTCATGTTTCGGGTATGAGGCACAGTAAATGTCTGCTTGGGGGTCTCAGTTCTTGTCTACTCATGCTGGTGATCAGGAGCATGGGGATTTTGAATGAATGAATGTGTGTGATAGCCTCCAAGGCATGCTCCTAATTGGTTTTTCCCTAAAATTAAGGATGCTGGTTAGGACGTACTGCTAACAAGAACAGTCTCTAAGGAGGCGATTGCCTACTGGGATTCATTCCTTTAATTTCACCAGGAGCCCCGTAGGAATTGAAGTGTAGCCTCCTGGTTGCGGTGGGACAGGAGTTGCTGCCAGGCCAGGGTAGCCATAGGTGCTGAATTATGGCCCTTCAAGCTGCTGGGATGTCCTACTGACACGTGAGAGGGAGAGAAGTTTCTTAGCTTTAACAGTTGCCACATAAGAAAAGCCAAGATGGAGAAGAAAATCAAACCTTTGTTCCTCTGAATTGTGAAAATTATTTCCTCTGTGGGTGTAAATTGATGGAGGATAGTCTGATTTATCAGGTAAGGATCTTGTCTAACGTGCAGTAAAAGCTTCAAGTTTCGGCTGTAACTCAGGGGTCAGTCCTTAGGTAGTCACATAGGGGGTTTTGCAAGGGGATTAGAAGGTAGGGCTCTTGGGAACCCCAGCAAAAATAAACATAACCCAAAAAGCTGTGAGAGATTGCGTGACAGCCTCTGGTGAATGAAAAGTGACAGAACACCAGGTTTTTCTCTTTTGCAGCCACAAAAACCAGGCTAAGGAGGCTGTCCATTACATCTCTTCTATGGTATCACTCCCGTGTTTGACATAGCTCACATGATCTACGAACTGGGGCCTGGTTTTGATTTGGCACTGTTTATTAACCTAACAGTGCTGACATATTTTAGTGCAACATATAAAATCTAAAGCTTTTTCTTAAGCTGAGGAAATGAGGTTATGTGACATTGATCCAAAATGGAGGGGAGTATTTTAGGTTTCACTTTAACAGGCAGGGGAGCCGAGACAGGGGAAATGCAGTCTTTCTCCTGTCCTTGTGGCCAAGTCCTCTGCAAATGGGGCAGAAACACCAAGTTTCACTAAAGTCTAGTGAACATTTAAAACCAGCTGTAAATGGCTTTTGATCATTTTGTCGTGTGTGTGAAAGACTGTAAGAATCAGTTTAAAATTTTAAGTGAGGCAATAAGACAATTGAAATAACAGGTCTGCTTGAGTTACTCAACTCATGTCCAGGTCTGAAAAATGTTGGACACAAATGTCCTGTGGCTACAGTGAAGGTACAAGACCTTGCGCCCATTGTATGGAAAAGGAAACTGAGGCCAGAGGGTGGGGAAATGGTGAGTCTGATATTACGGTGATTCAATGGGTAGAAAATAAATTGGTCCTCCTGATTTTAGAACCTTGTGGAAACCCACCAGTGCTAGAAATGTCAGTTAAGGATAGCTGATTAAGGAAATCTAGAGCTTACTGGCACAAAATAGCGATCTGCAGACAGGCAATGACAGGCCATTAATAGAGCTGGTAATATGGATTTGCATTAACTGTTTGGAGGTATTTTGTAAGCCCCTTGGCCGCGTGTCAAATCACTGAGCTGGTATATTGTTCCAGCACTGGAGTTACTGTTGTTGGTGTGAGTCCAGAGTTGTTGTGGTTGTGCAATTCCACCAAGTCCTTGCTTTTCTCCTGGTTACCTTTTGAATGGAAGTCCTTTCCTTGATTTTTGATAACAGCTATTAAATTTGGCTGCACCCACTCAACATTGCCGCGCTTCTCGGAAATAGGGCAGCAGTTGTGTAACTTCCATTCATCCGTCCATACAGAGCAGTTAATTTCCATTGTTGAGGTTTCCCAACATCATAACAGAATTGCATTAATGTGGTTTATCTGTGATAACCAGTGCAAACTAGTGCAGGAAAATCCATGAACAGAGCCAGCCTGGTGACTGAACATGACACCATTACACTCCACGAGCTGCAGCATCTCAGCTTCCTGCTCCTCCCCGCACGGTTCCTCTCCTGTGCCATGGTGCTCGCTCTCTCCTTGGATGCCCACTGGCTCTGTTTTGAGCCCCATATCTGCTGGAGTTGCCTGTAACAAGTTACAGTGATCAGTTACTCTGTGACCTGAGCAAGCTGGGTTGTAATTTCACCAAATTCCCTCTGTTCCCACCATGACTGTGTGGTTGCCTGTTTTTCTCCTGCAGCCGGCCCAGAAGCTCACTGGTGCACCTTTCCTTTCCCATCACTCCAGTCGTCCCATGAAGAAGGGCTCACATGTTGCCCCATGTAATCTTGCTGCTAGCTGACATTTCTCCTCCTCCTCCTCTCATTTATCCCAAATCCCTTCCTTTTCAGCTCCCTTCATTTCCTCCTGCTCTTGGTTCTTAAGCCTTCTCTTACGTGACTTACTGTCTAGAACAGCTTCCCTCTGCACTTCTCTCCCCTTTCAAATCCTGCCTTAAACCACAGCCACTTCAGCAAGCCCTCCTTTTCAGAGGCAGTAATCCCCATTTATGCCGTAGCCCACAGACGTTATCTGGTGTAATGTCAAGCGTGTGTACAGCCTCTGAGGTACTCTGGTGAGGTTTCCGAGAGAGAGCAGAGCTTCTAACTCGCTTTGAAACCTAACAGAAGCCAGGCACCTAATTCTCTTTGGTTTAACAATCCCAGTTCTTCTCGCAGGGCAATGCGTGTGTATCGATCCGGGTGATGCGCTTACAGTGCTGCATGAGTTTTATATTGAACCATTAATCATTTGAATGCACAGCGATGCGCGAGCTAAGAGCATGTGCCCGATATTAAGACGGGCTGATTTAGATGTGTCTCGTGGGGCTGGTTCTTGCTCAATTGCTCATTTCCAGATGTGAGTTTTGAGAAAGGCAGAGCTTGCAAGTGCTGTGTCTGTCTTCTGTTAAGGATCCCCCATGGTCAGTACCTGTCTCCGTGTTACCAAGTGGGATTACTCGCAGTGGCAGCAGCAGCAGCAGGGCTGTAGACGCTTTGCTTCTCGGTTACTTGCTGTGAAACAGGTTTGCTATCAGCTGTATCTGCCAGGCAGGTGAATTCCCTCCAATCCCGCTGAGGCCGTTGCTGTGAGAGCCCTGTACAAGAGGTGACTTTGAGCATGGTGGAAACGTCAGGAATATTTAGCCTGCTGTGTTTCTCAAAGGAAAGGAGATCGGAGCTGGGATTTAAGAGGAGGCTGGTATGGTCATGAAGGGGTTTAGGACAAGGATGGTGTAACTATAGGATTGTTGTCTAGTGGGCAGAGCAGAGACAAGAAATTCAGGTGACTCCCAGGTGACTTTGCCTGATAAAAAGTGCTACCCAAGTAAATGTAAGCTGTCAGTCACGGGCAGTCCTTAATGAGAGCTGTGCTAGATTCAGCGTAATTAGAAGCCCACTTTGAGGAGAAAAAAAAAAAAAAAAATCTGCCGTGTCAATATTTGTCCAGTAGAGTAAAATGCAACTGTCCTGGGAAGGAGCTGTGGTCTGCAGACTCACGCTGGGCTCAGCTGCCCCCCAAGCCATGGCTGACAGCACATCCGACGCAGCTCGTTTGTGGGATACGTTCTCCTCCATTAAAAAGATGAAAGGTAGGAGAAGGAGAGGAGGCTAATTCTGATCATTTGCCAAAATCATCAAATGTGGAGAGAGAGGAAGAAACCTGCTGTAAATTACCCAGTGAGTCCATGCTGGAGCTGGGGATTAAACCCAGGTCTGCAAAATTCCAGTCAATTACTGTGAGCATGAGGCCACTTGCATCTGCTGACTCCCCGCTCCGGGTACTCCTCTCCTGAAACAGCAAAGCTGCTTGCAAAGTGTGAGAGTGGCAAAATTTGGGCTAGTCAGCAATGCTTTTCTAAGCAGTGCAATTCACGCGAGCCCTTGAGTAACTCCGGGATGGCAGGATCACGTGCCCTCCTGCTCCGTGGCGTGCTGGAGCTGTTTAAGAAATGCCTCAGCCTCGCGAGCTCCTGGGCAGCGTTACGGCGCTTGGTTAGGCTGGTTGGTGTTCACTGGCCGTCGTTTATGCAAGCGGGGTGGTGAACGAGTGACTGGAGAGGATGAACAGCGAGGGAGGACAGGCTTTCCATTACCAAAGATCTGGATTTATTTCCGTTAATTCATTGCAAGTCAGAATCCATTCTCTTCGTTTTTATTCTTCCGTGCTGTGACACCTTTAAAATCCATGGTACATTTAACTTTTGATTTTCATTTAATACTTTTTAAAGTAATCTAATGCAGACGGATTACAGACAGTAAGGGTTACTGTCCTTTGATGGAAATACCCCGTTTAATAAAATATTGTCAGACAGATTGGCCACTCTGTGCATTAAAAGAAGAAAGATATACTAAGTTTAGATGCTGTGGCAGTAAAACTTTATAGGCTTTTTAGACAGTCATACTCTCCTGAAGTTTTCAAATCGCTTTGCAAAGGTAGCTAGCTATCCTGGTTTTGAAATCAGGAATAGTTGTTGTTGCAGTTTGCAGTATTTAATGTAGATCTATGTAAATTGCTAGGGGAGGGGGAGGAGAACAGTTTGATCTTAAAATATAATTTGGACTGTTCTCATCTTTTCTTGTAAAGGCTGTTTTGATCATTTGTTGCCACCTCCCAGTTTTTCAACCATCTCAAGTCTCTCAAAAAGTTCAGATACTTTTAAAGATAAGGATCAAACTTTATGTACTTTTGTCTCTTAGTTCTCATGCCTTTGACATTCAGGTTTGCAAACTTCTTCCGCTATCCAAAGGGCTTTCACATCTTACTTTTTTTTTAATTTTTAAATGAAAATTGACGTTCTCATTTGATAATGTGACGCTAGGAGCCAAGACTTTAAGAAAAATGCCAGATACCACAATACCTATGGGAATGTGCAACCTTATTATTAATAATGGGTGCCTCACACTTCTCTTCAAGTCTCCTGAGATTTTGATGTTTCATCTAAATCCACCCAGATTCTTGTGATCTTTAAAGGTAGGGAAGCAGTGGAAAAGTACTTCCTCAGGACAAGAACTGATTACAAAGCATGGATCCGATTTCCATTTTGAACCTCTTTAAACATCAAATATTTACAGATCTAAGGTTGGGTTGTCTGCAATCTTGTTTTTTCCCCCACTCCTTTTTGCTTTGCTGGTAGAATGAAGAATTTGATTTAAGGTTATATGCCTGGAAAAATAAAGCATTTAATTTACATTTTACAAGGCAGTTATTGCAGGTTAATTAAATATCAATTGAGTGTTATAGGCCTTATTAAGATTTATTAATAACCCAGCAGATAAATCTCCTTGGAATTCAATTAAATGAAAATCACATAAAAATATATGTGCAATTTTATTCATATAATACATAAAACTTGTGAATTATAGAGCAGCATTGTACAGTAAGTTGATTAATGGGAATTAATTGCTGAAATAGAGAAAAATCAATTTAAACTTCCTGTAGCAGATATAAGAAGCATGGTGTACTTCTCCCGTACCTTTGGAAAGCTGAGTTTGTGTCTGCACTTACACCGTCTCCATCCATACCATAAGATGCATCTTAGATGTAAGTGTCCTTCCTCTCCTTTCCTACTTTAGCTCCGGGTTTTAGCCTTAGAGAAAGGAACAACTCTATCTTTCCAGGATGCCCTGCCAACTCAGCAGGGTTGTACGACTGAAGACTTTAGAGATGAAGGCAGCAGCAGACCGATATGCTGGTGGGTCTCCCTGACCCTGAAAGGACCCGTGGGTTCATGTCTTGTGTCACAAGCAAAATCTGTCTGTGAGGGAAAGGCTCTCGTGTGCATCAAGAGGTTCGGGAGCACCCGTACCAATGGACGTCAGAGACTTTTGACCTTGGTGCTTTTTCAAATCTCTCTTTAAGCGTTTGTAAGACAGCAACAGAAACACTACTAGCCAGGTTGTCTGCAAACTCAGAGCACATGGGTGTGTTGGCCCTTAATCAGGACCGGTGATGGATCTAGGCCCATCTGGGGAAACAGAGCTTCCAGCGTCGGAGATCAGGTTCAGGAGCTGGACTTGGAAAATATCTTTCCAATATTTGCAGAATGATTGAGACCTGGCGCGCTGCCATCTGTTCCCTGCGCATCCTGTGTTAAATACTGTCAATATGAGATTATGTTCCAATTACAGTACCAGACCGACTGGTTTAACTCCTACCATGAATCTGTTTTCCTTTATTACTATGTACTAACTATGTGACTGATGTACCAGACACCAAAAGAGATGGTCTCTGCCCAGAGGGCTTTGTCTAACAGAAACACGCTGGGAGAAGACAGAACGCGACAGAAAATGCAGATGAATGAGTAACTCGGTTCAGATTTTCTTTCAAATTTCGGGATTCTTTGCTTGGTTGTGTGTTTGGCTTGAGTTTTAATATTACTAAACTTGCTTCCTTCAGACATTGCACAAGAACAGAGACTTCCACAGAAACTTAAACAGGGTTAGGCATGTGGCTCTTTGAAGTGTGCGTGCGTTGGGGAGTGGATGCTCAATGCACACACGGGAACGGGATGGTGGAAAACGAAGGGAGAACCACGCTCCAGCTCAGACGACAGCTCCGACTGAGGCCGTGGCTTGTGCTGGTGAAGTTTATCCATTTTTAAAATATAGCAGGTGTCTTTCTGTCAGTGCATTCCTTCCTCATCCTCCCTGCTCCTCTGGTAGAGAAGGCATGCATCTGTCTCCTCTGTGCTTCATCTCTGCTTCTCCCTGCAGTAGTTGTCAGGGATATTAGCATTAAATACTTACTGCCTGGCTTAACTAAGGGGTAAGATAGGATTTAATTTGTATGGCTGAAATCCAATTATATAATGGAGCCCCTGGGGGAAGCAGTTATACCTGCTGAATCTCTTGGATGAGTAATTGTGCACAAAGGCTCCTCTCCAGAAGTAGAAACAGATCTAAAATATTTTTTCTTTTTTTTTTTTCTGATGCTGTTACATAATAGGGCTGAGACCCTGAAAAGAAAAGCCAATGACAACCCAGTGCAGTAGAAAGAATTAAAGCATTGCCAGGAGAAAACAAGTTATAATCTGATAAAATCAGGGATCTAACAGGAAGTCTGCAGCAGCATTAGCTCGGAGGAGCCAAAATGCAGGGCAGCCAAAGGAAGCTTACTCATCTTTTTGGAAAACAACACAGAGGCTTTGCTGTCTGACTTTTCCCCCGACTTCTACCATGAGCAGGGAAAGGGAATCCTCTACTTGCTTTTGGAGGTGGGTAGGCATATAAAAAGCTAAGCAGCCAACTAATTCAGATACTCTTGAAAAATCCTGCACCTAACTAGCTTCAAAAATCCCTGCTCCTTATCCTGCATGTCATCTGCCTCTTGATAAGCATCAGAATCATAGGTGATGATGAGCAGGACAGGAACAAAAGCATGATGAGGTTCCCAGCAAGGTTTCTGAAAGCAGGCAAGCCTAAAAAGCCTTGATCTCTGGGATAGGATTGGGCCTTGACAGCGGTCCCATCTGATACCTTCAGCAGCTCCAAATCCCCCCAAGGAATATACCAAGGGCTCCAAATGGGACTGAAAGCATCAGCTCGTCTACATAGGCAAGATTTCTCAAATATCAGAGTGCCATATTTATTTCTATTTTTAAAAATAGAAAGCAAACTTACTCTTTTCTAATGAGTTCTGTGTGGAAAAATAATTTCCTCGGTCTCTTTGAATACATGACTACGTGAAGATAAAATGATGACCGCATCCAGCCAGCCAAGGGAAGGCCAAAAATCCAGACGCCACAGACTGAGAACAAACCTGGACGGTCAGACACCCCCACCCCATCCACCATCCATCAGCAGGTCTTCCAATATTTTAAAGAATCAGCTAAACCAGAAGTGGTTGCAGCACTTGAACTCGTGAGGAGAGGGTACCTGTCTCACAGACTTGCAGCTCCACCCAGTGGCTCTTTTTTTTTGGCAAGAGAAAACCAAGGTTTCGCAGCATTAAAACCTGTTGAGGTCAACGTTGTTATACTCTATCAACGTGCATGAGAAGTTGCGTGTGTGTTTCTTTGTAAATTCTTAGCAAGCTGCCATGTACCATTTGAATAATGACAAAAAACTGCAAAGAGAATTTTTAGTGAAATAGAAAACCCAGCAATCTTATTACTCCCTTTCTTAAAAACCTCCCAGCACAAAAGGTAGGAGAAAAAAAGTAGGGAACGGATAACTTAGACACTTCATATTCCCAAATTCTCTGCGATAGTTTTCCCCAAATTTATTTGTTATATGAAATTATTAATGAATTACCACAGCAAATGATTTTTGATTTGTAAGCTCATTTTGCAAAGAATTCTCTTGTGAGTGTGAATTTCGGTGAAGTTAACTTGGCCACTCACAATGTATTGCTTCGCTTTCTTTCCTGGGTAATTACTGTGACTAACAAGAAGTGAATTTTGATCATTTCTGTCAAGGATGCCGTGCTGAAACTCGCTTTTTCCAGGAGGATTAGGGCACTTGTAATTAAAATAAGCTTTGTGCATGTGTACATGTTAACTGCAGGAAAACTCAAGAGATGGTTACATATTCGTGGAACATAGAGGTGTGATACCGACAGAATTCATTTTAGATTTGAACTAGTATTGTAAAAACATCACACTCCTCCAAGCTCAAGTGAAAACTTGAAATCTCTGTTGTTGCTGACTATAGGTGTACCAGTCTCTCTGTACGTCTTAAAAAGACAGAAGCTGATAAACTGATACAAACTATAGCTCCAGTGCCATGGAATGAGTTGAAATGACCTCTTCCTCATGAAGTTCAGACATTATTTAGCGTAAAAGCAGCCCCTGAGCCTGCGCTGAAGTTGCTGTCTGCCAGGGCGGCAGCTGAACGTGGGCTTTAATGTATTTTGCTTTGCTGCTAGAGTGCTGTGAGGTAAGAGATTTTGAGTTACAAACCGTACGAATCCCACCTCTAAGATTGTAGACTTCAGTTATCCATCCATGTGATTGGAGAGCCAGCCAGCCTACACGTTGTTAGCATAAAGAGCTTGGAAGTTTCTTTTTATAGGGATAATATTTCAAAACAGATAAAATATTCCACATGGTAAGAATTACAGGAAGCATCTTGAAAAAGGTAGCCCTGGAGAAGAGAATTATTTTTTTCTTTTTATTAAACCCTAAAACAGAGCACGAACTTGCTGGGTTTTCCTTGTCTTCCCCAAAATTATCACTGAAGACCTCTTGGGTGTGTGAGCCAGGTACAGCCATCCCACCAGCTGCTTGAGGCCGTGGCACGGGAGAGGTCTGTTTCCTGAGTATGTAAAGAGATGGAGGCTTGTCAGGCTGTGGAACAAAACTGCTTAACTAATTTTGTCAAAAAAGATCTTTTCTGCGCACTGTCTATCGCCTGAACCCATCTCTCTCGTTCCCATGTGTGACCCCATGCAGTGGTGGCCCCGTGGGAGGGTGTGAGGCCAGCAAGCCCTGCGTCTCTGTGCATGGACCTGCAAGAGGATGCTTTCAAATGCACCCTGGTGTTTCATGTGACACTTAGGATAGCAGAGTTGTTGGCACGGCAAGGGAATATGCTTGCAGCCCCAGAGTTTTGCTCCTTCTCTGTCTCTATACCAAGATTTCTGTGTTTGCAAATCTCCTGCCAAAGATCTGTGCATGTTGTGAAGTTCAGATGAAACTTGCTGGTGTGATAACCTCTCTCCTTACCCCAGACATCTGCTTATTTCTCCTTTTCGTGAAGCTGGAGAGGTCCCAGGTTCCCTGCAGCTGCCTTCAACCACTGTGCAGTTCTGTGCTTGCTCTCTTTCCAGCTGAAGAGGGGTTTGTACCCAAAATGCCTGGAGGCTTTATCTGTCTCATAGAAGAAGGTGGTGACTATCGTGTTCAGTATAGGGAAGTTTAGGAAAGGCTGTGGCTTCCAGAAAGGATACAGGAGGACCTTGATTATCCTGTGCAATTGAATCATCAACCACATCTTCCAGTAAGGGATGTGTGAGCCTAGTCTGACTGAGGGGTCCGCAGAGGACAACAGCTGATGCCTGATCAGAAAAGCTTGTCTTGTTGGAGTGTCATCATAGCAATAATACACTTGTCCTGCCAGTAAGCCTGGTTTCAGCTGCAAGTTCCTTGCTGCAAGAACATGCATCCATGCAACGTTCCCTGGAGAAACAAGAGGGGGAGAGAAACATGTATGCAGGAGGAGGTAAATTTTCCTATTTACTGTCAAATGAGTGCATTGGATCTGCTGGCTTCAGCACTGTGAAGTAGAGAAAGCACTCATCGTGTTACTCAGCTGTACTGAGAGAGACTGAGTAGTTAATCCGGACCTCCAAGATCCTTTAAACCTTTGGTCTCCCCTTTGAGCTGGACAATTAATGTGCCTTGTGATACTGGTTCATGTGAAGCGAAAGGGCAGTGTTTTGTAGCGAGAGCAGGATGAATGGGAGGCAGTGCTGGAGGGTTTTATTCCTGGCTCTGCTGTAAGCCTTTGAAGAAGTCACTTGATTTATCTAGGCCTGATTCTTCCCTAACAGCATTTTCAAACTACTGTTATCTGCACTTTTGGAAAAAGACATATAAGTGTGCTGCTCAGAAATAACTAAAACCCTGTGTGATTTAATGGTGAGTTAGACTCCCCTGAAATGCATTCCACACCACAACAAACTCTTTCTATAGGTTTTGTAAGTAGTTCCTTGTGTTTGCTACAATCAGTTATGTAGCACAGCCTCTTTTGCAAGGAATTGTACAAGTAGCATCAGTTTAATTTCTTCTAATGGAGAAGAAATTAAGTGTCTTTTCAAACCAAAAACGTTTTAAAAATATTGTCCGAGTTTCTCTCTCTCCCCCCATATATCCCTGGAAATGTTTAGCTAAAAAAAAAGAAAGATTAGATCTCTATCCTGTTTTCTGATGACTTTTTTTTTTCTTTTCATTTTTCTAAACAACATTTTCCCTATGTTGAGGGGAAGAAAAAAAAGAAAACCCTTCCCAGGAAAAACAGTAGAATGTAAACAACTGCTTTAAAAATTCTTTTAGCTAGTCTAAGTTTTGTGGTTGTAAAAATAGTTGTACTCATTCACCATACTCATCTCCCTGTCCTGGAGGATGATAGCTAAGCTGACATGTAAAACCCCCTGTGACTAAAAGAGCCTGGTAGCACCGCGTGCGAAGAGACCCGTCACTCACTCACCCACGTATGTGTAATTACGCTCTGTGCTTTCAGGCTCTAGGTAGTTCATCACACTGTTGCTGGCTTTGGCAAGCAAATACAACTCCTGAAGAAACGTTGCTTTCTCCCCGTACACTGTGTTTGCACGGATGATGCAGGTTGTGAGTTTACCGCCGTTGCTCATCTGTAAAATGAGGGAGGGATGTTAGTGAGTGATGGATTCCGAGATTAACTCTTCTGCAGTGATGTTAGGTTGGCCAGATAAAACCAAAACCTGGAAAGATTAGGCTGGAGGAGTCAACCTTTGCAGAGGTGATCTAGACAGCTAGGGCTGCCCTGGGTGGGCCCCTAAAAATGCAAAGAGGTGCCCAGGTTTTTTTGGGTTGGTTTGTTTTTTTTTTTCATAGCACATCTTGCACCTATGTGGTTCTCACTGAGAGATGTAGGATGGAGGGTGCTAGAGGCATTAACCCCTTGTGCAGTTGCAGTTATGATGTATAAACAAGTATTTGCAATAACCAGAATTGGTACCAGAGGGAGCCAGCTAAGCTGGCTGGCCTCAAACTGTGACCAGGAGAGAGGGATGCTCTAGGCAGTGGCTTAGGATGAAGGTCTTATTTTTACATTTTGCTTCATCCTCTAGAAGAACTCAGCTGTCTGCTGACTGTACTGGCTAGCTAGCTAACTTGAGTAGGTGGCTGACTCTGGGTACAGTAGTATTTTTGATTCTTAAATCACTCAGGTATGTCTGAAACGTACACCTTTATGCAGTGTGAACGAGGTGAATCTGGTTTCTTAGGCCCTAACTTAACACAGCTCTTTCCAAAGTCCACTCTCCTTCGGGTGGGGTTAAAGCACAGGCTCAAAGGGCAGCACCCTTGGGTCATGTGAGAATTTGGCAGCTTCCAGGTAACCTGGGAGTATCAGCCTTTGGGAAGCTTAGGGCAGTCTGGTTTATGCGTCAAGGCAGCAGTTGGATACACACTTATATCTGAGTTGTGGGGCCTTCTGACCAGTTCTCTTCTTCCACCCATCCTGTGCTGCGCTACCAGGGGTGCTACCATTGACTTCTGTACCTTTTTTCCGTTGGCTTCAAATACAAGTTTTTCTGCCATGGCCTTTGTCTTCCCGTAAGGCAGCTCTATTTCCCCACTGTATTTGGTGTCCTCATTTCCTCTGAAATAGATTGCGAGAGACGGTGAGTGACCATGGAGCAGAGCACGGGGCTTGGAGATGTTTGTTGCAGTGTGATTTACTCTACTGCAAGGAGGAAAGCCCATGGGATCTCACACGTAACTGGCCTCACAGGCCCTGAAATAATTCCCAGGAGAACCAAGAAAGCAGCTCTGTTCCCCACCAGCCCGCTGGTGTTTTGTCGCAGTGGTCTTAGATCAACATTAGTGCATTGCAGGACTCGATTAAGCAGGTTCAGTGGGCTCTGGAGGAGCTGATGAGTGAAAAAACCTGGTTTGAAGGTTTTTTAGGGAAGGACCATGAAAACCATGTGTCTGCTTGTTCCCCTGCTGCCATGACTAGTAAGGATAGGCACTCTCGCCCTCTGGGTGCTGCAGGAGGCTTTCTTCACATTTTTTCATTAATTTACTCTGTATTTTGCTCTACTAGTGAAATTCACCCTGGGCAAACACCAGACTGCCAGACATGGGGTACCCCGTCATGCTCCTTTTGCAGCTGGGGCTTAGATGCACCTCTTGGAAGGGTTAAGTGATCTGGGACGAGTTCATGATGCAAATCTGCAGGAGAGGTCTTTTTGTCAAACGCTGGCCCTCGGGAGAGCAAGCTTTGACTCGGGCTCTGTGTTTGACCTTGGGCGAGTTCCTTGCTCTTTTCTACGCTCAGCTCTCCGCGTGTAAGATGTGGATAATGCTGCTGCCTTTCCCTTGCCTGCTTGGCAGTCTGGTATCGCGTGTGTCAGATATCCCAGCTGAGATGAGGGCCTTCTTGTGTACAGCAACAGAAATAAATGAGGAGCATCAGAAACACAGCCTCCTCGCACACCCTGGGCTTTTATCACAAAACCCTCCTCCCTTCCTTGTGTTTACGGGTGATGAGCAAGAGACACACCAGAAAACAAGCAAGACAAAAGATTGATTGTGCATGGTTTGTTGCAAGCCCCAGAGAGGCTCAAGACAATTAGGGTGGGTTATCTAGAAGTTCTAGTTTTAATTGCTTTCTTTTTTTAATCCAAATTTATTTTTTTTGCCTTGGAAAGCTTTTAAAAAAGCAGCGGCTTCACAAAGAGGCAAACCTGCCTGCTGTTCCTGGGCTGCACAGCTCTGCTCGCGTTTGCCTTCCCCCACCCCTTTTGAAGCTCGGTGGTAACAAAGAGCTCAGCATAATGCTCTTGCTTTTCAAAACGATCACAGATAACCGAACGCTAATAAGACCAGAGCAGCATTGTCAGAAGGTATCTCAGCGGTGGCTGTCTCAGAGGGATTGAGACTGACAGAGGCATTTTCTATTATTGTCGGATGCTGAGGTGTGAGCATTATCCCTGCACCCATCACCCTGTCCAGAGACAAATCATGCTTTGTCTGTGTCAATTCCCAAGCACATAAAAGGAAGTTAAATAAAATTACACAAGGAATGATGGAAAAGGGGGACAAAGAAAAAGGAAGGCAGGCAGGCAGGATCATGGATCGTGAGGGAGAAGAGCAGAACAGATTGGGTGGGGACAGGGGAGATGAGAAGAGGAGGAAGGGGAAGCTGCATCACCTGTGCTTTCAATGTGGGAAATGGAGCTGTATTACATTGTCTTCAGTCTTCTCTGGGCTCCCTATTGAGACAAGTTTTTACTGGGGCTCTGACCCTTCTCTCATTTTGTGTTCTGTAATTGCTTTAGTTTAAAATCAAAATCATTGGAGAACGCGGACCACTCTCAGGCTTTCTCCCAACATCATGGAAGAACCTGAGTGTGCTCTGCAAAATGAGTTAAAGGCTTTAGATGATGGTTTTATTTACATTTGTGGTGGGGAAGGACTGGGAGATGGTGGGTAGAGGATGTTCATGTGTAGCTCTATGATCATCAGCCTGGATGGGTTTTTGCTTGCACGCATTGGTGCCATTGTTACAAGCCAAAGGACTCTCCTCTCAGGCAAGATTTGGGGTAGATTTTTCAAGACATCTGTTCACATATATCTCTTAAGTCACAGGACTAAAATACTAACAAGGATGTGACTGTATCTACATTCATTTTTAGAAACAATTTAGCTATGCTAATGACCAAATTCCATAGCTTTTCAGTGACACAGAGCCTCTAGTGCTCATGGTCCTAAGTGGATTGAGGTTTGTTGCTCTCATGGATTTTTTTTTTTCATAAGCCAGACATTTATTCTACAGATTTGGGTGCTTAAACACTTTTCAGAACAACTGGGTTATGCCTTACTTGTGAGTATGAAATTTAAGCTAGTAGGTCATTTTAAGTTACGTCTTAAGCAACCTTTTCTAGCTGGGCTCAGAGTTCTAGAGCCAGCCGTGTCTGGACTGGCTGCCGGTAGAGACAAAACTTGACTTTGAGACAGTTCCCCTTGCACACAAGTTTCCATGGTTTGAGCAGTCTGCATGGCTACAGCCACGCTTGAAATCAGCAAGGAGCCTTCAGTGGTACGCGTCGGACTGCAGCTGTCTCTGCTTCAGTTCAATTTTAACCTGAAACTTCAGCTCCTGGTCTTCAGAAATATCAGCCCAGTTCTCAAGGTGCAAGTATGGTTGCCCCATGAATACAAAAGATGTCCAGGTGCTGAGTCCTGAGCAGGAGTGTCAGATGATTGTGAAAGTCAAAGATCTTCAAAAACCCCTCCAAATCACAATTTTCACCCCTGTCTTTCTATTGGTCCACATCCCACCTTTGCTGCAGGAGGTTTTCTAAAGCTCTGCTGCTTCTTCTGGGTCTGTGGGTCAGTCTCATAGGAGCCACGTGCAGAAGAGATGGGTTGAGCATAGTGCCCAAAAGTGTGAAGTCCAGGAGTTAGCCCTCATAAGCATATTACCAGGAAAAAGGATATTGAGGGATAGAAGAGTGATTTGCAGGTCACATCCAGGACACAGAGAGCATGACTACACATGAATACTGTAGGGCAACTTCACACCAAATCTGTCCCCTAAGACGATGTGACCAACAAACTTTCTTCTGAGACAGTCCCAAAATGTTCTGTATACATTTGACCATGTTTGGTAATAGGAGCTGGGTACAGGCTTGCTAGCAATTCACTGTGGAGCTGGAAAGAGGAGGTGGAGTGGGTTGGTAACAGAGAGCATCACCTGCCCTTTGGATTGACTCAGGGGAGAGCAGCAAAGAGGGATTTTCAAGAAAGAGATGAGGATTAGACAGGGAGGGTAATGCATATCTTCTCCCTCGTAGCCACAGCAAAAATCTCTACCTAGCTGCAGTTTCATTGCTGTTTAACCAGAACCCAGAGCGATGGAGAAGATTGGCTTAGCCTTACCCGAACAGGGGCTCATGCAATGTATTGGGTCCCACTGCAGCAATGGAGCTGGTGTGGACAACGTACGGGATGTTCAGGACACAGCAGGCCCTTAACACATTTTCAGTACCTGTGGGGCAGGTTGGGAAGGACAAACATTAACCAGCTTGTCTTGATTCCTCTCGTGCAAATCAAAAGAGATTTCCAGGCTTGGGACTCTGACTTGGAACAGAGCCATCTTTTTTTTTTATGGCTGAAAAGATGTAGAGGCACAGGTCAAGGCTGCAGTTCTTCAGACACGTTTGCGCAGGCATGGATGGTTTATAACACGAGAGCTGCAGTTACATCGATAGCTATGATGTGGCTTAACCTCTACGGCTATTGACAACTGACTTGACTTGGACGTAAAAGCTGCTAACAAAAAGGAAGCTGACAGTTTGGCAGAGCAAAACTCCGTGCTTTCCATCGTTTTTGATTCATGGGCAGACTGTCAAATGGCAAATTGCAGCCTTCTGGCAAAAGGATTGGTGTTTTAGTTACATATATTGCTCTACAGAAGTTCTGCAGGATGGCTGTAGGGTGAAACTCATTGCGACAGACCCTTGCTAGCTGGAGAATTTTAAACGAAGTAGTGGGGGCAGCTTGCAAGTCCACGTGAAATCCAGATGAATCTGAAGCATGGGTTTGGTTTAAGAAAGGTTCTTCTGGCTGAACGTGTGGGTTTTGTTTGGTTGGTTTGGGAGAGGGGGTGAGTTAGATGCTTTATGAACCTTCCAGGGGTGGTTTTTACATTCAGTGTGATTTTAATTTAAGTTGATTCTATGAGAACCACAGTGACAACAGCATAACCGTGGTTGCATACTGAGGGCCTTCAAATCTGATAAGGCAGATCTTGAAGTCACTCACAGGGTTGGATTCCAGAAATCTCCATACTATTTATACCTGACTAATCAGGCTCTGCCCTTGAGCTTTGCTGCGGATCTTGTGTGGGAGGGCTTGTGATTTCTCTGTTCTCTTTGTTGTAAAGGGCATAATCTGAAATTATCAAGGAAATTCTGGGCTTAGGATAATTTCAGAGGGCATGAATCAATATGAAGACCTGATGGAAAAGAATCCATTTACTTCTCCATGAGCCTATCACAATATGTAAAGTTACCTGGGAAGCCTTGTTGAGGAACATCACTGGAAACAGCTGAGTTAAAAATCCATTCAGCTTAACAAAAAGCAGATTAAAAGGTCTTTAAGTGACTACATGGAAAAAATAATTCTTGGAGAAGAGGGCTCTTCAATCTAGTCAGCAAGACTGTAACAGGATTCAGCAGGCAGCAGTTGACAGAGGAGAATCAAAGCAAAGGATTGATTTAAATTTTTGCCAGAAATGGTAATTAACCATGGCCACACTAATACTCTTCAGCATTGTTATGGCTTGCTGAAAGACATGATAGATAGCCCATTAACTTGCAGTCCTTAATTCCAGGCAAAAAGTCTTTTGAAAAGGCGTAGTCCAATTTAGCCACAAATTGTTGGGCTTAAGGCAGTAATTGGATGAATTTCTGTGGCCTGAGTTACACAGAGGAGCCAGCTGGAGGATTATGTAGTTTACCTGTCCTGACCCTATATTATTGTTCCATGAAGTCTACAGGAGATATCAAATACAGTTCATTTTTATTCTTTTACCTGCTATGATTTTAATAGAAAGATTTAGACTCATCTCTCAAGTCAAGACTTTGAGAAGCCCTAGTGAGGACAGCAGCTTCGTTTCAGGGAGGTCTGCATGAAGCTGTCCGAGGGGAGGCAGAAACGCAGAGCGGTTTGTCTCTGAAAACAAGGCTTCTGTTAAGACATCTCAAACTGTGCTCCTCAAAGAGGGACTCGGTCACCGGTCACACTGGAAAAAACTTTGTCTGTGTGCTGGTCTGGGGGCGTCGCAAACTTCTGCAAGAGGTTTGGTGTGCTGAACAGGGGAGTTGCCCAGCATTCACTGCTATCTATAAAAACCTCACTGTGCTGAAGTACCTCGCTCATAGCAAGCGGACAATGAAGGGAGAGATCTCACAAAGCCATTGAAAGGCAGAGGGAACCCTCAGGCTCTGAATATTCCCTGTACACACGCACAATACAGGCTCTTAAAAGCATCTGGTTTTGAAAACAACTGCAGCAATGAAAAGGAGGATGGAATTTAAATGTTGCCCTTGAATATATCAGCAAATAGGAGAAGCCCTAAGCAGTAATTGAGTTTGAGAGAGAGAGATATATATTAAAATATATATATATAAAAAATTCCTTCCTTGTGGTTAACAACTATTTTAGTAGCTAACAGCCTGAGGTGCCATTGGAATTGCTGCTGTAATAGGGATTTCATTACTTTTTATAGCCTCTGCTTATTTCATAGATTTATGAGCAAATTTTCTTTAAGGAGATCTTGCACCTAACAAGAAATCGGCTCTTCACGGTAGGAAGAAAATGTTGTGGAGCTCTCAGTTATGTGTGGCTTGTAGACGTGTAATAGTTGTGAACTCTGACTATAATTAAAATGCCATCACTCCCGTAACAGCCTGGATGCGGTGCAAGGGGTATAGTCTTGCACGGGTACATAGTGTAGATTTTTCTCCCTGAAGATCCCTGGGAAAGCTACAAGCTATCTAGGATAGGAGTTAACTTTTCATTGCTGTCCTTGTCACATACTAACCAGTTTCTTACCACTATGGGCATGTTCTGAATCACCTCAGTACTATACTGAACATCATTCCCTGGACTGGAATCAATATAATAACTGGGTCCAGAGTTGGCTTTCTGAAGGGAAAGGTCCCAGGCACCTTTCTCTTCTCATAGCAGAGTGGGACACATGAAATCCAGGGGACAAGGGAGCACTAAATCAGAGAGGGTACACTTCCCGTAGCATCTCCTATGACCATGCCAAGGCATGTGAGTTTAAGGCGGTATTGTATTGCTTGTTTTAAGGAGCTTACCCCCGACGTTGACAGCTCTCATTTCGCAGAAGGGCACAGTGTTTCTGTAGTCCACAATAGCCGCTGTGTGAATGACCACGTGAACTCCCCGCATGGCAGCAAGGAGCAAATTGTAGTCTCGGATGTCTCCTTTCATCACTGTCACATGAGTGGTAGCTGCAGAAAAATAATATAACTATAGATGCGGGGGGGGGGGGGGAAAAGTACAAATCAGCATCTCCACCTTCTTGCAGAATGAGGCTCCTGTTTGGAGAGCTTTCTTCTCTGCAAGGCTGAGGAACGACTGTGCCATTTGAATATATCACACCAGGGGAAAATCAGCCCTGTGTCTGAACCCCAAGAAGCCAGATGTGTATCTGGTTTAATTCAGCACAGCACTTTGCCGGTTTGCATCAGCTGTGGGTTAGAATAACCATGTCTGACACTGCACATCTCTAGTGTGCATCCAAGGACAGCACTGAGTAAGAGTGGGAGACTGCTGCCCAGAGCTGCGGCTGGTTGCAGGACTTGCTCCAGTATGGGCGAATGGGTGAAGCTGTGCTGGACAATTTCCTTAAAACAGAATATTTTTAGAGCTTAGTGAGAATAGCACCAGATGAGTTCAAGGGGACGTTGCATAGATCTTTATTTAAATTGCAAATGCTATAGATGGGAAGGGAGAATAATGTAACAGGTTAAAAAGTTTCGTAGGAAATTCCTGCCTTTGAGCCATTCAGGAAGGGTTTTTTCTCCCATCTTCTTTTCCCCCCTCCTTCTCCCTCAGAATAGCTGTTCCATACATGGCTACTGTTGGCATCTACTGCTAGTTTTCTTGCTTTAAGACAGTTCTATGATTCTAGGATTCTAAGATAGTAGGTCAGCTGGCTGAGCATTTGCTAAGAAGTATGGCATGCAGGAAGAGGCAGAAGTTTTACAAAAGGGTCAAGCTGATTTCTTAGCATAACCAAGATTTCGTGGACTAGCTCACAGGAGTTTTAATATTAAATTAATTTAATATTAAAGCACAGAGTTGATTCAGAAAGAATGGAGCAGAAGAAGGAAGGCATTGCTCAGGTAGCAGAGGTAACACACTTGCCTGGAGGAGCAGCGTGCAGAGGAGGATGCTCCTGCTGAAAGGTGAGCAGGGGGTCAGCAGCCTCATGGTGGGGGGATTGTGCTGCTCCTCAGTGGTGAGGGAAAGCCTGTAACTGGTCAGGTTGAAGGGTTAAATAGTCTCCTTTGCATCACCTCTCGTAAGGCAGCTGGCGCAATTAAGACCAGCAAGAGAATGGTGAGAGCTCAGCCAAAACCAGGGAGCATACAAGGCAGCTAGGAGAAATCTTCAAATTGATACGGCCTGGTGAGCTTGATCCAGGCCACTAAAGAGGTGATGGATGTCACTGCAGCTTTGTTGCATTAGCAGCTGCTTCAGAGAAGTTTTGGAGGAGGCACTGGAAGACTGCAGTGGAGCAAATGAAACCCTTGTACTTAGAAAGGAGATAAAGAAGAGCCAGGAAATCACAGAACAGCTTGATTTCAACTGCAGGAAATTCAAGAACACACACTTAAACAACATGTGTGTGAGCACCTGTGTGGGAATGAGAACAGAAGCAGCTGATGTGGATTTGTCAAGAACAAATCAAGTCAGATAAATCTCCTTTGTTCTTATGACAGGTTACCAGGCTGTATGGATATTATGGAACAGGTTGATGGCATCTAGCTTGATTCTAGAAGAGCTTTGGAAGCTCTGTGTCTTTCTCATAAGGGAGTCAGTAAAAAAAACATGGTCTCGGGAAGCCACGTTAGAGTGAGCACAAAGCTGGCTGAATAACAGTTCCCAGGGAATTGCCAGCTGTGGTAGGTGGCTGCCCCACAGCTCGCCAAGGCTCATGGCTGTATTTGAGTCTTTTTTTATTGTTTTCCTCAAGAATCTGGCAGATATGTTCATTAAATCAGCAGAAAACATCAGACTGGGAGGGACTCAAAAGTACGGTGGAGGGTAGGAGTACGGGCTGAATGTAACTAATAGAGTCTGGGGAAAAATTAAATTTGATAGGGACAATATTGGGCTTCATAGGGAAGATGCAGTGAGTCTTCCTGAAATAATTAAGTTGGGCCAGGACAGCTTAGGAGCTATTGCCTGTCAGCAGGGTCTTACAGCTGTGAAAAAGGCATAATTGTACTGACAGGTACAAACAGGAGAATAGTTTGCAGGACAGAAGAAATACATCCACCAGCTTTGCTCAGCACTGGGATCCTCTCTGACTGAGCCTTGGTGCCACTCTTCCAGAAGAGAGCAACGCCAGTGCCCACAGAGACAGGAACTGGGAGCTGTGGAGGAGAGGGGAGCGCATGAGAGCCATTTTAGCCTGAAGGAGAAACCAGCACAGAGTGGAGGGGAGTGGTGGTTTTCAAATGATGAAGATTGTTGTAAAAAACAGCAGTATTAACCTCTTCTACCTGCAAGCTTAGATGAGAAGTCAAGGTCTTAAATTGCAGATTAGACTGTACCAACAATAACAGCCTGACGGTGCAGAAATTGGGTGCCCGAGGTGGCTTGGGAGCGGGATGAAAAACCATCTGTGGGGAAGGTTGTGGCTGAGCTGATTCTGCCTTGGGGCAGAGGGACGGGGGTTGGGATCGCCCCTCAGGGCTGCTTCTGCCTCATTTTCCTGTGATTTGCTGTGGTGTTAGGCCACAGACCTCTGCTGGAGCAGGGATTAGGGCAGCTCCTGAAGGTTTAAACAGTTTTATTTTCTTCAGTTACACGTGCTTTTAAGGCAGTTGGCTACCTGAAGCCTGGGGAAACCAGTCTGGTGAGTTCATCTGCCTAGGGAAGGTTTCTGAAAGTGATATTTCCCTGGGAATCTCTTGACTTGCTTTAAGTGTATCATCTCCTTTCTAGTGGTATCTCCTGTATTATTTTTTCCTCTCATTGGAAGCAGGCAGAAGGTTTGGGCAGTTGGAGAGAGAGGGACCCAGCCCACCACTACCCACACAGACTGCATTGCATTGTTTTGCGTGGGTATTCTCAAACCCAGTAAAACAGGTGGGTTTTGCCCAACATACCAGTTGATACTGTAATCAACCCTGGTGAAACATCAGAAGGCACTCTCGGAATATGATCAAATGGATTAATTTAGTATCTTTGAGCGTGTTTGCTGAGACTCACCTCTTCCTTTTTTATGTGTAGCACAGTAAGGCTACTCTAGGTTTCTCTCAATTATTTCAGTAATT
This sequence comes from Chlamydotis macqueenii, assembly GCF_036417535.1. Lineage (NCBI taxonomy): Eukaryota > Metazoa > Chordata > Aves > Otidiformes > Otididae > Chlamydotis > Chlamydotis macqueenii. The sequence goes on from NC_141574.1 coordinate 8,371,765, forward strand.
TATTTCACAATATCTGCAGCAGATGCTGAGCTTGATTCTGTTATTGTCAGAGATTTTTGGTTATTTTCCTCAGAACCGGTAACTGGTTGGAGCAGTTCAGGAGCCAGAGTTTTTGTCCCTTTGCTGTTAGTCAGACTGGTTGAGCAGAAGCAACCGGGTAGCCGAGTTCCCACGTCAGGTACTCGGTGTGCACATTGCTCTGTAGAACTGATCCCTGAGTAGGGACTTAGATCCTCCTTGGGATACATCTCCTGAGGTTACACACTATGGCTCTTTTTGCTTTGATTTAGTCCTATGCTGAAAAAGCTTTCTGAGCTAGAAGTTATTCTTCATGCAGTCTGTTTAATCCAGGTTCCTACCCCATGCCTCTAGCTGTGGCATCTCCAGCACGATACCAGCTGTCTTAAAAGGGAGGGTTATGACCGCCAAATAGAAGCTGATGCCCTTTTCTTACCTGTGGCGAATTTTTCTACTTCTTCACTTACTACTGAATCAAAAACTCTGACTTCTTTGATGTAGTCTTGTTGAGACAGGAGCTCTACGATCTTCTCCCCAATGAAACCACATCCTCCTGTCACCAGGTAAACCCAGTCTCTATCCATTTCTGAAGATGTTTTTGTGGTTGAGGAGCAGAGAGAAGGTTGCTGCCAAGATCCTATCGCGTGCTGTTAATCTCTCGGCCAGTATATTTTCTGAACTAAGTCTAAAGTTTAACTGTCATATAATGTTACTGGCTAAACATTAACTCCATCCAGTTATAAATAAATTGGGTTTTCTTTGGCACAGTCACACAAGTGCTGCCACAGACATAGCAATGCTGTGTACAGGCCCATTTTGGGCTCTGTGACTCAGCTGTTCCCTTTTACCGTGGTAGCCCATGATCAGCAGGGCATCTCAGCTTGCCCTCCTGTATGGCCAGTCTCAGGCCAGATTTTGATGGCGGAAGTTTTCTGTCCTGGACAGCCCTTTCCCACAGGCCAGGTTGTCAGTTGTTGTAGCCTAGATCTCCCTGGGCGCTGCACAAACACACTGTGTCCTAGAGATGTGCTCAGGGCAGCTGTCTTTTACTGTGAAGCTACAAAGATCTTGTCCCATCTTGTGTAGATGGTGTGCAGCAGCAGATCCATCCAGTGCTGGGCTGTATCGTGCACCACACAGACAGGGCCAGGTCGTCTGCAACTTCATGATCACTGACTCTACCAGTTTTACTACCTAGTATGGCTCTCCTGAATGACATCTTCTTTGAGTTGTGTTTTTTATATATATATACACACACACATTTGTGTACATTCTCTCTCTCTCTCATATATTGAGGAGAAAGTCCTCTCTCAGTTTGAAAAATGTCTAGGAGTAAATGCTCCACCACATCCTTTGGCAAATTGTTAAATGATACGTTACCATCATTGTTAGGAGTGGACAGTGGCTAATACACCTTTTCCTTGCTAGGCCACACATAAAGAATGTGTGCTAGTCAGTTTGTCACTTGGATTAAAATTAAAAAAAAAAATAGGCTTGGCTTTGTCTAAGGGTGCTTGATCCTGTCCTAAGGCTGGGCTGTAGGGAGGAAGACCTGCCCTCTGGCGCAGCTGCTTCTCTCATGAAGAGCCTCAGCGATCACTAAGTCAGGCCTGATCAGCTACCAGTCTCCCTTTGATGCCAAGTAAACTATTTCCTTAAGTCTGGCATAGTAAAATTTTTTCCAATCCGTCATTGAAGCAGCTCGTCACTGGTTTTGCTGAACTGTAGACACACTGTCCTAAGAGAGGTAGCAACGGTAAACAGGGCAGTATAATCTACCTGCTTACTGTTTCTAATACACACAGTGTAGTAGTTGCCTTCCTGGCCACAGTGCTGCGTGGGAAGCTTATGATCAGTTTGTTCCCTTACCAGGATCACTGCTGTCCCCATCCCCAGTTCCCAGTTGGTGGCATGGGTAACAAAGGCTGGTTGGGGTGGGGGTACTCCTGGTAGCCCTTCCCTGGCCACGTACAATGGGCTGAAATGTGGAAGGCAATGCCAACTGCGTGAATGTAGAAAACAAGATTGTCGGGGATGTTCTTACTGTAGCATTAATGCTTGTCTGGCTGTAAAACTCGCTGCTGAGCACAGGGTTAATGAAGCGTTAAGGCAGTGTATTCGGAGCTACCGCGTTTCGTTTGTGAGTATATATTTTTCTTTTAATCAGCTCCCACTAGAAGGTCAATCTGTTCCACTCTGCCATTGATTTTTCTTGCGCTGTGTTAAGCATTAGGGAAAGTGCTGGTTCCCCTTGCTGTGATTACAATCAGTGGCCATAATGGCCCAGAGACCAACGTGGGCCTGATGCTAATTTGGTGCTTGGCAGACCAGCACAGCCACAAACATCCTGAGAAATTAATTTAGCCTTTTATCCAGCAACTCCCAATCTGTACAGTAGTGATTAACAGAACTGCCTTCCCTCAGCGGGCTTTTTGCAAGGATAAATATATTGGAGTTGGAGGTGTTAGGACACAAAAACCAAGATAAATGCACCCTGAGAGATCCAGAGAAGTAAGTGAAGTGCTGCATGGGAATGTTTGGCGTCACGTAACCTTGAGCATGTTCTCATCAGTGATGCAAAAAGCTGTATGGAGCAGAGCCCTTGACACCGCGGACATTTCCCAATGTTTACAAGACGTAAGCCTTTGCTACAATATTGGGTGTAATCTGATCAGCAGGGGGAAAAATTGGCTGCGATTTCCATATCTCTTGTTTTCTTTAGGATGCAAAAACATGTTCAGAAACCAGAACTGTCACATCTGACAGAAACAGCGCAGGTCTCCTACAGCCAAGGCTCACTCGGAGTAAAGCCTCTCTTCGCGAACAGATAGGTAGGTGCAGTTAAATGGGTTGTTGTGTTCACGGGAAGGTTAAAATAAAAAGTCCCTAACCACATCCCTTCTAACACTTTGAACTGTCACGTGAGGTGACGACTGTGGGGTCTCCACAAGCCCAGAGGCAAATTCAGAGAAAGCGCAAGTGGGCACAGGCAGTGGCTCCTGGAGGAGGCTGATCCCCAGAGGAACGAGGGGATGCAGGGAGGGGGCCGGGCCGCCCTTGCTGTCCTAGGTTTGCCAGCTCACCTTCCTTCAACTGTAAGGAAACTGAGAAGGAAGTGAAGCAAGTTGCAAGTAACACAGACTTTAATTTACGCTCTTAAGCGCTGCAGAATTCTCTTTCTAGCTTGTTTCCCCGTCGCACAGTCTGCTGCAGCCAGCCCTCCTGCAGAGTGCCCTAACAGAGGGGCGGCCGTGATCCCGGAACGCGTAAGGACGTGAAACTCCTGCGGGAACAGGAGGGCTGTTCCTGCAGGAAGAGTCTGCCATATCCAGGCAGTGCCTCGCTCTGCACTGCAAAGCAAGATGCTCCAAGCTGGCATTGCTTGAAGGCTTACCCTTCGGGATTAGCCGTCACACCACGAAGGCAGGATATGGCCCTGTATTTGGGTGGTGTGGCTGGGAATGCGGGGTAGTGACTAAGTGCGTCCTAGAGACAAATCTCAAACCCCTGGGACGGCAAGCGTGCTCCCTGAAGCAGTCTAGGCAATACCTGCAGAATCAGTCCCATCCTGGACAAGGAAACCAGCAGATGTGGCTTTAGTTAATGGGCCTTTTTGCCCCTCAACCTCCATGGAAGATGACCAGAAGCGAGGTCCTTAGGCACAGTCTTGGTTTTTTTTTTAAGACGCCTGCAAACATATAGCCAGAGAAAGCTGAGATGGCAGGAAAGAAAAACAGATGCCCTGATTTCAGGCTGTAGTTTGCTGGAATTCGTTCCAAACTGTGTCAACACAGGACACCCGACATCACATTCCTTTACAGTATGTTTATTTCTCAGTGCATTACATGAAAGGTCTTTGGTATTTGTGGGTTCTTGAATACTGTTCCCACTCTGCTCTGTAAGAAAATGCTGAATACAAAACATTCCATATACAGTAACAAACCCCATAGCAAATAAAGAGAAATAGATATTTTGAACAATAACATAGCAATATGAAAACAGGTAAGTAACCATGCAAGAGGTGGAACAAACAGGTTGTGTTTACAACAAACATTAGAGCCTGCCCTAAGTGGGTTCATCGTGTCGGATGAGATCTGTTCTTGCTCTAAGATAAGAAATTACACATGGCTGCAAGATACTGCCCTTATAAAAGACCAAATGGCTGTAAAGCTTATTACAGTGAGAGAAGCCGGGACCGTTTGCACACATACGAAACACACGGATATAAATTAAAAAATACTGTGTAAAATAACTACTGAAAAGTTAACATTTTTGGGAATGTGCTCTGTGGACAATTATAGCACCTTTGAATTGCTCGGTTTCAAAGCAATCACAGAAACTGCGAGTAGTTCAGACCCCTGTACCACCAAACACCAGACTGGAATGTAATCCTGAATAAGGCAGAAGCTGTAAACGTGGAGGAGAATAGATTTCCAATAAATTGGATCGAGCAGTAATTCCAGAAGCTGATTGTCTTTTAGAAGCCTTTGTCACAGTGGTCAGGTTCCTACATTACAATAGTTCATTGCAGGGACTGGGAGTGAGCCCCAGTTGCTATCAAATCTTTCCAATAAGTGCAAATGAGATACTCTGGAGAGCAGCAGTCTCCGCCTCCCAGGAGTACCAGCTTGCTGGTGAACATGAGGGTGCACGAATTGCCAAACTTTTTTGGTTGTGCAATGTGCTGCTGCTGCTTCTGGTTAGCTCAAGGCAAGGAAAACACGTTACTACTACCAGCACCGACCAAGTCAGAAACACATTAGAGCGCAAAGAAACATCAAGAATTGAAAAAAAGTCTTAGAAAAAAAAAAGGAAAAGAACACACTATGGTATTGCACAGTATGCATGTAAGATAAAGCACTAAACATTTCAATTAAAATATATTTCTAAATGAGCACGCATTCAAAATAAGTCCACTCTCAAAGCTACACAGACTTGGCAAGATACCTTACATGCCCTGGCTAAAGAGAACCTCAGTGTCCTGCCTAAGACAGAAGATGTGGTTGGAGTGGTTTGCGTAGTCATGAGTATCACTGATGGCCGCATGGGAGGCTCTGTTCACCTTTAAAACATAATTAAACTGCGACTGCGCAACGGTGTGGGCCAACCCTTGTGTAAGCAGAGAGAATGAAACTCCAGCTGAGAGAGAAAGTCCATTTGGGACAGCCCTGCTGTCACCCAAGTTAAAGATACAGCACCGCATGAGAGAGATGGACCTCAATTCCTACACAGTAATCAGCCTGTAAATGGGGAAACTTTTTTTTTTTTTCTTCTTCATTTAATTCTTAAATGGAAAGATTATTCCAAGGATGTACCAGTGGCTGCACCGTGCTTAGCTGCCCACCAGCAGAGCTGTTGCTCTCACAGTAGTGAATGGAGGGCCACGGGCTGCTCTACAGCACTTCAGGCATTCGCTAAATGCTGAAAAGCTGAGCCGTTTGTATTTGTGACTGGTTTTAGGCTGAGAGCTGGTTGGCAGCCTTCTTTAAGACACTGATTTAATTCAGCATCGTTTATATATTCACCTGTTTGGGGATGGATGGTTGGATTTCTAAAGAACAGGGCCAAATGAAGACATCCTGTGAATTCAGTCATCCTGAAGTAGCCTGTAGCCTGTTCGTTTCTGAAAATACAGTGCTCTCCAGAGGGAAGATTTGGATGTTCTGATGTCTCTGTAGGTCTAGAACATTTACTGTGTGCATGGAAAGTTAATTTAATGTGCAGCTAACACTGGGCTGGCAGACCTCCTTCGTTTTAAGCCTCATTTCCAGTGTACCAATGCTTCTGGTTTTGCCTTGGGAAGATCACTTTGGGTGACAAAGGTTGCTGAACACATGGACTACAGAGTTGTTGGTGTTTGCAACAGCTTTTGACAGAAATACTGCAGCAGTAGTTTGCCTTTTCCAGATAGCTGTATCTTGCACTAGGAACCAGACAGAATGTGACCAATTTACCTGACCTATGCCGTAAAATCAAAACCACAAACTCAATTTGCTCATTTTCATCCAGGGCTGAATTTGAAAACCGTCAGAACAAGGCCGGGAGGGTGGAAGGGAATTAAAAAAAAAAAAAAAGTACGTACCATGGGTTCTGTTGATTACTCTCACCCTTTGTAACAAAAATCACTGTGTACATGAATGACATCAACTTGTCCGATTTGGTTTGCACATCAGGTGTAGTTGAGTCGTTTGTCACTGAAGGGCTGGTTCAACTTTTAAACCCTGGAGCTGGGACTTCCCCAGTAAAATGACTTTATATGTAACTCCCAGTGCAAGACAAGCTCTTGACAAGACTAATTCCTTAGGCAGTGGTTTGCTGCTACACTGTCTCCAGATTCAAATGGCAAGGATTTACTCACAAGATAAAAACGAAACAGTGTGAAAATATTTTTCCCTATTGATGTAGGATTAACTATTGTAAAAATCTCCTTTTCTGTGAATAGTTATTGCTGCTACTTTAATTAATTATCTCTGGATGTACGCTCAAGCTGAACACAATATTGGAAAATTCTTGCACAATTCCATTGTATCTCATACAATCTGCTCTGTATTTTCATAGAAACAGTCTAATCTCACTGAAGGAAGATAGAAAGTCAATGCTGCCATGAATATCTGCATCAATTGTCCTTGCTTAGCCAACCATGAATAGAAATAAAGCCACTCACATGCAATTAGCAACATGAAAAGCCAAGATTTTGATGCTAAATTCCAAAGAGTAATGTGAATTTTCAGAGTAACAGTTTTAAATGTTCTTTGAATTTTCCAATTTGATCTTTGCTAAAATAAATCATCGCAAGTCATGCTTTAATGGCCCGTGGAAGTGTTGCCTTCACCTGGAAGTCAGCATGACACCACCACGTGAAATAAAAGTGGATGCCACCAACTCCACCAATGGACAAGTCTAGGGCTTGGCTTTGAGTCTAACAGGATGGGTCGTCAGCCAGTTAAGCAGTGCTTTAACTGAGTAACTTTCAAGGGCAGTGAGGAAACAAGGGGAGGATTAAGCTCGTGAGACACAGGCAGGAGGTATCATTTCCGTAGACAGCTTCTGAGGACACCTGCCATCTGGTATTCCAAAGGCAAAACAACAAAATCAAGAAAAAACATTGGTAAGACCCTCTCTGAGCTATGGATAAGACATTCCCTGCTATAAGGGTGTAGCATTGGCCAGGCAAGGAAACCCAGTTGCCAACACTGCAGCCTCCTATCCACTCCATTTGCACTCTGCAATTACGCACTGGGATACTGTATCTTTAACTGGTGAACGGGCACGGAGAACACACAGATGCTCCTACTTCATCCGATTGCTTCTCCTTTTGGCTTCACTGTCATCCAGCAGCGAAGAGAGGATCTGGTAGGCCTGCGGCTGCTGGGGTCCTCCACGCTTGATCTTGATGCTGGTTCGCAGCGGGGAGCCCGGGATCACATCTTGTCCAGAGCCTGGCTCAATGGAAGATAAAGAGTCTGTAAGGAGAGAAAGTCACGGGAGAGCGCTATTTAAAAGGGGAGGCTAAGGAAAGAGTAAATGGGCCCTTCTCAATGATGCCTCTTCTGGGAGAAGTGTCGTTCCTCCTGCTGTCTTTCCATCCTGCAAGCAGTTGTGGAGCTACGTGTTTGCTGCCATCACACTACAACATTAGGTCTTTTCCCTCTGCGCTGTCTAAACTTTGGGGTAGGTACTCTTACTGCACATGGCTCAGCAGGTCCTGCCCCCGTCTGTCATTCCATTTATAAAGCACTGTTCTTTTACTGGGCTGCTCCTCAGCATTGCCCGCAGCCTCCTGTTTCTGAGGGGTGAGGCCAGGTGGTCACTGGGAAGCGATGCTCCCGCGGCTTTCAGTGCCATTTCACTCCTTGTACAGGAGGACATTGCGAGGCACTGAACAGAGCGAACAAAAGCATTGATCCACCCTAGGCTGCAGCCAAATTCGCCATAAAGCTGGGAATAACTATTAGCTGAGCAGCCTCCCAGCACGGCTCACGATAGCACACACCTCCTCTTCCTGCACAGCCTGCCCTGCGAAGCTGAATACGCGTTTCACTACGGCCACTCTTTTGTTCCCAGCAGTCAGCAGCAGATGCCGATAACTCCATGCCACCTCATCGTTTTTAATGCCCCAGTTTCTTCTTCCTCTTGCCTTTCAAGATGGACATTTGCTTGGTTCCCTGCCAAGAGCCCAACCTCATAAGCCAGACACCCAGCCTTGGTTTGATCCCACGGGGCAGCGTTTCTGTTTCAAGCGACCGTTTGGCTGCCGGAAGATTTGTGCTGTGTTTGCTGGAAGTAAACACTGCCAGACAAGTTGGGCTTTCGCGTGTCCTGCTGGGCTGCTCTCTGTAGTTTGCTAGGCCAAATAATCTCAAACTGCCCTCCCGTTGCAGAGGAGAGGTTTGTTTGCTGGTATGTTTTGCCTCGTTGCTTGGGTGGCTGTGGTTTTGGAAACCGCACTGATTGTGAAGTTTCTTTGGGAAGTGAGAGCATGCAATTGGCATTTCTGCGTGGGTCTGTAAAGCTGGGCTGAGTTGGGCTGCCCAGGAACCTGCGGTCAAATCCCCAACACCTACGGTGGGAACATGACCAGATAGTTGGTGCTGGGTGATTGAAACCTGTGTGGTGCCCTTTGGTCCAGGGAGGTCTGTGGTCAGGGAAATTCTGTTTTGTTATTTTATGTCTATTTCTGTTGGGTTTTTTTTTAAACAATATACACATACAGGGATGAATATAATTGCACAAGGAAAAAATGCCTTACTTTCCAAGTTCTCTTTCTAAACAGTATCTTGTAAGATCTATAATATGTCTTAAGTTAAAGAATGGAACTATCTATCTATCTCAAAAGCACAGAGTAAAAATTACCCAGTTATTAGATAAAAAAGGAACTATTTAAAATCATACAATATAGATGTTTAAATACAGCCTCAACTACACTGCACAATGAAAAAATACCAATTTTTACTGATGCAGTTACCCTGGTATAGAAGTATACATGGGTATAAATAACTCATCTCTATCCCAAGCAATAATAGAAAATACATTTATGTCAGTAAAAATGGTTTGCCAAAATGACCGGTTCAAAATAACAGCAGTGCATGACTTGTTGATGCTGTGTTGCCGAACAGACAATGTGAAAAATGGGTAAACTAGGCATTTCTGCAGGGGCAAAGGTGTGTGAGTCCCCCAGTCCAAGCCCAAGTGTCTGTACAAGGTTCCTGAAGAGCTTTTTGCTTTATGCTACTATAAATGAAGGTACAGAGTGAAAGATAACGGAGGGCCAGGCTCTGGGTCCTATAAATACACTGCACCATGATAACGGATGGGGTTTCCCTTCCCCTCTTGTCCGGAGAACAAACATGGATTGCTGCCCAGGTAACCTAGTGGGCATCTCCCTGGCACCTCCTTCATCTCAAAGGAAAGCAGCGTAAAAACATGTTTTCCTGCCCTAAGTCTATAAAATCCAACGAAAATATGAAGCAAATTAGGATTAACGCAGAGGTAAGGTCAGGGTGACTGTGGTTAAATCATGGGTTCATGATTCATGATTTCCCAAAAAGCTTAAGCTGTTGCTGCCTGTTGCTTTTGGACACAGTACTCTGGGCCTCCAAAAGACTCACGTCCACTGAACAACGAAGAGCAGTGCAGACACCCAAGCCAGTTGAGCCATATAACAGAGGAGTTCTCTGTAAAATACAGCGCTACACAAGGCAAGGGCCTCTGCGGTGTTGAAGTCGCTTGGAAGACACTGTTAACAGGATTAAATGATTTGGCCTACAGACTTGAACAAGCAGCTCCCTGGGAAGCTGGTAGATGAGCTGTGCCATATGGCTTGAGCTTTCTGAATTGTAACAAAAAATATTGGGGGGGGTCATTTCACCTGCTACTGTGAAGCCAGAGTAACTAGGGCAGTTGGTGGAAGCTCTAGGTCCTCATCAGTTCTAAGCATCCTTTAAGTCATGTTGGGCACCTAGTTTTGAGAACCCAGCTTAAAGAGATACTAGACAGAGATTTTAGGAGACTGGGAGGATGTATAACCATCAAGCAGCTGCCTGAACAGAGCTCCCAGCTGTCTAGAAAAGAAAACCTTAGCAGCGCTTACCATGAATTCCTATCATGTGCTCAAGAATTAACACCCTCTCAGCTAAAATCTTCAGAGCTTCTCGAAGTTGTTGAACACCTTCCCCCTGCAAGAAGGGAAAGAAAACTGACATTGGAATATGTTGCAGAAGAGGTTTCTTGTTCATAATGTTGCCTCCATAATCCCAAACAATGCAGTGTGAATGTGTAAATAAGAAAAGATGTGAAACAGGAGATAAGCTGCAAGGGTTAAGTAGCAATGCAGGAGAAATCTCTGTTTAAAGAAAAACTTTTCAGTTATACCCCAGGTTTGCACAGCCTCTGACCCAAAGCCATGCCTTTCAGGATTGCTCCTCCTGTGGGCCAAACCCAGGGTGTATATCCCCATCAAATCTTTATACTGTGCCGCTTGTGTTAACAACTATCCCGAACTACCTGCAGCACGGGCTTTGCTCTTGTCTGACCTTTACTCTGAACACCGGTGAGGTGCCTGGGCTTTCTCTTCATTGTTACACCAGGGAACTCGGATACATCACCAGCATGCTTCTCCCTTATAACTGTAACAACGGTGGAATGCAAGCCCATCCTGATGGACTCCACACTGCTTCTCTCCGAGCTCCTCACTGGGCCACACGCTGCCTGAAGCCTGTCCGCATACTTCACGTACACTCAGGCTGTACTTTGTTGTCCCCATTGCCTTGGATATGGGCTCGAAGGGACAGAGAGATGTTGGGGAGTATTTTAGGGTGGGAGAGCAGAGATAGGAGAACTCCAACCCTCTGCACATGCAGTTTGAGCTCTTCTGGTAGTCTGTCCCTCAGCATGTGCGAGGCACAGTGGGGGACTCACTCCCTACCTTGTAGCAGCTCTGTGTGGTGGAACAACCACTGGGGACTGAGGAGGTGTTCAGAGAGCATGGTGAGGGCAGCTGACAACACGGCCGAGGAAACCTCAAAGACCAGGATTTCTAGCAGGTATTAAGGCTAAACCCAGGGTTCACATCATCACTAGCTCTGCATTTTTAACTGTGGACACGACCCTTGCCCCCCAAAAAACAGCCTGCCAAAGGGAATATGGTTGAAGGACAGTAAAGAGTCAAAAAGAAAAGTAAAAAAAAACCAGTAGAAATACACGCTTACATCAGCACCTTTGTCACCTTCCTCACCCTTCTTGCCTGGTTCACCCTAAAACAAACAAGAAACAGAAATTTGTTTTGATGTGACTGAGGACCCTGTCCAGGATCACTTGCATCCCTCCAAAGGAACAAGTTAAAGGCAGAAGCATTTCACCAGCAGAAAACAGACTGACTCTGTGGCTCTTCATGCCAAAGCTCTTGTGAGCTCTGTCCTGGCTCCCAGCAGCTTCCCGGGAGGCCATCACCATTTCTGACACCGATGACCTCGGCCAGGAGTGGCCAAGCTGCAGGAAGGGCTGATGCCATGGCCTGGGCCCACAACAGGACTATGTACACCTCATGAAGCTCTCACCGAGCAATGCTTTAGGCTAAAACACTGAGATAAAAATACAGAAACATGCACGTGTTCATCTTTCTTTGATTTAGAACATAAAATACTCCATTCTGCTTTCATTAATTAGTTATACCACTTTCTGCCTCTGAAAGTGCTTATTAAGCTTTTCTTGAACAAAGCACCCTGTATGCTGTGAATATTGGTCTGATGTCCCCCTCAACCAGGAAGTTCATGCATTTCCCAAAGAACAGATGACATGGAGAGATTAAATCACAAGCTAAATATAAAACAAGGCCAACAAACTGGTGCATAAAATAGAGTGGAAATGCCTGGGCTCTTCAAACTTGTTGGACATCCCTGAGATACTTACAGAGCAGGGGTGGGTGTAGGAGGAAGGACTGAAGAAAGGTGGTGCGAATCGTACAAAATGAGGTGGAATTTAAGGAAGAGAGAAAAGAAACCTCACAGAGGACCTAGGACCTCTCTGGATGCTGCCAGCCAAAACCCAACCTGCTCCACTAGCTCATTTTCAGCCAACCTTCATCTCCATGGGTTTGCTTGCACCCTAGCCATACGTGCCAGTGCAGACATCTCCTGTGTGCCTCTGTTCAGGTATTGCCAAGAAATAATTTGGAGACACCTCTTAATATCACTAAATTCTTTCCAACCCAGCTTGGCAGACCAAGGTGCGGGAGGGAGCTCAGAGCAGCTGATGCACTTTGAGTTGTTTAACAGTGCCCACCTTTGGGCTGTGGCAGCGCCAGGAACCTCATAGGGCAGGGAGGGGGCTTCTGCCTGCCAAAGTTTGGCCAAAGGGGATCTGCAAGCAAGGGACATCTCCTCTGTTGGTGTGATGCCTTCCTGACCGTGGCATTTCAGCACCATGCCTGACATGCAGGAAGACTCTCTCATTTGCAGAAGAACATGTTAAGGTGGGGTCGCCTATTGAACAAACGTCTAAGCTGGGGACAATTGACCTGAGCATTGCATCTGAGAGAGCTGGTGGAACCAGCTGAAGTCCAGCAAGGTGGTACTGACGGTGCCGGGCAGGCACCAAAGCCACCCGAGTCTTGCACACACCCGCAAGTACATCACTTACAGGAAATCCCTTAACGCCCCTCTCTCCAGTCAGACCTGCTTGGCCCTGTTGGAAATAAAGTAAGTGTCATTAGGAGATATCTGCTGTTTGACAAGAACATAGTGTAATTTTTACTAGTGGAATTAAGATGGCTTAATGAAAAACCTTAGGGATAATATAAAAAAAAAATTCCTCTCCCTTGACATTATCACTTAGAGACAGCAAAAGGGGGTCATGGTTTTCTGTCAAGTATCAGCTCCAAATCCCATCACACTTTGGAGAAGTTTGGTTTGATACAGAGCGGCTCAGCTCAGTACCCTCTCGGTAAGACGATTAGCAGTTTTTTGAACTTTACAGCAGTCAGTTACATTATACCAGGAAGGAATTTGGCTGGAGATTTGTTTCTTGCAAAGATACCGCATTCTTCTCTCTGCTAAAACTGATGGGCTGGTGCTGCCCCAGACAGAACACAGAGCCCAGGGCTCCCACAGAGCGCTGATTTAATCTGCCTCCTGCTCCACACACACCCCCGTGTTAACCCCAACAGCTGCTGATCAGAACACACGTACAATATTTTGGTGTCGGTTTGTTTCTTTTTCCTGCTGTGCTAATTTTCAGAGTGTTTTCAGTGGGGGGTTTTTTTGTTGGGTTTTTTTTTTTTTAAACAGAAACATTTTGAAATGCTACGGTTTGGTTTGGGGCGGAAAGAAATGCTATTGAACTGAGCGTCTTTTTTCCCCCTGCTTTCTTCTGCAGCGCTGGTTTCCCACCCTGGAGCACACTGGGGCAGGGCAGAATCCCTGACCAGGAGAACAGTTATAGATGATTATTTAATGAGAAAGCAGGAGCTTGGGAAGAGGAGGCAAAATTTAAAAGCATCTTTAGAAATCCATTGATGAAACAGCCACACATTTAACCTGGCTCTTCTCCCCTAGACATACACAAATCTATCCTTTTTTCCCTCAAAAAAACCACCTAGCTGGCGGCAGCTTTTTGTAGTATTTGCCAGAAAGGGAGAGCTGCTTTGTTTTTGTGTCCATCAAACTGCTGCTTTGTATGAAACCAAGGGGCCTTGGGCATCTACAAAACATTACTACGGGAAGCTGTGCGGTGCTCGGTGAGCAGCTAGCCAGCTCCAAAGGCCTGTATCGACACGAAGAGCGCTGGGAGGAAGGCCCAATTTGTCAGGTGCGCTGAGCATCTTCAAAGGGAAATAACTTACTTGGATTCTGCACTGGAGGGAGCAAGGCCTGTGAAAAAGCAGAGGCAAGCGGCAAATCACGCAGAGGAGACATCGAAACGCACTCAAAATCCATAAGCAGACTGTTCTCTGTGTCCACAGGGAACAGGAAAGGATGTTATCAGCTTAAAGGGGATCAAAGGATATTTAGGCTGGATGTTAGAAACATCTTTTATCCCAGGCCCTCACTAGCTGTACCTCTGAAGACCGCCTGGAGATGATGCGGTGCCTCCCTCACCGGCACTGTTTAGGAATCAGATGAAGAGGGGCTGACGGTGAGCGGCACACGTAGATGTGCCATCCTGGGGATGCACTCAGGCTGCTTCAGGTCTCCTCTACATCTGTTCTCTCCGAGATTAAGCAGGAAGAATGCATAACAACATTTTCTCAAATCTCAGTAGATATTGTAAACCCTCCTCTGCTTTTCTTTGCAGCTGCACAGCTCCTCCGCTCTGAGTGAAGCCAGCTCTAATTTGTATCCACCAAACCCAAAATTGCAGCGTGTAGTTGTCAAAACGAGCATTAAATCCGCACTCACAAAAGAGAAAAAGCATACAGAACATCCTACAGAAATTCTGCCAGAAAAAGCAATCGGCTCCACTTTCCACGCTAAGGAGGGGCAGGAAATAGAATTTATTTTTTCTATTTAGCAAAATATTTGAAAATCTCTTTTTTTTCCCAAGCCTAGAAGGAGAGTTGCAGTTCTGAAGAGCTAACAAGGATGGAACAAAATCAAAGTCTAAAGGATTTGTCTGTACTGAATGAACGCAGTGCAAAGCTTTTGTTTCCAAAAAGTCTAGTCTTAGCATTGCTAAGTCTAGTCTTAGCAATGGAGGCAACCACAAACCAAAGGAAAAAGTTACATGAATCATTGAGGAAGAGCTCTTATCTGTTTCCTGGATGGAAACTTGACACTTTGCCATCTACCATGCCTTTTTTTTATTTTTCTCCTCACTGAAAATTAACAATTAATGGTGATGAGCTGTAGTCAGTAACCTATGTAAAGCCAAAATATGCCCAAAGTGGCTGATCCGCACAAGGAAATTGTTATTAAAAAAACTCTAAGTAAGTCACTTAAAATGGTCTCTGTCTTTCAGGGAGCTGCAGGTGATTTCTTATGTAAGAATAGGGACCAAGCACCCAGAACAGTATGCAAAGACACTAAAATAAAATGGAGCGTTCTAAAAGCTTGTGCTCCCCCCTCAGACATTCCCTGCTCCTTGGCATTCGGTGCCTCGGGATGGAATGGAAGAGGGCACCTGGACTTGCTCGCCTTGCACACAGTCTGCACAGAGGAACACAGCTTAACGCTGTGGCTGGTTATTCTCATGGGTTTGGGAAGTCATAATTGGAATTAACCAATTTGCATTTGTCTGTCCTAGCTCTTTCAGACATGCCTCTGTCTTTTGGATTGGAAGAGTGAGCAGAAATGAAGAAGAGGAGATGCTGTCATATGGGTGAAACACGTCACCTACAGCCACCCTTTTACAGGTGGTGACCTCCACATTCGCCTCCATCTATGTGATGGTAAAAGTGGCACTGAAAGAAAAGGGGACTTGTTTCCTGCAGCTGTGGCACAAGGCGGTGACAATGCAGCCACCACTGCAGATGTCCATCATTTTAGAAGTACCAACCAGTATGTTTCTCCTTGTCTGTCTTTGACTGGGCTCCACACTAGGGTCTTAGTGATTGTCCGCAGTCTACCTGTGCCCACTTCTACATTTTGCAGATCTAATTGCTGAATAATCCTCCACCACATACTACATCCTCAAATGATTTTGTGCTCCTAGTGTCTCTCAGAGGAGACTTCAAAGACCATGGTCTTTTGGAGAGTGAGCTGAACAGAACCAGCTGAAAGCCCGAATGCCATTTTGAAGCCCTTCCTGGAGCTTGAATGCTGGACTGGGAATCTGTCACATTTATATCCTTGTTCGATTTTTCTCTGGTATTTCCTAAACTTCACAAGTTTGGAAATAACATTCAAACAGCCCTTCTTTCTATGCTTAGTTATTAGCACTGGATAACCCATCAAGGACTGAGATACAGCACATAAACATATTAAGAAGAGGATTTTAATATTCCAAATAAATTAAGAATATCATTTGACCTGGAGAATGGCTTTGGTTCAGGAAAAGTCTGAGGAGCTTTTACTGCCTTATTGCCACAGAGGGAAGATTTCAGTTAGACCACTCAAAATACTCCCCGCTAAAGAACTTTGGTTGGCAGAAGAAAGTTGGTCTCCATGAGCCGTTATATACCATGTATTCGCTACCTGAATCTCTTTAGGGAACACCAGACTTTGCAAGCAATTCCGTCCTTTGTCTGTACAGGAAACCCTCATCTTCTTGCAGAAGACCTAGAAACTCTACATTTAAAATTGCTCATGGCTGTAGTCCCACAGAATTTGAAAGACCTGTGCTGTATTTAATTTCTGAGGCATCACCCCAGATGTTGTTGGGAATCCCTCTGTGTGTGTAAAACCTTACTCTCTCTCCTCGGTCTCCTTTGGAGCCTTTTGGCCCAGGTTGTCCTGGAGAGCCCGGTAAGCCCTAGAAGAGATGCAGAACAAGAAGGAATTAATTTCTACTGTGCATCCTTTGTGTAGGTGTAGTGAATACATTTCCCAGTGATCCTCAGCTCCTGAAAACCTCATACATCCATTAGGCAATTGGCCTGGATTCTCTTTTACCCTCAAGCAACAATGATGGAAGCTGTGTTAGCAAATGCCCTGAGCCCTGTAGTTTCTGCCGGTCCCTCTATTTGGGTCTTTTAATGCACTGCAGGCTATCGATGTAGCATTTTTAAGGGGTCTGCATGACAGGATAGATCTTGTTCTCAGTTACCAAGAAGAAATTAATACACAGCTAGTATGGTTAGCTTAAAAATCCCCTCTACTTTCCCCCTCTTCATAATTGCCTCAGTGGGCGGCATGAGTAAGCATACATACCTGAAAATTAATTGGATTGTGCAGTGGAAATTATTTTGAAGCTATTCACTCACCCTAATAAACAATTTTCAAATTAAGCCCAATCTCTTCTAATAATTTTGCTCCCTGGGTTGAATAAATCTATAAAACAGTCAGCAACGGATAAGAAGGGCATAGTCTCCAGATTTCTACTAATTGAACTGCTTTGCAGAAATCGATCCAAATTCTTAACTTATCCACCCAGCGAAACCAGAGCTATAAACCAAACAGGGAGAGAACAATATTGTTTGTTTATATTCAGCACCTCAGCTTCCCAGCTCCCCACAACCATACGCAAGATGCTGCTTTTCCACCTCAGGTGACTTGCACATCGTCTTGGGGACTGCAGCAAACGAGACTGGTGCTCTGCTCCAGAGTGCTGGCGATTTAAGCTGACCTGCTTAACAACAGCCCCCAGAAACCCCCACCTCTCAGCGTCCAGAGAAATGGGCTTTCTAGGCATAGCTGCGAGGAGCCTCAGTGTCTGCTTAAGTGGCCCAACAAGACTGGACATAAGTGTTTCAAGGGCCTAACGGAGGAGCAAGTTCCCAGTTTCAGCTGGGACGCAGCAGTGCTCACCATGAACATCTTGCTCCTCGCCGGCAGTCAGCCCCACCAGCTCACCATCAAGCCAAACAGTGACCTGGCCTACAGCTCAGCTATGTCTCCCTTGGGCCCACAAAAGATTGAGAGGTTCAGGGCTGGTTTAGGAGGTTAACTAGGGCTGTCAAATGGGGTGGGGCACAAACCAGACTTGGCCCTACGTCCAACATGCAGCACGAACAAAGCTTAAGTGTCCATAAGCATCCGTTGCTCTTGACAGCTCTCAGTGGTGACTTTCAGTGTGTGATTACACAAGGATGCTCAAGAACATTGAATTCTACAAATCTGTTGTAAAAAATAAAAGATTTATAATGTGTGCTGCACGCCAGACTCTACTACAGAACCTATTTATGAATTACCTTCTATTTAATCACATTAAACTGCATCTGTCATTTTGCAGCCAAACTTCCCACTGTGTTCATATCTATCTGGAGTTTCTCACTGTTCTCCAGAGCATTCACTAATTGAAATGATTCTGCTATATTGGCAAACTTCCACTAACCTATTGTCCGTTGCTTCTTCAAAGTGATTAATAAATATATAGTAAAAATCTCCTTTCTCTATTTCTGGCAATTCTAAACCTCTTCTTACCAGGATCTGAGTTACATCCCTCTGCTAAATTACTTAACCTTTCTCTGTTTGCTCTTCAGTGACTTTTTTCTCTTTATTCGTGTTAGATTTCTTTGAAATATTTGATGTTACTGGTTTACCTCCACATTAAGTAATACTCTTCCCAAAACTGGCATCCCTTTGTATCAGGCAACCACAATTCTGAGTAGTTTGCCAGTTCACTGCTCCTCATGACTTCACTTCTTTCAATTTAACCAGCTTTTTCCATCCATGGGAGTACCTTGCCCTTCTTCTAGTCTAAATTCTTTTGAGTGACTTTATCACACTCCATTATTGTCTCCCCCTCCACAATTTTTGTATCAATAATTCATCAAATTGATGGGAATTTGTGGTATTTTTCTTGAATAGAAAGTGCTATTTCTGCAAAAGCAGGCTTAACAAATTCACTCTGGAGAATTGGTGAATTCTCATTGATGCATTTTTGTTCTTTTTATGTGTTCCACAGGAAACACAGCATTTTTCTACCACCGTGTTAGTAAAGCCCATGTCGGATCCACTGCATCAACTCAGGCCACAGTGAAATGTTTTGACACAGCAACAGCAAGATGTGGTGTTATGATTACGGGAAAATCTGGAGAGCACAGCCATTTCAACCTCTCAACACCATACAGAATGAAAAAAAGGTATTAACATCACAAAAGTTCACGGGGAACACAACATGGGATCTAAGATTTATAAAGTGCTCGCTCTCTTTGCGCAATGAGATGTTTCACACCTAACCCCCCCACTCTGCCCCCCAGCCCCAGAGCACTGAAGCACCTTACTTGTGATCCAGGGACTCCGACAGGTCCTGGTGGCCCTTTGGGTCCTGATGCGCCCGGTGGCCCTGGTGGGAATCATCATTTGAGACAATTTTAAGGAGATTTAGAAGGAAAGGACCCTAAATACCAAACATATGCACTTCCTTTCATTGTTCTGCGCAGTGTCTCAATAGGTAAGAGCCAGTCACTGATCACAGGACTACAGCGTAAGCGCTTCAGCACACACTGGGGTATTGGCTATCCGCATCCTGATGTCATGTATCTCTACACCCTAGGGAAGATGTTAGAGCTCTGGGAGGAAAAAAAGGTGAGAATAGGTAGGATGTCCGTAACGTGCTGCATTTCCATTGTTTAAAATGAGACCTTTTGAGAAAACTTAGACTAGATCCATGAAAGAGCTGCCTCAGAGCAAGATACGACAGTTGCTGCTTCTGAGACAGGGTCTCGTAGGTGTCAAGGAAAGTCCACAAGCCTGCTACGGTCTGTCTCCCTAGGGTTGTCAGAAAGTTGATGATGAACATAAAGGAGACAAGGATTGGACATAGCCAGCATGAGAGGCTGACTGGAAAAGCAAAGCTGTCTTGTTCTTTGCTCTCTCCAGTGGCAATAAATTCTTTTAAAGTCTGTACCACAGCAGAGCCTGCTTCCAGGACGAGTTAGACACTGTCTAAACAGGTCAACTTGTTTTACACCGTCACTTAACATGTTGATACATTCCTGTTGGAAAAATAATTATATCTCAACGGTAGCTGTTCAATTATACCTGCAGATGGGAGACAGGATATTTGCTTAGTCTGAACTTAGCAATACTCCTCTCTGCTGTAGTTGTCACAACCCTTGAGATGAAACAATGTGGACATTTTACACCAGGTACCGCTGAATCAGCCTCAATCATTAATGCACTCTACAAATGCTTAAGTCAAAGAATAAAGGAGTTGAAGGATAAATGAAAGGCCCTCATAATGAAAGTAAAAATCTTTTCTGCAACTAATGGGCATTCACGCCTAAATATGCATCATACAGGGAAGTGCTGATGTTTGCAGGAATACTAGCATTTAAGCCACCCATCAGCACAAAGAAAAACACGACTTGCCACTGAATTTTCATCCCAGATTCTGATTTTGGTTATACTGGTGAAAATCTGGAATAGCTGTAACCAGCTCCAAAGTCTGCACACAAGTCAGAGAGCAGCTGGTCAGATCCTGCTCTGTGGAGCTCTACAACAGGACAGGATTGCAGCAGTGGTGAGAACAACTCTGCTCTCATAAAGGAATTCACTGGACAACCCATTCTTAAAGACAGTGTTTAATTATTCCCTTCTCAAGATGCATCCTGACGATGTTAAAACAATCTGCCACTATCAACAGATAAGAAACCTGGTTACTTCTTGCCACTCTTTCCCACTCCCAGACCTGTGGCTCTGCTGCCCTTCTAGTGAGGGCCACTCGCCTTCCCTGTAGGCATCTCACAGACCATTCCACTCTCCATCAGGAATTTCTTCTGCTCATCTTCCCCATTATTACAGCTTTACAGCTCAACTGAGTTTCTTACCTGGTGGCCCAACGGGGCCTGGGGCTCCCCGTGGTCCTGGCAGGCCAGCCATGATGGTGTCTATGACGGTGGAGGCCAGCTGGGGTTCTCCATCTGTGATAAGAGCAGAGCAGTTAGTGTCCCTGCAGCAAGAACTGCCCAGTCCCAGCAGGCAGGACTTCTCTCCAAAATCCTTAGGCTGGCCAAGGGCAGGCAGTGCTTGAGGATGCAGAATTTGGGCTCTTGGAGCAATTGCCCTTTGCTCTCTAAGGGCGCAGGCTGCATCCCTGAGATCTGCAGAGCTGCTCATTCCACCTCTGATAACCCCAGAAAAGTTGTCCTTCCTGTCAAAAAAACCCTGATGTTCCTGGCACACCTACATAACCCTACCTTTGAATGCCAAAGCAGATTAAGAGTAGCTCTGCACTGTACAGCAATAACTGACCCAAAATTTGCCATCTCGAAGACACATCTGGCTTCTGGCTACCTGAGAAATCAAACACGGATCCAGAGCTCCCTCCTGTCTGGCATCAGTGAACTGCCGAGCCAATCTGGCAGTCACCAACCCACCAAGCTCATCCTGCCATCAAGGTGGTGGCTGGAGTTATCCTGAGGTCTGAGGGTGGAGGAAAGCCCGGGGAGGGGGTGTGCTCTGCCCCCTCCGCATGCTCAGGAAATTCAGTTGCCATTTCAGGTGCTCAGCTGGCCAGCTTGGGCAGGCCCCTGAGTGCTGGGAAACAGATGGAAATGGGAGTGAAGCAGGGAGGGGAAAAGCAGCAGCAGGAATTGGAGGAATTTTGTGCTTTTGTACATCTTTCTCAGTCCTCTCCTGTTACAAATAAAAATCAGCAGCCTGCAGCTGTCCCCATGTTCCCCCATCCTTGAACCAATGGGCTTCCCACGTCAGTTGGTAACTGAATAGAAAAACACAACTATATATAAAAAAGCAACTTTTATTATTCATTGCAATTGCAAACCCATATTCAACAACCCTGTACTCGCTATGGACAGGTACTGTAGCATGCCAGTAAACGCTGGGGGTACCTGCATAGCAGCACCTTTCATCTGAGCATCCGACAATGCTGTCTGACAGCTGTGGAAACCCAGGGGCAAAAATTCTATGATCGACCAAGACAAGATCACAAAGCAAGGAAGGAAATCCCCATGTCCTGGTGCTACTGAGACTTGCAATCCCCTGTCCTGGTTAGTGCTGCAGGACCAACAGAATATTTCCTGTTGCGTTTAACCTGGCTGTAACGTTGGCTCCTGGTCACTGGGATGGTAAACACTAAGTCCACGTTTTCCATAGCTGAAGGCCACCATGCAGGAATAATGTCCATCGCCTCCCTGCCCATGACCTCAAACTTAGTAATGTTTCCTTTCACCCGTCCCTTTAACTCATGACAGTAAAATTCAGGGAAGCCCTTTGCAGTAAAAGATGGCAAATGTCTCACCCCTATATTGACACAAATATCAGGTGACACCAGGACAATCAGAAGGGCGTTTGCTTACTCTGCAGAGTCCAGCCCTGAGGAAAAAAGGCGAAATCTCCAGAAATGTTAGCAGACACTTCATGAAGCCTTTTCAGCTTCTGGAGCACTGGCAGTGATAGAGAGGACTTTTGAGCTGGTTGTTTGAAAGCAGTTCCTAGGGAAAACTGTATAATTTCTTTAACTGCCAGGATGACAGCATATCTCTGCAATGGCTTCCTGGCAGCAGAACAGTGCAAGATCTAACTTAGATCGCTCTGAGAACCAAATTTTGTGTCTACAGCCTGAATGCAAACAGGTATTTCTTTGACTATTGTTTCTAACCCCCCGTACATCTTCTCGTCTTCAGAGCCCTGAAACGAAACAACTGAGACTGTGTTTGTGTTCAGAAGGAAAGGTACCCAAGTGAAGTGTGTAATCCAATTAATTTGAGTTTTATTTGACCATGTCAAAATCCATCACAGCTTGGGAGTAAGATGAAATTAGGAAATGAGCATCGAACAGTAGTGAAGGCATTAACAATTGCAGAGCCTTTTGTTTTTAAAGAACAAGCAGTCAACAAAATCAAATGCACATCTACTGAGAGGGGGAGAGGATGGGCTGCAGACAACCAGGGTTTAATTACTGCTGGAGGTATGCCAGGGAGAAAGATTTGGGTTACAAAATCTTCCAGCTAAATGGTGTATTATTACGATGACAGAGTTACTCCCACAAATCCACCCATCCTGACATTTGACTCAAAGTTATTTATGAAAGGTGATTCCATAATTGTGACACAGAAGAGAAGCTCTGCTCAACAGCCCTTGAGCTCAGTAGCTCCTGATCTGGCCTCTGCAGAGGAGTATGGCCGTGCAGGAAATCCAGAGTGTCTCCTTCCTCAGCTGCCTGGCCAGGCAAAACTCACTAGGATCAAGATTTCCTTTCAGGATGAGCTCTGAATGAAAGATACTGTGAATGAAATGGAATTCAAGTGTGTTAAAACACAATCCTTCACATTTTTTAAGGGACTCTCTCCATATTCCTATAAAGCAGCAGAAAGAACTCATATCTCCTTATAAACTCTCTTCTCCTTATAAACAGAGGGACATTCTTGGGCTCTCTGCAGCTGGAGGCTGTTCGAGCAGCCACAAAACAGCTCCAGCAACAAATGGTAGCAGGAATCTTCCCTTCTCAGTCATCTCCTGCAGTGATCCAGGCTCTGCTGGGCTCAAGGGCTGGATTTTTGTTGCAGTGCTTCTGGATATCCCAAAGCAGAAGGTAGATGACTGTCTGCCTCATGTGAGAAGACCTTGATATGCAATTTGCTCCAGGAGCTTCCCAGCTCCTAGCCAAGCCAGGAGGAACAGCATGAACAGTCTGATCTGGGCAGAGATGAGCACCTGGGTTCTCTGGAAGAGGGCACAAACATCTTGCAAAGGGAAAACCTGAAACAGCACAGAAATGGCCTGAATGGCAGGGAAACTTGCCCAGCCAGAGTGGCAGGGCACCTCAGAGGCACAAGCATAAACAGCTTTGAAAGCAATTGGAACGATTTTCTAAATCGAATGCTGTCCCCTTCCTCCTCTGCTTCCCCTTCGCTTCCTCCACAGGAAGGGCTACGCGTGGCAGCGGGTACAGGCACATCACTTTGCTAATCTCTGTTCTACTCTCTTTCTCACCAGGCTGGGCGTGCAGGCAAGCCTGCTGTGCCTCAGTCTCCCCTTGCTCTCCCTGCAAAATAGGTTAGTGTTCGCTCGTGTGTCTTTTGCTAAGTGAAACCTTTGAGATATAAGAAAACAGCCCTCCACGGAGTGAAAGTGGCATTCTTTTCTCTTGCTTTTCCCTAACAATTGCCTTAGCTTTAGCACAAAAAGAGGACTGAGCTGACTCCAGACCACGTATCTGATCCACCCCTTTTTAAGTGGCAGAGCAAGCAAGCGATCCTTGCAGCAGCAGCCTCAGCAGTGGGGTATTGCAGCTTAGCTTCTGGCCGACATCTAATGTTTCTGACTAAGGGATAAATTCCCCCATTATGGGCTTGATTTGTTGAGACAGGATGAAAACAAAGTAATCCTGTCTTAATTTCTTTCTGTTACCTGATCTGGAGGGAGAAAACTGGGACCAATTTCTTTACCACAGCACAGTGAAACTGTGAAAAAATGTTTGTCTCCCCATTTTTTTGGCTTCGGCTTGCTGATAAACATTGACAACAGGAACTTTTTGTGATTAATAAAGGCACATGCATTAACCGTGTTCAGGCAGAACCAAACGCTGCACTACTACCAATAATCTGGTACAGCTTGCTCACATCTCTGTGGGTGCACGTGCCCATTACCAGGAATATGCTTCCCTCTGCTGTCAGCAGCTGGAATCTTGTGTTTATAGTTTTCAGATGTGCTCCACTCAAAATAAATAAACTAAAAATCTACCCAAGATTTACAAGACTAAGTTTTATTGGTTGTAGAGGATCAGCTTTCCAACCTGTGGTAGGCAAAATCAGCCAACACGTAGGCAAAACAGTAAGTTCTGCAAGAAAATGGTCTTCCTGTTGTCATAACTTTATCACGAGCACATAGATAACTCATACTTGCAGTGAGACTTGTATTAAGAAAAATTTTTTAAATGAGAAAAATTGTCATAAAGTTTTGGGCTACTCCTTCTGCAAACCAAGAAATCCACCACAGATAAGGGGGAGAAGTGCAGGGCTGCCCCAAGGAGGTAACAGTCACCGTTTACTCATGGTCCTCAAGTCCACGCGGGAGCCTGTTGCTGCCTGGCCGTGGCAGAGTTAGGACAGATATTTTTCCACTCATTTACCTGCTTCCCATTTTTGGACAATACACCTTCCTCACACATCAGCTGGGAAGGCCATGTAATCAATGCCTTTATACACTTGTTAATTTAGCCACTAATTTCCAAGAAAGCATTTAATTCAAAGGGTGGTTGGAGCGGGGGGGCAGCAGCAATATCCAAACCCTCCTTGAGGAATAAAAGGCTGAAGGCAGAGCGGCACCATTTGGCGTGATCCTGTAAGGCAGCGAGGTGACTGCAATGCAAAACTTCCTTGTTACGAAGCTTGTGAATGCAGCAGCTCAGCCTACATTTTGTGACAATCTCAGTATTGAACCATGATTAATTCATCCTGCCCGTACACTTGAAGTAACTGAATATGAAATCAAGCTGTTAAAATTCCTCCCAATTAAAAATACATCTGTTCCCTTTCAGGAAAAGGAGTCTGGAGAACAGAGCGGATGGAAGGAAAATGAAAGCTCTAGAAAACTGTCAGACACAAGGAGACTTACTAATCCTTGGCTGTAACTGATACAGCTGGGCTTTGAGGCTGGATGTGAGCTGGGGAAGAGGCACAGCTGAAGTCTGGGGGAGAGGAGATGGGAGACCCGGCAGAGCTGGGGCTCCGGGAGTTCACAAGCACAGTGGAGATACAGCTGAGCTCTGCTTTATCATTATCAGATACCAGCTACACAAGACTGGACCAGAAGAAATCAGATCAAGCCCAAATCTGAGAGTCCTCAGATAAAAGTGCATGATGTGCCTTTCCTAGAAAGCCTTTTCTTAGCATGCACAACACAAATCAAATAAATACATTTTAAAACCATCACAGGCTCAAATCACGGGTCTTGTTCTGGGCTTTCGAGTTCAGAATTCTGTGTTTTGTGTGGATGTGAGATAATGTTGTTGGACCAGGAACACAGGTGGAAGACGCATTTGTGGGGGCAGGAAGAGAGATGCATTTAACAGATGTCCCTGCTATGTTAGATAATTTCAGAGTTGCAAACCTTTGGTACTTATTTCTGAGTATCCCTGAGCTCTGGAACACCGCAACAGCGGCACCAAGAGGTGTCTCGACAGTGCAGTTTCATTGCACCAGCACCTCAGCAGCCAGACCGCTGTATTTCTGTACCCGCTTGTCTCATGCGATCTACCCGAACCCTGGTGTTTCACTAGAGGCCCCTTCTCAGCAGCTACTCATGATGGAAGCTTAAAGGACACGGAGTTGCCTCCTCAGAGCTATGATGAGCCCGGAAAACAAGGTACAGGGAACAACTATAAATTCCCCAAACCTGTTCTCACTGATTATTTTAGAAGAGCAGTGACTTAGTTCCTTGTTTTGGAGAGGTGAACCCCTCTAGCTTCCCAGTCTCCCATGTTTAATCCTGAACAGGAACTTCCAGAAGACGCACATGAGCAGATCGCCTAGCTGCTACCAGGGAAGGCAGGGCCCTGGCAGAGCCTGGCAGGGAGGTGGGAGGAAGAGCTGAGCTGCTCCATGCCAGCCCGCTCTGCTTAGGTATCAGGAAAAAAATGGGAAACGAGGAGGAAACTTACTTTCTTTTTCAGCTGTGGGCTGGAGTGAGTAGAGAACCCCTTGTTGGAAGGTAAGAGGGAGGCTTGGGCTGGCTGGTGGCCCTGGAGGACCTGGGGGACCTGGAATCCCGGTTTCTCCTGGAAGTCCTCTTGGTCCTTGAGGTCCCAACAGCCCTGTGAAGAGGCAGGAGAGGATCTGTTAATGCATTTGAAGGTGGATGCTACTATGCAAAAAGGCAGTGAGAAGACAAAGGATTTCTGTCCTGAACTGTAATTGTGGGAATTAAGGCAGGGGAGGGGAATAAGAACAGCATCCTGATATTCCATTATTTGCCTTTAGCATCTTTGTAAAACACATAGGCTCAAAGGTGCTGCGAAGCTTAATTCCTCAAAAAGTAAAATCTCCCTGCTCTCTGAGGCTGAGCAAGAAACTAAAGGCAGCAGGGCATGAAATCAAGCACTGCTCTTTCTCGTCCCCTCCACGCACACCTGTACGTCACCGTACTGCCAGGAAAGCACGGAAAGAGCAGCAGAAACCCAGTCAGGCCATCAGCAGATTGATTCTGCTTCCTGTGGGGCTGGAAGGCTCTCGCTGCAAACTGAGAAACCAAAAGACAGACATCCTTGGCGAGACCTTCGCCATTGATGGGTTGCCAGAAAATGCCAAAAAGTGTTTGGAGCCGCTTTCACATTTAAGGCATGCTCCAAGTTTCAGATCTTTCCTGAGCTCAGATTTACAAGGCACAGCCTTTTAGACACATACAAAGCCCAGAGCTCGAGGTCTGGCACCTATTGTGCAGTGTCGCCTTCATCAAAAGGTTTAGGAACATTTTGGGGATGAAGAAAGTCTCCTTGCTCAGGAATGGAGTGTACTCAAAGAACAACCTCGTAACCTTTCCCTTAACATACAAAAGCATCATTAGTTTGACATCCTGGCATCTGACAGCTTGACACAAATGGTGGAGAAAAAAGAGAGGTAAAACAGGCACAAAGTGAGAGGGTTAAACAGGGAACACTCTTATCCAAAGGCTGATGGATCAGAGACTGTTTTTTACAGCTCCTGAGCAGGATGGAGAAACACGATCCTGCTCTGCAGCTTTCTGGGACAAGCTCTCCCCAGCTCCACAGGAAAACCCAGGGACTGTCATTGCTTGTGCAGCTGGTTGCCCACTCTGAGAGCTGCTGGCTGAGGTGAGCACCCAGGGGACTCGCTGGAATGGATTCAATACCAACTGAAGACGCTCAACATCTTGTGCGTCCAGGCCTTTTATCATCTGTTGTCACAGATAATTTGCACAAAGTGAAATCTCTCCTGTCACGGTAGCACTGCCCTCCTCCAGGACTTACCTGGTGGCCCTGCCGGTCCCCTCTCACCGGGTTGCCCCTTCTCTCCTTTTGGCCCTGGTGGTCCTGGAAGACCAGTTGGTCCAACCGGGCCTGGAGGACCAACCTGTCCTGGCATCCCTGAAAACATTTAGAAAGGAAATTAGTTGGAGGTTAGGACACTGCTGAGGTTAGAGGGTCTTTAGCAACCTAGAAACCAGAGGAGAGAGACTCAAAGATGCGCAGATAGCACAGATGGGGAGGTAATGGCAGCAAGAGCTGGCCAAAAAATAGGGCAGACAAGCCAGACTGGATTGTGCTTCTCTTCTTCTTCCTCCAATCTTTAAAGAAACGAGCGTGTCCCCACACACAAGGCCCACTCCCACAAAGTCAGCAGGACATGCACCTCCAGCTGGGACGTGCTGGTTAGAGCTAAACTGAGCCCACGCTGTCCCCGTCCCAGGGTCTGAGTGGCTGTGGGCAGGCTATGGCTGGCCCCTCGAGCACTCCCTCGGTAGCTTCATCCAGACACGCGTGTCAGCTCCACGGTAGTCCCAGCGTATCAAAATACACAAAATCCATTTGCAAAAACAAATCAAACCCTGTCTCCCACTTGCTCTGGATGATGTACACCTACCACCCAGAGATTCTGCATCAAAGACGCTTCCCTGTTTTCTCCTGTTGTCATCCATCTAACAAGCGTACCATGCTGTGCACAGGCGTTTTTCCTTCCAAACTGAAAATAACGCGCCCACACTTTTGCAGTAACTAGATGTTATTTATATCAATAAGGAGGGTGCTGAGCAAACCCATCTGGAAATACCAGTAACGCAATAATTACAGCCCAGCGGGATGCTTCTTGGAAAGTCCACC
This sequence comes from Chlamydotis macqueenii, assembly GCF_036417535.1. Lineage (NCBI taxonomy): Eukaryota > Metazoa > Chordata > Aves > Otidiformes > Otididae > Chlamydotis > Chlamydotis macqueenii. Next base: position 8,400,118 of record NC_141574.1, read on the forward strand.
CTGAGCCCTAGCAAGCCTACAAAAGGTGCGTTTGTCATCTGAAAGTGACTATTTCTGATGACTAAATAAAATCTTAATGTTGTTTCCTTTAGACTATCAAAATAACAACAACACTTGGCAACTCTACAGTGTTTCCCAGAAAAGCACTGTGCATCTTTGGCTCACAGAAGCAGTAGCTGCTTTGGAAAGATGGACTTAAATACTGCGCAGACATCAGTAAAGCCTTTAATACCTTGGGGAGGTGGGTGAGTTAGTCTGTCTACTCTGATTAAGTGGTTAATGGTTACAATAAAGGCATAAACTGCCAGAGCCAGGAGACTAAGAGGTTCCTGGTGTCCGGGCTACCAAATGGCTTTGAGTATTTGAAAGCGGTGGCAGCTGCAAAGCCAGAGGAAGATTTGTCTGAGTTCAAAGTGCACTCAGATTTCAAGTGTTAGTCTGTATATTACATATGACCAACACCCAGCAGAGCACAAGTTAAGTTTTGATAAAGTGTGAAGCAGTGTCCTTCCCCTTCCCTGGTACCAGAAGAGGTACTGGGCCCCCCGAGCGGTGCCAGGAGAACCTGGGGCAGAGAGGAATGGATGGGAACAGAGGGAGAGAAGGAAAAAAGGAAACAAGCTGGCCAGCTAGCACCTTCATGGCCAGTACCAAAAGGAACAAGGCGACATAATAAAAACCATGGCTCACAGGATGTGCAGCTTCCACGTTTGGATCTGGTCCCCACTCTAGGCATGGGATAGGGCAACTAGGGCACAAAACCGCGTGCCCTCCCAAACATTAATGCAAACTCTGCATTTCTCAGAACAAAGCAATAATCCCCCAATATTAGACCCCCTTGAAAGATTCTCCTTCCTCTCTTCTCTTTTTTTGTCATTCTGGAGAGAGGTCCAAATTCTTTTTTTCTTACAAAAATGAGATCTCTCCATCTGTAACTCATGGTGGAACTGGGCAGACTGAAGAAATGAGATTTTTCAGAGGCTTTGTGTGGGAGCGTGTGCCTGTACATCTGGTTTTTTTCAGTCATCAATAAAAGTCTGACTTAATTTGAGTATTGAACAAGGAATTAAGGCAAGGTTTTAATTTGGATCAATTTGCTTACCCACAGGACACAAACTGCAGATTTCTCTGTGAATAGAGGGGCTCCTTTAACGGATCCAGGCTAAAATCTCACCTGACAGTGGATGCTGTACTTGGCAAGCTCAAGCAGGTGACCAGGAGCTCATTTAAGAGAGCACAAGCATTTGTTCACAGCATTGCAAACAGCTTCTCCCCTCTGCCAAAAACCCCTAACACACCTGAAACTTTACTGCGGCAAATTGTTTCCAGCATAGAGGGAAGAACAGCAGAAACACTCTTTTGCAAGCACAACACTGAGCGTGGCTCAAAACATTTTCTCGCTTGTATAAAACAGCCTTCATCCTTCAGTTCAACCTTTATAACTGAATCCTGTGAGCTTCTGCAGACCAAGAGCAATCAGTTGCTGCTAGCATCCTCAATCACGCCGCCGCGGTGGAGCTTTAAAGAAACTGGCACTTACTTCCCTGAAGGTGGAGAGCACTGAAGGAAAGACTAGGAGAAGCGGCGCTGAGTAATGTGTCAGGCGAATGCTCATACTGGTGACAAATGGTGTTACCAGCATAAAAGAGACAAGTGCAAAAGGGAGAAGAAAGAGGGAAGGATTCAGGGGAAAAGGGGAAGGGAAATGAATAGGCCAAATCTTCGGATGGCATAAATCAGCCCTGCTGCAGTGGCATTGCTTTCAGAGAGCTGAAGCCCATGGCGAGTATTTATCCTCCAAAAATAGGAAAGGAAAAGCCATGGGGAAAAATATATTTTTAAAAATAATTTTAAAAAAAGGGCAGAGGGTGAGTATTCTACTGCTGGAGACCAAATCAGATGTGCAGAGACCCAGATTTTCTTCCTGGCCCTGTCATTAACCTGCAACACGCCATCTGTTCCCTCTCCTTCCCCAGGGTTTTCTCTGTACAGGAGCAGGGTGTTATCTGTTTTCATGGTGCCCAGAACACCACCAGCAGCTCTCAGTGCCCCTGGCAGGCCATACCAGTAAGATAATGATGGGTTTTTTTCCTCCAATCACCCAGCAATGTCCTGCTTGCTCTACCCACGTGTCCCCCAGAGAACTCCATTAGGCAATGCTTTCCATCCTTTGTGTGCTGGGGGAACTGAATGTCTCAATGACTATAAAGCTGGTGTTTCGCTTCCCTAAGCAGAGCAGCCCATGCGCAGATAAAAGCCAAAGAAGAAACCTGGCCTTTCTGTATTTGTGAGGCTGAGGACTGCTGGACCCTTCTGGTTTTTGGGACATAATTACGTACAGGACTGGGCATAGCAATATTTTGTGCTTTGAAAGACTAACCAGCAGAAACCATTGACTTACCCTGTGGTATCAGCTGCTCCTCTGCACCTCTGGGTCCTTTAGGCTCTAGTTAAGAGGGACAGGGTAAAAAAAAAAAGGAAAGATATGAAAAATTAGGTCTCTTGCTGCCAACTGGCTCAGCCAGAGTATATATATTTTCTTAATACTCAGTAAAATGTATCCTGTTGATTAACAAGCTGATCAGAAAGGCCAGCGGTGCAGCTGTCTCAACAGCTCTGATTGCTTTTAAATGATTGTCTGTTCTCAGCCCTGTCACTCACAGGAGAAATAACTGCCCTAATAAACAGTAGCAACTTTTCCTGGACCTCAGCCTGGAGAGGCGTCAGCCAACCCAGAGCTGTCAGGTCATCCAGAAACACTCCCACCATTCAAAGTGTCTAGTCCGCAGCAACCATCTTTGTGTTCTGCCCTTAGTCCATCCAGCTGAGAAAGTTGGTGGCATGCAAGCTAGTGTTTGGATTTCCTTTGGCTGGAAAACTAGAAGCGGAGCAAGGTAGGCAATATTTCACAAAAAACTCTGGGGAAGGGGATGGGAGGGACAGAAGCTCAGCTTTCCACAACCCCAAACCACAGAGGACACTCAGGTTTGACTTCCACGTACTCTGTCATCACACTTGTTGAAAGATCTCCTGAGGTCTGCAGTCTCTGGAAGTGAATGTGGGGCCAGCTTCGAGCAGCAAGGCACAGAACGGTGTTGAAATCATACAAAATGGGCAGTGCCTCAACATTCTAAACCCACCACGTGAAATTCCCTACATTTCACCAAAATCTGCACTGCTTTTTTTTTGGCTGGCTTTGAATCGTAGATACAAACCGGAAGGTAGATGTGGACCCAGGTCCATGAAACATCCCCGCAGCTCCTTAGCAAAGCAAGCATCTGAAAGCCCACAGAGCTCGGGTAGGGGCCTGAGCAGGCAATCACATCTCAATAAGCAACTTAACCGATTACTTCCAACTACTGAAAGACACTGTCCCGATCTGAAACAGGCCAGTGCATGCCTGGTTCCCAGTTATTATGCTACAGCTGTTAATCCGCGCTAGGTTAAATAAATCAAGGCTAGAAAAATAAAGGGTAACAGTGAGCAAGGACTGCACTGGGTGGCACGCAGGCAGGGCTGTAACGCACGCGGCCGCCTCTGAGCACAGCCTGGGAGCCTGGCTGACAAGACAAACTCATGTACAGCTCAGACAACATCACCTATTTTTTGGAAGTGATCACTAGCTACCTCCTGGATTTACTACAGGGGTGGAGGGTGACGATACTGGACCACGGAGTCAGCCTGATGCTACAGGAGACCTGTTCTGTTTTCTGTCGCTGCCTGGGTGAGTGGCATTCGCTGCTCCTTGCTCAGCGAGAGGAGACGATCGTGTGTACGGAGCCTCCGAGAGCAGAGGACTTGGAGTGGAAGGGACAAAGTCATCGGTGCTTTTGCTGGATTGACTTTAGTACAATGAAGTGCAGGTGCAGAGATACTGAGACAGCAAAAATAAATGACATGGAGAAGACAGAACGAGCATATAATGGACACTGGGGGAAACGGCTTTAATTCAGTTCCTGGCAGCTGTCACTGTGGTTCTGAAAATACTTTGCAGAACATATTGTTAGTGAACCTCCCTCCATGTTGTGGCATCCTGTCAAATTATAAACATGGAAGACATCTGGTCTATGTTGGTCGCTCCAAGTCTGCTGCAGTCATGAAGGGCTGCCATAGTAAATTGCTCATACCGAGGAGAAAAAAAAAAAAAAAAAGAAAAGAAAAAAAGAAGAAAAAAGCAAAGTAGGCCCTATAGAGGATAAAGAACTAAAAAACTGCTCTGGGAGCAAGCAAAGCAACTAACAGACAGGGCTTTGGAAGCAGAGAGCAGGGATCTTGAAACAAGAATGCCAAGGTCAAGGAAATTCAATGCGCGGGGATCTGTCTAGCCAAGTAGGCTCAGAGGGAGATTTTCTTATAAGTGTATTTTTTTTTCATGCCACAAGAGGGATCATAAAACAGCCCATTGTGTTTATGGTAAATTTAAAAAATATAATGCAGACTGCAACTGATGTTGCTATTCATGGGAAAGTTTTTCCTCCTAATAAAACCAAGAATTACCCCTGCACCCTAGTCCTCTGCCTCCCCGCATCGCTCCCAGACGGGGAAACCCTGCATTCGGCACTCAGTAGGTGAGTATGAATTGTTCCCCTGTGATCCCAATGGCTCTCCGGAGTTCCTCCGGAATGTTTCAATCTATCCAGGCCTCAAAACCCATAGTCTTTGGACTTAAAACACGTACACTGAACCACACAGGCAGGCATAACTTTCCCAAGACCAGAATTCAACCCTCAGTAGACGCTTGTGCCAGCAGAAATCAAGGCTAGCAATGGGCCATTAAGGCTGGCAAAATGGAGCTTCATGTTAGCTTTCAAACTTGGCTGCTTGCTTCCAGGAACGTGCCTGTTCTGCGCTGGCTTAACTTAAGGAGGGGCAGAGACAGAGAGAAAAGCTGAAGTCCCTCTCTTTGTGAGGTGACCCTCATCCTCGCACGGGCAGCAGGAAGGGGCCCTGAGGAAATTGCATCCAGCTTGCTGCAGCTAAAAGGTTGCTTTGGGGTGGGATCAGAGCAGATTGAATTCCTTCTTCTGTGAGTCCGCACAGGTGTCAGTGTGCGACCACCCTCTGCGTTCACAGCTCGGCAGAGAGGGAGTGACAAGAGGCAAAATGACACCTTTAGACTGAACAGCCCCTGGTTTGGAGGAATCCTGTCTCTAGAGCTAAATAATGCTGATTCTGACCCTAAAGGAGAGGCTGAAAGCTCTCAAAATGCCTCTCTGCAGGGTGGTTTTCCCGCTAAACACAATCCTATCCTGCAGCAAGCATTTGCAAAAACCAAAGCTATGGTGCCCCTGCTGAGGGTGCAAAGCAAAGCGCAGATGCAGAGCCACTCGTAGCAGCAAGGCCGGCTGCCCCGTGCTCATCACGCAGCACCAGTGCGGCTGTTCCTAGCAGCGGCTCCGTGCTGGATCAAACACACAGCAGCAAGTGTGCCCATAAAAAAGAGAGGAATCGCCCATCTGAAAATCTTAACCCTCTTCTCCTCTGCGGAGCAGAGAGAAGGAGCTGCCAGCGTTTCCCTCCAGCTCCTCTCCCCTGCAGTTTCCAACACTACAGCAGTACCATCCCAGTGGCAACACGGCCTCCTTTTTAGTGACCCTACAGGACCCATGTCTGTAGGGTGGGCGATTTGGGGATGAGCAGGTAAGGCTTACCAGCAGATCCCCCTGTTTTCCTCAGGACAGTCCCAGGATTCATCAGAGGAAAGGCATCTGGTAGCAGATCGTCGTACCAGGTGGCTGTCGTCCCAGCGATCGGCAGGTTGTTTTCCAACGGTGGGCTTCGCTCCGCAGCCTCGAGCAGCAGGATCTAGACAGGGGACATGGGGAAGGCAAACAAGGTCAGCGGGATGGTTTCATACAGGCTCTCAGTCCTGAAGAGGTCTTGGAACTCCTCTCCTTGCCCGCAGGAGCTGTGACCACAGCGTTTTGGTGTCAAAGCTCTACTGGTTTTCTGGGAAGTGGCAGTAACAAGCGTAGGAAGCTGCTGTGTTAAGTTGCAAGCGGGTCCCGCACGCACCCTCCTTGGCGAGGGCTTCACTGCTTCCACAGAGACTCGGCCTCACAGGCATCGTCTCCCCAGTGAGAAACATGAAACCAGGGACCAGAGCTGCTGGTCAGGGACACAGCAGTTCATGGATAGGTGACGTGTTCAGATCCAGAGTCACACGGTCAGAAATTACTGAGATCGGGTCCAAGGTGAAGGGCCGTACCCTGGGGAGCAAACTGAGGTGCCTCGGGACAAGCACCAGTTGTAAATCAAATTAAAGATGATGGAGACTACGAAGGTTTTAAAGAGCTGAAGTGCTTTAATTTGATGAGCAAATAAAAAAAAAAAAAGGCAGGCAATTTCCTCAAATAGGTATACTTAGAAGGAATAGGACATTATTAAAACTCACAACTGTTTCTATACCTTGTAAGCACACTGCCTTCAAATGAACCCACGTCCCAATGTGCGTCCCTGAGCTATTTGGGCCATTTAGAACCTAAGATGGCCAGGTGACCCTATTTCCCTGCGTGACTTAGGCTGCTGTTCCTCAAGCTGCACTCCCTCGGTCACTGGTGGCCTGTATAAAACTGGAAGTTAGTCTTTAACATGGCTGCAAAAAACCTAAACGCCCACAAGAAGCAGAGGGATAGAGGACCCAGGTGGGCCCTGCCCACTGACAAACTCCATTAAAGTGAAGCCCAGGGAAACATTCATTGCACTTTATAATCAATATATTTTAATTAAAGTTAGGATTAGGATTAAAATTAGGATTATTTTTAAAAACAGATTTTCTATTTTAATCTAAATGCTTCATCCCCTTACCTTCCCAGCCAGGAAGCAAGGGTGGCATAACAAAACAGTCTACAGATTTCTCTTGAAACAGCCTAATCCATCGGGAGCACTGACCTGGAGCGCCAAGCCCACGTGCTCTGCTGCCGATGGATTTCACCCCAGTCGCTAGACAGGAGCTAAACAGGGGCCAAGGGCAGCACCCACGTTCCCGGCGCAGCAGTCCCTGTGTTAGCCGAGCCTGGGACGCAGCAGCAACCCTGCCGCTCACCCGGCAGCTGGACCCATCCCTGACAGAGCTGCCTGTGCAGGACGGACACAGGATGCCCATCAGGCAGGAGCAGGGCTGAGGTTCCTAGAAGTTTTGATCCGAGCATCCAGCCTCTCCAGCAAAGTCTGCTTTCTAAGCACAAAGCTACATGGGAAAACTGAGGAGTGCAAGGCTGTGGTTTGTTACAGCACTGTCTCTTCCCGTTTGGAAGCCACCTAAGCAAATACCGATTTAGGGATAAGGGAAATAAAAGAGAATATGGCTCAAACTTTCCACTAAATCCCTAGAAGTTTCAGCTTTTACATGCTGCGTTGTCTTTACATAATGAAGTCACGCTGCAATTATAAATGAGAGTGACTTGGCTCCACTTGTTTGTTTTTAACTTGCAATTATTACAAGGTTTATCACTTATTTCTTACACGGCATGGTGAGAGCCAGTTCTGCAGCAGTGCCAGAAATGATGAACTTCCTGCAGAATGCACTGGCCTGACAGGGGTGAATCAGAAACTAATTAAACTGGGAGCTAGCTTAAGTGCAGGGGAACTGAACCTCAGCTGTTGCATACAAGCAAAATTCTTCCTTTATTACAAGGATTTTTATTAATGGATCCAGAATCTTGCTTTCTGAATAATAAGCAAGCAAAAAGCAAGCAAAAAGCGCTTTGATTCAACAGGCTTCTCTGGTGCCAGGCGAGGAAGGAATTGGTTCAGTCGCTCTCCTGCACCTCTGTGCTTCTCCTCAGTGATTCATTTGTCAGACTTTCAAGGAAATATGCTATCAGTTCAACAAACACTTAAGCACGTGCCTTACCATAATCTGCTTAATTCCCATTGACGTGGCACTCAAGTGTGCACTGAAGACCTGTTCTGGATCACTTTATTTTATTGTATTATCCTCTTACTTCCCCAGCAAAACACCTGGGTTTTGCCAAGATGAACTCTGCAACGGAGGCAAAACTAATCCTGGGGGTGGCAAATCAGAGGGGCTACGGCCAGGGCAGGGTCAGGATGCTCCCGCTGCGAGGAAGGGACCAACCAGCGCTGCCTTGTATTTTCTGGAGCCCAGCAGCACTGTGGGAAGAGGCGATATGAAATCAATAGCAGCAATGGTCAGAGACCAGCAAACCGCAGGGGTGCGGGGCCCTCCCGGGCGGTGCGAGCGGCGCTAGCAGAGCGCTGCTGAAGGTTGCATCTGGAGTGGAACAGCTCCAAATCATTTTTATGGGTGATAATAAAAATGTGTTACCACATAATCAACACAAAACAGTGGCAACGGTATCCTTTTCATTAAAACAACATGTTTTAAATGAGCGCTCTGCTGATAAACGCTGTAAAAGATTTAAAGGCACGCACAGAATAATCCAGTATGCTCTCTCATAAATTGCCTATATGTACTTAGGAGTCATCAAGGCTCAAACCATAGTAACACGTTTATTTTCCCTGGGCACAAAATAACAGAGGTCAGGAAGTCTCCAGACTTGAAATTGCTGAGAAATTCTAGTTTTTATGATTAGAACTGAAGAAGTGCCCAAAAGAAATAAAGTCGAAAGAAGAGAGCTCTCCCATCCGTGAGATCCACAGAGCCAAACTAAAGAAGGAGAAGCACGAGGGATTTAGTCACATTCAAGATCTCAAACCATACAGTTCTTTCAACAAGGAGTGTCCTCTCACAAGCTAGCACAGCACATAGCCCAAACGGGCTCCGTATGCATTATTGCAATAGCTCTGGAGCCATTCATCTAATTGCTGTCACGTTCTGTTTTTCTTAAGGCTGCCATTGCCATAGTCAAGGGACTCAGGGAGAATTCCCACTTTCATTAAACAAAAAAAGAAAGTTTCTAGCCCACTGAGTAAACCGCTGGAAAATGATACCACAGAGGCTCACGGCCAGAAAGCAAATTAGCAAAATGTGCAATGTATTAAAGTCTCAGTATTAAAGTCTTGGTATTTTCTAGTCAATAAGGTTGAGGTAGAGAGGGGAATAACACCAACTGAAGAACACGTGGCTTTGACTGGAAATCCTCATGGCAAGCAGTGCCCACTTCTGTGACTATCACCACTCCCAAGGCGAAAGTTCTTCGGAATAAACGGAGAACAGAGGCAGAAAACACCCTAATGTCACCATGTAAATGAAATACGTCTTGATGCCATGGGTAATGTTAGCCACCCAACCAGCTAGAGCAAGTACAGAGAACTGGCTGAAGGGCAGTGCTTGAGGTTGCTGCTGGTGGCCTTTCCACTCCAGTTTGCGTTGCACTGGACAAGGTGGAGGATGGCCTTAATGCAACAAAACACTTGGGCTTTTGTCTTTTTGCATGCATGGAAGCAAAAAATCAAATCTGAGCCTAAATGGACACGCTGAACTGGAGCCTCTGGCAACAGAGGTCCCATCGGCATGAGGGCTTGTCTCTGGTTTCCAGACCCCACCTCTCAGATGCAGCTGAACTGGGTCAGAAAGCTGGAAAAAGCTGAAATGGGCTCGTGTCTCCTGCCAGCACCGCAGCAGGAGATGGGCTCGATGTAGGAGATGGCGTGTGAACGCGAAGGGAAAGCAGGAGGGATGACGCACTGCGCTGGCCAAGGAGCTCGCAGGCCAACGCCAGCAGCAGAGGTTATTGCCTGCAAAATTCACCCCTGGGCCCTTTGAGTCCCGCAGAGCCGCCGGGCTCACCTCTGTACAGGATCTGGCGCTGGCTCTTCCACTCACAGCCTGGCTCTTCAACTGTGGGGCCCGCTCACACGTAGGGCCCTCAGCAGGGACGTTAGCGTTATGTGCCTGCGGCTCAGTCCCAGCTTACTCAACCCACCTCCTCCTTTTCTATTTGCCAGCATAAACTTTCTAAACTTCAGACACATACCACATTTCGTGCGTCAGATCAACAGCTCAGGCCAGGGACAATGGAAATGGGAGGAAGGTTTTCATCTTCTTGAGATGTTCGGTGTCAGAGGACTTTTTTTGGCGCGTAGTGGCTTTCAAGAACCCTACTTTGGTTGTTCCCGCACATCAAAAGAAGATTTCACAAACACAGCCTCCTCCCATCATCCGTCCTCCGCTCGCATTCCTGATGTCCTGTAACTAGTAGGTGCTAGAAACAAGGAAAGAACAGTAGGGTTTCCAAAGATTTCAAAATTGATACAACAGGGCTCAGAATGCTTTTTCTTTGGATAAAAATCCATGGAAATGCAAAGGGAATCATTTGACATAATCCAGATGGATATTATTAATTAACAAACAGGGGATAGCTGGTCTCTTGAAGCACTGGCGGAATTAACTCCCCTCCATCCCTCTCTAAAGAGGAGGGAAAGAAACTGCATGAACCCAGCTCATCAACTAAAAATTTCAGTGTAAAATAAGATTCCCTTGATCTTGTAAAGACACAAGCTGATTAAAATGGTAATTGCATAACTTGTTGGACATATCTTTCTTTATAGCAAATTATTTGGCAAAATAGAAGAGTTTTTTAATCATTCATCATGACACAGAGCTAAACGGGGAGTTTTACAAAATCTGATGGCGAATGGTATCTCTCTTGTAGCAATATGAAACCTGTGAACACAACATTCCAACGCAGACACAATTGCCTGGTTTCAAAAGCCAAAAGACATTCAAGTAAGTGTCCACTTACTAAAATCTGATGAACTGGGTGTCCAGAATCCAGGTGACTTCATCCTTATTACATCTTAGAGGCTTTGGTGAAAGGGGACAAGATAATTAATGGATGGAGGAGTCTTCGTTATACTGATAAATTATGTAGGGAGTAATAGTTGATGTCATTGCAGTGACCCAATGTAGACCCAAAGGCAAGGTTTATGTCATCAGCTATTGCATGGAAGACATAAATGTGGGCCAACGGCTTCTGCCAATCAACAGGTAGCGCAGTTCATGCTCTTTCTGCAAAGGTATTGGGGTTTTTGTAGAGGATTTCCAAAAAAGAGGATGCAAAAAGTGACTGATTCATCAACAGGTATCTTCTGGGGGAGAATCAGAGCAAAGAAGACACAAAAGCACAGGCTACCCTACTAGCTTAGATGAAACACAGGCAATGTTCAGAGATCACCAGACCATCAAGGCTTTTCTTGAGAGCAGCAGCGAGGGAAGGACTTGGCAGTGGTCCTACTGGGTCACTGCGCTCTGAGGCACCTGGGGAGTTTCTCCGATATTGCTACACACTGGAGATTTACCTCTGCTGCTGCGAGCCCACGCAGCCTGCCATCGCTGGCACCCCGAAGCGTTAGAGCCAGGAGAAGCTGGATGTGGAAAAGATCCAGCAATCCTTCAATGCCGTGCAAAGAGCTCATTACAGAGTGAAGTACACAACGGGGCTCAGAGTGAAATCAGACTCCCCAGCATTGCTTTAAAACACCTGATAAAAATACATCGGAGCTATGACCTTCCACCCCCAGAATCACATCATTCTTCTCCGTTCAATTTATTGCTTGTCACCTGCTGGGGACGTAACAGTGCTACGGACATGGAGCCAGGCCAGCTTGGGATGAACTCAGTCTTGACCAAGTAACATCTGTTCTCAGCAATGGCTTTGAGATCAGCCCGCTGCTTCTCACCAAGTGAGAAGCCCTCAGTTGTGGCTGAGACATTCACATCAGCAGCTCAAACAGGCTGAGATGCCTGGGGTGCTCTCCTCCTCTGCTGGACTCTAAACGAAAAGCGGCAAGAAGAGAGCAGAAAAAATCAAAAAAATAAGTGGCTTAGTCCCTTCCTGGCTTGTCTTGGTGCAAGCTGAAAAAAAGGATCCCAAGTCATTTTTATCTTATGATCGTACTCCTCACACACCTCCCTTGCTGAAATCTACTTTTTGTCCACAAAAATGTTTCTCTTAAAAAACAAAGCTTTTAAATAATGTTCCCAGGTAGTAAACGCACCACAAAAGCATTTCCTAATGAAGACATAGGATTTGCTTGGCAAACTAAGTTGCATGTTACAGGGAAAAAAAAGAATTTTTCAAATTATTTTATGAAAATATTAAATCTATTTGACTAAAAATCCCGAACTTGTAATTAAAAGAATCTGCGGGAGGTGGTGGTGGAGGAGGTGGTCTTTAAAGCCTTTTTGTGGTTCTGGCAAACGACTTACGTTCCTTACACAGGAACCAGTCTTAGGGGACAGATTGCTCCTTCAATCCAATAGTGATAAGAAATAAGATCCAACAATTACTCCACTTGAGAATGAACAGATTTTAACTGTCATTCTGAAAGATGGAAGCATGCCCAAATGAGAGAAAGACCAGTGCCCAAAGGGTCTCAAGTGCCCTCATCATAAGCACAATTATTGTTGATTAGAAGAAAGCCAATGAGATAGATGCAAAGTTCGGATACGAACATAGACACCGTTTTGGTTCATGGTTCCTCCTTGTAAAAATCAGTTGGGAAGTTGCATTTGATTCTTAGGGACATTGTTACATTAACTGACCTACAGAAACTCGGCATTAAAATAAAAGTTTTACAGGGATTGATTTGTTATTGCTGCTAGAAACCAGCTGGTTATTATACAGCTCCCTGTGAGATAGCCCAAATACGCCTTAAATTCAATGGTTACAGGAGCAGCAGATTCTGCACAGGGTCACATTAGGGAACCTTAGAGATCAGGTAAACCACTTTCCTGTTCAGGACAGAAAAAAAATAAGTAACTGCTAGTGGCAATCACATACACAACATGGAAAATCCATTAAAGTCCTTGAATTATTATCCTTCCAGTACCTAAAGGGGGCTTATAAGAAAGACAGGGAGAAACTCTTTATCAGGCCCTGTTGTGACAGGACAAGGGGTAATGGTTTTAAAATAGAAGGAACCAGATTCAGACTGGACATAAGGAAAAAATTTTTTATACTGAGGGTGGTGGAACACTGGCCCAGGCTGCCCAGAGAGGTGGTGGATGCCCCAGCCCTGGAAACATTCCAGGCCAGGTTGGACGGGGCTCTGAGCAACCTGATCTGGTTGGAGAGGTCCCTGCTCCTTGCAGGGGGGTTGGACTGGGTGGGCTTTGCAGGTCCCTTCCCACCCTAATGATTCTGTGATTCTATAATTCTAATTATCAAGCAACTGCTAATGTCCACTCTACAGGACCAGCAGCAGCCTCACAGTCAAGCAACTGGTGTTTCCCACTCAATCTCTCTGCCATGTCACACCACCATGAAACATGGTCTATTTTCCAAATACTTCTCCACTAGAGCAGGAAATTGTTTTATCAGAGAAAGGAAAAGCAAACCCCTTAAAACATCCCAGACAGCTGCTTGGAGGAAGGGGGAGATACAGAAACATTTCATACAAAGATTCCATTAAACCTTCAAGTAACGGTGCTTCAAAATCAAGAGACACAGGGTGGTGAAGGTGTTGGGGGCAATCTGTTCCAAATGAACGGGGCGATTCTGTACAAACAACAACGTATCAATCTAACTTTGTGCACAGCACAAAGATTTTCTTTAAAACCTTTCAGAATCTTCCGCGCGGGGAATCACATTACAGGGACTGTTTTCATGCAAAAAATATGCATGTCGTTGATTCATTGTGTGATTGATAAATCAGACACGAGATATGTAATGCTATCTCCCTTCATTAGAGCTGTCAGGGAAATGCCACGAACTTCTTGAAAGCAGTGTCAGGAGATAAGGCTGGCTTGTATCAACTCCGACCCAATGCTGCGCTCAAGCTCCAAGCAAAAGCTGGGATTAATATTGCCCTGCCCGTAGCTCCGTGGTGGAGTTTATGAAAAGAAACTGGGGGTTCTTGTGAAGAAAACAAGCAGAAGTTTTTATGCAGCCGCCTGCTTTCCTGCCAGCAGTGCCTGCCGTGAGCAGCAGCGCTGCTTTCTCCTGACGCTGCAGCTCTCTGCAGCTTGGGTGGAGTTTGTCTGGGCTTCATCTTGCGACACAGGAGGGCAGCAGCAGGCTCAGGAAATTGGGAAAGAAAGGGCTGTACACTCTTCCCTCGAAGAAGTTGTGTTGGCAGAAGGAGAAATCCTTCGTTTGAAACAGAAGCAGGGTTCATTCTGCCCTTCCACCGCTGCGGCTCCCCAGAGAGTCAGGGGGTGCTGTAGTGGTATCAAGCAAGATGTCATGGGAGAGAGGTAAGGTTTGGCTTGAGGTGGGGTAGTTTTCCTCCTGCCCTGCACACTTTCTTGACCTTGACCCCAGGCTCAACACCATCCTCCACGACAACGTTCCGTGGCCTATAGATTTCAAGCTCAACACCATCAATCGAGCTTTCAAATCTCTGGCACCCAAATGGGTCTGGTGTCAAGCAAGTGGAAGAGGCCAACTCCATCCTGGGGAGACGACAGGGTAACTCAACACAGGGGAGACAACGATGGAACCTGATTCCATTTCCCTTCACGTCCTTTCCTGCAGAAACATCTACAGCCACATCTACAACCTAGAACAGCACTAAGGAAAGCATGAGACATGTGAAGAGTTTGTTCTGCCACACAGTTCAGCCATGTCTCAGTCTCTCCTCCCCAAGGGCTATATAAGCACTGGTCCCTAATGAGTCATTTTTAATTCCATTTGCTCTCTGTTTATTCTTGCTTCTCGCTTTCTGATCCAACTCTCATATTACAAAAATCAGAGGGTTACTTTTATTACCTCATTTGGACACTGATCTTACAAGTTGGATGACCCAACTCATCTTTGTAATAAGAAAGATGAGAACATTTCTGGTTATATCCCCATTTTTAGAGGGACAGCTATAAAAGTCTGTAGAAGAGGAGTGGGGAAAGAAACCATAGTCTTGCAACCTCTTCTTCCACGACTGAGTTAAAGTTTCTTTAACTTGCCCTTCACAGCCACTGGAGGACAAACATGTGTTTTACGCATCCTCACACATGACCAAGAAATGCTCTTGGCTCCTTGTCCCCGTTGCAGAGGTGGAGGAAAAGATTGCTTTTCACTTGTCCCTAACCTACCCTATTAAAGCAAAACCTCTTACCCAGCACCCGGGTCCACACCGCCTTCAGAGGTAGCTTTCCACACATTTGCTCTCACCTTTGGGTCTTGCAGTATTTAGAACAAGTCTACGCAGGCTCCACGTGCCTCAGAGCCCTTAGGGCAGCTGCCAACGGCCTCACCTGCTGGAAGCTGGCTGGCTACACTGGGGTGGCTGATCTCACCCACTGCCACTCGCCATGGTCATGCTGGGCTGAAATTCAAAACAGCAAAAGCAGCAAAGCTCCTCCACTTCAGCTGTCTCCAGAAGGAGCAGGACTGTGGCAGGGAAATCCTTCTCTACTCATAGGAAGCATGAACTTCTTCATTTGCCTTTGCAGAACAAGACAGCAAAAATCAGGTTGGGGATCAGTCTCCCAACGCTGGTAAGGGACGTGTGCGCTCATCCCATCGTTCCTGTCTTCCTCCAAACAGCTTCAGGCTGTTGTTGTGGTGAAATGAGACATTAGAAAATGACAGATTGGAGAGCTGAGAGACAACTTCACATCACACAAAATAGGAATCTTTCTTTTGGAGAAGCAGGAATACAGACAATACTAAACAAATCCAAGCACCTTTTTAACGGTGCTAGCTATTATTGAATAACAACAACTGAGGTCATTACATTGCTACATAGATCAAACTGAACTTAAATTAACCTTGGAAAGGGGCTGAATCAGCATATTTCTCTTGTGAACAGCACCAGCATTTGTGGAATGTTCTTCACTCTCCATTTAATTGCTACAATCAATTTTTGCACAGCACCCACCGCTTTTCAAACAAAGTGGAAGCCAAAAGATTGATAATGACACTGCTGGGCTGTGCTGCAGAAGGCACACTCGCAGAGATACGGTCTTTAGTACTTCACAATAGAAAAAAAATAACTTATTTCCCTCTGCAAATGTAAACCCTTTGATGAGCTTTGCTCCCAACTTGGGTCTCTGTGGGAGCGTAGTAAAGTCAGAAGGAAACCCATCACAGAACAACACAAATTGCCTCGCTAAAACAGAGACATGACGCACTACGCCCAAGATCGAGAGGTGACAAGAATCAAGTCACCAAAAGCCCCGCTCTTAAGAAGGCACAGAAGAGGTGGTATGGCCTTGGCTATGGCTGGGACTGAGGCAGTACCAGTGTCCTTGAAGTCTCATCTCCAGGGTCTGGCCAGCTACAACTTGGCGCTGCGCTTTGCAGGCATTTCCCTCACTGTTCCTCATGTTGGAAGGTCTGCAAGACTACGAAATCTTCAACCATCAACACCGTGTTGATGACGACTCAGTGCTCCCTCCTGAACGCAGAGCAGGTTGCAGGCAGATGGCTGCCAACATCGGAAGCATTTCCTAAGGACAGCACACCAGGTTTGCCAGTCAGGAGACAAATGCCAGTTGCTGCACAAGTGTCCTAGGTTAGAGCACGAGACAACGTGCTCCTGCCTCCACTGGAGCTCCCAAGCAGAAGGCAAGCAAGCGACACTTCCCAAATGTCGTGGGCATCTGGCAATTGGCACCAATACCAGAGAGCAGGTTGCTTCTGGGTGATGGGCATGCCACCCAATTTAAACCAACTTCATATCTGTAAGACAAAGCCACTGACCCCAATACAGTTTTACTCTTGGCTAAGAATTCTCGAGGGAATTTGGGTAGGTAGGACCTCCTTCCTCCTCCATGAAGTCCTGCCAGGGCCCTGGCTAAAGGTGCCATTAGCCCCTGACACCTCGTTACCAGATGCAAGTGCTAAGCAGCAGAAGCCAGCAGAGCACGGGTGCTCTGGTGTCAGGACAGTCTTTGGTTATCGTTTTCCACCGAGCCAAATATAGAAAGTCCTGGAAAGCGAAGGAAGGTACAGTTGGCTACAGGCTGAGCATGGGAGGGCTGATTTACATCTCTCTCAGGAGGTCTCATGTCCTCCTTGGATTCGGGACTGCACACGCAGAGGTCAGCCACCAGTCCCTCTGTCCTCTCCAAATACCTCCAGCTCCTCGCTGCCAAAGAACACCCACCTGCCAGGTCCTGCTGCTCAAAAGCACTCCAGCTCATCTTTGTCCTTCACACTACAACAGTTGTTTTCACTCGAACAATTCTGCTGCCTATAATTTCATTCCCCCCACCCCTTCATTTTCCTGCAGTGAAATATAACTGCGAAGGCTTTGAGGAAGTTCCAGACAATGTTGCTCACTCCATTTCAGCACAGACAATTCCCAAATTACCACAATATAATGCACTGGCCTCAAAACCACCACAGATCCACCACCCTCCTCCACAAAGGTTTCTCCCCAGATTCTTTTATGTCATTGATAACCATCAGTTGATGAATAACAACATCAGCAGATGCCTTGAAGGGACCCGTATCTAACAGCCAGGACTGGGCTGTCACAGGAGGGACCACAGATCAAAGGGGAACAACTGACTCAGCTGCTTTGTTGCTAGACTGGAACAATTTATCTGAATCCCAGCAGGGAGAAATTAAAACAATTTGCAGGAAAAAAAAATCACTACGTGAAGGTCTCCCCTTAACATTTGTCTCCACTAAAGTACATATGAAAGTATCCCATTTTTCAGAAAAACGATAAAAAACCAGAACTGGACAGCACTTGAAGAGCAAGCTAATGAACAACTATTCTTAGCAAAATCTACATAGCGTTACTCCTGGTTTGCACTCTACATTGGGAAGGTCTCTACAAGGCATTTTTAGTGAGAGAGACCAGAATCAGAGTCTCCTGCTTTCCTGAGCCAGGGGAGTCACTGCTTTCCATCCCCATGTTATCACCAGCTGAAGGCAGGAGATTTTTCATACAGCTCCATCTGCCCTCTGTTTCTGAAGCAAAACCTGAGCCAACGTATTCCAGTCGAGAGCAGCGAGCTATTTATTATTTATTAGCAGCTGTATGTTTGTGACAGCAGGGGAGAAAGAAGACAGAGTCGTAGTGGCGTGGTGGAGTGCAGCCAGGAGGATGTGCAGGAAGCAGAAGGAGCCGGGCTCCATGTGAGCGATGCCCATGTGCAGAGCAGTGCTGCCCATGTTCCCTGGAGCAGGACCACCACAGCGTGTTCCTCGGGCAGACACCTTGTCTCCCCAGGGCTGCCCACTCAGCATCATTTCAGCAGCAACTCTTGGAAATTTTTGCCAAATGGAAGAATAAAGGCAGGTCCTTACCTTGGCCTCAAGCGTGTTCAGCCTCTCGGTCATATCTGCTAGTCTTGTGCAGTTCATGCATTCTGGAAAGAAAAAAAAATAAAATTATGTAAAATTTCTACATACTTTGCATTTTAATCCATGGCTTTCAGTCTGCAGACTCTAATCCTTTTCTGATCCAAGGCACACACAAAAATGATTCAAGATCAGTTACTGGGGGAAAATAAGTATTCAAATCCATTGCACAGGTGAACAGCCACAGTCACATTACATGGACCTCGTTTGGGGATGTTTAATGGGGCAGAGTATGAAACCAAGTTCCCAACAGGTAGAAGGCAGGTGAAGAAAAAAATTAGTTGTAAGACTTTTCATGGTGCCAACCAGCATGACCTGTTGTCACCAGCGAAGACACTCGTTCAGCCACTGGTGCAAGCTGGTGTGGCACGTGCTGCCACCTCACAGGGCATCAGGCTGCACAACCGCTACTTCCACTTCACCCTGTACCGTACCCTCTCCTGTACTAGGTCCTGGTCAAATGCTAAGAAAAAACAATGAATATACAAAATGCCCATCTCTGTGGAGTCCTGCTCCATCCCTGGGCTCCCAGGTCCTGTTGCCGCTCCCACAACAAATCATCCATCTCAGTGACAGCAAGAAAATGCACAGCAGAGCCCAGGGCTGAAGCAGACTGGAGCTGCAGCATGAAGTGGTTTCCATCTTGCTTTGCTGCGTAGGAGCAACAGATAGGCACCAACAACCAAAGGGTCTTGACGGGATGCCTCAGCAAGAGGAAATGTGAACGTAACAGGCTCTAAGTGCAGTTTGAAATGATTGCTTGATACAAAGAACATCACTTATCTAAACAGAAGGCCTGCTGCTTTGCCTCTGTTTCCATTTCAGCGATTTTAAAGTGAGTGAAGGAAGATAAAGACCCGAGCAGAGACGTAATCAAGGTGGCACTTTCACTGTGCTTTGCAGCAGTGTTGAACTGTCCCTTCCCAGCTGTTGGAGAACTTTTCCAGACTGGACTAGTCACCCATCATGACTTCTGAAGCACAATAGTTTTTAAAAAGGGAAAATTACTTGTAGCATGAAGTATTTCTGAGAAGAAAGCATCTATACTCAGGTGATGAATCACTGCCATCTCATGTCTCACAGAGGGGAAATACATCTCTGTGGGCATTTCTAGGCTCCTTACGGGCCAGAGCCACATTTCATCTATTTGTAGGGCAGGGGAGGTTGACCTGTAATTCTTGAGCCCCTTAACATATCATTCGGTGCTACTCAGGCTGAGGTTGTACTTGTGCAGGGGATGCTGAGTAAATCCAGTGCCTACCTATGAGGAAGAACGGGTGAACGTGGGTTTTGGCCGGACTAAGCATCACGAGGACACCTGGGACTCAGCTATCCCCCCTAACAAGCTTTGTCCCCTTTTGTACAGGGACCTCCAAGGAATCATTCCAGTCTTGATCCGCAAACATTTTCCAGTTTGATGAAGCACGCAGTACGTACTGATGGCTCTCAGACATGCAAAGGTTTCAGCGCATGGCTTGGAGGGCCATGGAGCTTGGCTGTTCCACCTTAGTGATTTACAGTCTAAGAAGATTGCATGAGTGCTAACCAATCACCCATGGCTTAAACCCTCCAAAGAAATTATCTTACTGACGCTCTGTGAGGAGCTGTGTAGCTTCCCAAAGGAGCCAGACAGAGCTTCCACGTCACGACATTCAACATTTTGCAAGCAAAGCATCTGTTGGTTCAGGAACACTTAGATTGAGGGATTTCCTCACAGGTCAGTACTAACGTGGGACTTTCTTTTACCAAACAGGAAATAACATTTGTTTATTTTTATTCTCTGCAATAGATCTTGGGCAATATTTTTTGGCTTGAGCTGGCCCATGAATATCCAAGTGTCACAAGTGCGTTGTCCCACAGGGAAGGAAATGGGTGAGGCTTGTTTGGTCTGGATTTGCCTGCGGTGTGTAAAACAGGGAATTACGTTCTGCGTGTAACTGGCTTCATGCTTTTGATCTTGCTCATCCCCACAGAAAGATAAGATTGAATAAATCCAGTGCTCCCAAGAGCCAAAAGGCGTACCACAGAGCAAATGTGTTACAGAGCAAATAAAATACGGAGTCCCATTCTCCCTTCTGCTGGCTTGCACGTAACTCACATAGGTTTCAGAGAGACTGATTTGAACCGTCTGAAAACCATCTCTGGGCATAATTTGATATGGATTGATCGGTCAAGATCTCTTCGGAGAGCTCTGCTCATAAAAAAGGGCTTGTAGTACCCCTCTGCACAGCTGTGAATGAACCAGCTCCCGGGGGGGAAGGACGCTCTGATCATCTCTACCAGACAACGTACAGACAGCACCAGTCCAGCAGCCTTCCCTGCTCTTGAAGAGCGTTTCAAAGAGCCCTCTCAGGGGTGTTTGCAGCACAAAGGGTTAGATTTAAATGACCAAAATGACAGAAAGAGGGAGGAAGCAGCAGTGCCACTGCACGGTGAAGTTTGTACTAAGATAATCTTCATGTCAGTGATGCCTGCTGAAACATATGGAGAACACAAAATCCAGGTCAGCAAGAGAATTATTTAAGCCCACGTTGGATTTGAACCCTGATCCTTTCCTTCGTGAAATGCCTAGAAACCCAGATCTACACCCAAGGTCCTTAGCCTGGACCCAAAAGACATTTAAATAATTCAAAAAGTACATGTCCTAATGCAAAAGATCTTCTTACTAAGGCAAGTTGTCCCACCAACACATCCTTATGACATTTATCTAGCTCACCAACAGATGGATGATGCCTTCAAACACATAGTGAGATGAGTGCTCCGTACTGCAATGACATAAACTACATTCAAAGCTCACTCCCAATGCACCAGGGACCAGGCTGCTTGAAGGTTATCTGTCTTTGCAGAAAGATCGAGGATGATGGTGACAAATCAAGCTAAGAAGCATCTTCCCTGACTACTGAAATATTTAGTGTCTAATCCTGATGGCTGGTGGTTCCCAGGCCTGGGACTGTGAAGTTGAATTTTCTGATCAGAGTGAAAGCAGTCTGCTTTATTAAAATGGACTTGAGAATCTCGCATCACTATTTTACGTGCAACAAATATAACACTGGGGCAAATACACATACCCTCCGACCTGGAACTCCAGAGCAGACGCTTTCCATCTGCAGAAATCCATCACTTGTTGCTACACAGGACCACAGTTTATTTCCCTCATATTCCTAGTTGGCAGATTTGTATTCTTCCAGCTAAACTCTGAGAAAGGAGTTGTGATTTCACTCTACAAAGCCCAACCTCAAAACACATGGTAGGATTTGTTTTAGAAATATTCCAGCAGGGAGGATAAATAATTAAGATAACAAACATGAGACTGTACCAGCATATTGCATGACACCCAGTCTGTCTCCATAATGTCTCACCGTTACTGTCCTAGCACACTTCCTCCCTTCCCGACCGCCCATTCCCCCTCTCCAGCTGTGTAGGTATGCAACTAGAGGGAAAGAAAAGTCTGATGTATCAGAGACGTGGTAGGCTCAGCATGCTGGAAAACAACAAGTCATGTACCCTGCGCCAGCAGTGACCCACTTCACCCAGATCCAAAGGTGACATTTGACTGATCTTCCTTCAACGGCTTTGCAAACGGGCACCGGGCTGTAAGCGTGTGGTTTCCACTCCAGATACGCTCCTACAAAAAGCAACTTACAGCGGCGAATGATCGACTTTGGGTGCTGTGCTGACTTGGCATTGCTACTTTGCAGGGCTTGAGCAGCGTTTGCATAATTTCATGATTAAATAATTGCACACTTCAGCTGCTCAAGGCTGAAAGCCCCACAAGTCTTCAAACTCCTCGCTCGAATCGAGATTAACAAGAAAGGTGTGATAACAGTTTTATACCAATGGGGCTCTAATGATTTCATCACAATTATCGCACTGTCAGCTCAGAGGAGTAAAAAAAAGCCAGGTCAACTTTCACTGCGGGGCCACAGGTCAGAGTTTTGTGCAAAACGGCAAAGAAACCTCTTGGCATCTCTGCCCCATTTCTCAGCTCTGACAGCCCACGCTCGTTTGTATACCCAGAGTCTCTGCAGAATATTAAAAGGGCTTTTGGTTTCCCTACAGCCAGATGCTCAGTAGATATAAATTGCACAGCTCAACTGAAGTCAAGGGATCAAGGCTCTGTCTCTCTTTTTCTTGATGGATTACTCCAAAATTCATATTTCAGATGGGAGGCGGAGGAGGTGGTTTATAGCATATGAAAGGAGAGAGAATTCTGGAATCACAAAGCCTTTGTTTAAACAAATAAAATCTTTGCAGCCAGTTTTTTCAAGACCATGTTTTGCCATTACAAGAAACTTCAACCTTGCAATGCAGTGGTGCGTAGCACACGGTCAGGCTTTGGGACATAAGAATTGCATTTGCAGCTCACGCTTCAACCTGCTCGGGACCCTAAACAATGCCCTTTCCTCCTCCGAGTCTCACTTTCACCCCTTTTTAGCATAATGCTTCTTCTGTAAAGGACCTGAAGTCAGAGGATGAAAAAGGACCAAATGTTACATAAACACAAGAAAATATATGAGTATATTTAATTTCTGTGATAAAACCTGCTGGCAGCTCTTCTCTCTCCATCTAATAAAGTCCACCGCTTTCATTGCACTTTTCAGAAATGGACATGCACAAAGGTGACAGATTTGGTTATCCCCAGGGTACGGGGAGCAAACCAGAGCTGCAGCAAGGCCACACCATCAGCCCACGTTCAGAGCACTGGAAACGCAACAGCAGCTCCACAAAACCCCACACAACAGCTTTCACTCCACACCGGCAACTGTGCAATCAGAACTGCTCAGGGAGGCCCCACGCACCACGCTGTTACGGTTCGGGGTGTGCCGTCTCACAAATCAGTAACGCACAACTTGAGGAGGCCCAGTTTGAATCAAATTGTCTCTTTCAAATAAAGCAAGAGACCAGCTTTTCTCAGTAGACACCTTTCCCCAGGACGCGTTCAGAGTAGTCTCTGAACAAATCTGTAAAAGCACGGGTGAAATGAACTAAATTAGTCCAGGAAACCACGTTTCTTTGCAATGAGAAAAGGACGAAGCTCGAAACTCCTGAGGTAAGTAGGAAGCACAGCTAACTTCTACTGTCAACTTGGTGAGCACCTGAGATGCTAAACTTGGACACTCCTGAGACAAACCACCAGACCACCGACCTCTCCATCCGCTTGTTGCCACACACATACACACAGTTTAGCCAGGGGAGAAAGAAAAAAAAAAAAAAAGGTGATGCATTCAGACTCTGTCACAGAAAAAAATTTAAAGTCAAATTTCACAGTAGAAATCGGAACACAGATCTCCTGTGCCTACCTTGGTGGCCCTCAGCAGGGGACAGCCAGCCTGGGCTTGCATCTCCACCTTTCTTTGATTTGTTTGATTTGACCCTTCCAGCCTTTTTACATGGATACTGAGTTTCCCTAAGTAGTTTATGTTCTGGCCCTTTGCAAAAGCTTTCGCCAGTGCTTGTGAAGGATCGCAGGCCCAAGCCATAAATCACAGCCAACCTGGGATCTGTTTTTTCAACACGTTTCCTCTAATGAGAGTCAGATGTTGGCTTGGATGGGCTTTATTAATTGCTCTTGTTTAGAATCAGTCATGTCTGTAGGTCCGTAACGGGGTTTGAGCATGTGAAAGGCAAAGGGCTGACAGCAACCGTGGAGAGGAGGAACGCCCGTGTCGCCCAGTAGCCTCTGCTCTGAAAAGCAAACAGGAATCCAGGGTCTGGAGAGCTGCGGGAGGGAAGGGCTCCTACTGGGATATCACACCCTGGCCACAGCTCAGGACCCAGTAAGCTGGAGCAGGAACTGTTTCTCTGTAAGAGGAAGCTCTCTGAGTTTTGTTTAGTGTAGGATCATTAAGACTCAGCTGCAAGAGTCTCTCAGTTTACTACCATGACATTTACTTGTTGTGTGCATTGCAAATTTTCGCCTTTTGGCAAAGACAGTGGCGAGGGAAGAGTCCCAGACGGCCGGAGTCTCTCACAGCAGCGGCGTGCGAGAAGGCGTCCAACTGAAAAAAAGAAGAGCTCATTCCATCCCTCCTCTCCCCAACATGTCAGCGCGTTCAGCTGCAGGGGAAATCTGTGGTTTTGCTGAACTGCAAACATTGCCCGCTCTAACCCGAGCACGCATAGGCTGGATGCGCACCCAGCGCACCACCACGCTCCGGCGTCCTGTCTGTTCGGGCCGTATGGAGGCAGCTGAGCGAGGCGGCTCTCACCCATGAGCCAACGTGGATGGAAGGAGGGAAGAGAGAGAGACAGCTTCTTTCTCTTTATCCCCTTTTGGGGTCCAATTACTACCAAAAACCATAGGCTACTCACTTTCAACACACAGTTCCTCTAATCCCAAGTTCAAAATCAGCACTGACAAAGCCCCACAATGTTTCCGCTCAGCGTGACCGTGACCACAATTAAACCATCTCACAGGTGAGGAACTGGAGGCTCGGAGAAATTACAAGACGGTCTCATTGACCAGAGACGGTTTGTTCTCTCTCACAGTTTTCACATCAGGATTTTACAGGACGGAAAGATTTATTTTCACCTGTAAATTGTGAGTTATGAGGCCGCCTATCAATATGAAATAGAACACCTAGGGAAAACTTGTGCCTTTTTACCATCATTACAGATAACGTGCCATCTCTGCCAGGAGACCCCGATCACTGCCAGAATTTCTCCATTTGTAATCTCTCTCTTGTATCTTTGTTATAACAACCCTTACCCTTAACTTACTGGCTGTCTTTAAAAAGCACCTCATATCTCCTTTCTTGTGAGAACTGCTATCGGATCTTTTTCTGCCTGTAAAATATTCATATTTCATTTTCATGTCTACTTTATTCCACCTTCTTAAACAGGAAAAGAATTTTTTTTTCCCTGAATAAGCAAAAATATTTTTTCATTATCATGATATTCTGTGATTTTGAAGTGTCTGTAAAAAACACCTGAGCAAAACTGAGTGAAAAGAAAGTTTAACACAAAACTGACTTTTGGAGCAACAATTACTATTCAAGAACCCACATAAAATTTGGTCCACAGTTTCAAGTGAAAAAGTGGGTGCAATTTTAAATTTTTTTCAATATTTTCTCTATATTTTTTTTTTTAAATATTTCCATAGTTTCTTAATGACATGTTTTAGTCTTAAGTTTTGAAATAGAATTTATTTCACAACTCACCTAAATTAAAAATGAAATGAACTAATTAAATAGTCTTAAGTTAAACTAAATAGTTCACTTAGGGTCAAATGAAATAATTTGGGTTGACCCAAACCCATATTTTAGTCATTACGTTGTGTCAAAAACCTAAAAATTTCCATTTCACTTTCTCCCAAATCATTTCTCCTTCCAATTTTTTGGTGGACCCCAAAACCTCCATTATTTACCCAGGTCTATTCTTAAACAGCTCACATCACTCACATTGTTTTACTTAAAATTTCACACATGCACACTCCCACACCAACTAATTTCATACCTAATTGCTCTCAGCCTGGGGATTTGTGCTCTTTCGCGGTGCCAGAGATCTATTTTGCTGGTTAAGCCTGTGCTCTGTTCGCAGATGGAATTAGATCACGACCATTTATTCACAGGCAACCACGAGCGGTGAGACCCCGTGTTCAATCCATCTTCATCTGTCAGAGCAAGGTTTAGCAGGGAGTGACTGGATTTTGATGTAACATGCTTTGCTAGAAATGTATTATCTGTTATCTTTAGAAACACCAAGGACATTTCACTAATGTAGCCCAGCGTAGTGGCCTGAAGACTGAAATGACCCCGACAATAAAGATTTTACCTATCCAGTGTGAGTTTGTTACGGCCTTGCTGTCTACGGAGCTGTTGAACATGGTTCTCCCAAGCGATGCAGTGGCAACTGTGGGTGCTCGGTGCTTCTGATATTGCACAGGACCACCCTCCCGTCAGCCCGTTACTGCCCCGCTTCACCACCCTATCACCCCAGAGCCGTACAGCACACCAAAGCACATAAAGAGCCAGAAAATAAAGACACATAGGTAGCATGAACAATATGTATATACAAACCTCCCACAGCAAGACAGGGCTATAAGCAAGCTGGATTAACAGCCCCCAGACTCAAAGGAGGGAGCCCACACACCTTCCTGCCAAGGGCACAGAGACCATAGGGGTTGGCCTGCTTCCTGGGGAAAAACATTCTCCTCCTGTAGCTGGTCCAGTCCTCACTACGCCAAAATCCAGCACCTGACCCCCACCATCACTGAACCAGACTCATTTCTCTGTCACTCCTTGATCTAGGACACAGAGCGGTACTTACCAGGACCTGACCCCAGCCCAAGCATGCACGGGAACCCCACTACGCTTGAAGGTTCATCTCAAATTGAGATGGTCTCATATCTGTTACAGAACGGACTGGTTTTCCCTGCTGGGAGAAGCAATCAGGGGGAAAACGCACTCAAAATACGGCGTAATGTAACCTGAAATAAGGAAGCAGACAGGACAAAAGGAAACATTTGAATCAAGGCTCCCCGTAAAGTCTGGAGGGACTCTGACTATATTGGTTCTGCACCTGTGTATCACAGGCCAGGGAATCTCTCTCAGTCTGGAGCCAAACGACGTGTGCTTAACTGGAGTATGTCTTTCAGAAAGACACTCCAGAGCCAGATAACCTAGGTTTCTTTAGTGAACTGCATCCAAAGTTAACCATTGTATAAAAAATATGCATCTTGTTTCCAGTTTGGATTTCTGACATTAAATTCTACCCTGCTTTGAGTTTTATTACACTTCAGCCTGCAACACTGCAGGACACCTCCGGGGTTAGATGCCTTCTCTCTGCACAAAGTCCCTGTAAGCCATAAACATGTTACATTCAGGATGCTCAGGCAAGTCGCAGTGGTTCCTCATCCAAAACATTTAGAACTGGCATCCTTTAGCCAAGACAAAAATTAGCTGAAAGGCCAATAAGAAAAACAATCATTTAAGAAAAACAATCAAAAGGATTATGTGAATTTAAGAGAATTTGCCTCCCTGTACATCCCAACACTATGTCTGCCCATGCTTTGTACAGCAAATGCACTCTGATTATTATTATTATTACTATTATTATTATTATCATCATAATTATTACTATTGTCAGGGGTACTTTTGCAAAGCTTTGATTTCCCATGTCAACATTTCAGTTTGAGGTTCAACTCACGGCAGCTTCTCTGCTCTCCCACACCTGCGCTCCTCCCCGGGGCACCCACAGCCCTCGTTCAACACCTCATTGCCCCACACAAGGCTGATGACCCTCACTCAGAGCTTCCGAGCTGGAGCGAAATGGTTCAAGGGTACAAGAGTCAGCCTCTCAAGGACCCTTTACTCCGCCTAATTCTGCTAATTACCCTTTGCTGGCCTTTGTCTTAATCCCCCTGAGCCCTGCAACGGTCCACATAGATCCAAGCAGCAGAAAGAAGAATTCCTTCCACGTTTCTCTGCAGCTGTGATTTTGTTCTCGGAGACACCGGGGCTCCTGGGGAGCAAGGAGACTCGGCAAATCGCTCTTGTCATCTGGTGCCCATAATGTGAAGAACAAGGTAACACTTGCATCAGATTAGTGGCTAGCGCAAGGCTGTGCAAAGGACTTTTTGTTTTGTTTTGGTTGTTTCCTTGTTAACTTCTGGGTGAAGAAAAATTAGTAAAGGAAATATCCACTTGGGGTTACCAGGCACATTTCATTTTCAGTTTCAGATTTTTAACTCTTCAAAATAGCTACACCAGGCTACTTCTCTCTTTTTAGAATAAAAATCACAGGATATCCATAATCAAAATCTTTTCCAGAATTCATGCATCCTGTTATTTTAACCCAAAAACTCACCAAATGCTTCCCAAATCTGAGGATTCATTTACTTTCTGATGAGACCGAGCCCTGGTTCACAATTTGCTTATTTTTGCTTTCTATGATTTATGATACCTACACAACAATGAGCACCGTAGCGTAAGCATCCCCTAAGAGACATCATGCTGGTGGTCGTTGCAGAAGCTTCATTTTGAGATTCTAGCTGCTTCCACCTTGAAACTCTCCCAAAAAATGCCTTAAATGGCAAATTTAGACCCATGAATGAGGGCCTAGCATCCAGGGAGATTTCTCCCGGAACATGGCAAGCATTGGGTAAGGCTGGGCGTCAGCCAATCTTCTCTCCCACGCCTGTCACCCCATGCACTCAGCTTCAATATTATGTTACTCTTACAGCTGTGGAGGATTTGACAATGAATTTTGACCCTCCCTCTGAGCACTGACGAGGAACGGGGAGAACAGCCAGCGAGTTCAAAAATGGACAAATGCAGAATGGCGCAATTTGCCTGCAATACACCGAGAAGGAACGGGATATCTCCAGACACACCTTCATCCTGCACAATCCTGCACCCTCTGCTCACAACAGCTCAGCATCAATGACTTCTGAGCACCACGCAACAATACACCAGCAAATAAGCTCACACCAGGGCTTTAAAATGACACAGCTAGAGAGCTTCAGAGGCTTAATGCACAGTCACTGGTGCCGCTGGCAATAGGGATGATGCTGGCACATTCAAACAAGCACAGGGCCAGACTGCGACTGGAAGAACCACCATAATTCTGCAGTTGAAGGAGCTCCTAGGTTCCATATCCACTGAGAGTTTAGCCCCAATAGCACAATCAGGAGACTTGAGGGCACTTAAATAAAATCTAAGTTCATCTTTCTCCATGAAATGTGTCTGGAAGACACTCTCAAGCATTTCATCAAAGTTAACTGCCCAAACCCAAACCATCACAGCCCACAAATCCTTTAAACTTTGAGAACTGACTTAACGCTGACCAGCTGCCAGGCAGTCGTTTGCTCGCAGCCACAGGAAGAGCCTTCTTATCAATAAACGGGGATTCCTGCAGACGCAACACCCAGTAATGGCAATGACTCGGTCAAACACCTCCGCTTTCAGATTAGGATATGCCCAAAAGGTTGCAGGCAGCAAAAAAAGCGCTAAGTGCAGCTACAGGCCAAGCAAGACGCACATTCAAAATAAACAATGGAACAGTCCCCTTCCAGAAGTGTGAGGACAGCCAGTGTGGGGGATGCTATAAAAACGTCGACGTGTGCTATAAATCGCTGTGCTTCGAGACCCAAGACGCTATGGTTTTCCTCAATAGGAAATAACTGGGCTATCTCCAAAAGCTGTTGGTAAATGAGGGCTTTAATGGTGACAATTGCATCAGTACAAAAGAAATCTCCTATTTTAGCCCAATTAGTGCTGTGCTAAATCATCAGCCCAGGCCTTGCCTTTTGCAGTTGAAAGAGACACATCTGTGAGGCTCTTCTGTCGCACGTGTTTTGTATTATACACTCGCACAATGTGCACAAACTAACACTGTTCTACACTTACACAGCACCTCATCTGGAAATCTGAAAGCCATTTATGAATGGTGGGCATCTGGGACATTTTACAGATGGAAATCGAGGCACGGAGGGATTCAGTAATTAGCCCCAGACTCGCACAATGAGTCAGCTGCAGAGCAGAGCCCATTATTTGTTGTGCAGTAACATCTAGTGTCCAAACCCAGAGGGGAGACAGGTCTTTCCCCCAGAAAGAGTGTACAAGCGTGCCCAAAAATGCCACCCATGTCCGCATTCAGACCAAGACTGCCGAGGACAGTCGGAGTGAACGCGTATCCTAAAGCACGGTTTTCCCTGGTAGACAGGTTGCTCTGCTCCTGTAACGCAAACACAGGCCAGGAGAAGGGTTAACGCGCCTGAAAGTTTGTGTGCTCTTTCCACATCAGTTGATCTAATAAAAAAGATTGATTCTCCCCGCAAATCTGGCCTTGCTTTAACAAATCATTTCATTTGACACAAAGGACTATATTCAGATAGTTTAAATTCCACTTTAGTCCCTGAAACTAAAGTTTCTGATGGGCTGAATGCTTAGAAACAGCCAATGGGAAACACCAGGCAGAGACACCCACCTTGGTAGGGCTGACAGTGCCCAAGTGCGGCCAGAGGCATCTGCAGATCTCTCTATACTTATGAGCCTACAAGGAACGTCACGGTGTTACAGAAAACAGACAGTCCTTTCTGTACCTTCTAGAAATACAGCAGCAACTCACACTATTGAATCACTTCCAGGATGTAAGCATACCGCTGTACTACCTCCCACCTTGCCCAAGACAGTGGGCTAGATGCTGGGAGCGACACTCCCAAGATCTTGGGATGCAGACCACCAAGGGGTAGAAAAAGCCATGACAAAACTCAAGCAATCTAGGCACTCGTATGAGAAAATTTTCAACATTTTTAGCTTGAAAAGGTAGAAAAGCATCTGCAGCCAGGTGTCTATTGCAATTTGAAATGGACCTAAGTTTCAGCTCTCCATTACTGCCTCTTGGTCCTGCTTATATCAAAGTTAATGAACGTTGCAGTTAGAAAGAGCTGATTTTACAGTGGCTCCTGCCCTCGGTCTACTGAGACAGAAACATCTTCAAACACAAGACAACTAGAGGAATCCTAAGCCACATTGCTGAGAAGGAGGATTCCTTGCACAGTCAAAAAAAACCTCCTATAAAAACCCAGCCAATATCCTCTAACCTTCACTGTCCAGGTTAACATAAGAGTAATAACATCAGCTAAATTTTGCCTGGATGAAACTTTAAAGGTGCACAGAAGAAAGGCGTAAGCCACATTTTAACATAATTTAAAATCTTATCTCCTCAGATGGCCATGATGTGCAGGGGGCAGGACTACTCCTGCCCTCTACAGACACAGAACAGGGCAGATGTTGAAAAAGGACAGCCACCAAGGGAGAAATGGAAGCACAAAGCCGAGACCCAAGGAAACAAATGACCACTTTAAAAAGACAATCCAGAAACAAGACTGGCCTGGGGCAGGACCAATAATAAGGATTGCAGAAGCTTTAGATATGATGCCTGCTGACACAATACTTCCCCCATATGTCCTTGAACATATCATTCAGTTCCTCTGCACAGCAGTTCCAAGATGAGGGTCTGTGATAAGAAGTGATCCGTGTGCCAGGACATGCCCAGGTAACAGAGAGGAGTAAGCAACAGCATCCCCCACCATGGAAGGAATGTGAAAAAGAACGAGGATGGAAACAAGAACTGAAGGACCCCCTTCACACCTAGAGGGGCTGAGACTGACTTATCTATTCAGATATTTATTTTCTCCTGATACAACAAGAATTTCAAGGAAGGACCTGAAGTCATTATGCACTCTGAACTCCGCAGTGTCCTGGGAATAGATGCTGGGCATCTTCAGTTCCAAGGGTCACATCCAAGGGATGCAGCGCTGCAGATCTGAGGCAGATCCTTCCCAGGCTGCCATCTCTGCCCCGCTTGGCCACTGCCCACTCCAGCTGTGCCTGGGACAAAGAGCCAATTCTACACCAAACAGCCGTGATTAAAGAGGAACCAGAGCACACACAGAGAGATGAACTGCTGCTAGAGCATGAAGCACGCCTCCAATAGAAGCAGGGGCAGATAGATAGAGGCTTGTCCTAATTTAAGGCTTCACAGGAGCTTTTGGACTATGAGATGCTCATTTTTCTGCTGAGTGTGTGCTCAGCAAGGAGAGCAGAGGCAGATCAGTGTGAGCCCCTCATGCCCTTCCATATCGCTGCTGTCACAAAACTGGTGTAACTCATCTGCTCAGCGTATGTGGAGTTTTCATCTTCCACAAAACCTGCACACGGCCATCAGGTATGATGACTCCTACATAAATTCCTGCTTCTTATTGATTAGCCATCACTGGAGATATACGATCAAATTAAAACCTTGGTTGGGCTTTTGCACATGCACCAGAGCACTTTCAAGTCATTTTTACCAGAAGCATACAGAGGCATACAGTTCACACACTGACAAGCAACAAATAAGTTCTTGTTCACTTTCAACCTTTAAAACCATCTTGGTTTTCTCAGGGGAGGCTGTTCAGAGACACCAACATGAGCATCACAGAAATACTCTGCCATGAGGAGACACCAGGCTACTGGATGCCAATGCTGATGAACCTCTCTCCTCACAGGAGAGCCCACAACTGCAAACAGGTCCCAGCCACCTTCCCTGAGTGCCCTGCAACACTCATCTCATCAAGCCAACCCCCTTTCTGGCTCTTCTCAACATACCACCCCCAAGGAAAAAAGGAGGGTGAGTTTTAGGTGCAAGGAGGAGAGCACAATAGGCACCCTGGGACAGACCCAGGGTCTGTGGAGCCTGGTGTCCCCTCTCAGAGTGACCCAAGGAAATAGCAAGCATGGGTGAACCCTCCCCGGTGCTCATGGAGTGCTGCCTGGGCAATTCCCTGAACCTGAAAGGAGCAGAGCATTTCCAGCTCCCCCTTTCCTTGCCCTCCAAATACTTGGAGGAAACTGAGGCAAAGAGCAGGCAGAGACTCACAGACCCCCTCCCGTACACTTCCCCCCACAAGCAAAGGGCATCCCTGGCTGCCACAGCCCCCACCCCACTTTGCTCTTAGGCTCTGCTTTTTCATGATGTTGGTGTTGCCCACTTACGGTCATGGTTGGAAAAGTAACCGTGCTGGTGGCCAGATGAACCTGCGGGGGGGAGACAAGGCAATTATCACTGGGAACGTGTCAAACCCTCACCCTGCACAGCATTGCTTCAGCAGAGAAAAAGTTTACTCAGCTTGCGGAGCAAAACTTGGTCAGGAATGAAAGCACCTCCGCTCTCCCTGTTTGCGCTCCTGCCAGCAGTTCCCCCCTTCCCACCCGCAGCAAGACATGCATGCACAGACGCGCATACGCGTGCTCCCAAAGCGCTGAAAGGAGCCCCGCGCCTCTATGGGAGGCGATGCTTCCAAGAAACACAACCACAGAAAAAGTTACTGAATGAAACAGGCTGCAGCGATCCATTCTGGTTGAACCTAAAAGGGGCTGGGGGTTGATTTGGGGTTATTTTTTTTAATAACTGCAGTCATTGCCTCAATTGCAAAATAGTCCTGGGTCCAAGGAGAGTGAGCAGCAGCCATTGTTCTGGCTGAGCCTCAGGAAGAAGAACCCAGCACCTTCCCAGCGGCTTGTGCATATGCTGAAAAACAAGTTTGTGACAACAAGAGGAGGAATCAAGTCGGGGGGAAGGCCTTTAGCAGCACGGGCACAGCAGCATCTCCTAAACCAGAGTACACTTCAGTGGGGAGGTTCTGTCCCCAGCTCTGCCAGGGCCAGCTTGGGAGCCAGGCCGATTACCTTCCCTTTAGAGATTTTTCTATCTCCAAGTATAAAAGCAGACATGACAACTCCAACTGCCTTTGTAAACCACTCCGGGATCTGTGAAGACCTAATTATTTAAGTCTGTGAACCACAAAGCACTTTCATCTGGAAAGCACAATATATGAGCAAATCAGTATCTGCGTTTTCTTGCATAGAAGGGTAAACCAGGAAAAATGCTAAACAAGCTGAGGAAATAATTGTCTTTGTACCAAAAACGTCCCACAGCACGGGAGGAGGACGACCACTACAGTGGTGTATATTAGTCATGATCAGCACACATAAAGTCATCTTGAAGATACTAACTACAAACAACTGTTACAAGATTTTACAAGTATTTGTTGTACCAGTGTCTAGAAACGTCTCGTTAAAAACAAACAAACAAGATCAGATAATTGCTTTGAATATGGTTTTCGTTAGCTTGGGCTCCTAGATAGTTCTGTGCGTATGCCTGGAAAGCTGAGCAGCAGGCTTGCTTATCATCCTCCCACTCATCTGCACTGGGGGGAATGGGAAATGTTGGTGCATTTACACCAGTGCAGATCTGGAGAAGGCCTGGAGTCACTTAAGACCCTCAAACACTCACTAAACCCCACACAGATTCCTTTGGAGGGCTGATGCTTTAATATTCCTCTAGCTCTTCTGTGTCACTTCAAACTTTAAAGCACACAAGCCAAGTCTGGTCCCACAGTCACAGCGTTGCGTTCCTCCCAAACCTGTCCTTTGAGGGAAGGAAATGGAGACTTGGCTGCTTGTGCGACTCCCAGCAGCTGTTTCCGTAACGTTGGGCAAGCATGGGACATGTGGATGAACAGAAAACTGCCCTAACGGACACCAACCCTATCTTATTTCCTTTTTCTTAAAGAAATTCTGTCTCAGAGGGACTTGCCCCCACGCCCCTCACAGGACTGCCAACATGAGGAATCTTTTCAGCTAGTTTAACCCAAGATTTAGGTTTGAAGTGATGCTCATCCAGCAGGAATGTGGTAAATGAGATCAGGGATCCAAGGGAATGTCCCCATAAAGTCCCACCATGCTCAGATGAGCAACCACAGCATGAGCTGCACCACTCATATTGCTTCTAGTCCCATCAGCTCAAGCACTGGGAGCTGCAAGGCAATGCCTGCCACTGGGAAATCCTGTAGGGAGAAGGTGGTGGCCATGCCGCAGCCTTTCCTGCAAGCGTTACCAGGGCCAGCTGGCTCCAAGCTAGGCCAGCATGTACTTCCACCTCTTCTCTGGCTGCAGAGGAGAGCAGGCAAGAGGGGCTCTGGGACACAGCCCAAGCCAGGGCAGCAACCTGGCTGAATCAGAGCGTTGCCTTAAGTGCAAAGACAGAAAACACGGCGCTTATTGAGTGAGACTTTCCTGTTGCATGGCCAGGGCCAGTTTTGCTTCTGTGAGCAGCAGTTGCAACCTCCCAGACAAACGCAGCAGGAGCCAGACAGGGGAGTCCCAGCCTCCCACAGAAGCCTCTCTCCAGATACGCCAGCTCCTGATGCAGATCTGACGGGTTTCTGGTACCTCTTGCTATGGGTAACAAACCTGTCTTAAGCCACAGCAGCGCTCTGCTTCAGAGAAGACAAGTCAAAACCACTCCTTGTCTTTGCTGCAGCAGGCATGTGATTGCAAGTGAGGACTGGGATGCAGCTCTAGCACCTTCCCCACCTCCCCAGGCCAGCCAGCTAGGGGAACTCCTGTCCTTCACCTTCAGAGAGCAGGTAGAGCAAAGCTCAGTTCCCCAGGTCAGCTGCCAGCCCACAGCATCACAGGCAAGTCCCAAAGAGCCCAGAAATGAGTTACCCTGGACCACAGCAGCTGCCCTCCATATCAGGGAAGGGCACATCAGATGCAAGAGGAGTGGAGAGAAGCAAAAGCTGAGCTTCACACTTTTTAAAACCCTAAGGTCCCAAAGCAACACATAAAAGAAAATTAAGGCCAGGTCAAGCCTTCATCAAGATGCTGGAGGCTACAAGGCCACAGAGTGTTTGTCTTGTGCAGTCGCGGCTGAAACTCTCAGGTGAGGAGTTCTCCTGGAGCATCCCCTTTAACCTGAGACTGTCATTGCAGCCAGAACCCCAAAGAGCTCTATCAATGCAGCACTCTGTTTCGTGATTGTACTCACTGAAAGGAGGAGGAGAAAATTAATCCAGTCCCTCAGTGCCTTAGCAGGTTTGAGGATTTAACATACAAGCAACCAAGTGCCTCCTGCATGAGATTTCCGGGAATGGGTGGTCACAGAAAATGGCTACGAGATATGTCACAGGCAGTTCAAAAGCCACTGTGGTGCCGAAAGCCTTGCATCGCTACAGAGCACTCAAACTAGCCATAACAAAATTCTCAGAACCACAGAGTTTTACACTATTAACAGAATAATATCATAACCACTACGCAATAAATTTTCTTTCGTTATTCCACCATTAACAGCAACTACAAACCACCAAGTACTGCTTCTCCTTTGAGGAGCAGATAAAAATTCCAGTTTAGTCCTTTCCAGTTAAAATTAGATAAATGTTTTATGCCTTCTGCAAGAACTGCAGAGTCGACAGAAATACCAAGGGCCAAATCCAGAGGAATCCTGTCAGTAACTCAAGATCCAGCTAGAGTTCGACGGCACCCACAGCGCAGCTCAGGAGGTTTCTCCCTTCGCGCAACAGCGCTAGGTCAAGACCAATGACATCGAAAAAAATGTTTACAAGGTCTTTTCTGTAACAGCAACAAGAAAGAGAAAACTAAGTCACAAGAATTACAAAAGAAAGGCCAATCAAAGGTAGAAATGTATTCCACAGCCCTGCGCAGGGAATCCATTCCTGGACCGTTGCCTAAAGCTCTGCATCCGCCTCGTGCTGGCTCAACCCTCGCCGCTCTTGGCAGGTGAGATAGAAAATTGGTTATAAAATGAGCCCTATATTTTATAAGTTTCATAAACATTTTTTTAAAAAAACTAGAATATGAGGTATTCTCCAAGATCCTGTGCCAGACAGTAATGTGGTCTAACTTGGAAACAGAGTTACCACCTGTTCGTGGCAACTACTCTTTTAATCTTAATTTCTGTTTTATGAGCTGACCAACGCTATTTTATTAGCTGACAATTAGTTTAGGTTGATTTAATTAAACAGACTTGATTACATTCCCTCTTTCTTCGAGAGCAAACTTTCTGCAAGACCAGGGGTTTGAACAACTTGGGCCCTGTATCAATAAAGCTGTATTCCAGACCTTCTTGTCAAAAATGAGCAAGCGACAATTCAGGTAAATACATGTCCGTGGACGCAGAGACATCCTCGGTACGTGTGAAAAAGAAAAGCGCAGGCTCTGGCTTCCTGGCTAAAAACAGAGCTGATAGTTGGGCACCAGGTAGCACTACTACTTCAGCTGAACTGGTTTAAGTTGTTGCCACCTCTGTTTTAAAAATGAGTGTGTCTGCACCTCGCAGATGGACAAAATACCAGATAGGAAAGAGAGGTGAAAAATAACCCAATCTGAAAAAAAAATCTCATTTATTATTTTTCAGGGAGATCAATTCCTTAAACCACGTGGCTGCAGAGATGCTCGAGTCAGGGAAACAGAATGGGCAGGCAGGGGTGGGAGGAACAGCGGGCACGGCGAAGGGAGGCAATTTTAAATGCCACTGGACAGTGCCTCATCTAACGAAATGCAGAGACGAAGACACAGCCGCTGTCTGCCAGTATCAGACAGCACTCTTCCAGTCAGTACTTGAGATAAAGCTCCAAGTTGATGACAAAAATCTGTTGACATCAATAGGCCAATAGAAGGTCATCTGTATCTTGAGCAGATGCCTCTATCATAGATGTTGCACACTGGGCAAGGAAAGCTGTTCTGTGTTTGTACTTTCACTTTGGTCTACAGTGAAAAAGATAGCCTAGGGTAGACATCTCAGCTTTAACGTGTCACTGGATTTGTTTTCATTTGCTGTTGTAACTGTTTTCTTCTTCTCCTCCCCTTCTTCTCCCTTAATTTTTTTTTTTTTACTTTTTTAGGGCTATACCAAGGAAGTCCTGACTGGGCAAACGCCTCAAGCTCAGCACAGGTAGGTGCTTAAACTGTGAGGTATCAGTCAGACTGAGAAGAGATAGCATTCATCCAGATAGGTTGTATAGATATTTATATTTGGCTCATTTTAAAGATTCAAAGCAATAACTGGCAACCTCAAGCACAAATCCAGGCTGGGCAGAGAATGGATTGAGGGCAGCCCTGAGGAGAAGGACTTGGGGGTGCTGGTGGACGAGAAGCTCAACACAAGCTGACAATGCACACTTGCAGCCCCAGAAAGCCAACCACATCCTGGGCTGCATCAAGAGCAGCGTGCCCAGCAGGTCAAAGGAAGGGATTGTCCCTCTCTACTCCACTGTCATGAGACCCTGCCTGCAGTACTGCGTCCAGCTCTGGAGCCCCCAACATCAGAAGGACGTGGACCAGTTGGAGTGAGTCCAGAGGAGGCCACGAAGATGATCAGAGAGCTGGAGCACCTCTCCTGTGAGGCCAGGCTGAGAGAGCTGGGGCTGTTCAGCCTGGAGAAGAGGAGGCTCTGGGGAGACCTGAGAGCAGCCTTCTAGTACCTAAAGGGGGCCTACAAGAAAACTGAGGAGGGACTTTTGACAAGGGCAGGTAGTGATAGAACAAGGGGTAATAGTTTTAAACTGGAAGAGAGTAGATTTAGATTAGACATAGGGAAGAAATTCTTGACGGTGAGGGTGAGGAGACATCGGGTAGATTGTGCAGAGAAGATGTGGATGCCCCATCCCTGGACGTGTTCATGGCCAGGCTGGATGGGGCTCTGAGCAACCTGGTGTAGTGGAAGGTGTCCCTGCCCATGGCAAGGTGGTTGGAACCAGATAATCTTTAAGGTCCCTTCCAACCCAAACCATTCCATAATTCTATGATAAGTGACCAACGTCAGCAACTTTAATAGCCTCTTGAGTACTGGCCCTTACCAAGCTGTGCTTCAGCAGAACGTTCAAGGATTAACTTTCTCATGTCACAGTTTCACAAGTCCTATTCTGCAATACAGCAGAATTAACAGTAGTTAATTGCATCTGCAGAGCCTGCAGTAGAGGTTGTGGCAACAACTCAGCCCTGGAGGATGGATGAAAATGACTGTAACAGTAGGAGCCGTTTGAGTGCAGTTAAGTATAGACAATGTTGTAGTCAAGCGGCTGTTTTTCAAGACATATGTTGCCTTTGACACTGACAGAGCCTTGAAAAGTGAACCACCACCATTAGTTATAACTCCCTGGCAACAAAAGCTCTAATAATTCTGACTAATTGTCACGGAAAGTTACCCTGATTGCAAATTTGACAGTTATAAAAATCTAATTTTGGAATTCCAAACGGGCCAGGAACATAATTAGGCTTTACATTTTAACACCCTCTTGATCAATGGTGGGGTAATGGAGACCCTTCCAAGAGCTTTGTTTTGAAATGAATGGCGCCATATTGATGAAACAACTTGGACACAAACCAGAAATTAAATTGAAAGTTTAAACAATGCAGCTGTATTTTATCATCCTGTATTGTCAAGCCTTAACAAAAATAGCTCCTAAACAGAGCCACATGTTTTGCCTGTTGCCCAAAAACTGAAGGTGAATTTTAAAACCTTTTCCTAAACTGCAGGATGCCAAGATTTTTCAGCTAGAAGTTATTATTAGGACACAACAGTATTTCATATAAGTCTTGACAATGGTTTTGTATGGTTTCTGTAAAAGCAACTTCATTTTTTAAATCAGATATGGCTTAGACAAGTGATGCTTTAAAAAAAAATGGAACCTCTGTCGTGTATTTCTTCTTGTTCTGTACACATGTGGTACCAGCAAAAACAAAATCTCATTATAATCAATAGAGGGAGCATAAGCAGGATTCCCCCCTCATCCAAGGTAGCATTAATGAACATCGTCAACTGCCTCCTGATCCCAGGACCCGGAGACAGATCTAACGGGAGTCTATCACGTGTTTCAGTGCCACTGAGAAAACTGGAGTCAACTCTTACTTTGAGAGTTCTCTCTTGCCTTTGAGGATTAAGATAGGATGGAAAAGACACTTGTTAGTTACAATACACCGAGAACCAGATCTTTGATAATTCTAGCAAATTGGTCAAGATATGGGAGAGAGAAAATGTCTAACAAGACTTAGTCTATTGCATATCCAAGGCTGGATTTGCACAGCTGGAAAATCAGGAAAAAAGCTCTGTTTTTTGGCTTGTCATCTGTTCAAATAGCCTAGAGGATTTCAGGGAGTGCAACTCATACAAATTAAATGGGATTCTACCACATTTATTTAGTGGAGTGCAGTATTTAAGATTGCAAGATTCAATTCCACTTTGAACAAAAATTTGCTGAAAACCAAATAGCATGCTAAGTTCGACCAGCCTTTCCCATAAAAGTTTAAGTGTTCAACCTCAGTTTTGAATCCCTGTAATCCCAGAATTAGGACAGAAAAAAAGCTCCAGGATTGTAACCCTCCAGCTGAATAGGTTCAACGGCTCAACCCTCACATATGCTAAAGGAATGAGGCATTTTAATTGGATCTATCGGGAAGCTTACAGAGGGATGCAGGAAACTTTCATCTCAGTCCACCAGATGAAGGAAGGGAGATGAGACAAAGACATAAAAAAGCTGGGAACAAAGAAGTCCATGCGGTGCATCCCAGCCTCTCTCATGCTGGCTAAACATGTCCATCAGATCCTGAGGTCAGGCTAAAACCTCTGACAACAACGGGCCCTAAGTCTGAGCATCTTTTATCTTCCTCTGTGATACAGGCTTTCCCATAGCACAAGAAACAACTTAATGGGACAATTTCCATGGAGTTTCACCCATCACCCATTTGACTGGCATGCTCCCACATACAAACCGCTCCTGCTTTATAGTGCTATGAGTTGGACACCGTCTGCCTCCCAGTACGACAGCACTGAAAATACAGCATGTTAGGAAGGGGTGTGGGCCGGCTGTTATCCTGAGGTAACAAGCAGGTAACCCCACCAGCAGTTCGTTGCGCCCACGTTGGCTGACCAGGCTACACACAGTGCTGTTCTGGCAGGCAGAACGACACAGGCACGCAGGTTTCAGGCAATCTCTCTGCGTGGGATGGTGCGAACACACAGACGTAACAGCCATCCCAAGCTCACTCAGCATTGCTAACACAGCGCTGCATCGCATGGTGACAGTGGGAATACACCACAGTCCAAGCCAGGCATGCAAATTGGGCAGGGATGCTCAACTCTCTGGAGATATCCCTGTTTCTCCTTCTTCCTTCTCCACCTGCCCCTCCCTCCAAAGGGGAGCCTGGATGACTGGTGTAAAGGAGTGCTAGACGCACAGGTAGACAGGCAGACAGATGAACTTCAGTGAGATGAATATCTTTCTTCATATTTCAGAACATTGTTTACTAAACGTGGACGTGGTACGCCCTTTCCTTGCACGTATCAGGGATATTAAGTGTATCATGGACGCTGACAGACTCACTGTAGTAACAGAGGTCATACGTGCTCCTTGGGCAGACCATGAGAAACGCTCTTTTTACTCAGCTTTTTACCCAATATATTACTGCAGTGCAAATTCTCGTGTTCATTAAATGCTGCCCAAATGTCGGGATGAGGT
This sequence comes from Chlamydotis macqueenii, assembly GCF_036417535.1. Classification (NCBI taxonomy): domain Eukaryota; kingdom Metazoa; phylum Chordata; class Aves; order Otidiformes; family Otididae; genus Chlamydotis; species Chlamydotis macqueenii. The sequence goes on from NC_141574.1 coordinate 8,441,107, forward strand.
TTATAATGAGGTTGCTACTCCCATTCATCTGCCACTGTTCAATATCTCACAGGCATTTTATCTCTCTTAGCAGACTAACAAGACTGTACAAAGAAGCAAGATAAACACCAGCCAAGTAACATAGATGTTATAGCCCAGTATGTGAATACAGACTTTGACAGGACACCACACTTTACAGGACAGTGCTTTGCTAAAGTGGCTAAAAGGGCTCAGAAGAGGAACCACCTACCTGTACTGCTCTGTGCTGTGGCAAGTTTTCTCTACAGTCCTTTAATGGCTAATGAACATCCAACAACGCTTGATAAAAACAGTGTCTGCTACTGATCAAGTACTGGTTGCTTTGCATCACACTTGAATCTAACAGGAAGAAATGTCCGAGAAGATGTATTGTCTAAATTCAATGTTTTATCAAAACCAGATGAGCACACATAGCCCGAGGTCCTGGGTGAAAGCCAAAACATACAAGCAGGAAACTGCAAGTGGGTAAAATGTGACACTTGAATAGAAGAGGTAGTTACCTTTGTGCCAAAAACAAAAGCATTTTTACCATGATGGTACGGTGTATCTGGAACACTTCTGCCTCCTGAAACAGAACACTGCGGTTGCTGCAAAGCCTCTTCATGTTAGGCTCTGCTGAATGGAAATCTAAGCTCAGACCACCTCTGGATGATGTACTGCAGTGCCTTTTCTTTTACACATTCATCTACACAGATGCTTATACATGTGCACATACCCTTGTACCTGTGCCGAGAGGAAAGCTGCTTCCATCACAGCTATTTTTACTCTCTTTGGTCTACCTACTGAGAAGCTTTCTGAACAATTTCCTTCCTGCTATGGCCTTGAGCTTCATTGAAGAACCTTGTCCAGTGTTCTCCTCAAAGACATGCCCTTATGGCAGAGAATAAGCAAGACAAAACTGCCAGTGGTTTAGCCCTGACTTTCCAAAGGCAACCCACATCCCTCTGCCTAAGTCTCTTTGGTTTTCACTAAAGCCAACTTTGGAGTCATCAAGATGTGGAGAGATGGAGCTGTGTTTAAGCTGGAATGGATGTGTCCTTTCTGATGCAAAGCCCTAGCTTCTTCTACAGTTTCATTAGGTCCCAGCTGCTAAGGAAACAAGAGTTCAGTGGTGCTTCCTGAACCCACATTTAACTCCCAGGACAGCCAACTCAAAGTACCAGTTGGCTTGTGGACTGCAGATACCCGCCACACGTACTTAAGCAAGAAAAGTCTAAACCATCTGTGACAAGAACATGAGGGGAATATAAGGCACTAAACCACCATCAAGCTATGCTAGCACATTTTTTATGTGCTAAATCGTTTTTTTCAACTAACGTCTAGCAAGAAAACATATATTGAGTGAGTTTGTCACATTCCTGGTAAAGCACAATCCACCACTGCCCACTGAAAAAAATGCTGCAAGGCAACAGGAAATGTCTCCAAGTGCCCACAAATTCCTCATTCCTCAACCCCCAACACGTACAGCACCACCCCAGCAGTATCCGTCTAGCCCTGTAAAACCTATCTTTGTTCTGCACTCCGAAACCAGCAGAAGAGGCATGCTGGTTCCTGGTGATTTTAAGCTGTCTGACCAGTCAGGGTTAGAGAGGCTCATGGAAAAGTCACTGCCCCATCCACTGCCATATAGCAAAGGCCACAGTTCCCTCGATAACATCCCCTCTTCCCCACACTGCTTAGAAGTAACATAGCTGTTGGAAAGAACTGGAAAATAGTTTTTAAGGTTCATTAAAGTATTTCAAAAAGTCACTTTGATTTAAAAACCCACCTTAATAAAGCCATATTTATAGTTTCTTTCCACAGTCTTCATCCATTTATACAGCTGCAGTTCCTCTAAAAGACAGTTCAAAGAAATGCAGCTCCAGGCACCCAGTCAGAGCCTAAAAATCAACTGCTAAGTTGCCCAAGATTTTACTAATAAAATTCGTCTTCAGCAATATAAATTGAAAAGTCAAACCAGAAACCTGCTCAAACTCTACTGCAGTGGGTTTTTCAATCTGCAGCTCAACTCCGTGAAAAAAAAGGTGTTCCCTGTGACCCCAGATTGCTGGAGGGAGATAAGGAAAGAAACATGGTAAGGAGGTGCTGAAATTTCTTAGAAATCTGACCGTACCCTGGGGTATTTTCATCTGCTCAGAGAAAGAGGCACTCCATTCCTGATTTGGAGATCAGAGTAGACATTTGATGACTTCTAGGAGAACAGGTCAACTTGCAGCCGTCTCCTTTCCTGGCCTCTTACAAAAGGCCGTTCTCCAAGTGAAAGCTCTCACACAAGCCCTCTTTTTCCAAAGAAAAGAGATTTCACCTCCTCCTTACTGAGGTACAAGATATCCCAAGAAGACAGCAGACACCAAGATCTGCTCTCGTGATGCTGCTCCTGAACACGGCAGTGAGCTTCATGATAGCTGCACGTGAAAAAGCACAAATACATTTTTCCCACTAATTCTTGGGTTACAGCCTTCCTGCTCACCCAGTAAACTACAGGTCAGAATTCAAAACTAGGAATAGTTGAAAAAGTTGGAATTGCCGACCTCATCTAGAAACCAAAAGCAACAAGAGCTTTATGCTCTGTAACTGTATTATGCAACATTAAAATTAAGATAGCATGAAAAAGTGCACAGAAAACTTAAAAGACTATATTTGTTTTCCTACATTGCTACCCTTGAGCTATAGCAGATGCGAAGGATTTACAAGCTGGTTTTGGCATGAAGAAGAAACATTGCACAGAACCTGGGGAAGAAGCAGGCAGCATACAACCTCCTGTTAAGAAAGCTCTCCAAAACCCAGCGCTGCGTTCAAACAAGCAAGTCCTCTCCAGTCCCCACCAGAGCAGGGCAATCAACGTCCGGAACAGCAACACCAGCTCTGATCACATCACACATCCCTCGTTCCACGTTGCAGCCCGCTCTTCCAGTCCTTTGGGACAGCAGCCCCCACGCCGTGAGTGAAGGTGGCACACAGTGCCAGGGGCACGTTCAGCAGGAGGCTTACCCAAAGAAGCACGGTAAAAAGAAGCAGACCTCAAGGCAGATACTCAGCTAATCTCAGAAAAAACCCGTTGGGTAGCCCTGCTCTAGAGAAAATTAAGTCTGGAAGAGAAAAGTTTTCAGCTGTTAGCAATGGTTCCTTACATAAGACACATTTTGCCAAATTGATCGACACAGCACTTCAAGGTCTCCATTATTCCCATGCAAAAAAAGGGAATGTTTTGGGCTGCAGAAGCTGCCGTCTGGCAGGTCCTGCTGTATCTCTGAGTTTGTTCAACCCTTACAAAGGGCCTTGGTCTGGGTGGTCTCTCGGTGCTACTGAAGCATTACCGTTCAATAACAAAGCACCACTTAACTTGCAGTCAGTTACTACACAAGCAAAGTTGCATTTATGGTTGCTTTTTTAAAAAAAAATTAAAAATACAAAAGCTTATTGAAGGGCCAACTGATGACAAACAGGACATGAGTCAAGCGTGTCGTCAGTAAATGGGGACAACCAAATCATTTGGAGCTTGCAATGTCAGACGTTGACTGGACTGAGCAAACACCTGTAAGATGAGCAAGGCTAACGAGAACCGCAGGACAGGGGATATCTAACAGCCAGACATTACATCCTCAAATTCTTTAATTTCAGTTACTATGAAATTCCAGTGCTTCTCTGATAACATCTAGAAGGCAAACATTACCACAGCACAATCTCCAAGGAAGCAAATTTCAAAATTGAAATGACCTTTGAAATATTTGCCTACATCACTTGTGCCAAGAAACTTGGGGCAGTTTCATCTTTCACCATTGCTGATTCTCAACTTTTGGCAAACAGCACACACGTTAGGTCATTAGTATTAGTAGCACTATTTTAAATTAGTGCCCGAGAATCAATTTGTCCTTTGGTACTGAAGGAATTTGAAAGGAAAAAAAAATATTAAAAAAAAACCCCCTCAGAAATTAGACATAGCTAGCTAGCGTGCCTGGCTTCAATCTATAGCTCCTCAGAAATCACAAGCCAGTGGAAGATTAACTCAAAATCATGGGATGGGAATGCATATGGAATTCTCATTCTGCTTACAGGAGGGCAAATTACATTTTTTTATATCTCTGAAGCTCGGCTGATGTTTCAGTCAGTGGCTGAAAGATACCTGCCCAGGCACCTCCTGTTTATGCTCTGATGGGACAGGTTGCTCCATTTACATCATTTGCGTAAGGCAGTGTCCTCGGCTCCTGCTCACTCAGAGTACGTAGGAGAATCCTCTACCTCAATATTAATGCTGTCCGTACTTTTCAAAAGTGAGGACACTCTTCCCTGCTATGTTCCTCGAACAAAAAAATATCACTGACAGGGTTACAGTTCCCTAGGGACACAGACAACTGCCTTCTTATTTCACACCCCTTGGACACATGCATTTAACACCAGACGTCCATGGAATATTTCATTCTATAGAGGGCTACCAATTTCCCTCATCATTTTTCAATTAACAAGGGATTATGTTGCCCATTGGCCAGTTCTGAGCACACTACAAAAAATTTCAGAAGGAAGGTTGCACCGAAGTCACATATCATATGAGAACATTGACACAAACTTTAAATCAATCATATGTGGAACACTTTTTTGGGGTGATCTTCCCCTACATAAACCAAGACGACCTCATATTCAGACAAAGCACAAAACGCTGCCCAAGCTATGACCGCTTTGCTAGCAAAATATAACGTACCACTTCGCCCCCCTTGCCTATACTTGTCCAGCTGTTTTACTTTGTGAACTGGAGTCCAAACGCACAGGCAAACCACAGGATTCTAGATTCACCAATGCACAAGGGGGATTTTCTCTAATAATCCCGTTTATCATTACAGAAGATAGATGTGTGAACGATGATCCCCTAAAGTCCTCCAGGGAGAGCTAAGAGTCTCTAATTCAACAGGCCATTCAGGGGGCTGCACCTGTGGGTCTGAGAAATAGGATTAAGTGCCTTAATGAGAGGAAACTACTTTTTCTTTCTTCCCTTTTAATGAACAGTTCAGAGTTCAGAACGTAGGAAAGGGACAAAATGCCTGAAAACAGTCAACAGTGCATCAAAAACTTCATCTTGAGTTTCTTCAAGCTACTTGCAACCTACATGGCCAGCAACAAATTTCACATCCTCTGTCTCGTATCTTAACCCGAAGGGCTAAGAGGAACAGGTCACGCTTACCTCGCAGAACTCAGGATCTCCTGGCCTGGACAAAACCACACAAAAGGCCAGCAAATATTTTGACACATCCAAGGTGGAACCACACCAATTTACACCAACGCAGGATCCACCCTCTTGCTCAACAGACAAGTCTCCCATTGTGAGCGTATAAAGTTTTATATTAACTGAGTTAATGATGTCATGGCTAGTAACTCTTCCCTCCAGACTTTCAGTTATTTCCCCATGTTTTTCACAGGTCATAAATTGCAATTTCTGCTAACCAGCAGTGGTAACTGTATGAGTTTTTCCCCTTTTCTTTCCCATTCTCACTTTATTCTCTTCCCATAACGAGCTTTAGCTATATGAAAAAATTACATTGATTGTGACTATATGCAAAATGACCATCAATCAAACCCCTGCTAAGTTTAAAAACTAGAAGCTGATAGTAGCCTACAGCACTCTTCACCTTGGGACACCCCTGCATTTTGCAGTTTCTGTATCACAGCTTTGCCCACAGCCTTTTGCAACATTCAAGACCAACAAATCGCTGTGTTAAACTCATAGCAAGAAGCACTCTGACAAGAGCTCTGACAAAAAGAATGTGAAGCATCAAGCAGAAAATCTACTTTCAAATTTTTTTAGCTGGTGCTGAAGGACAAATCACAGTAAGCACCATCAAGTCTAGAAGAGAGGCAACCAATCGCTCAACTTCCCCAAAAAAGTCACCAGTTACGCCACTCTGAGTTCTCAGTAAAAGATCCAGATCAAAGGAGCAAGTTGCTTGAATTCCTCTCTCTCATGGCTTACATTAATTAAGTACTGCTTAATGCAATATGGCGTTTTCAATATTGTATTCTAAAGAAAGTGAAGCAACACTGAAATACTGTTTTCATGGCAAAGTTACCTGGCTATATCAGATATCCTACATGTGTCATCATACAGCTTTAACATATGGGTCATTCTAACCGCGTAAATCAGGACTAACTTCACGGAAGCCAGCAGAATTATGCTGCCATGTAGTCAGACAGGGCTGCTGCCTTCATACCTCAGCTGACTGGAACACTGGACTATGTAACAGAGGAGGCTCTTTTCAAGAGGGGAAGAGGTGAGAAGGAAAAGCAACCTAATAGCATACAAAAGAGTCTACATTTCTTGACTTTGAACTCATTGCCTACTTGCCTGAGCCACAGAAATTACGTCACAAACATGCTGGAGTTGGAAGTGGTCTTCTCTTACGCTTTGTCCTTATAAAGGTGGAAAAAAGTCAGAGCGATGGTGTGGTCTCTGCCAGTCCCACCAGAAACTGCTCTCAATGCCATATTCCTTTCCTATGCTTTACCGCTCTCGCTAGCTAAACAGTCCACAGCATGTAGCATAATTTCTGTTACAGGAAGGAGAAGTTAATGCTACATCTGGAGAAACCAGGGAAGTATCAAGAGATTTCCAACAGCTGACGGCTGCTCTGGAGGAAAATCCAGCTGCTCCTTTCCATGCAGTGACCTGTTAAAGTTGGAACAGCAGATTTCCAAACCAATCTGTAGCCGTGCCTGGAACAATGAAGCATAAATAAATTAAATTCTTATCTCGGAAAAGCTTATGAGTGTCTCACTCTGTATGCAAGCTTTTCAGGAAATGTGGGAGTGGGAGAAAACCTTCCAAAAATTCTGCACTAAAGTCATTTTAGTTTTTGCAGACAGAGAAAGGGCAAAAATGAATAAGAGAATAGCAACCTTTTGTCAGACAGAACAAGCAATACTGTCTGCAGGCGAGCAGGAAGAGTTCTTTAGGTTCTGGAACTCACCTTTTGTTAAAGGCAGCAGGAGTTCAACTGCACACACGTACAGCTATGACTGGCACGGGCTTCCTGTCTGAGCACAATCAGCGATTCCCCTACATAAAAATCCACGGAAGAGTAACAGCACATAGCCTGCATGTATGGTCTCAAAATGATACGTGCACAAAGTAATGCCAGTTCCAGCCCTAAAAGCTTACATTCCCACTGGCCAAGGGAAGCAGCTAGCGGGGAGATGACTTCTGCAACGCACTTGCTCCACAGCAGAGCTGGACTTGCTTAAACTGCAATCCTTTGGCCTGTCCTTTGAAAGGATGCAGCTTCCAAAGAAGTGTTAACGCCTGAAATGTCTTTCAAAGGCTTTCACGTTTCATGCGGACACTGACCGGCAGCAGCTCCTCCAAGGGTTACGGAAAGGGAACGTTACAGCAGGCTTGCAGCAACATTAGGCAGCTACACTTGTTATGTTATGCAAAGATCTCAAAGCAACAAACACCTGGACAAAACCTTTAAGGGGTACTGAAAAATGCTTATAATACGATTATTGGAAACGTATCTACCTGCAGAGCAGAAGAAAACCACAGTTAAGCCTGCTACTTTTACCTGGGGATAAACCACACCGCGTGGAAATGGAGAGCAGGACGTACAGACAAAGAGCAGCTATGACATGAAACAAATGTCTCCTGAATTCAGTCATTTCCCAGGGGAGCAGAAGTTAATCACGTAACATAAAGACCAGGCAACCGCATTTAAAAGCAATGATGCAAACCATTCTTGAAAAATAAAAACTATATTTTTGCCTGTCCTTACATTTTGACATTAAGATCATTATTTCAGTTTGGCCTCTATGTCACCTAAGATAGGAAAAAAAAAAATAAAATCCTCACTATCATAAAACAATACTGCCACAGACACTTGTATTGCAGTTATCTTACAGTTTTGTGAAAATATTTCTCCTAAGAACTCTGTTAAATATCTTCTGCTTTCTTAACTAACCAGAAGTTTCAGCAAAAAGAAAGACCAAAACGTGCAATCTAAAATTCTTAATTCTGGACTACGTTTTCATTTGAAAACTATCAATACTTGGCGGGGGGGGAGGCAATTCAGTAACTTCTTAATTTAGACTAAATGTCAGCTCTCTCCCTTAAAAATGTCAAAGGCAAATGTTCAAACATCCTCCCTAATGCTAATTTTATTAATTCTGTCAGCAATTCTCCAGTATTCAGTATCTCCACCTTAGACAATGAGTCAGGCAGCAAATCAATCCAATTGCCAAAGCTCCGGAGGGAAAGAAACAACAGAGGAAGCAGGCCAAAGAGATGGCTGATAACAGATATTTAGTCTTTATGTGGGACAAATACTTTGCTACTTCCTCACACTCCTTTTGCTCTGTTACGCTGGGGGCACAGAGCGTTGTGGTTTAAATGCCTAAATATAGCCATTTAGATTACACTGCTAAGAATTTTTATATGGGAAGAATTCCTGCCTTCCGCTCCCCGAGTGGATTCACGGCTGACTCACAGGACATCTCACCAAGTCTGGGGTCTGTGACTTTCCCAGATGGAAGAAGTTATGGGGTACGATGAGTAAACCTGAGAGCTAGGTCAGGTAATGTCAGGCTGCTTGAGCTTTTTTCCTCCCACAGCCCATTGAACACAAGCATACTTCTATGACCACACCTGCAGGTCCCCATTATAGCGAAGAGCCGTTCCATACTCATCAAAATTCAACAGTTTCTTGACAGAGTCACACTGAGGAAGATTACAGCTGAGAGCACAGGAGTCACTTGTTGATCAAGCTACTGAAAAAAACTTGACCATGAAAACTGAGTTTATCCCTTCGCTCCTGTTAGTAGAAAATAAACCACACAATGGTGTTTATGTCGTTGACAAGGAAAACTCGCTCAGCAACCCAAGGCCTTTAGAGCCATTCCTGACGGTTTTGATTTTACCAGCTTGGCAGGACATGATGGCACATACTCACACTCTGTTCCTCCCAGACAGACATATTTCCTCTGCAGCACTGATGCTTGCAAGGCATCAGGGCCTGCCTACATTGCAAGTGAAGGATTTACTTGCCCTACTTCAGGCACTTGAAAGTTAAACATTTAAGTCCAAGCTAGTCACCTGGGCCTCTCTTCACGCTCAAATGCAAAGAGTGGATGACTCACGTTGCTCTGACAGACCTCCACGCTAGTTCACACAGCCTGCAGGAGCCTATTTTTCTGCATTGACTGTGTGGGGAGGGTAGTGTAACTCCAGCTTTCAGATTTCCACCCAAGGAGCTCACAGCCATACATGATATACGTTAACCTTTGCTTTTTATGTTCATTGCTACCAACTTTTTATTCATGCCTCCAGCACATAAAAGATTTTCAGCTCTTAAAATGAACAAGCAGCTAGGATTTCCAGTGTAACATTAATGAAAAATGCAATACAGAGAGCTTGAGACCTGCTGGGCACCAAAAGGCTAATAAACATAGCTGCATTTTCTTGCCAGCGTTATTTTTCCTGCTTGGTTATGTTTAGTTGAGGGACTAACGAGAAGCTTCTCCATATGCCTGCACGTGGAGGTTTTATTTCCTTTTCATGTGGGAACGGGGCTCACGTTTGATTTGCGCTGACCCTTCTTCCCACACAATGCCAGATCTCTATCGCCTTGGCTGCGGGCCATGCGTTGCGGTTTGAAACGTGGTCCCTCAGGTAATTATCTGAGGAACACTTACATGGAAATCGATGGTACAAACTCACAGCTGTCAGCCTGCGCTCTGAGCTTGGCTAAGCCAGAAAGAGATTCAAAGAGAAAAGTCAGCTTCTAAACATAAATTAAGAGTTGGTTTTGGGTCGGCTTTTTTTTCCCCCTTCTTCCTTATGGATTTTGAAGAGGCAGAAGTGAGGGAAAGGTGAAAAGTGGTTTTTCTTAGTGGGACAAACCTTAGATCCCTCAAGATGTCTGAAAATTTTGATCAAATTACTTTGTGCGTTCAGCTGTTATCATGCAGGACTGGGCACTCTTTCAAAGGGAAATTGCACAGAGGCTAAAGCACACACTCATTGGCACAAAAGAGCAAGTCATCTGTTAAAAGTATTTGGAATTCTTTGAGAAAGTCAAAATGTTTTACACCAGTTTTTGTGTTAAAGTGCTACAGTAAAAAAAAAAAAATCCAGCAAACACAAAATGCAAAACTAATAGGTAGGATATCCGCTGATTCACTACGTTATTTCTTAGCTGGGCCTCCACTACACATAAACCTAGGGCTTTCTCTTGCCACACTTGGGCTGAATTCATTCAGAGCCCTTAAGACCCTTTTTCCAGTTTCTTAGGTTCTTTTATACTTTCTTCCGGGGAAACAAACCAAACAATTGTACATACTCACTCAGCTGGGAGGCTGAGCTTCTGGGGATGATCAAGGTCGTGCTCCAAGATAAAAAACGAAAAAGTTTCCCTATTTTCAGAGAGGTTTGATGACGAACATATAATCCAAAGGACAAAATCTTGTTAATTCTTCACTTATCAAGGTGATTTCTAAGTTTCTGATTACCTGAGCCACAGTATCTTGAGAATATTTCAAGAGTCTTCTGGTGAGCCACTGGCGAACATGTTCAAGAATTTTTGGAGGACATGTGAGACCAGGAGTCTGGGCAGAGGGGAAGTGTGATGCTTATCTTTAAAAAGGGAAAACAGAAGCCAGCCATTTTTCTGTCAATGCCCAGAAAAGCGCAGCAGGACATAACCAGACTATAAGCACCTGGAAGATAACAATCACATCACTTAACAGCCAACATATATCTGTCGAGAACAAATCATGTCAAACTAATCTAATTTCCTTCCATGATGAAATACCAGGCCCCTTGAGGACAGGGTCAAAATAGGAGTTTGCACATATCTTGATTTTGGTATGGCTTTAGTCCTAGATTTTTTGTGACATTTTTTAAGGCAATTAAGGATTCAGAGTCTGCATGAGTCTACTATAGGGGACATGGGCAAACTGATCATGGAATCACACAGCAGCTATCAAAGTTTCCCCGTCAACGTGAAAGGACGTATTTAATGAGGCTCCATAGGGCTCCACCTCAATTCAGGTTCTGCTCTGTGTTGTAGGAACAGTGAAAAGAAAGAAAAAACTCTAATACAAAATGGAAAACTTGTACAAATAGAATAATTAATGAGCAAATGCTTATGTTTGTATTGAACAAAACAATACAGCAAGAAAGAATCCATAGCATAATCTGAGGCAAAAATGCAGATTTTTAAGTTGCAGAAGTTGCCCGAATAAAGAGAATGACTTCCAAAATCCGCAAGAATTACAAATTAGACCATCTTCACAGGATGAAGAACGCCTGGACAAGCACTGGTTCTGAAGGAAAGATCCTTACATTCTACAGAATGCCAGTTAAACTTCAGACACCAGTACCACGCTATCGTGACCAACGTGAGCCCCACACAGGGCTGGGACGATGGGCACACAGACAGCAAAAAGAAGGGCTCTGCTGTCCTAGGCACAGATAAAGCCCCAGCTATACACAGCTCCAGATATTTCATGTCAGAACCAGAAAATAATTCATTTTAGCGTCTGTCTAGAGAGATACCACTGCAGCAACAGCAAGCAGGGACCCCAGCAGCGTTGCGTCGCTTACTCTGAAGCCTACTGAAAAACGTATCCCTTAGATCTCCAGCAGTCCTATCCTTGACTGTTGTCTACTCGGACCCTCATCTACTTACTGCCTTTCCACCAGTGAACTAGGAATGCAAACGTGGTTCTGGAGCAGAATGGGGAGCGCTAGATGATGTCTCCCCTTACTCATTGCTCCAGGCTGGAGAAGCACGGGCAGGCATCTCATCGGCCTGCACATCCCAAAGGAAGCCACATCAATACAGAGCTTCCTGACAGCTCCTGGCCTCTCTCTGGAATGTGTTTAATTTAAAAGAGAAAAAGAGGGAAAGAGGTGGGAGCAGGGGGAGAAGAAAGGAAGAAAGATTCCAGGCCTAAGATTTATGGAGAGCCAGGTCAGTGGGAAGAGGGAATTAATAACTCAGGGTTATGGGGTTTCGTGTGCGGATGATAACTGGGCTTCACTTGGAAATTCACAAGATATAACTGGTAACAAGGGACAAACACAAAGCAACGAAACCCCATCTGTGTGGATGGATCCAAAACCGATAATCACTGGTACACCAGTGCATACGTGTTCTTTCTCCCTGTTTCTTTTTCTTTTTTCAAGCTCAAAGAGATGAGCTTGAATTTGTTTGGGAGTTGGGGGTGTAATTTGCTTCTTCCAGTATTTTCCAACAGCAGATCTGGGAAGAAGCGGAGACTACCCCTAGTTCTAGATGAATTGTTAGTTCTTCAAGTGATCAAAACTGAAGCAATAAAAAGGGCTTCAAATAACAATTACATGCACTAATAGCAACAAACAAACAATTCGTATCACCTCTATATCCACGTTCCCAAATGTTAATTTCAAATAGGAACTTAAGAGCCAGAGTGAAACCTCCGCCTCCTGTTATTGCAGTAGATTGAGCTAAATAAATGCAGAGCTAAAAGAAGCATTACTATCTCTTGTAGACTGATGCCTCCCATCCATGCAGCTCCCAGCCCTGGCCAGAACTGGTCCATCACCTGCAATATCAGAGCTCTCCATTTCAGATTTCACAGTCTGCAGGCATTTACTTCTGTTTGGAAACTGCTCTCATCAGCCACCTATTTCCACTAAAGAGCTAACACCTTCCTGCAATCTGAAACATTAGAGGATAGCAAGTCCAGCGGGTTTAATCCCACGTTGTGGCCACTGAGTCTCTGGCCAGGCTGAAGCCTGCGCCACAGCTTAGGGGGTGAACTCTCAGACCTCTATAAATTGCTCACAAGGAATGCAAGGGAGTTACAGTCACTACTGACTATAAATCAATTAGATGATCTAATTTCTGCCACAGATACGGAGTGCTATAAAGTTACAAACAAAAAGGTGCAGGAATGCCTTCTCATTTTTAGAGCAAACAGAAGGCATGGATAAATCAGCCCTTTCAGTGTTTCTGCTCCGCATGAACAGAGCACACAGGGCAACAGCTTCACATTTCATAGTATGAGTACTTGTAGGTTTGGGGGTTTTTGAACTAATTAAAAACCCACTGAAACACAGGAACGCATTCAATCATTTTGAAACCATTTCACCAACTGTTACCACCCTGAAGAACGTTCCATCAACCAGAGCAGACCTGACACCAAGAAAGCATTTATTTCCCTCCTCCTCTTTCTTTTCCTCTTTCTGGAGATAAGCATTACAGGCTGAGCCGGCCACAGGAAGGAGAGACGTTCAGACTCTTTAATTAGTGAAACACCAGACTTTTTCTTAAACTCTGTTACGGAGGAGTCTCGTGTTTGAACATGATGAGGACCGCGTATTCTTGCTGAACCTGGGAACTCTCAGGTGGCCTGTGCCTTTCATTAAAGAGTCTCGGCACTCTTTGACTCAGAGCTAAAAGCTCACATTACTTGAAGATGACCTCAACTGAAGCATCATCTGCTGGGTTCGTTAGCAGCTGTCAGGCACCCTGCTCACAAAGCTGACATTTAGTATTCCATTGTAGTTTTTATTAATTATATCCCACAAAAGGTACAATAGCATCCTGTACCCCAGAGCCAAACACTAGAGAATCCATGTCAAGAGACAGTCCAGCACAGATATCAGGCATGGTAAAGACAACAGATATCTGCCTGTGCTTTTTTTTTTTTAAGTTCTTTATGACAAAAAGAAACTCTGTTACAAAGAATTTAAAAAAAAAGGCAGCATGGTTTTACAGCTTGGTCTGTTGTAAGTCAGAAAGGAATCACATTAAGAACAAAGAGCTTAGTTTATTATCTCTTAATTTATTATCTTTGTTTCTATGAATCTCACAGCCCTAGTATCTGAACAACCTATAAATACTACCCTCTCAATTCCCTGTGAAACAGGAACACGCAATCCCCATTTTATGTACAGGGAAACAAAACGCCTTGACCAAGATCATAGAATCTATGGCAGAAAACTGCTCTTTCGTACAGCGTGCAGTTAAGCTGTGTAACAGCTTGCCACGGATGTTGCACTTGACTAAGTTTTCCATAGATTCAAAAAGGGTTGGACCAAGTCACAGAAAGATCCACTGAGGGCTACAAAATGGAAAGAAATTAGCTCACAGCTGAGGATACGCCTGAGACATCGCTCGCTGGATGCAGGCTGGCAGAATAGTCAGAAGTATTACTACACACTTCCCTTTTCACTCACACTTTTCCACAGGCTAGACAAATATTTGACCTGATTCAATGTGACCAATATGATCCCTGCATCTCCATACTTCATCTGCTATCCTTAACTTCCGAGATAAGGATAATTGATAAGGAATTTCAGTTCTTTATCACAAACTTCTGAAAAACAGAAATGCTTGACATGGTTCTTGTTTAACCCACCTAGGATTCTCTTACAGAAATCAGAGCATGGAAGTTGCCAACATAAAGAGAAAGGAGAGAGGGATAAGATGAGCCCTCATCTCATCAAAAAGCAACCATTGCACCTCACCACCGACCTCTTGGACCTTCACAGGAAGGTTCCTAAAACATGCAGCCTTTGAGGAGACAGCTGCTAAGGATTTTGCAGCAAGTAAATCCCATTTTAATTCTATCATGATTTTCCTGCTCTTTGGGATAAAGAAGACAGACAGAGGGATCAAGGAAAGAGTACCTGGAAAGTGTCTGCTCTAGCAGGAGTAAGCCCCTGCTGCTTTCTCTAGCCCATAATGCTAGGGGCTGAGTGCCAAGTGGCATCGTGTCAACTCCTCGTTGTAGGCACCTGGTGGAAGCTCCACAAGCAGCTGCTCCAGGAGGATGGGCTTGAGGACCGTAAGGGATTGGGACTGTGGCCAAGCCTTAACATTGCAATGCTGCCTTTGATCTGTTTCAACAGTGCTTTCGAGACAGCAGATGATGCCTGGAACAGACCTCTCTTTGCCTATGAACAAAGTGACCCAATCTCAAAATTTATACATACGTTCTGCAGCGATTCAGACTGAGGGGAGACACCCAAGATTTAGCATCCAGCAAAAAGAACTTGCTGTAAGGCTGAGGGATGAACTTGCTCAGGAAGGAAACATGAAAACACCACAAACACAAGTTACTGTGTTTACTGTGTTACTGTGTTTACAAGTTACTGGAGGAAGAAAGCTGCGCTCAGTGAGTAAGGACGGTATCCCCTGAGCACAGGGAGAGCAACTGCAGGGAGAAGGGTCAGGCCAACACCCATTGACCAGTATATACGAGACACAGCCAGCTGAAATCTTCTAGCTGCTGCAGAAAGTCAAGCTGAGGCACAGTGATGCTGACTAGTGCTGAGAGTAAGAAAACTGCAGTTCAGCTGAATAAAACAGGATTTGTGGATGGCCAAAAGCACACACAAACACACAGGCGACACAACAATTCCTAATACAGCAGGGATGCATCACCAATTGCAGAGTCAGGATGGACAATTAGATGTAGGTTCACCTAATAGATAAATATGCTTTTACTATTTACTGTCTCTTTACTATTGTGGAGCTTTGCTGCACCTCAGATTGCCTCAGAAGAGGAAACTGAGATAGAAACAGTGGTATTACAGCGCTCCTGGTTAGAGGCAGCCAAGGACTTTGCTGACTGAAGTTGCAATCACAGTTATTTCGCATACCGGTGGCACCCTCCACCTGAACACCCCATGACCACAAGCAGAGGGATTTGCAGCAGGTTGCTCGTGGCCACAGCAGCAACACTTCCAAAACCAGGTGCACAGAGGCTGGCAAACATATATGTGACCTGGCTAAGAAGAGACTATGAATTTGAAAATTATCTGGACAAGTCCAGATGAAGGTCACTATGGGGAGATTCCTTGTGCAATTACTGAAGTTCCTGGTGGTAACAGCAGAGACAACTACCAGCTGAGCCGTGCACAAACTGCGGCAGCTGCCGAGAACAAGGCTTTCAAAGACATCAGTAGCTTTAACAGCTTCTGGATGACCCCATGAGTTATTAGGCTAATCCACACTCTTTCCTAAACTGGTAAGAAAAAGAAACGCAGCCCAACAAGGAAGGCTTGAAAGCTTGGTTGAGGGAAAACACATTACAGTTTGCTGCAGGTAAGGGATTACCAGTCTTTCAGGGAGGCCTTGTGGGATTTCCAGAAAATTTTACTGCAGCAACAAGAAACGATCCAGTTTCAGTAGGAAAGGCTACAGCTACACAGGAGATTGATCCTGCGTGTGTTTAGTCTTCAAAGGTTCAGTAATTTCAGCCACTTGGCTAGGCTTTCCTGCTCACGTTGTTTATCTTAAATGATTGTTTGGAGATGCATCCAAAAGAGAAAAAAAAAAAAAACAGAAACAAAGAGAGCAGGTCCAGCATAGACAATCACAGAAAGGCTTCTTGTTCTCCCTGAGCAAGCTGTAAATTTACTCCTCCCTCAGTATTTCATTAGGAAAGAACTTGGTTTTGACAGGACTCCAGGTTAGGGGTCAGCTTCTGGGGACTGAAGGGCTCAGCAGATTAGCCAGGGACTCCTTGCCTCCAAGAAGAAATGCCTTTTTTTTTTTTTTTTTTCTGTTCTTTTCTTTCTTTCTGCTCTCAACCTCAGCCAGTGGTTTCCAGACAAGCAGCAATCAAAACAAGGACAGCATGTAGCGCCCTTGATAAATGACAGTGCTGGCGAGCAGCTTCAGCAGACAGGGCTTGGAAGATGAAATTCAATCCAACACTGTCTCAAATTGTTGAATAAACGAGGCAGCCTGGGAAACAAGCACTGTAGATGGGCTTGGTTCATAAAGCACATTTTTTTCCTTAGTGCCCAGCAGTCAGAACCCTTAGAGCCGTTTTGAAGGCCCTAGCTGATCTCTGAAGCCTTCCTGGGCCCACCCACAGCACACGGCAGGCATCAGGCACTGCCAGCCCCATTAGTGGCTGCTGACATAAAAAAAAAAAGATTAAAAATACAAACTATGCTCCCAGGGCATTGAAAAGTCATTAGTTAGACATCAACTCATTTCTTTGCTTGAGATATTAATAATTATCTTTGTTTGGAAAAGTCCAGATTCTGAAATTTGCACAGGAAAAGCTTTTTCATGAAAATGACACATGAAAACGTATCCTGCTTTTTAATTAGCATTGCTAGATAGACTAATTTGGAGTTTGGAGGTTTTAAATATGATGATTAAATAAAGGAACAGGGATTCTCATGCCACATTCACTGTTATTATCTATTAGAAATAAACACTCAGATATTAGTTAATATCTACTTAAGTCATACAAGAGATCTCAACTTCACCAACTACACAAAAGAGCTAGTAGTCGTTCACCTTAAATGAAACTTTAAAAGACACAACACATTCAAGCATTTCTTTTTACCATTTTCTAAAAGTAGACGTTGAAATAAAAAGAAAAGCCATTTCAAGAGGCCTTTCTCCAAAGGCAACCCGCGGGGTGGAATCCCTCGACTGATCACAGGTGAGGGGACACAGGCCGCCACACTTCGAAGATGTGACATGCAGGCTTTCTCATCACCACAGAAATTATAGCAGACCAGAATCCTTTTTAGAGGGTTTTTTTTTACCAAACCTGGAGCTCGGAAATTATCACAGGAGGCCTCTGCAGAAGACGCTGTCCCTACAGCCCCGTCCCAGTTCTCGGTTTGAGAGCTGGGCTGCGGAGCGGGGCTGGCAGCACAGCTCCCCTCTGGGAGAGGACACCCACTTCCCACATCTGCAGGCCCACTTCGAAATGCCAAAGCCTCGCTTTTGGTCATTAGGCCTCTGCTGTCGGTCACTAGGCCTCTTGCTATGACATTGTCCATGCCTGAGCTGGATGCTCCATTATTCCTCTCAGCATAGGTGGCCTGGGTTTAGAGGAAACTCTTCTGCATCCCAACAGAGCACAGCAAGATAAAGATGAACAAAAAAGCGTCCCAAGCTTTTATCTTCTCACACCGCCTCTCACCAAGGTAGCTTGGCAGCGGCCTAGGGCTATAACACCAAGTGAGGACACAAAGTAAAAAAAAACACCAGAAGAAATAAGAAAATAAAACACTGAAAACAATGCACAAAGTCAATTAAAAGAGTATCTTGACTTCAGGTTTCTGGTACGTAGGCTAAGAAATAACACAACTTTTGTCATTTATCATAGTCACTCAGCATAGGGCCTCTGTTCTCAGCTCGTACTTCAGACCTGCTCTGCAATATCCACCACGAGTCAACCCTGTGCAAGCAGAGGCACTTCCCAGGAGAGCGTGTGTGCATTCTGGGCCGAGAGTCACCAGGATATTTAAATAACTTGGTTAAGTACGCACAAACATCAGTAATTCTAGTGTAGCCATAAAAATTACACAGAATGGAAACATACTGAAAATGAAAATTGGTACCTCAGACAGTCATAAAACCTTAAACTAGTCACGAGTTTGACTTGAGGAGAGCAAAGATATCTTTAAAAAAACCATTAGCTTGTTGGAATAAACTTTGCTACTAACCACAGGAGAATTTTACAACTTAGAACTTATTCCATGATTTTTATTTTAATGCTGAGTTAGAACAGGTATAACCTTCCCTAAATTACTGAGGAAAGCACTCACATGAGTGCTGCTACACTCATTTCCTAGCATTTCCTTTTTCACTTCATTTTTTTTCCCTCTCCTTTCATATAATGTTTCCTATCTATGCAGTCTATACTGCCTATATACCAACAAGTTCATTTTGCTCAGATCATTTCTTGCCATTGATGCTTAAAAATAACACATTTTATAGAAACATCAAAGCTATTACCCGAAACCTTCAGAGTTGCAACTCTAAATTTCATATGCTTCTATACTCAACTCCAGCTGCTGGAGCACACCCCTTTCTTCACAAGCCAAATTAAAACCCCAGCAAAGGCAATCTTGCTGCTGGTCAGATGGATTGGAGCCTTGTGAAAAGACCGTCCCTCCTTGCTGTGTTGCTCCAATGTTTTTGAAAACAAAAGTGCAAAAGGAGTACGTCTTTGCAGGCTTTAGTCTCGAAGCAGCGTCTCCCAGTAAAGTTTAGTCCAAACCTATCCCTCTACAGCTGTGACCCTCATCCCAAATCTCAGTTGGAGATGGTCGCAGCTCATTTATAGAGGTTGCAAAAGCTGATTGTATCCCTCTCCCGTTTTATTTCTCCAGTCTGGGAAAAGACAGTCACTTACTAAAAGAACACGTGACTGATGGTGACTTAGAGGCTTTATAAATTTAGGGTTACACTCACCACTTGAAAGTGGCAACTCAAAGACCCTACTCAAAAATTCCTCTGCTAAATGGAACCGCAAGGGGAAGTTTGGGATGGGTAGCATTTCATCTCCTGAGAGCGTCTGGCTAAGACCAACATCAAAGCTAACCATTCTGCCAAAAGCACTGGGAAGACTAAGTCACTGCAAAAATAAAGATTAAATCTCAGATTTAATTTTGAGGTGAGAAATGAAACCTCGGCACGGCACAAGTCAGTGATCCAGACTTACACCAAAAAGTCTCCACTCCAGCCCTCTTGTCCTGGTGCAGCTGATGGGAACGTTACCTTGTCACAAGGCTGGGGATGCTTCTTGTGCCAGGCAGAGGCCCAGGCATTGCCGTGCCTTTAGACCCTCCAGCATTCACTTGCAGAGCCATAACTCAGTGAACGCAGTCATAGCCAGTGCAGAGAGCGTGAAGCAGCAGCTCCAGGTGGTGTCCAAGCACGCAGCAAAGCCAGGGAGAGCTTCCACACCCAGCTTCAGAGGGGGAGACAACAGGGAAGGACCCTGCACCAGTTCCCAAGAGGACGAAAGTCCCTCAGCAGATCTCACTGCCTCTGTCCAAAGGTTTACTTGCTACTACTGGCTACCATAGGGAGAAGCTCCATAAGGAAAGCTCCATTCCACAATGCTTCTGGGAAAGCTGAGCACCTTCATCCCTGCCCAGGCATGGGAACAGAGCTGCCTCAAAAGCAGGTTTTCTCCTCAGCTCCCATCTGACCTGCTTTACGATCAGGGCTTTCTGTGCTACGGTTTTTCTAGATGTAAGATAGGAATAACAACACCATCCTTTGCAGTAAAGCACTTCAGCGAGTCATGCAAAATACTGTGTACAAATCAGGTATTTTTGTTATAATTCAGAGCTGCTGACAAACACTGAAGTTTCACCATGAGGGATGCATGAGTTGGTGTATGGTGTAGACATTCTTAAGCAAGCCACTTGAGAAGTCCACAAACCCATCTGCATTCAATTTGATGCTCACACTTATCCAAGGCTATTTATACATCATGGCATTCTTAACCTCAGTGGTTTTGCATCTCCCCACAGCTTTCAATCACGTAATTGAGATGATGAAACGGTCCCTGGTGCACTTATTTCACGATACCACTATCAAGACTGTATAACGCAGATACCCAGTGCTGGCAAAGCTTTGAAAAGGGAACTGGACCAGGCAACAGCAACGCTCCAACCAAAGTCATCCTTCTTTGCCATTCACGCAGGGAATAACAAATGCACAGAACAATGAATTCAGTGCACAGCACACTCAATTCAATTAACGAGGCACGGCTTTGCAATAGCTTCTCAGTGCTGACAGCCTGGTGATAATGAAGCTTAGTTATTCATTGCACTGTAAAATGCAAAGCAGAACATCCAACCTGGAGGAGGGAAAGAATAATGTTTGTCTAATTTATCATGTTTCCAACTGACAAATAACTTAGGCTCATAAAAATAAAAAGGAAGTGAAGCTTTAATCCTCTCTCCTTTCCTACTCAGTGGAACATTTTTAAAGCACACATTCGCATTCTGGACCACGGATCCCTGATCCTCCTAAACGCCGCTGCGTATTAGTGGTTTCACACACCGCCCCAGTTCTACTCTAACATATCCAAACCATGAGGCAGGAAGAAATAGGGCATTTGGGACGAAGGGAGACACAGGAAATACCCTTGAAAGCAAGGGAGACAGATTTTATCCCACCTCATAATGCAGCAGAGAAAGGAATTAAACACACTGACCACATAATCAAGAGGAGTTTAAAGAAAAAAAAAAATCCACCTCTTTCTAAGCAAGAGTATTTGTATCGCATAACCTTGGGACACAGCCTACATGTCTGTGTTTGGTCTGGTCTCCCTAGGTTGCCTGTGATCAATGGACAGAGGAGTGAAATCACCTTCTGGATCTTCATCAGCTCCTGTTCTGAGCAGAGCCTTGGGGAAACCTTTCCTCCTGCTCTGATTGGAAAGGGAGCCTTTCTAGACAAGCCTCGGCGCTCGCGAATCCGGCTGACACTCCTGAAGAGAAGGGCAGTGGGTCCCTCCTGCACAGAGGCAGAAAGGCCAGGCAGACAGTCCGCACACTTCCACCAGGTCAGGGTTTGTCCACAAGTGGTTCATCCGCTGGCGGTTTTCAGTCTTTGGCTGGAGGACCCCAATGTCAGTGTCAGAAAGGTAAGCACAAAGTTGGCAATTGCTGCCATCAGCATGTGCAATGGTAGTGCCCACTCAGAACGAGTGTCTAATTTCTGGGGTTCAGCACACTTGCGACAGCTGAGGGTTTTCAGCTCCTTGATCCTTTCACAAGGGCAACGCTCCCCTGAAAACAACGATCCTTCCTAGATCTCTGCTCCTACAGTATCTTGTGCATTTCCCATATGAAACTCAAAGTGTTTTTTTTTTCCTGTTTGTAGTAGGTTTTTAGGGTTTGAATTCCTGTAAGCTATAAACACTAGTAGTCTCATTTTATCAGCTACACTAAAAGAAAAGGGAGGAACCTAAGCCTGCGTGCATGCAATGAGATCGTCCACACACACATTGGGGCCAATGGACTAAACTCTTCCAGCTTCTCTTTCAGAAGTTCGCAGGTAGCCTACCATGATCTAGGCTGGATCTTGAGGATTACTGAATTACAGGGTCTTCAAACTACTGCAGAGAAGCTGCACTCCCATACATCAAGTATATCTTCTTACTTATTTTTCAGTGAATTTATAAGTGCCTGCCACTCATTGAACAGCTGGCTCTCCCCTTGCCATGCACAATGGCTGTATAAATTCAGACACCAAAGCACAAACTACATTTTTAAACAGCAGAGAAATTTCACAACCGTTTGAGATGGAGGATCTCTCCCATCTTCATTGTCACAGACCCAAGAATGTCACAGACCAGAGAACGTCACAGAAGGTCATTTAGGAGGCACGCAGCAAAGCCTGAGACTAAACACCAGCTCTTCTGAGTCACCATCTAGCATCTTAACCAAAAACGTTAAGCTATGCAGTGGGTTTGTTCAAATAATCGCCGCAGAGAGTCGGGAGTGATCTACCTATTAACAAGTAATACAAGCACATAGGCATAAAGTAGCTTAAAATCTCACATGACCTCCAACAATACTGGATCCTCCCAGCTGACCCATGCAGCGGCCTCACCTCGTGGAAAAATCACACTGACAAATTGCATGGAAAAAGAGCCACAGCCTCCTGCAGAAGCTTTTTGCTCCGAGACAGCGGTCAGAGGAAATTACGAGAGCTTACATGAGTTACTAACACCCAAGTTGCTAATGCCACAGTGGTCAGAACGGAAATTTTCAGCAGCCTGCAGCGGGTGGGGAAGGAGCATTCGCAATGCACCGGAATAACACGTGAGGCAAGAGATGAAATTCAAGCCTGATCTCAATCGATGTACGTATATAGTCTGGAAAATGCCACTAGGACTTTCTCCAGAAATGAACAGCAACAAGGAAGAACTGCTAGGAGTAGAACATTATTAAATCATTTCTGGCAGCATTTGGGAAAGAATTACTTGAATGTTGGCACTTTCATACCTCCGCTTACGTTTTTGGAGCCCATGGGCTCTATCTGGAACTTATTGCTTACGTGGTCCTTGATGTTTCCTCAACGAGCAAGCCAGCTGGAAGGTGGGCACATACGCCCACACTCCATCTGAAGTGACTGTACCTTACTGTTGAATTATTTGCTTAAGTTTCTCTCTCGGCAAGAGCAACCCCTGTTATAGGGATCTGCACAGTTTCCGTTGCTCTCGCTTCTTTTCAATGGCGCAAAGCACTTAGAGTGAACGTTAACAGCTAAACTAAGATATCATCAGCAACAACACAACATCTCTCCTGTGGTAACATTGATCTGACTTCTGAACTCTTCCTTTATAAAAATCTTTAGCTACAGGGGAAAAAAAACCCACCCAACTAATTAAAAACCCAAAAGACAAACTCTGTATCTGAGAAGTCACATGTAGCTTTGCTTTTGCAGCATGACAGTGATGCAGTCCATCAATAGCCAGAGCTAGAAGTCAAAATGGATGGAAAATACCTTCAGTAAAGCCTTGTTGCAAAGAAAGCGTCACTCACTGTCCCCCAGGAATCAGCCTGGGTGTGCTGCTTGTCCTACCTGCCGTGCAGATGCCACGAGACACACACACACACACCAGCCCTCAATATTCAGACAAATGCATTGTCTAGACCACAAAATACTGAGCAAAAACAGCAACAGGACTGGGATCACTGTAAGGCATTGACCTTCCTGAACCTACAAAGCCTCATCCCAAATCTTTCCCATGGCTGAAAGCACAAGTCACTGGCCACAATACCTCTGAGAGCAAAGGGGAGGAGGTGCTCCAGGAGCGGTGCACAAGTGGGAGATGACTGTCATCTCCCACACGTCCGTGGTGGGGCTGGGCATGTGTGTGGGTGGGTCCCAGGTCAACCCAATGACATCAACTTCTTCCCCAGCCCCTGCTGGCTCCGTTCCCCACAGCTGGGAGCTTGGGCTCGCCAGCAGCTCCCACCCCAGCACGCCCCACTGCCAGTCCCACTGCTCCACCAGCCACTTCCACAGCGTTTGTGCCACACATGGCTCGAACGCCGTGAACACGCTGTGCACCTTAGCACCAGGCACGGTCCTTCTGGGGCGACTCCTCAGAGCAAGTTCTCCCTTCCCAGTGTGCAGCGAGGTGACTCCAAAATGCAACTGTAAGCAAGGCTGGGGACAAGACAGAACAAAAGGAAAAGAAACTACACATACCTATCACCTCTTTAGCAACTGCTGAATAAGCCTTTTTGTACACATTGCCCAACAGAGAGGAATAGAGGCTCTTCTGAGTGTAACTCAATAAATTTGAAGGGAGGGAATGCCAACACACACTTCCAACTCTAACCACTAAATAAGGAAACATACGTGGAAATTACAGATGAACAAATTCTAAACAGACCTAGGGGAGTTTTCTCCTTTTCATCCAAAAAGCAATAAACGTCAAAGAACTGAGCAGCAAATCATTCAAAACAATGTAGCTTACCAAGCACACTGTCAAAGCAAAAATCTGAGTCACTTAAACAACTGGATGCTATTTCAGGATTGTTTTTTTTTTTTTCTTTTAAGGCTCATGAAGTGCAAGTGGCTCAAATTCCTCTTTTGTACTTGCTAATAATGGGCGTGTTTCTTGGCCAGAGCTCATCTGCAGAGGTCTGATTTTTGTTTTTTATTTCATTCTGAAATACCCTCTCTGACCTCCAGCGGTGGGGCAAGGACCTCAGGAGGCCATCTGCCCAGCCTCTTGTCCCAAAGCAGGATCAGCTCCGCTCTTATCATTCCTGACATGTTTGCCTAAGTGGTTCTTAAATATTTCCAACACTGCAGGCTCCACAACCACTTCAGGCAATCTGTGTGTGTTTTATATAAATCAACGGCTCGTCTCAAATTGAATGCTACATTTAATTTTGCTCACTTTCATCCAAAAAAAATGTTTAAAACACACATACTAATGTTGAAAGATTGAAAAACACACGTACGTAAGTGCCCACCGCCTACGCGCCGTGGTCCCAGCAGCGGTTCTCAGCACACCCCAGGAATGCGCACGCATCTGCACCCGCTGTCGCAAACCAACAGACCGGGCCGAAGGACCCCGAGAAGTCTGCAAACCAGGCAGATACACAGGTTTACTGAAAGCACGTTTAGGTCAATGATTACAAACCACTCAGAGGTTTAATCACTCAAAGCTACAATTATACGGCAATTGCCCCGCTGCTGAGGAGCCTACTGCGCTGTGGACCACAACATTTTGGGGATCCCAGCTTTTCCCCAAAGGTTTTAGCTCATTCCACATAATTGCTCGCATTTTTACCACACTGGGAACATAAATTATACTCTGCAGTTTGAGCTGGGATCTTGCAAAAATTTTGTCTGCTTTCTTCACACTGGGATTCATACATCCGTTTAACCAGTTCCTTAAAAATGTGCAATTACTTTATCTGCACGGTTCATCAGTTAGTTTTCCACTCTTTCCACTTATCAAGCACTTAACTGAATTAGGTCACTGAGAAAGCAATGAATTCCTTCACTTCTTTCAGTTCTTTCTTTTGATCGCTTTGGTTTTGTCCATGTGGCTCCGCACGTCCCCGTGCCGGCTCGCCCAGCAGCGGCACGGCTCCCATCTCCAGTGAGCCCTGGGGAGACTCCTCTGGACTCTGAGCCCTTCCACCTCAGACCTGAGCTGCTGTAACCTCTCATTTTTTTAAGAGATGTTTATACTAGTATCTGGTTTTGGCCATTTTTCTCCAAATTATTTATTAGGCACTATTTCTCTCTAACTTCAATGCTTGCTTTCTGTCAATCTCTTCTTTAATTAAATTTAATCTATTTCCTTTCAGGCTTTTAATTTTCTTTCTTTCAGGTACTTGGGCAAAACACAAAGAACATATAATGAAAACAATTTTTTAAAAATTGAAATTATAGGAAGTACTGCCAGACTCACTATGTCAGAAGTTGTAAGCACCCCTTATAGTGCTTTTCATCAGCGGTTTGTTTTTCCCCCCTCCCTTGAATTTCTCAATATATTTGGCAATTTACTTCAATATTATTCCTTACCACCTTGATTACAGTTTTGTTTTGCTTTTATTTGGTTTATCTTGTATTTGTTTTATATTCACTTACACACGCAGCATATTTTGGGTAACACTTTCATTGAACTGATTTACACAGAAAATTCCTTTTTCAGTTTCTCCTTCTCCTCTTCTCCTTGGTTTATTTAGTTACTTCCACCATGACCCCAGGTTGAGTTCCAATCCGACAGCATATTTCTTGTATTTAACGTAATACACCATTTGGAGTAAGCATTTCTTCCTAATTGTAAAAACACATTCTCACGGTAGATTAAGAGTTGTGACAAACTGGAACCCTTGGCTGACAAATTAATTCTGTAGGTTATTTACATCCTTTCACAAAGATTTGATTTATAACTTCCAGCCAGGAATGAAATGTGCTTGTTACTAAAAGCAGTGATTAAATCATTGTCTGATATTAATCAAAAGGAAATGCAGCGAGAGGTGCAAGTCACTTTGAAGATGACCTAGATCTGCCACTTAAAGTTCGGTTCCTCCAGCTATCCAGTACTATGAGCCTAAGTTAGACAAGGAAGGTATGATTTTCGGGAGTTCTCAGTGTCTCTGTGTCCCAGTGAATTTGTAAGAGCTGCATACACTCAGCAATCTCTGAACAGTCAGGCAACAAACCAGAAACAACTAAATCCACTGATTTTAATGCCAAAGTTGGGGGGACTCAATCCTTTCCTGGAAAGTTTTGCTGCTCTCAATCGAGAACCAAATTATGGATTGCAAATGACTTCTCCTTCACGCTCCTTTAAAGGAAAAAAAAAATAAAAATCTTTGTCTCTATCTTTGAAAAAGAGCTAAATTAAGCAGGAAACCAGAGACTGCCAAGTCTCAGATGAAAGAGGTACTGCACATCAAACAGTGACTCGAGCAGACTATACAAAAGGGAATAAGTGACGGCTGTTCTTCCACGCAATGCAGTTACATGGGATATTGCACTTACAGCTGCTTCCCACATCTGCGATGGCGTGCAACAGGCTGTCACTCACTCACTCCTTCCTATTCATCTTCACAGGAACGGAGGGCAGCCGGCAGGGGAGCTGGCACAGTAGCAGGATGTATCCTGTTCTTCTGTGGACATTACACACAGCTGCGATGGTAATTTAGATCCTTTCCACTAAGGACTGCGATGGAAGGTAACTGTTTTTCCTTCCACGCCAGATGAAAATCCAGGCTTCCTCTGAAACCTGCTGAGTCAATGTGGAATAGGAAAAAGGAGCAATACACCGTCCAGACTTGCACAAGGGATTTCCTTGTCCTTGGGCAAGCAGAAGGGGGAACTGGCAGAATGCAGTCTTCCTGCCCAGTCTGCACATAGGCTGTATTTGTTTCAGACATCTGGGTTGTGGGATCTACGTCTGGACACAGGTCAAGGACAGTTTGGACAGAAAGGTGCTCCAACAAAAAGACCACAGATCCAATCCAAAACAGAGATAGTAGGGAAAATTTACTGCATGGAAAAAACCCACCACACTATATATCTGGTGCCCAAGATACACTGAGACAGATGTAACTACATCTTCTGGATTAAGCTTTGAACATCCTCATAATTCAAGGTACTTGAGTTTGCTTGGTAAACTTGGTCTGGGTCCACCTCAAATCACAACGAGTACTCAGGAATCATGACATTTTCATCAGGCAGTTGCCACTCAACAGCTCCTCCAGCACGCAATTGCTGTCTTTTATCACACAGCACTTAAGTCAGCACTATTTTGAACAAAAGTATATGAGCAACACAGGTAAGGCGCAAAATTTAGGACCTTGAGTTACCCAAGGTTACACCAATTATCCTCCCGCATAAGAATATGACAATCTTGTTATAATGCGTTAAGTAAAGAAACTGGTTCATAGTAAAGAGAGAGCGCTGAAATGTGGAAAAGGAGGCAATCATTGTCAAAGTACCATCCACAGTCCTGCCTGAAAAGTTGTTACAATGATGTATTCAGAAAGGGATAACTGAGTGCCAGCAGTTGCTTGGTTTATTTCATGAAGAAAGCAGGAGGGGTTCAAGTAAACCCCAGGAATTGTGCGAAGGCTGCTTAGACTGACTGCGAGTGGATGGGAGGGATGAGCAATAGCTTAAACTGCCACCTGCTGAACGAGACGCCAGTCACAGTAAATAACAATCACCTCTCTTCCACACGAGGAACTTAATCTATAAAATATCGCTATTAGAATACTCTCAGACCCACGTCGCAGCTTTCCTAGGATCCCAGTTTCAATAGCAGCCAATAGTCGCTGCCTGTGGAAGCATTTAAGATGAGGACAAGCACATAGCAACACTTGCACTGGAAACCCTCCCAGTCCCCAATGGTTCGTTTGCGGTTCAGCAGGCTCCCTGACTCTGCTCAGCGACACAGTTCAGCCTGTCCTCCCACCCAAGCACCTGCTCACAGTTCCCCGAAGAGATTCTTATGCATTGGTTACACTTCATTCACTGCTTGACAGCGTTTTCAATCAAAGCAACTAAACGTCTTCTAGAATTTTTTAAAATGAAAAATGAATGCTTGCAGTGTGAGACAGCAGATGAGAAGCACCAGCGTGCCAGGTGTCTGGCTCCATCCTCTAAAAAGGTGGCAACAGTGCACCATCTCCTCCTCAGTCCCACTTTACCACCGCAGAGATTCGCTGAAGGAGGAAGAATGAAGAATATTGCTGGAGGAAGAATATTGCTGGAGACACAGATGAGAGAACAGAACTCACGTAGGAAACTGCTTAAAGACTTTTCATCTGACTTTTTTTGGGCAGAGATTCAGGATATTAAATTTGGGCTATGGATTGGAGATGTTGCTACACATCTTTAAAATTAAAAACAAACAAAGAAAACAACCAAAAACCCCAAACCACCACCAAGGCGGAAGCCAGAAGTCTGATCATTCCAAAATCCCAGTGACTGAAGACGCTGGTTGAGATGACACTAACAGCACAGCAAGGCAGAGGAGAACACGTGTCAGGAGAAGAGGAACTCCCTAGTGTGACTTGCTGAGCAATCAACATGAGGAAATAACATGGCATTCCTAATCTTCAGAATCATGGTAGGCATAATTACATACATCAGATGTTTAGAAGTCGATCTGAGGAGCTCGTGAGGAGATTGCATACACTTGAGAAAGGAGTTTTTTTCCCTTTAGAGCAGCTAGATTCAAAGTGCTCTGGAGAATATCGAGGAGGACTCCATAGCACGTCTTGGAAGTTAACCACAGAAAAGTGGGAAATACTTAAGGAACAACTAGAAAAACTAAAACCAAAACCCAGGCAGGTTTAGGAATCAATAAGAAGGGAGAACTCCACCAGATCAACCTGGCTGCAGAGAAATATTATGTGTTTATAAAGATTATGCTTATTAAAGGTATCTACGTTCAATGCTCATCATAGGAGCACATGGGAGGTCTGAGCTAAGGCAGGCAATACCCAGGAACGAAAGCTATAGCCCCAAACAGCGTGTACCGCAGGTGTTGCTGCGGCAGACTCTATCAAGGAAAGGCAGTCAACAAAAGGGTCAGAGCTCAGCTGCAGAGCTGGACAGAAGTTTGGTGCCCAGGAAATAAAGCCAAGGAAACTGAGGAATCTATGCTTATATGGTTTGCTTAGGAGCACAAAACACGGAAGAATATTGACCAGGAGAAGAATGACCAAGTAGTTCACAAAGTATGTTAAACACTTGGTGCTGCCAAATGCACTACTAGCTCTGGTGAATTCACAGGAAAAGCCCAGTCCCACAGGGTGAGAAATGGGTCAGTTTCTACTGACATCTACTGACTGCTCAGTTCAAGGTCCTCAGTGTCTCTGGATCACATCCCACATGAAGTAAATGACTTGACACCTTCCAGGAAGGATCCTTTACACAGAAATCCAGTGGTGCAGCTAGAATCAGGTGCCTGGCCCCCATGAAAACTCTTAACGTAAGAAACTGAAGAACTAAGCCTGTACTCTCACACTGCACACATCCCCATGGCATCAGCGTGCCCTTCAGCAGTAATGCCTTCAGCAGCATGACTCTTTCTGACTTGCTGGTGTTTTCTTATTCTATTCCCAGGCAAGAAGCAAGTGGCTTCTTGATCAGTGACTGTGTACAACACCAAATCTCCACTTCATATTCTCACATTTCTGGGTAGCCAGGCGATTCTCCGTCAGGTTCTGAGAAATGCCAGAGGGACCACTGGTTTGTTCCAGTATGGCATTTGTGATATCCTTGTCTTGTATCCGCTGTGCAGCCAACTCACCAGTAGCCTTTCGAGATAACCCAGTCAGTGAAGAGGGATCAGCGCACAGCACGTGCGACCAGCATTCCACCCTGACCTCTCAAAGTTTAAAAAAGCTTCAAAAGTTTTTTATAAATGCAAAAACCAGAGATGATCACACGGACAAAGATCATATAATTGAGTGTGAGATGAACAGGCATGCTTCTGAATAACCAGAGGATGTAATGTGAAGGCAGTCAGAAGATTCTTAGATAAAATTACGATGTATAGAGCTTATTCAGCCAAGTAACTTTTTACTAATACTTTTCCTCTATCTTAATTCAAGCTGATAATTTGCAATTACAGTTGTAAAGGGCTCCAAGTGAAAGGCCCTTTTATATCATATATGTTGTTAGTCGACTTTCCAAGAGGGAATCAGATCCAGATGAAGGCACAAAAGAGTCCAGATCAATCAGCCTTTGACAAGAATTGTAGCCCTCCAGCAAATCCAAATAAAGCATCTTGATGGAGGAAGACATGAATGCAATTAACTACGGAATCCACATTCATTTATTTCCCTTTGTAAATATTGTTTATTTCCTTAACAGGTTACAAAAATGGTGACACAATGAAAACTCAGCAACCCTAATCACTGGGCTAACGAGATCTAAGTGATTCCAGGTCCCCCAAAGGGAAGTCAGCTACTCTCAGATACCCAAGTTCTGATTGTCCCTGTCAGAGGAGTATTGGCCAACATTTGTTAACCCATAAAACCCACTGTCTGAAAGGGGCATTGAAAGGAAAAAACCTTGGCCCTCCAAAGTTTACATTTTTCCTATGTGAAGCATGCCAGCTCTTTGATTAGCAGCCAAGAAAACGGACTCAACTCCATTCCAAGTCTTAAAAAATTGTATGAAACAAAACATTAGCAAAGTGATTTTTCCTTGTTTTAATGTGGTTTTCAACATTAGGTTTATTGTTTTGTGGTTTTCTACATGAGGAGCATATGCTTGCAATGTGTTTATAATATTCTGAAATTTTAAAGCTACAGTATAGTCATTTTAAATAAAGAGAAAAGCCCGGCAAGTTGAGGAATACTATAATTAAACAACAGCTGATGTTTTCACCCTCCTAAGCCTCTTTGCAAAAGCTACACTAAAGGTGAATCAGATTCACTGGTTCTGGCTGGTGAATGAAGTTCTCTCAGACACTGTATTTTTGACATCATGTTGTAGAAGTGTTCCGGCTCTCTTACGAGTTAACAGTGTTTATGTGCCCACCTGCTAGAAGGTATCCATCCTTTATGTCTCGGTTAATTCAATAAAATATCCACCTTTCAAAACAAGACAGAAGTAGTACTCTTTGGGGTTGGGAGGATCCCAGGTGTTTATCTGTCCAGTAGTAGCTGGGGATACTCAGCACATATCCAGCCCCAAAACACCACACCAAAATTTCAGGGTGGTAAGAAAGGAAAAAATATCAACTGGCTGAAGCACTTTGGGATACAGACAGAATCAGCCACTGGACCACAAGAGGATGCAGGATGGAGGGGAGGGATGGAAGAATGAGAGCCAACAATTCCCGAAATACTGGCTCCAGAGGTGAAAGGAAGAGAAAGCTCACAGAGGAGCAGTTACCTGATCTTAACACGACAGCATAATAGGAATCAACAGGGTGTTCTGAAGACAGACACAGGCAGGAAGAGATAACACTCGTCTGTCCGCAGGCTGGGTGGTTTGGGCAGGTTGAGGTGCCCAGTCTGTTTCCACTGTCCGCAAAAGGGCGCAGTTGTGCTTAGAGTTATCTGCTAAAGCCTGACACCCAAAATGGACAGTACAAAGTTGGTGCCTGCCTGAGAAATTTGGCTGGAGGCTGTCTTCAGTTTGACAGGAAAGCACTGTACCCCAATGAGTAGCAACAGATCAAATTCAAAACAGAGACAGCCACATAAAATGGGTGTAGTGCTGTATCCACTCCAGCCAACTCAAAGCTGTGGAGTGAAAGTCAACCCTCTCTGCAACATCAGTGTACTAAGCAGAACAAGTGGGTTCCTTGACATCCTAGTGTCCCCCAAGCTCTGATCTGAAATGAACAGAGGAGAAACTGCTGACTTGACTCTTTGTGTACAGTCACGCATCCTTCCCTCATACCTCCCCCAGATAGCCTGGCTCCAAGGGTAGTGTCAGAAGAGGAAAGAAGCATTTAATTTTATAATTCCTGCTTAGATGATTCATGAGGTGAAATTGCAAATTGCAAGAGAACACCCTATGAATCAGTCAGTGACAAAAATAAATTACATTAATCCATAGTAGTAATATACTCAGAGTGCTAGAGTTTCAGTAGGAATGAGCTCATTTGTTAAGCGCCCTGCACAACGCATATAGGATGGCTTTGTGCCGTAACGTTGTCCCATAAGACAAAGGCCCATTTTCCTGTTGGAAAAGACTGCAGCTTGCACACCAGATCTCTGTCTTCCATTTCAGACATTGCAGAGTGGCATCCTATCATTCAGCTGCCTTCTCCTTCATCTTCTTTGTGCCAACACCAATCTCTCGCCTACCAGTTGTGGCCTCCTCACATCACAAACACTGAATTAGTGAGCTAGAAATGGGCCAAGAGCCAAACTCCATATCCAAAAGCAGTGGTCATGGCTACACAGGAAACTCAAGCACTTCAGGACGAAAAGAATCAAGCCACTGCCTCTAAAGGTGAGGGTAAACTTTTCTAATTGCAAGGCAAAACTCAAGAGGAGAAAATCATCACAGCTGCCTTTGCGAAAGCCAGCAACAGCCCTAGCCAGAGTGACATACAAACATTAGAGAAACCTGGAGTCTGGGCTCTTCGTGCAAGCAGTGATCCAGAGCGAAGCGCTGAAATGATTCTCGGACAGCTTGCTTTGCTTGGTTCCCCTCGTCCCAACAGCTGAGTCCAAAAACCACCGAATGGTCAGAACTACAAACACAGCCATGGCCGTGGACACCAGGGAGGCTGGTGCCCCAGCTTTGTTTCAAACACCTCCCATCAGTTTCAAGTGATGTAAAACCATAATCTATCCAATTCTTCAGAAAGCTGGAAATTAGAAAGAAAAAGCCCACAGACACTTTGACAGTGTTAAAAAAGTTGCAAGAGATCCTGACGCTGTGTTCAGTGCCTTTGCCCTTTCTATCCCATTCCATTCCAATAAGATTTTCTGTGAAGCAACTGGTACCTGTAAGAAATAACACTGGCAACCTGAGTACAAGTGCTGCTTCCAAGTCCTCTGAAGCATGACTTGACATTGAACAAATTGCACCTTTATTTCCAACAGCAGCTTCATTTTAAAGAACTGCTGGAAAATCCAAGATCAGGTCTATGAAAAATTACAATAACTGCTATGAACACATTCCCAAATGAAACGATGGGCTCAGGCCAATTTCCCAGTCCTCTCCTTTGCCGTGACGGCACATTAGGAATGGTGCGGCCAGTGTGTGTTCCTGCTGCATTTCTGTATCTGCTGCAGCTGGGTAAGCACAGGATAACACAATTTTTCCCCCTTCTAGTTTGTTGTATGGATCGTCGCAACCCAGTTACATATTAAAAAAATTTGTCCTTTCAGGTATCTAAATTCTGATGCTCTGGGTATTCTGTACTTACTGCTGCAATAAAATCTGGTTTTAGAAAAGGAGACAACTCTATGCAGGAAAGAATACATACAACTAAGCGGTCATGCAATGCTCTGTTGTGAAGACTAACTTGCAATTTAAAAAAAAAAAAAAAAAAAACAACCAATGTTGTTTTATGAACTGCTTGGGACCGCGTACCATAAAACTAGGACTGGCTCCCCTTCTCCCTGGTGTCCTCACAACATCACGTCTATGTTACAGCAGCGACCAGGTGGCCAGGTGCACTTTGCACGGCGCGCAGCCTCCGCACTCCTCCCTGTCCTGCACACAACTCAGCCGGACTCAGACTGTCTCCTAACAGAGGTAATACCATTTTGACAACAAAAAAGTAACACTTCAAGCAATAATTTAGCTCCAGTCACATTATTAAAAAGGCAAATTTGAGAAAGCGTTCCTTTTTCCACTTTTTACACTGTATGGTCTCAGATCTTGCTTCCCGCTAAGAGGTGGCTTGTTCTAGCTGACAGCTCCCAGCCTCTTTCACTGAACCGGTTCTTCACGTACCGGCAAATCGTGGGAGCGCTTGGGATGTAAAGGATACTGTGCTTTGTGTTACACACACACGTCTTGGTTGAGGAAAAACATTTCTCTTGGTAGAACATTTTTCAGAGAGAAAAATGTTCCATTAAATCCAAGTCTGAGAGAAATGTTGCGTGATGTTTTTTTGAGAACACAGGCCCTAAATTTGGGGTGAAATCTGACCTTAGATTGTTCCTTTATGTCTGCATTTTATTTTAACTGGGTGGACTATTTTTCCCTGATTTGCTGGGTAGCATTTTTTTATTTGGCTTTTCAAATGTTGCTCAGCTTTTAAAATTTAAATGCCAAAGCAGAATCCAGCAATTCTTCAGTAAAGCAGCTCTATATACAGTGACCAGGTTTACAAATTTATAAGTTCTGAAATTTGTTAAGGCTATATCCTACGTAAAAGCAGTGGTTAAAAGTCTGATCCTTACACCACTAGAGGTCCACAGAGCTGTTTCTGCTAAAGCAGTGAAGAATGCACAGTTTCACCAAGAGTTTTTATTCCTCTGACCTTGAAAGTTTCAAGTGTCTCACTTTAAGCATTGAACTTCTCTCCACACATCTGGTGAGTTGGATTATTGCACGTTAAGTTTTAAAAAGCCTCTTCCTTTTTTGGGGGTATCATTGGTACAAACTCAACCATGAACAAGTTTGCAGATGGGCAATAAAAACTGAGAAAGACAAAGCAAAGTGCAGAGTAACCTGCAGATATTACCAAAGGCAACTGAGACATATTTCCTTGGTCATTAGCCAAGCAAAACTTATTTTGATGCGAATCAAAGTTTAGCACTATTTGGTACCAAAATATTTGAGGCTCTAAGATGAAAATTGATGCTAATATCCATAACACATCCAACTCAAGAAAGCAAAAATAAACAGTCCAAAGACAAAATAGAATGGAAGTAATCAAGGAGTCATAGCCACTTCACAAAAGAGATCTTTATTGATTTGGGCTCCTCCATCACCTCCACTGTTATTCTAACGTAACCAAGCCCTCCGGTTTTGCAGATGGGGAGGGGGAGAAGAGCTGTTCCCAAAGGCTAGATCAAGGTAAAGCTATACTACAAAGAGAAACTCTACACAACACTGGGCATTTTAAGGTTGTCAAACATTTCCTCAAAACACATCCTTCACTATTATTATAGAGGCACTGCTGATGAAAATCTTAGGAGCCAGACCCACAGGACTGATGCCATGGGGTCATCTTCACATTTCTCTGGTTTTGCAGGGTATTTGCAGGAAAAGATTCTCCAGTTTTTCAAAGATCCTCCCTGCTCTGTGTTCTTCCCACCTGGAGCTCCACCACGCTGTTCAAGTTGTCCCAGTGGGACATGGGATTACACAATGTCACAAATCACATCTCTTGAATCCAGGTGCAGAACAAACAGCAGGAGCAGGCAAACTCTTACGAAATACATCTTGTTGTCAAACAGTCAGCTTCTTCCTTAGCAATGGAGAAAGCAGAAAGAGACACGAGAACTAACCTGCAGGAAGAAGGTCCCCACTCTCTGTTAAACTGAACGAAGACATGACACTCCATCATCTGTAATGCTGCTATGCCAGAGACAAACCAGAGGCAATACGTGAACCCACACACGGCTTGTGAAATGGTGGAAGGAAAATTAAATAGGTTTAGTTTGTATGATATTGGGCAAAAGCGAAGGAAAGACACAGATATATATGCAGATCTTTTCTTACTTGCCCCCTCTGCTTCCTGTTGCTATATATTATAATATAGCTATATTGCTATTATTAGACTCTTCAGAGTCTAATTCCTTTTTTTCTGGAGCATGAGAATTGAAAAGGAAACAACATAGATGACGAAAATATCTGATCCCTTGCAGCTTTCCCACACAAAGCTTTCCTTGATGGAAGGGAAAAGCAGTGCTTACTGTAAGATTTGGCTAAAATAGGAATATTTGTCATTATCCAACTGAGAAACTCAAGTGACAGCAAACAAAAATCAATAGCGAAAATGCAATTGTTTAAAAAACAAGTCTCCTCCCTATGTTACAAAATAATCTTGGATTATTAAAAGCAGATAATATTTTTTTTAAATGCAGCTTTTGACACCAACTCTTAAAAAAGGCAAAACTTCTCATCTGCTACCTATATGTAAACCTACAGCTTCAGTAATGTCTGCTTGATAAAGCTGCTCCTTCCAAGGTAGAGGTTAACGACAACGTCTGAAACGTGGTAATCGGACAATCTAAAAGTCTGCCTTCGAACATGAAGGATAAACGGCAGGAAACTGGAGGAAGAACAGTTTTAGCCAAAACTGGATGACTGGAGACCAAAAATACTACCGTAAATAATTCACAAAGGAACGCAGCCAGGGTATAACTATGTAAGAGCTCAGATCTTTTGCAGGATAATAAATTAAATGGCGATGTCTCTGATAGCATGAACAGCACAGATCACTAATTGCTAGCGTTTGCAAAGAGGCCGAGCAGTGAAACATAAGCACACGGTCGGAAGGGTGGTCTGATGACTACAGCAAAGGTCTCAATTTCTATTCCCAACTCTGTGACAGGCATCTTTGGCAAACCATTAAGAAAGTCTCTTAATTTATCTGTTTTACTGAAAAGATAGATTGAAATTCATGTTCTTCACCTAGCTGTTCGGGATGTTAGCAGCCTTAGTATTTGGAGAAGCTTTGAGAGCAATAAAATATCAGAAATCTTCTCTACAATTTAGTTTGATTTATTCAAAATTGAAAAAGAAAAAGGAAAAAAAAAGAAAAGAAAACATGCTAATTCAAGGATCTAGGCCTCACGACAAACCTTAAAACACAAATCATGCAATAAAACTCAGTTGCTCAGGCAGCTGAACTCCAGGCAATTAAATCAACCAGCCAGACACAGAAAGACACCCCTGTTCTCCCCGGAGGCTCTCACTCCTCCCACCCAAAGCCTGAAATGCTGTAGCCATCCTGGACTGGGCCAAGAATAATTAAGATAATGCTACTCCATATCAAGGTCTGGGATAAATCCTAATGTCAAGGGCCTGAAGAGGAAGCACTCTGCCAGCGAACCATGTTAAAAGCGAGATAGCCTTCAGCGTTATCTACAACTAACTCACCTGGAAAACACTTAACCACCGTACACCCATGCAGAGCTTTCCCTTCACGGGGCTGCAATGGCACACCACTCATCTTTCTTCAGGATGCCACTGCCAGATCCCACAGGCACAAACCCCCCTTTCCAGCAGGACAGCATCCAGCTAAATTAACGTTGGTATTATCTCCAAGATTGTACTTGGTGTTCACAACAAGCAGAGAGGGAACAAAACGGTGTGGAGTGGAAGTGAAGTCACCATCCCTGGAGGCGTTCAAAGAACATGTAGACGCGGCACTTCAGGACACGGTTCAGTAGACATGGTGGTGTTAGGCTGAGGGTTGGACTTGATCTTGGAGATCTCTTTCAACCTTAAGATTCTATAAAGATGTCAACTAGTCTGCTAAACTGATGACCTGTAACTCATTAAGCTGCAGTAAGAATAACAGATATCCACCTGTACTCTTAATATAATCCAAAATAAGCATGTCTATATAGGATTTACACTAGTTAAATTAAAAGACTATCAAAGCCATCTCAAATTAAATATCTGCATGCAGATAATATCTAAATCTGGGAAGGGACAAGAGCTCCTTCCACCTGCTAGAACAATACTTTTAATCCACAAGCTGATCTGCCCAAACAACAAAACTGGCAAAGTTACTTGTACCAATTATTAGATTTCTAAGATTATTTCTTCTAGACTCCAAGTGGCATTAACAGCCATATCTCCCAAAACAGTGTAAGCAAGGGA
Organism: Chlamydotis macqueenii; assembly: GCF_036417535.1. NCBI lineage: Eukaryota > Metazoa > Chordata > Aves > Otidiformes > Otididae > Chlamydotis > Chlamydotis macqueenii. Next base: position 8,479,137 of record NC_141574.1, read on the forward strand.
AGAACTGTAGTCTCTGATCAATGCATAAGAGAAAAAAACAGGTCTCTGAACTCTTCCAGTGATGTTAAACTGGGCTAGGTGAACTGGTACACACCTGGATACAACCGCTCTTCTGTCGCACTAAAAGTCAAAGCACATTCTCAAGTCAGAGGCCAGAGGATCTTACCCAGATCTCCACTGTTTTAAGATTTCATTTGCTTGACTCTCACTGGCTTTAAGAGCTGCCTAGCAAGCTTCACCTGCAGCTTTGCTGGAGCAGGAAAGGAGATGGATGGGGACCCGCTGTAGACCGAACAGGCCGGTCCACTGAAATGCCGCAGCCTATCGCTAAAAGTCACTTTTGCCATCATGTCTTAAGGGTCAAGAGAGCAAACATCCACTCACAGCTCAAAGTAATTAATCCAACGAAGAAAACTCTACGTACAAGATACAAATGCAGTCTAAAAGTATACAATTAAAGACTTTTTTTTTTAATTATGGCAACTAAAATGACAAGGTAGGGCATTGATGTAATTTGGGTTTTAATGAGCTATGTGCAGTATAAAGGCACAGATCAGGCAGAGCTGCACAGAGAAAGGCCTTGATCTCAGTTTACTGGGGCTGTAAACGAGAGTACAATGTTGTTTTTAAATTGTTTTACATACATGGGTAATTTGAGAAGTCAAAGGAAGCTTCAAGGAAGCTTGACTCTGTTATACTCTATTGGGACTTTCCCGTATAAAAATCTTCGGCAGGTCCAGTTGTGAGGGTGGGTTTTGAAGGGGCTTTCAGGGGGCAGGGTGCGGAATTAAAAGAGAGATAGAAGAGTTATATCTGATCACCCAGCCTGGAAATTATTGTGTCTGCACAGCCTTGTTTCAAACCTAATTATTATAAAAGCTTTGGGAAACATTATTTTCAAAATGAAATTTTCTCTGTCAAAACTTTCATTAATAAGTTCTATTTCTTAGTAGGGTGTCATTTTACATAGAGTGCCCAGAGATCCTGCAATGTGGAACAGATTCTTTTTAGATGAAGTACGGTATATTGTTTTAGGATTGTGGTAACTTAACATTTTACTTATGTTTTTGAACCAGAAAGGGTTCTCAAACTTTACACGTACATATGTGAGAAATGCACTTCTCTTAGGTAGGCTTACTACAGCTTTCTTTGGTGCTGTGAACTCGGCATAGGACGCAGCAGAAACAGAAGTTCAGAGTAATACGAGGAGAAAAGAAAAGCAGAAAAGAGGGGGGAAAAGGGAAAAGAAAAATATTTACCATATAGAAGATTACAGTGTCACTACCCAAAACCTTTTACAGCAACTGACATTCATGAGAGTATTAACAAATCCCAAAATGTCTGCCTTTTTTTCTGCCTGCAAGCCATGCTGTAATGTCATGAAAGGATTCAGGCGGCCAAACAGAGAACAAGCATCCCATCACAAGAGCAGCCCCATGCAGGAAATGCAAGCAGTGGCAGCCGTTAGCTCATTCATCTTAGACAGACCCACCTCACTAACACAACTAGAGAACCATTTGGGCTTCAAGGACAATTCCAAATTGCCAATATTTGGTTGGTTGTGCCACAGGAGAAAGGAAAACACCAACACTGCAGCGTTTCCAGTGACATGGATGGATTCAGAGAGATGCCCTCCAGCCCGCCCAGTCTTGCCTGCCCCACAGCTCTGCCGGCAGCTGACGGATCAGGCGTTCAGCCGACGGGGACCCTTTCCAACCGCCCAGCTCACCCCTGCTTTGATCGCTTACCACCCGTTAGCCAGGCAGCCATGGAGCCCACCAAGAGCTCAGGCAGCTGGTCACCAACATCGCTCCCGCCTGTCTGGTTCCTGTCAACAGTTTTGAGAGGTCTCCCACAAAAAGGAGATCCCATGGAGTCAGCATTTTCTTAGAGAAAACAGTTCTGTTGGGTAAATCCTGAGTGGCTCTGGATGCAAGACAAGTTACAGACGGCTCAGAAGTATTTCTAATCTAAAGATAAATCTGTACGCTCCAGAAAAAAGGCCAGATGCTATCCGTCATGACATCCATAGATCCAGGGCACATTCACCAAGCAGCACAAAAGCAATGGAGTGAAATGTGGCCAGGATTAAATTGCATTTTTGAGCTGTGCTGTGGTCCAGGACAGTTTCTTCCATGTGGTGTAGATCTGACAGCATCAGAGCAAAGTGTATGAAAGGCTGAGGCAGAAAACTCTCTGTGGCAGAGGTCAGGATGTAGAATAAACATCCAGAAGATAGGAAGGAGTTAGGAGCATTGGTACTCAGACCTAGGATGGAACCTTTTATCAAAAAGAAAATTTCTGCAGAGTTTCTTAAAGCTTTTCAGCCATAATCAGAGTAGAAGTCACTACCTGTTTCAACACTGAATGAAACCATTCTCTACAAGGAGATCTGTTTACAGTATGGAAAGGTAAGCCTACTAGAGAGTTCCCTGCTGACAACATACTTTAACACCTTAAATATGGAATCAATAGCTGGGCATTCCTCTGAAACTCAATACACACAGGTTTTATCTGCAAATCAAGTGATTTCTATCTATAATACACCTGCCTTCTGGAAAGAGACTGGCACCATTCATGTCCTTGAAGACCTGCAGAATTACGAAGGTCTATTTATCCTAAAGCAAGGCGTGTATGTGGACCAGCAAATGGAACATCTGCACCAAAAAACAGCCCATCTGTTGTCTGAATTTGTTAAGTCTTCCTTATGATCCCACAAGGTTGCCTTAAAGTTTATCTTAAAGCTCAGAGCAGGCAGGTTTGCTTTGGATCAAGAAGCTGATCTCTGTCCCAAGGGCACCAAACTGTGCAGTAGTTGCTATGGTACTGCAAGTATTTTTGTTTGTTAAACAGTAGATTAAATAGTCACATAAAATGATTAGACTGCACATTGGATCGTTCCCTGGGACGGCTTATGTTACAAACTGGCTTTCTGGGGAAGTTATTTAAGCTTTTCACTTTGAAAAAGAAAAAAAAAAGTTTTGAATCTTCAGCTGGTGTGTTTAAGAGACTCTACTCCTACTCCAATTTAAACTTATTTGTGCAGGCAGGTAATATAACAAGGCACTTTTACACCTATTAAAAACATGTTGCAACCGTTGGCTTCATGCAGTAAGCTCTTTAATAGCATCGATATTATCACCACTGTCATGAATGGCCAGGGCTTGGATTACAACTCTTCTGCAGGAGCGATGGATGTCTTGCCTTGGGTCATCACCATGCTGCAGCAGAAATTAAAGATGAAGTGTTAGTCTGCATTACCAGACAGAATAACAGATTCCCTAAAAAGGCTAAGTGCACATAGATTGTCTCGAAAATAACCTTGTTTGATTACCGAAGTTACTGGGGGATATAAAAAGTTTTACTGCTGCTTATTTCATTTACCTGCCCTGGCATTTATATTGTACTCCCTTCATGAGGTCCAGGCACTAATATGAAAGAGATTTAAAAAAAAAAAAAAGCACATAAATATGCAATGGTTGATGAATGAGCCTTGGATTAATTGCTCGAATGACCTAACGGGCTCAGGAGCAGATGGTCGCCTAGCTTAAGGCAGCATGAATGTCATGAAAGGTGTGACAGTTACGCACACAGAGAATCTGTCCCTCTGGCTCACGCTACCCAGGAGTTACCACTACCTTTGTCAAGGGTCTGCCTGGGCTGCCAGTCTAGGTGGCAGAGCAGCGCCAGATTAAAAATAAAGGTGCTGTATCTTACAGAGCTGACCAAAGAGCATCCAGCTAACTTCTGAAACCATAACAGCTCCTTGCTGTCTGACGGCTTGTACCAGAAGGTGACTTTGGAAAACAAGAACAAGGGGTATTAAAGATCCAGTCCTGCTGCAGTAAAAGTGAAGCATACATACAGATATCAACACAGGTAACTGCTGAACAAAGATGCGTGATTGCAGAGGGCTCCACTTTTAAAAAATTTTCTCTAAAGAAAGGTCAAGCTAAGCAAAATAATATTAACATTAAGCAAGTACAGCTGTAGATATCAGATAAGAGCAGTTCTGAGGATAATATTTGGCATACATTACACTGCTTCATCTGTTTTTCCTGTACCCCCATAAATGATGACAGAACTCTTCTCTGCAAGAGTTCCCACAACCAAAGGCATTGATCACTGGAGCTTCCAAAAGAAAGGCATGAGGAGCCAACACCGGCTCCAAAGAAAACAAAATGTGTACCAAACTTACAAGAAAGAAGTCATAAAATTCCCATCAAAAATGCCAGTAGGACTGAAGCAGATCAACTGCAGACAGACCTGGAAAGTTTACTACAGAGTTCCCTTCGCGAGCGCGGTGTAACAAACCAGACGCCGAACAGCTAAAGTTACAGAACCCAATACTCTGTCCTCTAGGCAGGAGGAGACAAGACCAGCCCGTAACATTTATCACAGCAGTAAATGCAAATAAAAATGCTCGTTCAACAAAATCTAAAGCTTTCTGCCTTGTGTCAGTGACCTGGGGTTCACCGTTGCCATTCAAACCCACAGACCCTGCTGCAGCTTTGCCAACGTCCTCCCGGGGTTATTGCATTGGAGTAACCTCAAATTACCGCTTCCTTGGGATGAACACCACACCACTCAAATTCAATACTCCCTATACAGCCTCCCCAGGGAATAGGGCTGTTCCAGATGACTGCACAGATGTGAAAAATAAACTGGAGAATGGGAACACCCATTTTCAGAGAGGACAAGACTCACGGAGCCTGACAAGAAACGCTCTAAAGAAGTTCAAAACAGTAACATGGCATCTTCACCTCCCGTAGAGAAAGGGCTATCATGAAAATCTTGGCTCCAGATTTACAAAATCTGCTTCACAACTAAGTTTCCTTTGAGGAAACTTTGCAAACTTCATTTATCCTTACAGTGATTATCGGGGATAAGCAGTAGGTTGTAGCATTGCTAATTTACAGATGAAGAAACAGACAAAGATGAAAGTCAACATTTTCTAGTGTGAAAAAGTTGGGAGCTGCAGACTTTGGGTGTTGTCACTGGGGATGTCTGAGCAGCGGCAGGAGGTGGTGGGTGGGTGGTTGTTTAAGGCTCTCCCTACCCCAAACCACCAATAGAAGCCAGTGGAAGGCTGCTTGGATTTGGCAGCTCCCAAACTAGACATCCCAAAAATTGACTGCTTTTGAAGAGCTGGCCTGAGTAATTCGGTCCACATCGTGCACAGGAGTTGGCTGCAGAGCCACAGAGCAGAACTCGAGGGCCTCCATTTCATAGCTTGCTAGCAGTCCTGGGCCACGGTATACTCAAAAATATGTCAGCTCGCTCTTTGTTCCTCTTCTGAGGAACTCTAAGAGCAAGCAGGAACTTCAAGCTTGAGTTCAAGTTTTAATGTCTAGCTGGACCCCTTCCCTCTTCTTCCATTCTCCTGTTTGAAAAGATTAATTCCTCCATTTATTTTTAATCCTATTTCTTTCTCAGAGCTGCTAAAAAAATCAAACCCGCTTCAGCTCAGACAGCAGTTGATTTCCTTAGGGTGAACTAGCAACCCAGCCGAAACGCTTCCTACCCTCTGCCTTCTCCCGCCTCTCAAATCCATTTCGGCTGCTGCTGGGCAAGAGTCGGACGCCTTCCTTCCCCCACCGACGGAGCTGGAAGCGCAATCAGGCCTCCTCGTTATCAATCAGACCTGTACGCTCGCTCAGAGGCAGGCACGGTCCCAGAGCCAGCGCAAAGAGCAGCGCAGCAGCTTTTTTATTTACAACCTGCTGACAACGGGGTGGAAATTGATAGAAGCTGCAGGCAGCAAGTGGCTCCCTGTCTGTCAGCACCAAATGGCAGCTCCTGTGCTTACTGGGCTGGACAGGAGCGCTTTAACCCTTTCTGTCTCAGCCCAGGGTTTAACGGGGTCCTACGGGGCTCTACCACGTTTCCATTTACGCCAGCTTTATGGTGATGCTCTCCCACTGCCTTCGGCTGCGTTGTTTCTGACGCAGAGCAGGGAGAACGCAGCAGGACGCCCCCCGTTTACGTGTTGACTGTACGTATGTCTGCTGGCCTGGTACTGCACCTTGTGCTCCGTGCAGCGCCAGGTTCCACCATGCTCTGTATTGACACAACTTGATCCTACTCAGAAGAAATAAATTAATGCTATATTTAAAAGGAAATAGTCTCTGGCTCGCATACCCAGAGAAACCCAGAAAAGCTGTCTATACAGTCTGACCTTAAAAGGGGAATTAGGTAAAGCCCATTGAACCCTACGCAGACGTTTTTCCACTGTAAGTGGCCATTGTTCAGTTTTAGTTATTTTCAAACAATAACAAATTAGGGTCAATTCAATTCTGAACAAGAATGTTTATATGATGATCTAGTGCACTTTAAAGAATTCTCCTCAAATTAACATCTTTAATGCAGATTATCTCGACAAGGCTTCATACAAGATTCAACAGGTAGAATTTCAAATACATCAATATTGGGGTTTTTCAGTGCTGGGGTCTGAAGTCACATTAACTCAAGAGATTTCAAGCTAGAGAAAAGACTATCCGTGGCCGAAAGATGTGTAAAAATCCTCACCTCTCATACATGCATGAAGGGATTAAATATGGAATCTGAGTTAAAATTAAGAACCATCTTTATTGAGATTTTAAATCAGATAAACTATTTTCACCAAAAAAAGTACTAAAACAAAAGAAATGAGCTTTCTTCCCCACTCCAAAAATTGTTAGCATGGTTTGAAATCTCCTTTCAACCCTCTCCCTGTCCTACTCCCAAAATAACCCTGCTAAATCGCTCTCATTTGTGCTTCCATCCATCAGCAGGTGTTTCTAGAGGATCGGTGGAGGTGCATGGTAGCTCCATCACACCCCTCACCCTGACGATCTGGTATCACACCACCATCCCCAGCTGACCGCTAGCCCTCGGTGACTTGCAGCACCATGTCCTCAACACATTGTCCAATCTCAGTACATCCGAGGCACAGAGCAGAGGGCAGACATGGTGCTGGAGGTCACACTTCCCAAAAGTGACCCTTGCCCTCCATCACTAGGATGCAGCACAAGGGGTCTGCCAAGTGGGACACTAGATATCTCAAAGGCATCACCCCAACTCAGCTTATATTAACACCTACACTGCTCACAAATTCACTTTGATTTCAGCATTTTCACCACAAAATGCTCTCCCAAGTCTGCTATCCAGCCACCTCGACTGGTGGCTCTTTTATCCCACCAGTGCATCTCATGCCACTTAATGTACTGTTGAGTACCCTACCTGGCCTCCACTCACTCCAGAAAGACACGAGGCCCCTAGACCATCAACGAGCCATAGGATCATATCCGTCAGCCCTCAACAGCTCCCTCAGGTATCCCAGGGCATCTAAAAATGGGTCTGCTTATCTATGTTAGGGAGAACAAATTGCTTTCTACCGTATCCTTATGCAAGAGCTATGCAAGGCTTCACTTCAGCTCTTGGTCACATCTCTTAAAAAAAAAAAAAAAAAAAGGAAAAAAAACCCAAAACAGTGCTTGGAAAGATGCTTTTCTCTGCATGCTGCTCACTCTCATCTTTTTCATTCGAACTAAGCTCTAGATCTCCCTGAGGCTAAATTCAGAGTAAGCAATCAACTTCTTAGCAAGGTCATTAAGATCTGCAGGCATCTCAGGCCCTTTCTGGACCTTTTCCCACAAAAGCTCTTTGTAAGCGAGCCCCAGTTCCCCTTTGTAAGAGATGCACCGGTTTGGAGCCAGCACAACGTCTCTGAAATTCAGTTGCATAGATAGAGCCTCCAAAACCAGGCACAAAGTGACTTCAAACCCAAGACAGGAGCCCCCACACACAGTTAACCCGGAGTAATTCTAAATAAAATGGTTTCCTGTAATCCTTCACCTTCCACGGTTACCTGCTGTGAGATGAGCAGGTGCAGCCACAATATCATCACCATCTCAGTGAGGAGACAGATGATGATAAAAGCAAATCAGATGAACTCCAAATTCCTCAGCTGGCCTCCACCTCTGCTCACTGAAAGGGCAAACACCCAAGGGCACCACAAGTGCCTGAAACCTTTCTGTGGAAGGGATCTGTGGCAATTTCTGTCTCAAACCACTTTGATCCAGTTCACTCAGACTTCTTTGCATGAGCAAAATCATGTCAGCTCAGATAAAAAACCCAACCTGCTCTATGATTACCCCGGCTCCAACGCAATGAGAAACGCAAAAGCCCTGTGTAAAAATAACTCCTGGCATTTCATCGGACTTCTCCAAATCAAAGAACAGTTTGATCACATTTGAGTTGTTAGCAAAAACAGGAGAAGCTATTTTTTAAGTTGATTTGATAATTCTCAAGACACAAATCAGAGCAAATAAACTAGCACTTGATTTCTGGATCTTCTGTTAGGTCTGTTTCAACTGATGACACATACTGAAGAGATGAGCTACACTGCAGAGGACATGAAATCCCAACCTGAAAGCAACATATGACAGTAGCCCTGAGGAGAAGGACTTGGAGGTACTGGTGGAAGGGCAGCCCAACATGAGCCGCCAATGCCCCCTTCCAGCCCAGAAGGTCAACCACATCCTGGGTTCCATCCAAAGCAGCGTGGCCAGCAGGTTGAGGGAGGGGATTCTGCCCCTCTACTCTGCTCTGGTGAGACCCCACCTACAGCACTGAGTCCAGTTCTGGAGCCCCCAACATCAGAAGGTCATGGACCAGTTGGAGTGAGTCCAGAGGAGGCCACGAAGATGATCAGACTGGAGCACCTCTCCTATGCGCACAGGCTGACAGAGTTGGGGTTGTTCAGCCTGGAGAAGAGGAGGCTCCAGGGAGACCTCAGAGCGGCCTTTCAGTGCCTCAAGGGGGCTACAGGAAAGATGGGGAGAGACTCTTCAGTAGGGCCTGTTGTGACAGGACTAGGCATAATGGTTTCAAAATAGAGGAAAATATTTTCAGACTAGATATTAGGAAAAAGTTTTTTACACTGAGGCTGGTAGAACACTGGAACAGATTGCCCAGAGAGGTGGTGGATGCCCCATGCCTGGAAACATTCAAGGCCAGGGCAACCTGATCTGGTTGGAGATGTCCCTGCTCCTTGCAGGGGGGTTGGACTGGGTGGCCTTTGAAGGTCCCTTCCAACTCAGACTGTTCCATGATCCTATATCAAATCAGCTGAACCAAGAGAGATTAAAGCTCCGTGTACCATTGGAAAAAGAGCCCAAACAACTGAACAGTTAAATCCATTTACAGAGCAAACACTTTCCATTGGAGAGCTGGTTCCTTGCTTGGGGAAAATATATATGTTACTAATAGGAATTATATCCTGTTTCCTTTCTACTGCTTAAAACATACAAACAAATTATATTTCAGCCTAAAGACATATTATTCATGATCTTTTACTTCACTGGAATTTATAGTTCAATTCCAAACCTGTAATTTTCAATGTTGGCTGTTTTTCTAAGTAATTCGCCAGAAGGGGGTCCCAAGTCCCCTTGCTCCTCCTGCTAGTAAGGAAAAAAATTCCCTGCCAACTCCTACATAAATTGGTGTATATCATAAGCCACACCACTCAAGTGCCCAGACGTGATTTTTCTTTTCACATCAGAGCTAAACTGAAAAAACAACACAGACACATACATATAACATACAGCTTTTCTTCTGCGAGGGTCACACAGCCAGTATTAGACTGGTGGCAGCAGAGCCTCGAGGCCAAGAGAGCTAAATGCAGTATCCAGCTAAAATATGACTAAGGATACAGTGTTGAAAGAGAAGGAAATCTGCTCCTGAGCTATCACTGCAGGAGCCCGCTGCTGAGCGGGTACGGGCTGAGAAGCATCTTTAAGGACAGTCGGGAGAGAGCCCGACTACGGCAGGCACCTTGCCAGCAGGGATCCGCTCCCTGCCAGCCCAGCTCCCCCCCACCGCAACCCCCGTAACTGGAGCAGAGCACCGATGCATGTAACCGATGACTCCCTGCCATCTTGCGGAGATTTTGGCTGAGAAGACTGCAGGCTGGCTCCCCCTAGCCATGCAACAGGGTCTACAGAGCAGCCTGGTACCTCATTTCTGGAACACGCGTTCCAGTCACCTGTGGGCCACATACCAGAAGACTAAATGTTAAACTTTGGCTGGGTGAGTTCACCACATCACGCATAGCTCTGGAGATGCGTACCCACAGCACAAGGATTAGCACATCCCAGCAGGGAACACAAACCGAGTTTTGCCCAACACTGGGCAGGGAGCTTTCTCTTCTGGGGTTAGCAGAGAGGTGTCAGACAGATGCAGGTGTTTCTCTTCTTAGAGGAAAGACACAGAGCAAGTCACAAACAATATCAGCTACAGGTACGAAGACTTTCCAGTTGAAACAAGTGGGAGAGGAGAGGAGAGCAGAGCAGCCTTCTAGGAGCCCAGCATCTCCCGCAGAGTGGCAGAGGACACCGGGACCACAGACCCATAAGAACAGTCCCTGCAGAGCCTGTTTCACAGACCAGTTTCTCTGCCCTGGCAGGTCACACAACAACGGGACTTGATCTAAAGGGCTAACGTAGCTCCTGACAGTGAGAAGTGCAGGGAAGCGTTTTGCTCTCACCCTCTCGAGTTCACAGGGGCTGCTTTCTTGCTCTGCATTATGTCAGTTATTTTATAGCAAGAAAGGGTGGAAATAAATACCATCAAGCCAGCCCTGCCTTTCCTCCCCATGTTCCACATGAGAAAATCCCTCAGTCCCTACAAAACAAGCTGGAGCTTATGCCAAACCTAACAGAACTCATACAGACATTGTTATCTTTCGAACTGACACCTTCAATTTAATTATCTCAGAGATTAAATCATCTCCAAACTATTAAGCAAAATAACTCAGCGGTGCCAAAACACTGCATCACACCATGACTTCTTCTCTTCTAACCCCTCGCTAAACCTCCTCTCTGACAGATACACGGAATGGCAGAAGCACACAGATCAATCTGCAGTCGTGCCCGGCCGCTGCAAAGCCAATTCCTGTTTGCGCAGCTCACAAAGTTTCGTATAGACTTTAAGCCTGACCTCAGCTCCACTGGTGTAAATTCAGAGTAGTTCCAGGGGCTTTAGGGGTAGGAAGGAACCAAATTTAACACAGTGGACTATGGGATGTGCAAGTAACATAGTACCTGAAAGAGGACCAGCTTCATCTGAGAAAGTACAAGAGGAAGACCAACCTTTGAGGTGTTTTAAGAGCCTCCAGCCTTGACTGCCTTGCCTACACTTCCCCCAGACACATCCTGCTCCCTCACTGCGTGCTGCGTTTGCCCAAACAACTGTGCTTGCTATGCTCAATTATACTCACTCCTCTTAACCCGTTCCCCCGTCCTGTAATTTTCTTGGAAGCCACCTCACCAGCCACATCGGCACTGATCGAGCCAGAGGTCACCACGGGAACAGCACATTCCTAGCACTGGTTGAACTGGGAGCACTGGCTGCACAGCCGAAATAAAAAACATTTTCTTCTCTTCACACGTGCATGTACACCTGTCTCAGCAGTGACACGGAGGGACAGAGTTGAGTGACCAACAGCCAGCACTGCAGCTCCACAGCAAAAGGCAAAGATAACTCCTTGGTCTCACTGCACAGCTTCAAACCAGGCGAAGTAGTTAACAAGAAGGAATGATTATTCCAGCCGAGCTTGTTAGAACTACAGCGTCCTTTACCATAAGAAGGCATATGGAGCAACATAATGAATTCTCTGAAAGGGCAAGGAAATAATTGCAACCTTCTGGCTGCAGGGACCAGCAGGAGCACACAGTCTAGGAAGTGGCTCACTTGGCTGTTAGAAGCCACTGAGGTCCAGCGTGTTTCTCTAAAGATAATTTTAGAGCAAGGACAGCCACCTGAGGACTGAGGACTGGATGTGAACCACAAGCCAGTTTTACCTGGACCCCAGGAAAGCCAATTAGCTCAGAGGCCAAATGTTTGGGGCAACACATGCCCCAACATGCTGAGGGCCACGCAAGTCCAGGCCAGGTGTATTTCACTGACCTATCAGCAGTTGGCTTGGTCTAGCAGAAAAAGGACAGGAGGATAATTTTATGTGAATAAAGCAGCTTTCATCACTGAGATATTTGCCATTTCTATTCTGGGGAAAGATAATACAAACTGGATTGAAGCACAGAGCTGACAAGCACCAGTATCTTCTACCGATCACCTGTTTGTTAACCACAGGCAAGTCACCTGAGGCACGGTATCCCTCGGTGTCCCATCCTGTACAGCCCGTAAAGCACATTTTTCCTACTGCCTCTGTGTACCACTTCTCCTAAGAGATCTTCGGGAAGAATGTGGAATCCCTTAAGTTTTATGGTAGAAGGACAAAGCGTGGCCATCTAGGCTCTCAACAGCAATCACCTGCCTCAGATACCAGCGAAGTACCACCAGGGAGAACAAGTTTTTGAAAAGGGCTGGGATCAGATGCTTCAAAGGGACAGCAGAAACCTCCATACATCAGACAGATATAAGAATACATTTTTCTGTTAAAAGTTCTTCTCAAGCACAATCTACCTGCTGGGCTGTGCAGGGTAGGGTGATCTGCTCTGATGCAACCAGAGCTGGTCTCAATAGTGGTAAAAAGTTCTGAATATCTTTTGAACCACACAAACTTTGGCTGTGTTTGTGTTCTATGATACAGGTCTCAGGATCCTGAGACCGTTCAATATGCAAAGCCCAATCTCTTAATTTTGTGGTCTTTTAATTAAAGAAGACAGTAACGTCTTTGGATTGAGGAGACTGTTCCGTGTTTATAGCACAATACAGACCCCAGGCTGTTATTCACAACACAAGTAACTCTGCATTCTCCCTTCCTTCCTATCCTCCAGTATTCCTGTGCCTTAAGAAAAAAATTGCTTGACTAGTGTCTGTGCTGTTCGCTGTTTCATACTCTGCTGTATCTCCTCTTACAGAAGAGCAGTGCTGAGCTGTTTGGAGAGGGATAAGAGCTTGTCATTTCTGCAACAGTTTGCCTTTTAAAAAGTTTTAACATTGAGTTCTCTGTGGAGACCTGGAAACAAGAGATCGTGACGCAGGAGACTTGTGTGCTAACGGCATGACACTGTATTGGGTTTAACTAAACCACGGCCCCATGAATGAGAGTGCCTGCACGTGAGAGGCAGCTGATGCGAGGCAGAGAGGAAGTAAAGGAGAAAAACATGATGTCAAGCCTGAGAACTCATCTGTCTGAGCTATCAGGCTGTTCTGAGTCAGCAATTTATTTTATTAATGTTATTCCCTCTGGTCTTACATTGTGGTTACCCCTAGCAACCTATTCACAAACTCCTTGTACTTAAACCCAGCACATAAAGAAAAACTTCTGATAATGTAAGAACTCAGGGCTGCAGCTAACATTGTCCTTATTCCCCTACAGTCCTCAAGACTGATGCATCCAAAGCCAGACACGTACCAGACAGAATGGGGTACAAAACAGGGAAGCGGGGACAGTGCAAGGTAAATTACCTCCTGTGAGATCCTGCAATGAAAGAAAGAAAAGAACAAAAAAAAGTGAGGAGGAAAACAAGTTATTTTGCCAAAAGGTTGTCTTCAATCCTTTCTACTGGTTTAGAACAACTGTTGGTCTAAGCTAAAGCTCAAAAGGCCCTGCTCATGGTGTTTCTTCCCCCCTGCAGAGGCTGATTTGAAATCCTGTGCTGTCCCCTGGACCAGTCTACTGCTCCCCTGTCCCGCTCCACCACACAGTGAATAACCAGCACAGGCCAAAGTTGACATTTGGCTAACACAGTGGGGCTTCCATCATTCTAGGTGGGATTTTAACTCATGACTACGACAAAGAAAGCAAAAGGAACAGACTCCTGTGGAAGCTATCAGGCAAGCAGTCACAAGCAATTCCTCCCCCAACACGGTCATACCACAAGCAAATCACCACCAACCTCCCTGACTTTCAGCAGGCCTGCTTTCCTTATCACCTGTGAACATCATCTGCTTCTCAAACCTCATTAACATCACTAAACCAGGAAAAAGCCAGTTAGGAGGTTTTCATTTTTTCACCTAGGGCTGGCACAGAGTTTTGATACCATCAGATAAACAGACTCCAGCAGGAGCTCTCAATTTCCACAAAAAAGGAAAGAGTTATCCATCACAGCTACTCCTCCACTGGTTCCTTTTCAGACTGGACTTCCTCCGAGACTATCAGGGTCTTCTTATACAAGCAGTCAAGGTTCTTAAGGTGGGCTACCACTTCCCCATCACACTTTCTAAACAAAACAAGGGTGTAAGAGTTACAGCCTGCCATACCAGCATCCAGAGTTCCTGATGATCCTTTAGCTCACCTTGGATTAAGAATAAATTGCTTTTCTTCCCTTGGACTAAGAATAAATTGCTTTTCTTCCTACTAGTTTTCCTGCTCTTTCTACCCACCAACTCTGCAAAGACTAACCTGTGAGCAGAGCACTACTAACACACTGAAGATTTTCAGAAAAGTTCAGGATACATTGTGTGGTGTCCAGTTCCAAAATGGCATAAATTACATCCTGGAACGCATTATGTCCTGCTATGTTAGACAAGAGGAAATGTGGTATACAATGAAATAAAAGACATCCTGGAACCTATTACATACTCAAAAGACAAAAGAAAGGACATTATAGGATCGACGTGGCTAATAAATGATGTGTTGGCATCCCTTTTCTACCAAGACATGGATTAACAACAGATGTATTACACTAATGTCTATTTGTACACTAATCTAAAACAACTGCATTGCTGTTGCAGACAGGAATTTGATAAATGCAGCCCCCAGTCCAGTTCCATGAGTGCTGCTGAGCTTTAGGAAAGGTGAGGAGGGGGGTGAGCCACTCCCAGTTTCAGTGTTCAGGCTCTTGCTTTCACCTCTTTTTCTTGCTGGGTTGTTCCCTGCTGATTTCTCATCTGCACAGCTGGGATACTAAGGATCTAGGGAAGGAAAGGGGCTGCCTTGCACCAGCCCACAGCTCAGTTGTGCGACACTTGGGAAGTAAGGACTACTATGCGTAGTGTTGAAGCAGTCAGTGCCTTTGTACTCCAGGAGCTGAAGGGTTAAATCTCAGAGCGTAGCAATTTCCAAAGTATCACTTTCCTTCTCACAGGCCTCTTGTATTTACATAAAGCCCTGCAGGGAAGGCAGCTGCAGAAAGCATGCACAGAAGATGCCTTCCTCAGGTGGTTGAGGGACAGGAGAGAAAATACGGCTGGATTTGCCCTCTAGTTCCTTCCCACAAGGAGCAGTCAGAGAAGAGGCAGAGCCTCCAGACCCCTGTGCAGTCCCAGTTTGATAGCTATGCCAGTTCACTAACCTTCCCTCAACCTGAACAGGCAAGCACAGGAGAGCAGCCTTTGCAGTTCTGGAAACCTGAAGGAAGGTGACAGATGAGGTGGAGACAATCCTTTGCCAACCACCTTGGCAGTATAGATGAAGTTCAGTTGCGTACCAGCTGCAGAGAGCCTTCCCCAAGCATTGCTGCTCTCCTGTAGCACATACAGAACAAAAGTCTGTCCACAACATCTGAGGTTTGTGGTGTCACATGCCCGTGGATGAGAGGAAACAATTAAGTCCCATTTCTAGGCAAGCTCAGGATGTGATGTGATGATTCCCTATCACTACAGAAGGGAGCAAGCAAGCGTAGAGGACAATCAGAGGAGCTCAGAATACCTGACCCTGTGGACAAGGATATCTTGCTGGCACCCAGAAGCAGTTGTGGATGATGACACTGGTGGGAGCTGCTGTGAACCACTAAAGACTGGGCATAGAACAGCAGCCGAGACGGGGAAGGAGCCCGCATCAGCCCACCACCCCAGAACTGTATGCTTTGCCTGTTCCTGACCCAGGCTGTGCCTTAACCACTGTTAAAGAACAGGTCTTGGGAGGAAAAAAAAAAAAAAAGAAAAAAGAAAAACAAAATAAAAGAAAGAGAAAAGAAACAGAAGCGTGAGAGAAAGAGAAAGGAATGTAAAGCTGGCTAGATGAGAAAACCTAGGTGAATATATCTGATCCTTCCTCCCCAGCCAGCAGAGGTTTGTTCTGTGAAAAAGATCTGCTCTGAAATAATTTGCATTTGCTTCCAACTTTAGTGCAGGTCTGTCACCAGTCACTCAAAGCTTCACTGCAGGAACTAGCAGAGGTTAAAAAAAAAAAAAAGTGATATGGTCTATCTTCCCAATGTTCATAGCCTGGCTTATTGGTATGGCCAAGAGCATTACTTGGAACCAGTAGGATTGCCCCAGAGTCACACAATTACGTGACACAAAATGCCAGAGTGGGTTGTCAGCCGTCTCACAAACATGGAACCTGAAAATCTGTGAGCAACAAAAAGAAGCATATCCACAGACGCCACATAGCTTTCTGCTATGTACATTTACAAACTTATTATCGAAATAACTTGTTATTATGTGTTAGGCAACACAACCATCTATTCAAGACCAGCATCATGGCAGGTTTTACACTGCACTCCATCCAACTGCAACGTAAGAGTGAGAAGCAGCTAGTCCCATATCTACCCAAACTTTTTTTTATCTTCATAGAGAATTTCTACTAAAATTACACAAAGGTCTCACTGCAGAACTCTAGTGAAGTTGCTTAGGGAGATGTGATTAAGAACTCAATGTGAAGCAGAACTTATTTTAAGAGAATCTAAACACGCACCCTTGCTAAAGGCCATCTCTGAGCAGAAAGCTGCAGAATAGGTGTGTTCTCCCCAGAGATCATAGCCCTTCCCTTTCCCATAAAAATACTATAAAATCTGAAGCAAAAGGGAATCCAGGCCATGGTGTCTGCCTAAGCAGCTCTGGTTCACATTTTCATTTCTTGCATTTCTTCTGCTTCCCTTCCCTGAATGTATGTCAATGCCCTTAAGGTGCTGAAAAAGCTAAGTTACTTTTAGAAGTGGGAAAACTCTCCAGCTTCCACACAGTTCAGTATTCCAGAACAGCCTGAAGTTTTGCTTCCTGCATCACTTCAGCACTTTGGAGCAAGTTAATTTTCCCTGGGACAATGGGATTTGCAAACTTCCATATGACGCTTGTTTGAAGGAGGCTCACATCAACCCTGACAAAGTTACACGATTATAATTCTACGTGAGAAACACACACGGTGTCTCACTGGAGAATCCTCTTTGTTGGCACATAGTCAGGACAAGGACAAGCCTCTGCTGGCAGTTTTATTCCTGAAGCAATGGATTGACCCATGGGCTCAAAACCAGCCCCACGAGGCAGAATTGTCACTAATGGGCCTCGTGCTATGCTACTTAGAGCTAAAGAGTTGCTTTTTTCTTATGAGCATTTGAAGTAGAAACTCCAGGAACAACAGATGGCGGCTTTTACCACACACACTCAGCAGCAGGATGAGAATCCATTATCCAAAGGAACTGCTCCTCCACTGCACAGCACTTTTTCCTAAAAACCATAGAACAGAACAGAGTGCCAAGACAACTCTTGCCTGAAGCACCAACTGTTTCTCCATAACTCTCTTCCAGCTCCCATGTACCAGCAGCCTCCGCTCCGTGTCCCCGTCAGCCCAGGGAGGGGAAAAGTGCCAGCTGAGTCTGCAGCTTCCCGCCCTTGGACCAGCCCAGGAGAGGAAACTTCTCCATATTCCAGGAAAAGAAGCAAGCTCCACCTGAGCAAACAAGAAACTCGACTGCAGGCTTGGAAAGATGGGATGAAAGAGGAGGTGGTGTGAGAAGAAGAGATGAGGGATAGCGAGGGACAACACATGGAGGAATCTACAGCATCCTGCCCCAGGCTACATAATTCCTGGCTGCAGCCCCTGTCCCCGAGCACCAAACACTTCAGATGAGTTAAGACCCTGGCCAGGGTGCTGCTACAGAGCTGGATCTCTGCTGCTTTCCATCTGTTTGTACTTGAACTGGTCAAGAGTCTCACAAAAGAAAAAAGTACCTCTAAAAATCCATGAACAGGGGAAGACTGGGACACTGCAGGTGGATATCCTAGAAGCAGGAGTGAGGACAAACTTTGGCTGACAGAGCCTTTAGAGCTGCAATAACACTCTCCTCCTATGTTTAATAGCCATGAGAAAGACACAGACATCTATGTACAAAACCAATCCCTGAATGAAAAGCTGAAAAAGGGCCCTCAGGCCATCTCAGTTAATGCAGTAAAAAGGTCATTCCCTGCTGACAGGGACAAAGAGGTCAGGAAAAAGAATTTATGCAAATGCATCCAAATGAAACCAAGTCTTGCTATGATCCTGAAAAGCAGGACAGCAAAAGGGCCTGGGCAAATTGGAACCTTCTGATCACTTACATCAGGTCAGGACATGAAAGTCATGGTTCCAGAACAGATCCGGTATCTATATGGAATACTGGGAAGTTTACTTGATTGCTGCATTATCAAAAAGCCAGGTATGTGGGAGTGAGTCAAGGCTTAGGGCTTGTCCATCTAAGTTCATGGATACCAAAGAGAAGCCTTCCCTTCCCAGCACACTAACTGCCAGTGTGGACACCTCAAGTTAACGAGACCACAGACGTACGTGTCCCTTTGGAAAGAAGAGCATTGCTGCATGCACTGATACAGGAGGAAGAAGTTCTTCAGTGTGTCTCAAAACTGTCTCTACACCAACACGTACAGAACAACTCCTGTACCATCAATGGCCATCTCTGCTTAGCAAGCATTAGAAGTTGTCTCCAGAGACCCACAGTGTAGACAGCTTCCAGGAAACAAACTAATGCGATTATGGGTTAAAAAAAGATCGCAAGAGGCCCAAGGTATGATGAAAGTTAGATCTAGACACAGTTATTGGCCTGAAGCAGAAGCCTTGCCCTCAAGGGGACACACAGATGGCAGAGCAGGTATCCGAGGAGAGCAAGGTGCTCTTCAGGTGAGAAGAGGCATCACACGTAGGAGCAAAATCTGCAATAGCCATTTACCTGGACAGAGAAAAGGAATTCTAGACAGCAGCATGCTATAATGGAGATGACTGAAAGAGCTTACTAAAAGAACTTGAGACCAAATACCAGTTAAAACGGAAGAATATTCTTGCCAAATTCCTTCACTTGAGGACTGTGTAATTAGGCCAGGAAAAGCACAACAGAATATACCATAGAGAATAGTCCTGCACCGGCCTGTTAGCCCAACAGGCCTCTTCCATCTCCAGAGTCTGCGTTTCATAGCAGGTACCTGAAGGGTATAGATTACACCAGGTGGTAAGCCAACAATTCCGATCTCATAATGAAATTAAGCCCAGGCCAAGTGTGGGAAACTGTATTTCAATATAAACCAGTAGACTAGCTAGGTCCTTGTTAGCAGGGGAGCACTCCCTGTGAAGCAGGGGAGTTATGGCCAAATAACTGATGGTGGACGGGACACGAGCAACTTCTGCGTGTGCTGTTCTGTGCAGCACCTGCTGTAGCCATCCTCTGAGCTCGCAAGGCTTTAGTCCCCAGGTACAAGATTGCTACACTCCACCATTCACATGCAGAGTGACAAAAGGGACTCTAGAGAGAAATTCAACTGGCAGAACCAAATAGACAAGCCTGCTGTAAACAGGGTCCAACTTACCCTTAAACTTAAGGCCCACACAACCCCACTAGGTAGTACCGGGACACTGCCAAGACTGTAAATACCAAATACTTCTGAAAATCCAGGATCTGGGCACCGCAGGAGAGTTCTCTTTCCCCTACCACCCCATAAAACAAAGCTACCCAAAGTGGCAAGCCAGTTTTTTTTAAAAGGTTGCCATATATCACCCTCTTTGTGACCTTGCCTGAGTCATGACTGGACCCAAGAGTCTTCCTCTCTAGTTCTGGGCTCTCAGTAGATGGCTACACTGCTTCCCTTGAGACCCAGCGAAGCAGAAATAGGAAATGAAATGGAGTACAGGGAGGAAATTCCATCTCCCAACACAAAAAAATTAAGAGGCAGTCACAGAATTCTCCTGGTAAGAGGTAAAGAAATACGTACGCAAGAGTGAAGGCTAGAGACACAAATATCTTGTTAAATTTTTACAGTTTAACCACTGAACAAGCTACTTTCTCTCCATAATTTATACCTGAATTGTGTGTCTAGACATGACATCATTTTAAGGTATGCCTTGTGTTCTGTGGTAAGTTTACAATAACCAGAACTTATAATTGCTGTGGTTCAAGTCAGCAAAAGCGGAAAAAATACCCAAAGCCCCCTCTAAGCAGCTGTTCTTGGTAATCGTTTTAGTCTGTTGTTTTCTGTCAAGGAGACAAGGCCTAGCAAATGCTAAAAGCCAACATTAAACCAACTCCCCTTCCTAAAAAGTGACGAATACCATGGATAATCTTCAATTCTCAGGCAGCTTTATTTGGTATGGTTCATATTAAAACAGCGAAGGACAGCCAGATAAGCAAGAGCAATAAAAACATCTACTGTACGCCTATGGAGATTGACGGCTGCAAACACCCCAGGCCCCGCTGTACGCCCATACGATAAACCAGTTATCCAAATACAATACAATAAGCCTGTGGGTCTCAGGTGGGATAACGGCAAATACCAGCGTATTCTCACTATTGAGACATAAATCCTGAAGCTACGAAAGCTAGAACCACAGCGTCGTTAACATGCACCAGCCACTCTCACTAGAGGAACAAACCCCTGTGGTGATAAGGGCTGCTGGCCAAGTGACTTTAATCACATGAGCTGCAATCGCTGCCCTGGAGAGTGTGGCCTGAAGCATCCTATTATGTCAATGAAGTGGAATTTAGACATTGGAATGAGGAAAAAAAAAAAACCCCTAACTGTGCAACCTGAAGGTTAAATGATGTTTTGGGTTTGTTTTTTTTGTTGGTGGTGGGTTGTTTTTTTTTGGTTTTTTTTTTTTTTTTTTTTTTTTTCCCCACTGGCATTGTAAGCACAGGTATGCTAGATGCCAGAGCTAGCCAAGGAGGAGCAGGAGCTAGGATCAGAGCACACAGGAGGATGCCTCAAAAGTGTTTTTATGGCAGCAAGCACAGGGAAACTCCATCCTATCACATCCAAGGCAATCCAAAGATCCTAAAGAGAAACCCGGATCTACAGGTGCATCGTGTGAAACTCATAGTCCATACATGCATCTCAAAAGGCCCAGGTATGTCACACAGGGAAATTATTAGTTTTTAGAAAAATCACAGTTGGAAGGGACCTACAACAATCATCTAGTCCAACTGCCTACTGTTTGGGTTTTTTTAATGGAAACAGTAACATTGGTAAGAATGAAATACACATGAAGGTTACACCACACAGCACACCCCATGCGTGTTATCTCAGCAGGAGGACAAACTATAGCCCTGGAGATAGCCAAAATAAGGGCAAAGACAGTAGGCAGCAGCCCTGGATAAGAGTTATAGAGGATAAAGCAAGCAAAATTTTAAGTAAAAAAAGAATACATCATAACTGTTGTTGACATCTAAAAGACAAAAGACTGTCCAAAACCCAGCTGTCATCTCCAGTCAGGAAAGACTCAAAAGATACAGGACTTCACAGCCACTATCCCTTTTTCTCTGTGTCACACAAGTGATCTAATCCAGACCACACAAGCGCTCACAGTTATGAGAATGTGAGTAGGTACAATCAACATAGTTATGTGTTTTAAAATAAAATCACCTTCCCCTTCCATAGAGGTCCCATAGATTTTTCTTATACTACTTTTCCTACATAAACAAACATAAGTGGTTTAACTCTCCTCTGTCATCTGTATTAGTCAGAAAAAACACTTGATGGTTATTTCTTCACTCTTCAAACACACACTCAGAAGCAGGGAACCATTTCAGCTAATAGCAAACGGGAGAGGACTCACACTACTGTACTAACAGGGCTAGATAAGAGGTTGGTGATCGCACCCAAACTGAAGCTAGCTTGTATTCAGCTGGTTAATGCAGATGCAGAGCTGTCACATTCCTGTCTGGATCAATCCACATCCATGTGACTTCAAGTCACGCAAGGATCCATGCCAGAACAAGGGATTTAACATGCAACTCTCCAGTTGCACATCAATTTTCCTTTCAAATCAGGTGCACACCAGGGACTCAAACCTGGACTGACAAAGCCAGCACGCCCTGGTACTGCGGGGTTTGTGCAGCGCTACACCGATTATTCACATGGAGCCACCCAGCGTTACACCGTTCAGCGCCATGGCGAGAGCCAGAAAGCAAAGGAAAGCCATGAGAAATATTGGCAGAGACTGCCCTGATATAGCTGATGTTTGTGAGCAGTGGTGAAAAGCAAGAGAAAGCAGCCGCTGCTTTTCCGTGCCAGAGAAGTAAAGAGCAGCGGTGAGAATGCCATTGCTCACGGGATCCTGAGGGAGCAAGCATATTCCTGCCCAAATGGTGCAGCTGACCCATTATACTCTAACCTGAGTGTACGTTAGGGTCTACAGCTGGCTTATAATGAAAATCTGAAGTCATCAGGGCTGTTCTGGCTTCAGTTCTTGTTAAAGATGTTGAACATCAGCCCAGGTTTGGTGAAAAGGTCACACAGGTTTTCAAATCATTCCAGCTCGCAGTGACCAAAGGTTGATTTAGGGTTTGCTGTCAGAGCGTATTCGCATTTACAGTTCTACAAGCTGCCATAAAAACCCAGGTGAAGATAAGAGTTTCTGCTGATTTGAGATATAAACGAGGTACAAAACCACGTGGATTGGAAAAGGGATACTCACTCACTCTGGGATCATCATAACTCCAAGGACAAAGGACTGATTATTAATTTGCTTTTGATATACCTTCAGGAACAGTCTTCTCTTTCTCCTGCCAGCTTTTAACGTGTTTGAAGAGTGAAACTTCTACTTGGTCTCTTAATTCTCTGCTTAAATCAAAGACCAAAGCTTAACACAGCTGAACTTGTAGCAAAATCACATACCAGGGCGAAGGTTTATATTCCAGAGACTATACTATTCACAATTGGCCAGGTCTGGGAGACACTCATTTTCTAGAAAAGTCTGCCACTGGACATGAATAGAGTCATTGAAATGCTCACTTGTGTCCCCATTAAGCATATGAAGGATCTCGTTATGCTGTTCTGTAAATAGCTTACAGTTTTACTGTTATCATCCCAACCGCAGTCGTTCTGCTTCCTTAAGACAAGCACAGGGCAAGCGTGATACCTTTGTACAGACACATCACACTAAAAACAAGCTTGAACTACTCGTGTAGCAAGGAGAATGGTTTATTTTCCTACGCAGCTAATAAAAAGCTGCTGTCTTGCTGTGAGTGCTGATATTAAGACAAAAGCAAGAATCTTTAAGTTTATGTTAGGTTAAACATAAACCAATACCCATCCTCTGCATCCCGCCCAGACAGCCTAGGCGCAATAGAAGTCACTGTTTATTTATCTTTCCGCAAGGACTAGCAAGTACGCAGCGCAAGGACAGCGTTCAAGGCATCTTCAGCAGATCACACTGGGAGACGCGTTCAGCAGATAATACAACTGGAGAACACTTGGAAAGCCACTGTTCGCTTCATCACTTGAGGGTAAGTTTGAAAAGATCAAATAAGCCAGGTTGAGGAGTAGCTGGTTCCCCTCATTTAATGGGCTGTAATATTTTACAGTGCAAAGCCCTGAAGCAATACAGCTAACTGCAGCTTTTGGAGCCATCACTGCACAAGTACTGCGAGCCATATGGATTTAACAACTCTCACCACCAGTAAAGAGAAAACCAGAACCTTTGTTACTTCAGCACAGGCCTCCACCACTAAAGCTGAAAAACACTGGCTGACAACAGCAGTGGGTTTGTACCTATCACCCAAACTGGCCACTGGAGAAGAACTGGTTAACTAAGATACTTCACAATTTCTAGCAGCATCTCAATAGTTCCACAGCAGTTTCCACAGCTTGTGCTGTAGAAAACACTCTCTTTCCATGAGAAAGAGATCTAACGCCTTCAGAAACCTCTAGCACTTGATCTGAGGAGCCACATTTGACAGCCACCAGCAGCAGGAAATAGTCTAATTAAAGCCTATCTGCCATGAATGGTCCTCAGTTTTTAAAATGAAGGACCACCTAGCAATCAACACAGGCTCCTGCACTTTCCACAGTGGATATACACCAAAGACTTCCTTAGCATTACTGCTACAAGAGTCATAATTTATAAACAAATTAACAACAAATCATGAATCCTCACTGGGTCTGTTTTCTTCCCTTTTATGTCTAACAAGGAGTGTATTTCATTTACAGGAAAATTTAAAAAATGCAGGAATTTCTTCAACCATTTCTTAGTATCTCCACAACCAGGTAAGGACTAGGACATCTCCTAGTCCCATATATCTATAATCTTTCTGACTTTGTCGGAATTTCTGCCCAAATTAATTCAAGCCCCTGCCTTGGGCAATCCTGTGCCCCACTCCGTTCATTAGTGTAATGCTCTGCTACTGGATCTGCCTGCTGTAGGGGCATCAGCCATCCACAGCATTGCAAGGCTTAATGAACAGCAAATCAAAGTCACAAGCATTATTAGTTTTTGCGTTATTCATTTGACGGTATTAGCAACCAGAAAACCACAAATGTTACAAGAATTTTCCTCTCAAGAAAGAACACATGTAAGATGTGGTTGCATCTATAGCATAACCTCAGTGTTGCCTTTCTTATAGGCTGTACCCATTGCTATGCATCGCGAAACATCTGTGCCTTTCCAGTGACTGATTATCCAGAGACACGCAACAGCGCTCAGTATCTGTAAGAGGCCGGGGACTGAACCCTGAGTTTATTACAGAAAAGAGCTGGAGCGAGCTGCTTGCCAGAAATCCAAACTCTAGCCAACAAGTCCCTCCGGGCTTACTTGGAAAGGCCTTGTAACCTCATTGCCGCATGCCTGCTGGGCTCAAAATGAAATGCAAACTTGCATGTTACTTGTGGACTTGGAAGCATTATTCAAGGAAGAGTCAAATCAGGAGCCCGAGCAAGAAGCGTATGTTATGAGTCCAGAATAAAGTTTATCAGTCTTCAATGAACTTCATGATAGAGGGTTTTCACGGTGCCATCCCTTAATGTCTTTCCTGCTTTGGTGGTTGAGTGACCTAGTACATCCTGTTTAAATGGTTATGTTTCACACTGACGTATTTTGATGAAGCTCAAATAAATGTTGTTTGGAATCTAGCTCATAGCACACAGAATCATTGCTATTTCCTTCAGAAAGTTCACCAGCAAGTTCTTCTCAGCCTTCATTTATTCAGGAACTGTAAAGCTACTAAAGACTCACCCAACAAGCATTCTTTATGCTGCAGGAACAGTCGGGATATCTTGCAACGCTATGCTGATCAAACATGTCCTGCTCTTTGTAATCACATGCGTGTAGGATTAGAATGGGTCTATACCTACTTCTTATCCAGTTTTTTGAAAAACAAGAGTTAGCCCTTCATGACTGCTAATTATGTTATTTTTAGAAAAGCTGATGCAGCTTTCAGTTGCATATATAACATGCACCTAACTACTCTAGCTGATAATCAAAATTAACCAATTTAATTATTGAACTGTATGACATTCAAATCCCATCAACTACAACAGGCATATTCCTTTCCCAGCTGAATACTTTCCTTCACAGATGCAACACTCCCCTTACAGTCTTTTAAGACTGTGGGGCTCAGATGCACAACGCCAATTAGGACTAGCTTTCACATTAATTATGCGATAACAAGGCTGAAGTTATGGTCAGTGCTGAATCTGGACCTCTCTGAGAAACAGACACATACACCCGCAGGCACTCCTGTCCATAAGCACACATAAGATTTAAAATGTTTTGTGTCAGGCAGCCTCGTAGATGCGTTAGTAGTAAACACTACACCTGGTCAGAGTATTGTAGTCCTGGACTCCAGGATGGCACTTCTCCTGAGTTTAGAGCAGAGCTTCATTCTACCATCTTCCACAAACTCCATTCCTTCCCCTTGGATC
Source organism: Chlamydotis macqueenii (assembly GCF_036417535.1). Classification (NCBI taxonomy): domain Eukaryota; kingdom Metazoa; phylum Chordata; class Aves; order Otidiformes; family Otididae; genus Chlamydotis; species Chlamydotis macqueenii. Next base: position 8,504,925 of record NC_141574.1, read on the forward strand.
TTGCTACCTTCAGAGTCTCCTTCCATTCAAAATTTGTTCATTTGATTATTCCTGCCTCTGTGACTGTCCTTGACCAAAACTCACTTCATGATTTCTGCCCAACTCTACAATTTAATCAAGATTTTAATCAAGATTTGACTGTGTTTTAATCCTAACCTACCATGTATTCCCAGTACAGCTCAGCCCCTAACACACACATCTGATTAGAGGGCTCTCTCCATTCCTTACATCAACATTAAATGGAAATAGCAAGCCATACTAGACAGAGAACAGTCCCTGGTGTGACTCCATTTGACACCCTCACCCAAACTGACACAGTCTGAACCCCTACTAATGACAGCATAGGGTTTCTTTCAAGTGAACTGTGTATTTCAGAGTTGCTCTAATGAACATTCCTGGAGCTTCCCAGGTGGAACTGTGCTAACTTTGCTCCCTTTATCCTGCTAACTAGCTTACAGAGAGGATACGATGTTGGAATGACATGCTTTTGCCTAGCACGCCTCTATGTTAAACTGAAATTCAACTCCACTAGAAATTATTATTTGGAGGAACAATTTTGGTTCCCCTTTTAATAAGAAGGACTTGAGTAAGAATAAAGTCTAGGGTTCATCAACATGGGAATTTGAAGCCTGCCTCTTGCTTTCACCTTGAAGTCTTCTACAAAACATGAAACTGGTTTCAGACTTCTCTGGCAAATCCAACTCTGTTCCTGGGCTTGCAATCCCAATTCCACTTGCATCCCAATTCCTTGCAATCCCATTTACACATGGTGAAGCACCCCAGAATAGTTATAACAGTTGTACTGGGGATTTAGGTCCCCTGTAAGTCTCCTGCGTACAGAAAGCAGGCTGAGCCTCATGCACACAGAAGCTTAGGTACTGCACTTGCATGAACTCTCCATTATGTTGATATTTTTGAGCAGCCCGCAACTGGAATTAGTTACCACAGAAAACACAACTGTTATTGTACCAATTGCATTAACTCATTTAACAAAAAAACTTACATTAAAAAATAGGCAAGCGTCCTTAAGGTAGAAACAAAGATCTCCATCTAGTTCGCTCGAAAGCTTGGCTACGGTTCAGCTTGCTACCAACAGCACGCTCCCTGTGTACTCTGTGGCCTTCTTCAGCCTTTCCCCTTTGTCTCGCAACACCTTACACCCTTCTTACCACTTACACATGCAAACAGCTTGCACTGTTAACAGCGCTGTTTAAAATTATTAGAAAAATATTTGCAAAGAATGCATTGGCCTATCCATCTGCCATCTGTGGCAAGCTGGCAATGAAGTCTGCCATCTTAAGGCATTTCCTTTACTCTCATGGCTTCAGACCTCAGCAGTACAAGATATTCCTCCATCGCTCATGCAAAATGACACCTTGTTATCAGAACTGCTCTGCACAGGAATCTTAGAACTCATGTGGTGCAAAGTATGTTCTCGTCTCTCCTCCAGTATGTGACACGACAGGAGAGATGGCAGTGGGACCCCGAACCCAGAGTCACACCTAGAGGTGAGGGTTTCATCTAGGGATGAAAACCAGGAATGTTGCCCTCATCTCTCCTTTGTCCTCACAATATTCATATCTGCAGAAGTCTCCACTGCTGCTAGCGCCGGATATCCAGGATAATTAAAAGTAAATTAATTACTGCACTCAAAAGAAAAGAGATGGCACTCTGCATACCAGGCATTACTTGGCCGCTCAAGTATTCTCCTGGAAGAAATTCAATAGCTTCTTCCTCAAGGAACCATCCCATTCAACACTGTTTGAGAGCAAAATTATGTCCACACATTTCATAACTAAGCCCTTAAAAAAAGCGATGGGAAGAGCACTGTAATTCCTTAAGTGTTATGCTCAAGAATTAAACACAAACCAGCTTGTTAAACAGGCAATAGCCTTGCAAATTCAGTGAAGGAAAGAAGATACTCCTCATTGCCACCTCTTCCGACTGTAGGCATTTCATATTAAAGCCTTAAGCTTCATTTCCTATTCCTGATTAAAAAAATAAAAATCAAAGTTATTGCAGCAGCAAGGAAGCTTATATACAGCTTCAATGGGTGGTTTTAATTCTTCTTCCATTGTTATCTATAATTCACTTGAAAGGCATCAAAAGGAACAGTGAACACCAATTAGGAACTATTCTTCTCACGCAGCACTTCCATATGCGACTGGCAGTGTGGCGTACACCCCAAAAATTGTTAACTTTTGTTATAAACACAACCCCACCCTTCCTCCACCACCTCTGACAGGAATTTCTGTAGAAAAGAGAAGTAGGGTGGAGTTTTTCAGGAGAATGTTTTTCATTATTTTGGTACTAATGAACAGGACAGCATAAGGTGTCACATTCTCCTTTTAACAGAGGAGGATGCTACACTGGCAGCAGCTGGGTGAGCCTTCCAGCTCACTCTGCATTCCGTCCAAAGTCCTTATCCTGGACAGAATCAATGGCTTAGCTGAGTCCTCAGACCTTCCGGCTATTTTCAGATGACTCCCAATAGCAGCAACAATCTGGTCTGTTTACTCAAAATTGCTTCCTCAGGTTATCCCTCCTCTATTTTTAATTGACCAGCAACATGAAGTCATCCCCCAAAGGCTAGGAAGGCAGGTGGCAAAAGCTAGCAGCCACCAGAAGGTGCCTCCAGATTTGGATACTGGAAATCAAAGGATCCAGTCTTCTCAGGCAGCCCAGCCACCTGTGAAAGTAGCAAATATGCCATGTGGGATCTCTCTCCAAGTTATGAACTCCCACCTTAGCTATCTCGTCATCATACTCTTCTGACTTCTCCAAAAGAGCAGGAGTACATTTTGCACAACTTACATCAGGACAATCTCTATGTATATGTTTTCAGGGAGATATCATCCTGCAGTCCATGGCTTACCAAAATAAATATTTAAAATAAAAGAGTTTCATGTCCATCTTGTCCATTCGCTGCCCTCTGAGCTGAGGATTAGAGTTTAGCATGGACTAGCAATTGTTATTCAAACTCCCTGCAGTAAAAGCAGAATTGCTTCTGTCAAAAACATCTCCAAACCTGAGGCAATCCTTCTGTTGCAAGATTTCAACACAGTTTGAAGTTTGATAAGACCAAATATATTTTAAAAAAAAAACACAACAAAACCAACCAAAACCAAATCTGAACTCCAAACACATTGAGAATACAGCCCTTGAGGATTTGGAGGGGAAAAAAATGGAAAGGGAAAAGGAGGAAGGGGGGGAAGGCTAACTGTCTTTTGAAATCCCCTCCTAAATCCGCTTAATTGAATTGAAGTTCACAGTGTAGATTTATTATCCCAGAGGCTGTAATAATGCAAGTGTTATATATGGGAAAAAACAACTTCCTTCTGATGACCTCAAGCAAATAAAAGGTTCATCAGTGTGAGAATGAATAGGAAATAAGGGATAATCTGGGGGCAAGACAGGAGCTCTGAAGGGAACATCTACATAAGAAAGTAGCAAGCTAAAAGCGAGAGGTTGAAGGAGATGGTAAGGATTATGAAAGGATGACAACACTGCTGAAAAGCTGTATGGGCTCCTCAGAACCCATGCCTCTCAAGTTCTATTCCCAAATAATTCAAGACATCACCCAGGTGCAAAAGCTTCAGTGTCTAACTAATCAACCACCAGAGATGTGTCCAATAGTGCTTATACAAATCTAAGAAAATACTTCCTAAAGGCTCTCACATTCACCATCATTGAAACTTGATTTGGTCAAGGGAAAGAGATATGAAATGCCCAAGATTTCCATGCTTCTGTTCTCCTGGCTGATCAAATGGATCCCAACAGCAAGTCCCAACCTGCTGAAAAAAAAAAAAAAAAAAAACAACAGTAGCACCACAGATAAATGAGAATTGGTAGCATTTGCCATTCAGTAACCAACTACTGAAATCAAATGTTGACCTTTTCCACTGTGCCTCAAGCTCTCTTCACAACAGAGTTGACAGCACTACGTCCCCTTAGCTGACCTCCTTTCCAGCAACGTCCTAAGCATTTTGCTCATCTACTCATGCAATCAACACACCATAACTCCCTAATAAAAGCTATTTCTTTCTGTGGACCTTTTCCTAGTTTATCTGCTTTGCCAAGTGTTTCAAGATCACTGCTCTAAGTTCTTTACAGGATCATAAGTACTCTAAGCAGGATTCCATGAAACCAGCATTGCCAATGGCAGCTCCAGTCACCAAGTGACTATTTTTGACAACAGTTGCCTCTAATGTAGCCTAGCTCATCAGTGCTTACCTGCTCTGTCACTGAAGCAAAGAAACTCAAGAGAATCCCAGCTTCAAGGCAGAATCAACACATGCCATCTCTGGCAGGCAGAAATGAAGACCCTATTCAATTTCCCAGACCACCTATTCTAGTAATGCATCATTTTTGGTCTTTTCACTAATTCCAGGATCATGGTTGCTACTCTACTTCCTTCCTACTAAAGACAGTTGCACGGAAGATGAAGATCTTCTTTAGGAAGCAGCGCCACTGGCAGACACATGGAAGAGCCATACCTTGCCACTGGCATCCACTCTGTGTAACGGCAGAACCTCCTTTCCCACAGCAGCAGGAGCTCAGAAGCCTAAGTCAACTACCCAGGACTGACTTCTCAACTCTAACCTTTTCCTGCTGCTCCCCACCACTCCCCAGAAAGCATACCTATCGATTAGTTATACCAGCACCTACAGACAGATAGAAGTTGTTAAAGAAGCCCCACATGCCTTTGGCTTTTTGACAGTAATTGGCAGAATCCTGCCTGCATGGTGAGAAAAGATCCAGGCAGTGTAGAGTAGATACACACAGAGCCTTGCAGCCCGGTCCTGCGCTAGCCCTACCCAGGGGAAGGTTGTGTTCACCTCTGATTAGAAATAGACCTGATTAATAAGGACAGCCATTAACCATAATGAGGTGGGTCTGTCACTTGTAAGAAATATATAGCTAAGAGAAAGAAAGCATCCAATATATTTGGGAAAGCAAACAAATAGCTCATCAAAATAAATTAAAAAAAAAAATAAAAAAAGATTCTGAACATACCACAGTAATTTAATAGAAGCTAGAAATACTGGGACAATGTAGCAGTGCGGCATACAGCTTTCCTCATTATGTTGAGATAACATCTGCAGACATTTAGCACTCCAAATATTTTGACAATAGGTGCTGAATAAAATTCTCCCTGTTCAGATTAGAAGTGTCCAAAAAAATGAAACTACTCAGATGCTGGAATGCAGCATCAAAATCTTTGGAAGTCTGACAGGTTGGTTGGGTTTTGTGGGGTTTTTTTTGTTGGTTTTTTTTTTTTGTTTCTTTATCAAAAGAGAAGATGAACATTTAGAAATTGTCCAAGTAGTCACACAGCACTGATGCCAGAAAACACTCTCAGCAGGCTGCAAATTCTTCCAACAGTGACCACACACTGCAGGAACTCCTCAGAAAATTTGATCAAGGGTGACACACATTATGCCTGAAGCCAGAGGCTGCTGAATGGTCAGCACAGTGATGGGAGTAGACAGGAATTGGGTGACACATCGTAGAGTCGTTTGGGAAACTTCTGGTGGACCTTCTGCTTTATATTGAAGAGGCCACCAGAAACACAAGCAGGAGGAGGTATAACACATGGAGAAGCAGGAGGCATGTGCTATGGAAGAAAACAGCAGGGTAGATGCTAACACCTGTATAGTATAGGTATGCAAACACCATTGCTCAGAAAGCCGCTTTCATGCATCAGCAGTTCTGTCAGGGTGATCAACATGTTTTGATGTTTATTCATGAAATAGTTTGAAGGTAGGCTTGCAGAGTTGGTTACCACATTTTACTGCTTAATGCCTTTCCAGCTAGATAATTATTAGGAAATTCAGGTTACACTTAATAGTCTATAACCTGTATTCACATAATTCACTTATATCTAATAACCATTACATTTTGGAATTAGAAGATATTTTTAGAAGCAAGTTTGCTATGTAGAACCAAATGTTGGACTTTGAAACAAAGGTCTCAAAGTGAGAGCAAAATTATATTTCACTACAGGAATTACTAGGCCAGTCTCTACTAGAGAACTACATACGTGCAAGGATCTGTGCTAGATCCAAACCTGAAAGGCAGGCACCTCAATCTGCCACACATTCACAGCACAGAACTGCCCTGCTAACCAGAGAGCACCGAGATAACCAGCTCTGGGAGAATCACAGAATCATAGAATGGTTAGAGTTGGAAGGGACCTTCCAAGGCCATCCAGTCCAACCCCCCTGCAAGGAGCAGGGACATCCCCAACTAGATCAGGTTGCTCAGAGCCACTGAATTTCACTGCTCAAATGGAAGCTTTTGCCTTATGACAGGAGTTGACTCTGCTGAAGTGGGAAAACATCACTGTACTAGGATTTAGCAGCAATGGGAACAGATAGTGCAATGCCTTCCCATCACCTTCTCTTACATTTTCTCAGTTTTTAAGGGCAAAATGAAAAATGCTCCATGGCAGCAAAAAGCTCTGTTACGTGCTGTACATGATACGCAGACTTAAGTCTCTTGCTTCCAAACAGTATCTACAAGGAAGAGTGAGAAACAAGAAGGAACTGAAGTACTTGACAAAAGGAAAAAACTCACATAAGCTCAACTCCTGAAGAGAGCTACTGGGCTGTTACGGGAAATGTGCCTCCATATTCTTCACATATTATTTTCACATAGATTGACAGTTCTAGGTTAACCTGGAGATGTGAGGTCTCATCAACACCACCTCAAACATCCTTCCTTCTAGAGCATTTTAATGGGCTTTCAAACTTTTGTGTCTCTAGTCTTGATGTTCATCCTTATGGGCTCATCAAATTTTGTATTGTAATTGCATTTGCTAGTTTAAGATTTTCCTGGCAGTGTTGTTCTGCATCTCTCCTCCCCAGAGCAAGAAACTTTGTGAGCCAGCAGTAAAAAAGGAGAGAGTTTTTGCACTCTATCATACAGAGAGCAAAGTCGTTATTTTCTCATCCTGCTTTGAAAATTGTAAACATATAGGAATCTAAGAGGTTTGAAAAGTATCAGGATGATAAAATGCAAATGATAGTTATTGAAAGTACATAAAAATATTCTAAGAACTGAAATGAGGAGGGAGGAAGAAAAAAAAAAGTTCTCAAATTAAACCATTACTTGAACAAGGCTGTCTCAAATTTCCTATTCTACTTGTATTCTTATGGAAGGGAAAAAAAGAAATTAAGGTTGGAATCACAATGGCATCACTGTAAAGGTGCTGAAGTTAATCTTAGAGGTGCTTCTTGCCCAAACAGCTAAGCAGTCTACCATTAATCTGCTTCTGGGGGTAAATAGGATACTGGCTACTGTCCCAAATTCAGGCAATACAAACAAACAAGAAAGAAATCTACGTTAGATTCATAAAGTGAAATAAGACCTCGCCTAGCTGGAGAGCTCTAGGGCAGTGCTGAGCCCCTGAACTTGCTAGGGACACTTTTCCTCTCCCAAGAGATTACACTTGCCTTTGAACTTTCAGCCATATAGAAAAAAGGCCAAGTTGAAATGTCAGCATCATCTTGGATTCAAATCAGTCAGCTTGATGCATGACTGCAATAGCTAAACCACTTCACCTCTGCACTGCCCTCGTCCATATGTTCTTTATATCAGCAGTCAGCAGACTGGGTGGCTCAGTGGATTCATTTCCTGTCCTAGGCTTGGGCTCCAGTTTAAACAACAACAACAAAAAAACCCCCTGAAACTGGAAAATAAAAATTAGCATCTACTGACAGTTAAATTCACCAGACTTGTTTGCATCAAGTTTGTTTCTCCATCCATTCCCTTCAGGAAGCCCTCGTACAACTGGTGATTTTTAGCAATCTATTCTACTAGCCAGTCACAGTTCTACAAAAACAATAAAGGAATTAGAGACTTTTCAAATGTTGACACATCTTTGGGAGAGAGGAAAGCAATGAAAGGAAGGGGGAGAGCCCCAAGCAGTGTCTGCTTAAAAAAACGAAACAGATTGGAAGCAGAGATCCTCACCTCAGTAAATTATCAGCCCACTGAGCAGCAAAATCTCCACCCGCTTTAGAGCTGGGCTTCCTCCAGACAATGCTGCTTTTTATCAGCTGCAACACAAGAGTTAAATTTCCAAGATAATTTAAACCTAAACAATGTGCAGCCTTCAGCATTAATGTAGGTGCCTGCCAGCTGGTGACAGTTAACTGGTTACTTTCTCAAGCTAAACTTATTAGCAAAGGGTCAAGACATTCTGTAATAATCAAATTGCATTTAACAGCTTGCTCTGAGTGCAGTTATCTTGCTGTGGAAGGGGAGGTTTCTCACTGAAGGTGTGTTACAGCAAGCCAGTCTCATCAGGAGTCTGTCAGACTTTGGGGCTAGACATCCGTGCTGGACTGCTTCCTTTGCAAAAGAAAAGCTGACTCGCCACTTGGGAGATAACAAGAAAGTATGCACGTCGGAAATTGTCACGCTGCAGCCTTTGAACGATTTCAAGTTCTTTGACTTTGTTTCCTTGGTTCACCCTCCCACCATCCTATCTTCCCTCATAAAATGGTAAAAGAAATAAATTTTAAAAGGGCAAAGAAGGCCTCATAAAAGGACAGCTAGTAAAAATAATCCATCCTCCAGATAGGCTACGGTGGCTCCCCCCAAAGACATTGTTCCAGAACAGCGCAAAAAAGGAGCAAGTATCAACTCTGCTCACTGGGGATTAAAGGAGGAATCAATAGATAGGATCTCAAGACTCAAGATGCAAAAAAACACCATCAATCTGAAGGAGTGACCCTGCAGCCATGGCCGTGCACACACAACCCCCAAACCAGCTCTTTGTGCTTGATCAATCTGTTATCTCTCGGCTTAGTCTGTCCTGCTCATGAAAATGCACCTCACTACTCCAGGGCCCATTGGGAAAGAAAACTTTTTACTTCAGTCTCTGGAAACAGGAGACAGCTTGAAGTGGAAGCTCAGAGCCACTGTAGTTACCATTCTACTGACACATGCAGAACAATAGTGGCTGTCAGAAAATAAGAATATTTGCAGCACAGCGAGAAGGCAAGTTAAAAATAGTACGGGTCCAGTCTGCCTTCAATCATACCTACCTCACATCAACTTCAAAAGCACCAGCTGCACATACAAGTGAAATGAAATATTGAGGAGAAATCTAACTAATACCAAAAAAAAAGATGAAAGCATTTTGAGGTTCTACCCTGCTAATTCGCTGTGGCTTCGTAACTGCACTGTTTTTGTTTTGTTTCAGTTTAGTTTTCTGTTTTCTTTTGTCTGCTGTTTCCAGGAAGGGCCCACACAGATGTACGCATCCTACCCTCTCAGAGGAACCAAATTTGTAGTAAGAGAGTACAGAAAGGAAACAGTACAAAAGGCTTTATATCAAGTTGCCAAAAAGCCCTAAAAACTCTTCTCAGTCTCTTCTACTTACAATTCCAAGAGACACTAACATTAAGAGTTAACGTAAGGAGCAAGTACATACTTCCATTTTAAAACTGATGCCTCTGGACAGCTTGAGGTGCTGTACACACCACTAGTGTTAAGACTGCTGCTAGAAATCAAGTGGCACAACCCTGCTGTACTAGAAGGAGGTCTTTTTTAAAAAATTTTCCTCCTTCTTTCAAGAATATGGGACTATCAGTAGCGCCAGATGTTTTAAGGGAGGGATAAAAAGGTAAAAAGAATCTCACACATGAAAGTGAGGGCTTGCTACTGGCTTTCTGCTCACACCCCACAGACCATATTCCAAGCCCAAAAGTACAGTTCCACCTTGAAAACTGACTGCATAAAATTGTCACCTCGTTCCACAGACCTGCTCCTGTGAGATCGCCGCTGACTCTCAAACAAGCTTATGTTGGCTTTTTATTTCCACTGAACTCTGCTGAGACAGATCTGGCACTGCAGGAGGGAGCTGGATTCTCTCCTTTACACCAGCAGCACCACTAAGCTGTAATTACTCACACCTGTCCAAACCTATAGGCACGAACAGTCTGCACACACAGGCTTCTCGGATCCCTGGTCAGATCCCTGGCCAGGCTGAGCTGCAGCTACTTTTGGAAATAAGAGTTCTGCCACAATCCCTAGTATCCCTCTCTCCTACAGTGACAGGTAAAAATTCAAGCTGCACACAGCAGCTTCTCTTTCCCAGGCTCACTTCTTTTAGCAGCGTGCTAAAATGCAAAGCTCTCCCCTGCAGATCACAATTTAGGGTAGCTTTGCCACTTTTTAAAGTTTCTGGGAAGCTATTGTTTCCTCAGCAGCCTGAAACAAGCCGCTGTCTGCAACCATCATTCTTTGTGACTGCAAAGAGACAACTTCCCAGTTAGACTTGCTTAACTGTGTGATTAGCACAAGATATCGCAGCACAAAAACTGTATTCACCTAATGCAAGTGAACAGAAAACTCCAGGCTTGGTTTCTCTCCTGATCCTAAGCCACGAACACTTACAACACAGATTCAGCAGATGCCTTAGTGCCTAAACCTGAAACCTGATGGAGAAGCAAGACTTGTTTCAAAGCCTCAGAAGCATCAGTTGAAGCAGAAAACATCAGGAAGGAAAATGCAAAACATGCGCCTTTTGTCCATCATGACGAGAAAGGGCAAAGGCTTCTTTGCAGGCATTCAGTATGGTCTGTATTCCAAGACCACCTTTCAGAGCTTGTGCGCAAGCATTCGGATAATGATGGGGGGTAAAGAGAACAGGTGATTTGTTTCTGTGTGTGAGACACAGAGCAAATTAAGGAACACATCCCAACTCAACCCAGGCAGTCCATCCACGCATCCCCTTGCTGCTCTGTAAGAACAGATGCGTTGCTGGATCACTCACCCTCCTCACAGTTGCTCCCCGTGAAGCCAGGACAGCACCTCCACTCCAGCGTGGTCACAGTTCGGTAGGACATTTTGTATGTGGGCCTGATGAGAGTCCTGTAACTAACACAAACAAGGAGTCAGCAGAACGCACTTACCTCCTCAAGGGCAGTGTTGCTACTAATCCATAGCACATCCTCCTGCCTGGATATATCCCCAGATCACCCAGCCACCCCCAGATGCAGAAAAAGGAGACAAAAATAACAGAGCAAGGCTTTACCATAGTGTGAATCTGATTCAATAACTCTTATTTTTCCCCTTAAGCCCTCGTACTCTTCTGGTTCTTTCCCACATCACTCCCTCAAATAACACCAGTACGCTTTGTGGACCTCTCATCGCTACCAAGTCATTGCAAGTAGTGGAGATGATGACTCTCATTTCCCTCGCTCTATCTTCATGGGGATTTCTTTGACACTGAACAAAGGCTGGCATTAGCCTTCCCCACTCAGTACTAATAGAGTTTCCAAAACGTTACTCTCACTAAAATTGCATAGATCTCAGGTGTCTTCCCTTCTCCCACCCTACCACTCAGATCTGGGGTGTATCAACACATCAGCGTGACAAAGATCATCACAACACAAGATTACATCAGTGATCTGTATGGAGCCTTTTTCCCCCACTAGCTGACCTGTGCCTCAGTTTCCCCCACCTGAAACAGGGCTACGCTCTTCCTCACCGCAGCCGAGGTTCTGGAGGCCACATTTGTCAGCTCTGTGTACAGGGTCCCAGTTCAAGCACAAGTACTGCCATGCCCCACTGGAAACTAGAGGGCTGCCTGCAGACACAAGCAGACCCGTGCAAGGCACCAGTCATTCTGAAGTCAATACAAAACGGATAGCTGCACGCATGCCAGCTTTTTTCCTTTTTTTCTTTTTTTTTTCTTTTTTTTTTTTTTTAGAAAACAGCAGCCTAAAGCTGGCAAATCAGAGTTTTCCCAGTACACAGCCAGACAAGTCGCTGCTGCTATTCATGAAGTTAAAAGCAAAACACAGAAGTCACACTCTACAAGCTCCTCTCGAAATTCCTACCCCTATTTAACAGCCAAAGGAATTTGGCACGCACAGGGAGAGGCCGAAGCTTTGGGATTATAACATTGCACGCTGCAGCTTTATGGCTCTCCCTCAGGGCCAGGCAGACACAAGCTTCGAGCACCCGGGTCTCCTTGGGGAAGGGCATCCTCCCGCAGCGCTGACAGGAGACAGCAAGCTGCCCCAGCCTGCTCCACCTGCAGCACTGCCCTGGCCTGGGCTGGGCAGAAGGCCAAAACCGAGCTAGAAATTGCATGAATCTCATTCAAAACCCCTCCGAGGGGTAGCAGGCACAGGTGTACAAGCCAGGAGAGCACCGCTGTGACACTAGTGCAGTTACTCTGAAGAGCAGTGACAAAGCCTTGCCAGGAGAGGCTGCCCATGTATGTCTTGGAAAGAAGGCAGCAGCCCAGTCATGTTTAACGCAGTCTTTGGGAAATTAATTTTTCAGTCAGCTGTTGCTGATTATTTATGCCAGCTGCCAAACAGAAACCTACCTCTACAGCCACCGGAGAGGAGGGCTGCACAAGCTTCCTCCTGAGCACGGGGGTTGCCTGCACTTGGAACAGCATTGCCCAGCGATGGGAGAGCAACACTGTCTCCCAAGAAAATTACGTCCTCGCCTTTCGAGTTGCCAAAAAGCACGCCAGTTACTGCTAATACCAAAAACTGTGATCCAGGCACTTGTCTAACATGGGCTGGACAGAGCCAGCTCGTCCTACCTAGTTCTGTCCTTCTGCATCCAACGGTATTCAGGAGTTTGCAGTGATGAGTGAGTTTGAGGACTTGGCACCATGTTGATGTAGGTAGACCTTCAATGCTTTTTCATAGAGAGACCCAAGGCACGAAGACTTTGTCTTGCTGAGGGTCTCTCAGAACAGCTCTGGCAAAGCTCAGGAACCGAACCCAAGTCTCTTGACTCCCAGTCCTGGCGCTGGACTCAAGACATCTTTCCACACGTAAGCCCCAAACCATCAGTCAGAAGTTCATGACTTTGTCACTAACACCACAGCTGGATTTGACCTTGAGATTAAAGTCTCCAGCCCTGTTACCAGTGTCTGGAGCCAGCTAGTCTCCAACCACACAGTGATTTTAAAACCATGTTTCTGCCAACACCAAGATGTTAAAGCTCTCTCAAACTTCATTATGAAGTGTGGAGAGTGGCTTGAGCCAGACTGGAATCTTGGCAGCAGTTCTGTGTTGGGGAAGTAGCTGTAGTTTAATCCTCAAATGAGCACGGACTTCTCGGTGCATGACAAACATGGAGCTCAGCTGTCACAGCCTACCACCCACCCTGAATTTCCTGGAAGCATCCTGATATTTGCAGTTCTGTTCAGCATCGTGCAGTCAGGCATGCAAAGTGGTCCCAGCTTGCTAGCTCCAATTTGCTCTAAAGTTGCTCTGTTCTTCATAGCATCATTTTTCCTCAACCATGTGACATGGCACCAAGGTCTGTTGTTAAATATACCATCACACCATGCAGATTTCTGGCTGCTATTCCAGGAGGAGAGCAAAGAAAACTCCTTTAGCAAAGCATGACCACTGTCTGATGCCTGAAGTGTTGCAATTGAAGGAGAGGAAACAACACGGAAAAATGAGAGGAAAAGAAGATACCTGTTAAAGATAAGACACCTCGGAATGAAAACGTGTGGAAAACACAACAGGCAGAACTAAGGATTGATAGTAGAATAGGGAAGCCTTTCCTTTGGATGTCACCCAAGCCACAAACACTGGCATAGAAATCTGCAAAACCACAGTAAGAGAAGAGGTTAGGATAAGCCACAACCCGCACCTCTGCTTCCCAGACAGCCAGAGGATACAGCACACACAGTCCCCTTCAGCAGAAGGCGTCCAAGCACTTCACAGAGAAGCAAACTACCAGGACCTGCCACTTCTGCAAGAGACAGGCATCATTTATCAACATGTTTGCTGAGGCTCACAGCGAGGTCCCGGGGAGCGGGGCAACACCGAGGGAAGAACCCAGAAAACTCAATTAGCAACACTGCTGTTACTGGATCAGATCAAACACCCATCTGTCCTCGGAGCCTGCCTGATCAGCGTCAGACAAGAGCTCAACCACCATCATTTGGGAAACAGTTTCTTGCTTGCGTCTCTCTACATAACTGCCCAGGAAGTGCTACTTTGGGAAGGGAGCACAAGATGACTGATTAACTGATTTTGGGGTATGAAGCTAGAAATACTGAAGAGGTCAGGACACAGAGGGATGGCAGCCAACAAGTCTCACGCCTCAGCGCACCAGGATACGTTCCCCTTGCTCTCAAGGAAGTGTCACTGAACACAACAGTCAGACATGACACAAGAAAGGGAAAGAATGTCACATTCTTGGATTAGAGCCTCAGAAATCAGGTCAAAGAGAAAGGCGTGATCTCTGCCACGACCCAAGCAGAACAGCCTGTCACACACAGGAAATACCTTCCCCCTTTACGGATTTCTCCTGCCCTTTGACACTTACAAACAAAGCTGTTTGTACACAAAGACCACATGAGAGGGCAGGCGTGAAACTCATTTCCACTTCACAAGAGATGGTTTTGTTAGTGCAATTCCTTCAGCCATTGCAGTTTGTGCCCAGGAGACCTCTGCGACCTTCAGATCCTTCTCTTCATTTTTATTCAAATTCCAGGTCGCAAGTTTCAACATCACTTACTGGTGAGTTTCAGGATAACCAGAGGAATGAACTTGCCTTTTTGACTAGCAAAGAAACTGGAAACCAAGGAATCCAAGCTTTGTTTTGTTGACTACTTTCACAGCAAGTCACATATCAACCCAGTGGGTCCAACCCTGTACATATACCTGGTGCATTGTCTTTCAGAGACAATCCATCCTCATTATAACAAGCGCTACCTCTGCATTAAAAGACTATCAAAACCAAGCTTGTGGTACTTCCTCTAGTTTTTGCTATCCATGGCCTTATTTACAAACATGTCAAAAATATCAAATTCCCCATAGAAAATCAGTGTTGTGAAATCAGATTTCAAATGGGCCAGGTTAAGTAACTGAATCTTGACGTACTTGGCTGCCTTGGAAAGAGCTGGGCAAGTATTAACATAGGAAAGAATATCCTATGGGTGCACCCAGGGAGTCCGCTTCTCAGAGAAGCTATCAAGAACATATTTGGTTCTCAACACCACCATCCCCACTCCAGACAGACCATCATAACTATCCTCTCAAAGCCTACCAGACACTGGTAACACCAAGTGGCTTCTCTGTGGAATACAGACAAGGTAACTTCGCATCAAACCAGTGCCACAGCTGACTCACGGACAAGGAGTACCCTTGCCATCACCTTCACACTCACAAACATGGCAGAGACCATCACTCTGCACATCAGACCCATGCTTTTTTTTTCCTGCAGCCCCAGCTCCTCCAGCTTCCCTAGCACAAAAGCAGTAGTTCCCCAGGGAAGAACAAAACCAGGAGTTACAAATATGCTCCTGCAGACACTGGACAAAACACAAAACCTGCAGGTGCAGGAGGCTAGGAGGCCATTGTACCTGTCTCCTGCCTTTGCCAAAGGGGAGGAAGAGGACTCTCTTTGAGGATGTCTGGTTTGCACAACTCATGAAGAGTCTAAAATCCAGAAAACAAACATATACCTCCCATCCCAAGGTGTACAGAGTAATACTTTTCAGTCTCTGTCTCAAGGAAAAAAAAGACAAAGGACACAAACAGATGTTTCGAGGCCACCAGAGTAATCCTCAGCTCCTGTCTTTGTTAACCATTAGATCTCAGTGTTACTGCGGAGCAGCACGGTCCTTCCCTACCAGTAAGGAAGAAGAGCACGTCTGGGCAAGGTCAAAAGGCCTTCAGGTAGCAGCCTGAGGACATCTGTGCCTGTGTGCAGTCTCCAAAGCAGATGGCGCTCTACCTGTGCCCAGCCAGCAGCACACAGGTCCCCTTCTGAAAGCACAGCCATCCGCACTGTTCCCAAACCTGAGAACGCATCTTTGTGCTACGGCTCTAATCCCTTACACACCCAGAGGCTCTATCCAGTCCGCAGGAGCGCTGCTCATCACGCATTTCTATCCCATGTGTGCATGGGAGAGCAGGTATCTTTTTCCAAGCGTATGACTACATCTTGGAGAGAAATAAGGGAATTAAACACATAAAAGAGCTTGTGTGTAACAGGACTTCAAATAGCAATCCTAATGCACTGAAATAAGCTCTGGGATTTATTATTAAATTGACCAGAAAAAAAAGAAGGGATTTCCCTGTGGCATTACTACTTCTAAAACAGAGGAGAAACATCAGCTACAGGCCAATTTCTTGGGTGATCCTCAACTTCTCCTACTGACCCCGTAGCAATAGTCTTCAAAAGCAGAGAAGACCAAAATGGATGAGCCTCCAGAATTCCTTCTTTGTTGTTCTGCAAACCAGCTTGTAAAATCCCTCCGGGAGCAGAAGTGCGTTCAATTTAAATGAAAACAACAAAAAAGAAAACCCAGCATTCAAAGACACCAAACAACAAGAATGATCCATGCAAGATGCATAGCCTGCTTACATTACAAGTGTGCTCAGAAGCATATCACATTTGTGATAAGCCAAACCAGCTAGAAAACTAAAAGGAAAAAAAAAAACAAAACACACACACACAAAAAACAACCACGCAATGACTTGTAGCTGGAAAGGGCATTACAGCCCAGATTTTCTGTGTTGCAAGAATGCTGTCCCCCTCCGTCTCTCCTGCCTTTGAGTGATGCTTGAAGCTGTCAGATGAGTAACTTCATGTTTGGGGTTTCACTGGCTCTTGCTGAAGCACAGAGACTGGCTAAGCCCATCCCTGTACCAGCCAGCTACAGGCTGCCAGGGGAATTTCCAGATTCTCTGAAGCCAGAAAGCGCTGCAGAGACAGGATGCTAAAAGCTGGAGTGAACAGCTACGTGACCCAGCGTTGCTGGGAATATTCCTTTTTCTAGGATGAAACAAATAGGAGAGCAGTCAGAATATCCTGCCACAATCTGAAGCAGCATGCTTCCAGAGATGAGATACGGATTTTCACAGCAACAACAGTTTGAAGCAGAAAGTGTTTGTCTTCTGAAGGCTGTAACAGTGCATGATCTGCCAGGCTGTTCATCACATCATTTCCTTAGATACTGTTTTACTGACCGTAACAGCCATAAACAATACTCTAATCGAAATTAGGCTGATATTGGCCAATTAGTGTATAGCAAGAAGTTATCCTACTCTAAAACACAGTAAGATACAAGTAGTACTGTTCTCACCTTATAGGAGAGGTGGCATCACTTGACTAAAGGCACAAGAAGCCACAAAACCTCCAGCTACTGAATGCAGGTCTCAAATCCTTGCCTGGCCTATGAGACCACCCCTCTGTGAGCCTTGAGGAGCACAGTGTCCCAAGCATGACAGGACTGTGCATTAGCCTGCATCTGCTGTAGCAAACTGATTGCTCATGAGAAGGTTTCCAATTCAGATGCCTGGGTTTACTGGGAGCTGAGTGCAACCATCCAGGCAGCAAAGACCCAGAGATTGGGTTGCCATGGAAACACCAAGCTGGAGACTTTCTCTCTTCCTTCCTTCAGACAGATAAGTGGCACGCGATTTTTCTACGTAGACTAGGAGCTTCAGCCAGGCTGCTGGAAAGTTGCCCGTTCACTTCGTAGCATGACAAAGCAAAGGCACATCCCATGGCACGCAGAAGCTGAAGCCTTTACTACACAAACGGAGAGAGTTCAAGAATAGATCTGCTGAGATAAAGTCCCCAGCCAAGACTGCTCCAAAGCAACTCAGCACCCAAGCTAAATAAAGTGTCTGGGGTGCAGGGCAAGAGCAGAGCAGCTCGTCCCACCCCAGCCAAGATGATGACACTCCTGAAAAAGAAATACAGCTTCCCAAAAGCAAGTGAACAGACAGCAAGGACATCACACAACTGAAGCTGCTAGGCTGGGATCTCACAGATGCTCCTCTGTCAAAGGCCTGACCCTGAGCTGCAGTTTGTGCAATAAGGGAAAGAAACATAAAATGAATGAATGGGAGACAGGAAACTGATTAAATCCTTGTCTGGCCACCCTGATTTCTGCTTGTAGGCAGTCTCTCTAACAGAGAGCCCCTCAGCTGTCACCACGAGGCTGAGAGATGCCTTTTTTTTTTGGCTAGCGTCCCTTTTGCTAGTGAGCAGCCTGATAATGAGTGCTGGCAGAATGAAAGCTCTCCCAAATATGGTTGACTCCCTGTAAACAAGGAGATGAAAACAGTTTGTTTCAAGTCACAGCTAGGGGAAATACTATAAAGCCAAAATAATGCCAATGGCTTCCTGATATTTTACATTGCTTACAGTCAAGTGTAACACCATGTGAATCTGGCTGTGCCCCCGCCAGACTTCAGGCTCAGGACCAGAAATCTCACTGGAGACAGGACCTGGCCTAAACCTGACATCGCCAGAAGCTAGACTTCCAGAAAACCTGGAAAGACAGAGGTGCTGATACAGAGAAGGTAAAGAGGAAACAAATAACATTTTTTGTTGGGAATGAAGCATTGCCCCTGTGAAGCATATTTCCTGGACCTGTCATATAGAGCAGACAGAGTCAAGCAGGCAAACATTGAGCACCATAGACAAAACAGAGAAGCTCCTTCATATTTACAGGAATATGCTCAAGGACTGGTGACCTAGAGAAGGCATTTAGTAACAAGAGGGTCTTTACTTCCCCTTCCACGAAGCTAGCATAAGCCCTCTCCTGTGTTTTACAAAGTGTTGGGACAGGACACCATCAGATTTGATGTGACTAATACCCACTGAAGACAGCCTCACTTACGATGTCTCCCTGAGAGATGAATCCCTTGACTTCGCAAGGTATCACGGCTCGCAGCATTTCTGGACTTCAATCCTGCAATAGCAGGAGTAGATAAAACTGGGTGGAGGTGTCCTTTGCTGTTAGTGACAGCCATGGTGGCAAAGCAGCAATTCTACAGGCTCAAGTTCTGCCATGCCACATCCATCATTATATTTTTGGGAGAAGTTAGTTTGAAAGACAAAAGAGGTAACATTTACCCTAACCACAGAGTGGCTGTCTTCACCCTGCACCACAGACATTGTGCTCATCACAAGAAAATACAAATTCCTGAGAAAACCAGAACAGCTCCCAGCAAACAGCAGTATCACCCAAAGCTTTCAAACATGCTAAAATAGCTTTTGGAGTTTGAGATGCGGTGTTTTTGTTTTGAAAAAGGAGGTACAGAATCACTCTCCAAGCACTAGTTAGTTAGGGGAAGGGGCAGGGGAAGTAGGGCACGTGAGTTGAGTTTTCTGCTCTGTTTATGTTCCGTTGGAATTTTCAGAGACCTGCCAAAGCAAGCTGTGCAGCATGGTGGCTGGTATAAGCTTAAAAGCCCCTTCAAAGTCAGTTTCTTATCAGAAAAATACAGAAAACAAGTATAACTTGCAAGGAACTGCACTAGCAAGTGAGATTTCCAATAGACGAGGGACTCAGCTGCCCTGTGACTTTGGGGACTCTCTCTCATTACTATCCTTCAGAGCTTTCATCTGAAAACAGGAGATGGGATTCACCTCAGTTAGAAGAGAGATTAGTGTTTCCTAATTAGACAATACTCATTTTGGTGAAAGAGGGGGGAAAAAATGACATTAGAAAATATTAAAACCTCAGCTTGACTCAGACAAAAGCAAGCCAGTTATTCACACATCCCTAGGTGCTGGCAATGGAACGCTGGTAGGCTTCCATGTAGGGCCAGGAAAGAGAGCTAAATTCAAGTCTCCCAAGAAGCCTGAATCCCAGGAGCTAGAAGAAGGGCTGATATATCCATGAGGCATTTCAGTGGCCTTCAGTCATGCAAGCCTGGGACGATTTGCTGTGCAATGAAGCTGGTTGTCTGCTCCAAATCCAAGGCCTTGCACTGGAACAGGTTGCCCAGAGAAGTTGCGGATGTCTCACGATGGGAAGTGTTCAAAGTCAGGTTAGAGGAGGGCTTTGAGCATCCCCATCTAATGAAAGATGTCCTTGCCCAGGGCAGGGGGATTGGATTGGTCTTTTAAAGCTTCCTTCCAGTCCAAACCATTCTATAAAATAAGACCTCACCATGACTCAGGGTTACCAAGTGTTGCCCACAGTAGTGGCACGTCACAAGACCCATCATTTTCAGTGGCTGTTTTTCATTCCCTTATTACAAGTCAAATGCACTGCTGAAAATAAGCAACCACTTACAAGAGATGTCTGGGGTGGGGATAACTTATCTAACAACCCACTCAACTCTCAAGACCTCAGTGGATTCAGCTTCATTGCTACCTGTTCTTGGGGCTCTCCCTTTCACACAGTGGCAGTACAGGAAATGATCAGAAATCATCATGTGCCACTCCTGCTTTACCTCTGTTGATAACTGGGTGGGCTCCAGCATTTGTCAGCAGCTTTCTGGAGGTCCCTGGGAGAGAGAGGTTCAGAATCTCTCTCTGTCATGCAAGAATGTCATAGGATGCATGATTAGAGGAGAGTACAGTCATTTCCTTGGAAGGATGCCATTCACTTCGCTTGTGTTTCCTCCCACTTGCAAAGGGAACAGAGCACTAGTGTCCTCCCACCTCTTCTGGTAGGTTTTAGTCTTTCAGAAACGCAGCTCCTGTCAACTGAGCTTTCACCAGCTGAGATCTTAAATATCAATAACCTCAGCTTCTTTCCATGATATTTTCACATAGAAAGAAAAATTGAGATGTCTGCTGCTATTCTGCATTGTCTCCAAACAATTGGACTCGTCAGGCAAATAAACTAAACTACATTGGAAACTGAAAGCATTCCATGAATAACAATGTCACAACAGCACGCACTGCTCCTAAAGGCTCTGGGTTAACAATGTAAGAATCAATGTATATGAGTAACAGCAGGAGCCCACAAAAATAATTTTTACCAGTAACACAATCAATTGTTTGGTACTTATGAAACTACAGTTACGTTAACAAGGAAAAATAAGCAAGATTCTTGGCGAGTTTAGGAAACAAGGTGAAAGCTCACAAGTTTCTTATGACGGTTATGTGCATGAAAAGTCTGGGAAATTAAAAAGCTTCAACAGGAGTTTAGCCACAACAGTGTAAAATATTAAGTGCTTCAACCACAGTTTTGCATAAAACAAGACCAAAGAGACACCAAAGCAGATATATTACAAGCAAAAAAACTTAGACTGACCAGTGGCCAAGTAGAAACTGGAGAACAAACTGTGGTAACTGCCACATGGAAAATGTGAATTCCAGACAAAGAGTCACAAGAACAGATTGGGAAGGTGAATCTCTGGGTTTTCAAGTGGGCGTTTCAACCATATTCTGGTTGGGTTATCAACTAGAGGAGGACCTTAATCAGTGCCCTGTGGGTGAATGGTAACAATAGCAATAAAATTACTCAGCTTTGGGAGCTAAATTATGGGCTTGTCTACATGGGAAATTGTTCTGGAAGCTAGGTGTAAATTTAGAGCACAATAGCATTTTACGCCAATTCCCAGATGGGTGTGTGACACTATTCTGCTCTGAAAATGTCTTCTAGAGAGTGCAAAGGCTCAACAACACAAAGATACTTCGCACACTGAAAAGTGGTAGCTGGGGATAGCTATTTCACACTTTTTTTTTCCTTAGATTAAGGTGGGTCCTGAGACTGTAAATGATTGAAAGGCAAAGCAGGCTAACAGCAGGCTCAGGGCAAGTTTTTGAGAAGTCACTGTCTCTAAGCTTTGCTTCTCATCTGGGGAGAGGGGACACTGTGCTTTCATGCATGTCTCTAATGGATACTGAAATGCAGAGTAAGAGGTGCTGTAAGGAAATTCCACTCTGAGGTACAGAGCACATTACCTTTGTCCATCACCAGCTGCAAAGAATTTGATCAAAGTTTTCTGGTGCATGTGATCAATATCAGCATTAAAGATCCAAGTACGAGGACTCTACCAACAAGCCACATCGTGCCACCGGCCGAGCATCCTTGCTAGCCCTGTTCAGTCACACTGCACTCTGTTGGACTTTGTTTATTTAGCTTCATGCCTGACTAGCAGCAGACTCCTGTGCTGAGAAGTACAAACTAGCATTACAACCCAAGCTAAAAGTGTTTCATGTAGCTTGTCCCTAATACTGCACTTACCTTCACGTGTAAGTACTCTGCAGCTAATGCCAGTGGCATGCTTTAGTTCCACCATCATGAAGAAGGATATCAGCATCTCACCCATTGATCTCAACCCTCTATGCAGTACTTAAAAGCTAAGCAATTTAATGAGAAGTGCAGGAAAACTTGGGCAACATGAGACATGAAGATTTTTACCTCACTAAGTTGGCACAAGGTCCTGGCCACCGGCAGCTCTGATAAACTCGCTGGATCACCGTTTCTGACCCATTCTGCACTTGGCAGGAAACTGTCCGTGTAACCGTGTAGTGACACCAATGCCTGCAGAGAAAGAGGACACTGTCAGCCCCAATAAGATAGAAAGTTGAACCAATATATATCAGACTGCAGTAAAAACAGACCAAGTGTCTAGGGGTGGGTTGTTTTTTTTTCTTCTGCCAGCCATAGCTAGCATAATTTCATTTCTCACTCCACCCAATAGCTGTAGAAAGATTCCCTGCTTTTGCCAACCTGAACCACAACAGATCCAGTAACACCTCTTGCTTGGTCCTCAGGGGCCGGACTTTTATAGTACATCATTTAGTTCTGTTAGTTATCATAAACAATAGGAATTTAGGAAAAAAAAAAAAATAGAAAAAAGTGTTCCAAATCCTCTGATAGTTCCCATTGTACTGGTCTTAATTTCATCCTGCTCATTATGGTATAATTCCCCAGCTTCCTACCATTCTGAACAACATTGAGTAGGAAAATTCTGCTTTTTGGTGTGGAGGAGCTCATTGTCAGCAGGGCTCAAACAAGCTGCGTGCTGAACAAGTCATATCACTGTCCTGGTGAGGTTACAGTCTAAAAATCAGCAAGAGAAAATGCAGGGGAGGGAGGGACAGACTAGGGTCTTCTGCTGTCTCGTAAGAAGACAAGAGTGAGAGAGACCTCCTCATCATAAGGAATATGAGAAGGCAGGAACTGCGGTGTCAAGCACTGGGAATCAGGACCCATAGATCCTTTCTATCTTCTCTGAAAAATACAATTTTAGGTTCCAGGGTCATGCTCAAGGAGGGAAGAGAAGGATACTTTTGTTTTCCCCTTGCAAGCATCATTCATATTTGCCAAATACTGGTTCACATTTCTTCTTTTGTACCTCAGAGTAGTTAACAGGTTTGAGAGCCACTTTCACACTGACTGGGGATCAGAACCAGGGTCACTAATGGGAGGTGGAGATACCAGCTTGTGCTCCAACACACGTAAGTTGCTTGTGTAAGCATTCCCTGCACACGCAGAAGAGTCCTGCTCCACATCCATCCAGAGCCCCCGGTACAGTTGATCCCTTCTCCAAGTATTGCAGTGGCTCCCCAGCCTTGCATAGCAAAAATCAAACTACTTGCAGAATGTCAACAGGCACCTGCACATCCCCTCCTCCTCCCCCAACCCACCTTTCCCCATGGCAGTTCAATTTTTCCAGTGAAAACGCTGCTCCTGCTCACTGTAAACCCACTTGCAATTCCTCATGTGGAGGAAGCATGGACACTACAATCCCATCTCAGGTGACCCCCAGGCAGGCAGGGAGGTCTTAGAGAACCACTTCTCTTAGATTTATTGAGGATCTGTGGTGTATATATAGGGATCAGACACCCTAGTACCCAAATGTTTCTATTAACATCTACATCATAGAACCTAAGAATGAAACAGAGAGGGAAAAGATTAATGAAGCTCCAGATCACACGACGTCAGCAGATTCTTTAACAGGCTTAACGGCTCCATCCGTTTCATCTCTCCAAGGCTTAGTCACGGGGTTCGTTCAGACGGGTATTGCTGGATAACATCTCCTCATGCCATGGGAACAGCCAGTTGAGCATGGAAGGAAAAGCAGCCAGGAGAAAGGGCAAGTACGAGAGGGGCTGGGGAAACCACAGCTCTGTATGATTTACCTTTAGCAAGTCTTCAGCACAGTGCTTACAGCCTTTGGAAGGACAATACAACAATTTCTGCACTAGCCTCAGGACAGAAGTATTTCACGTCAGGCAAAACCAACTGCACACGTACAGAACATGACAGGATACCTGAGAGAAGCGCATGTCCTAAGATTATGAAAAACAAAACTGATTAACATGCAACGAGGAAAGGAATTGGTCCCACCACAGGAGAGGAATGAAGCTGTAGTATGCACACTGTCAACACATAACAGAGCATGAATGGACATTAATACTAACAAATTCAGAATAAAGTTACTCAACATTTTAAAACAGAACATAATTATTGAGGACTCGAGTGTCTTCTTTCATGTGAAAACAGTTTTCCTGGCTTGTCAGTGAAATCCAAATAAATCGGATATTTATTTACATATGCTATGCTTTAACTGTTACGCAGCTTGCATGTGTGTCCTTCTGGTCTTCTCCCATCAGAGTCATCTGGGAAGAAGTACTGTTTCCATGGTGTGGAGCTGGATTATCCTACACCAGTTAGCTCACTCTGATTTTGTGGGCTTCAGACAACACATCCCCCTTTGAGTACAAACAAAGCACTTCTGTGTCCGATAAAATTCAACTGCACTCTGAGCAAAACTCTCCCTATCTGATGCTGAAACTAGAGCGTTCCATATTCCTGAAGGGAAATGAGGTGGGAAGGTGAACAAACACCACTGCACACCCCAGCACAATGCAGAGGAGAGAGGCAGGTGTTGGAGGCAGACGCTACAACTGCCAGAGGGAATCTGGCAGCCTCTGTTCTGGTTAATGTATAATGGCAGCTCCAAATTGCAATTTTAACTGTTATTCTCTTTAGCTTGCCCTTGCACAGACACAGATTTCATGTCATCGTGCTCCTTCAAGGATTATTTTCAATGATCTTGGGAGTCTAGCTTTACATTTATGGATCTGGAGCTAAACAGGTGGCATGGTGCAGGCTGCCTATGTCAAAAACTGCAAAAAAAAAAAAAGATTGATTATTTAAGCTACCTACAAAGTTGATTTTGACAGGGCTTTCATCCAGTGGGTACATACACAGATTTTCTTTCCAAATGAGTTTAAAACTGCTGTTGTCCAAGTAAGTGTCTTCCACCTTTGCTCTACCAGGTCCTTGGAATAAGCTGTTCAGGTACACTTATCCCCTCACAAGTTCAAAGAATTTGGCAGCCAAGTTGTCATTTCTGCCTTGGAAAAGCCTTTCTTGGAAGCGAGACACGCTGGACAGACCTTGTTATCATCTGGTGACAGCCTTCTGCAGCGGTTGAGGTGAGGCTGCTCCCACACTAGAGTGCACAGACAGAAGCCTGCATATTGGTAGGAGGAAAAACCCAACACTTTCCCAGGTTCATTTCTTCAGATGTTCTGCTCAGGGACCCATTATGAAAGGAAGAAAGCCTTAAGGCTCTCCATGCATTGCTTTCATCGCCTGAAGCCATCGCCTGGCATTGCCAGGCTGAACAGGACTGACAGCCCATGGCAAAACTAACAGATACTTTGCTCAGATCTAGGGACAATCTTCCACCTTCCTCAGCAGAAGCACCGAGAGTGCAGTAACAGTGAAGGTACCACAACACTTGTCACCTCAGCACTCTCAGGGTCTTCTCTAAAGCAGAACCACCACAGCATGGATCATGAGGGAGAAAAGAGACTGACTCCACAGATACTCAGATAATCCAACATGAACGCAGATTTCTCCAGCTTCTCTATTTACCAACAGAAGGAAGAGTTTGGTTAAAAAGGTACCCACCCAGGAGCAAAAGGTACATTCCTATTTGCAAAACATCACACTTAACTTCCTATAAATAGCATAACTTCCCTACAAATGCAACTTTCAAGTGTTTTTTACTGCGATATAGAAGCAGGTGAGACACAGACAGGAATGCAGCTGATCATAAAATGCATTGGGACATATAGCTTTAGACTCACTGCAGATATAATAGCGCAGTGACTACAGAGAGACAAAACCACCCCAAGATTTCTCTTTGCAAGCCAAAAGTCAGCAAGAACAGCCTCCAGAACGCAAGCAGGCTTCAGGCAAAGTGACGAAAGGCCCCATCATGGCTTACAGAGATTATAAATGACCCTTTATATTATATACAGATGCTAGCAAGAAAGGTTTAGGACTTTTACTGGCTTGCATCCAGGATGGCAGAGAATATATTGCTGCTTATTCAAAAATAATATTCCAACCAAACAAAATGATCCAAATAGCAGCTCCTTTAGGGCTGAGTCTGTCGGATCTCATGCATGCTCATCACCAGCATATTTAGCACGATGCCCCGCGGCAGCTTGTGCAAATGGTCTTCCACTGCTTTGCTTAGAGAAGCAAGTCTCACTTGGTCCATTTTCCCCAGTTGTTTCCAGAGAGACGCCTTCCTCTCCCATCCTATTTAATTCTTGAAAGGTTTTCATGGACAACTGAGGATCTGCAGACCATGGCCAGCAAGCTATTGATTTAGACAGTTTCAGGCCAGGGCTACAAACCAAGATCTCATGTCTTGATCACAGCTGACAACATGTGGTTCCAGAGGGAATCCAAGTGTTGATGCCACCAGATATCCAATCATATTTACTGTGTAGGTTCAGGATGTTACTGTGGACATTTCAGGCTAATTAGAGCAACAAATCCAATAGTTTGTTATTGCTAATAGTTTCCTTGCTTGCAGGAAGGAAGCCCTATTCTGCACCTTGCCAGCTTTCTGAACCTGTTGCACACCTCATCAGAAGCCTTATTCAGATGCACAGTTCATCCCCTGGAGATTCCGGATGTCTGTACAGCATGTAATCCTACAGCAAGAGGGAAAAGGGACTGCAGAGGGTGGAGAAGTGTAAGGTAACAAGTACTCGAGGTACAATACTGTCAGTTCCAGAAGAGCCATATACTCACATATCAAAGCTGAATTCCTGGCTAGCATAACTGAATTATCTTAGAGCAATAATTTCACAGACAGGAAGACAATGACAGACACAGCAAGCTTCCTCATCTCTCCTTCTCACCATTCAGATGTGCACTGTATTGTTTCCCAAGCCCACCACTCATGGGGTGTGTAAGGGATGTTCTCCACCCATTCACTCCCTGTAACTGCTTAGAGAGGCTCACACCACCACAAACTCAGAGAGCCATCCCCAAAAGCAACATTTGCTTCTTTCCTAGTCCAAACTGCTGGCTTTTATCCAAGTTTTGCAGACTCCTGGGGGTCCCTGGAGGACCTTCGAGGGGGTTTACAAGAGAAAAGCCAACTGGCTGTTACAGTAGGCTTCACTTCACTGGCCAAGTGATCACAAACTACATGTCAGAAACCAGTGGGCTGAACTGATCAGGACTCAGCAAGTAGCCTGTTTAATCAGGAGCATGCAATTTGAAAATGAAAGCAGCTACATTCTTGCCTAATCACTTTTTTTTCAGTGGCATGACAGTTCAGCTCCACACACAAAACTGACTTGCTGCCATGCTCTTAAGGACAGGCCTACAGCAGGCAACACCTACCTGACACAGGACCTTCTGGCCGATACACTTGCTGGCGTGAAGGACATGGCTGCAACTCCTGACACCCGCGGCCATAGGAGCACACCATGCTCCTACCAGTGTAAAACAGTAGGCTTTCAGCAGGCACAATCCAACAAGTTAAACTCTGAGCAAAGCCATTTATGCTGCTGTAGAGCTAAGTTAAATGGAGATTTAGTGTGGTTTTAGTTCTTCTGATGAAAGCATATGCCATAGAGTCTAACAGAAAAGCTCAAATCATCAAGACTTCACTGGCCAAGACAGAAGCAAGTAAAGTCTTTTGAGGGGGAACAAAACAAACAAACAAAGACTTCACAAGCAGGATTGTTTCATCACCACCTGTTCCACGCATTTGGGCATGAACCGACCCTCCCCACTCACAATAAAACTCACAGAAGTCTCTCAATAAGGTTGGCATTTCTGATGCTTGTGATTTGCCCTAAAGCTTTGTGCTGTGTAAACAACTGCACTGAATTATCTTTTTGTTTCCATAAGGATAACACACTGTGTGTTATACTTAGCAGAGATCAACATTTAGGGCACAGAAAACAGTAGGAGTGTTTTGATAGCTAGATAGATTTCCCCAAGTTTCCTCATAACATTTTTCACTGGAGCTATCAATTTCCCTGCAATCCTAGAGAAGAATTTCAGTAAAATCAGAAAGTCACCGACTTTCACTGGGAAAAAGTTGTCTTTCCAACTCAACAAAAGCAAACTGTTCCCTTTTCTCTGTGTAAATAGTACAGCGTCCCACTTGCTTTGCCAGAACAGCAATCATACATTGTGTGCAGGGTCCATCGTTAGGAGGGGTTACTTACACACTCCACTGAGGCTAGACGCAGAAGTTGCCCTCTGCATGCCAAGAAACCCAGATTCAAAGACTGCCAGGCTCTCTTGGCTATCTCTTCCTGAGCCATCCAGTCCTACATAACTACATTATTCCCTTCTTATCCACACATACACACCTCCCCGAGGGTGCTTTGACTCTCATCAGGATCAAGTTTACCAGCTAATTCCATCGGCTGTGACCAGATTACTCTTTACTGCTGTGACTGCAGATCGTGCCTGACCAATTTGGTGGCCTTCTATGACGGGGTGACAGCATCGGTGGACAAGGGACAAGCAACTGACATCATCTACCTGGACTTGTGCAAAGCTTTTGACACTGTCCCGCACGACATCCTTCTCTCTAAACTAGGGAGACATGGGTTTGATGGATGGACCACTCGGTGGATAAGGAGTTGGCTGGATGGCCGCACTCAGAGAGTGGTGGTCAACGGCTCAATGTCCATGTGGAGACCAGTCACGAGTGGCATCCCTCACGGGTCCGTGCTGGGCCTGGCCCTGTTCAACATCTCTGTCGGCAACATGGACAGTGGGATAGAGTGCACCCTCAGCATGTTCGCTGATGACACCAAGTTGTGTGGTGCCGTTGACACGCTGGAAGGGAGAGAAGCCATCCAGAGGGACCATGACAGGCGAGGTGGGCCCGTGCCAACCTCATGAAGTTCAACCAGGCAAAGTGCAAGGTCCTGCACCTGGGTCATGGCAATCCCAGGCACAAATACAGGCTGGGCAGGGAATGGATTGAGAGCAGCCCTGAGGAGAAGGACTTGGGAGTGCTGGTGGATGAGAAGCTCAACATGAGCCGGCAATGCGCCCTTGCGGCCCAGAAGGCCAACCGCATCCTGGGCTGCATCAAGAGGAGCGTGGCCAGCAGGTCGAGGGAGGTGATTCTCCCCCTCTACTCTGACCTGATGAGACCCCACCTGGAGTACTGTGTCCAGTTCTGGAGAAGGACATGGACCAGTTGGAGAAGGTCCAGAGGAGGGCCACGAAGATGATAAGAGGGCTGGAGCACCTCTCTTATGAGGACAGGCTGAGAGAGTTGGGGCTGTTCAGCCTGGAGAAGAGGAGGCTCCGGGGAGCCCTGATAGCAGTCTTCCAGTACCTCAAGGGGGCCTACAAGAAAGATGGGGAGAGACTGTTTAGTAGGACCTGTTGCAATAGAACAAGGGGTAATGGTTTTAAAATAGAGGGGGGTAGATTTAGACTGGAAATTAGGAAAAAATTTTTTACGATGCGGGTTATAGAGCACTGGAACAGGTTGCCCAGAAAGGTGGTGGAGGCCCCATCTCTGGAAGCGTTCAAGGCCAGGCTGGATGAGGCTCTGAGCAACCTGATCTAGTTGGGGATGTCCCTGCTCCTTGCAGGGGTGTTGGACTAGATGACCTTTGAAGGTCCCTTCCAACCCTAACCATTCTATGATTCTATGACTTGGCTAAAAAGGAAATGCTCCGTCCCATGTTACTGGAAAGCTCAGATAAGAATTAACCTGGGCTTAAGTTTCTCCTACTCTTGACCATATTTGCGTTCTCCTCAGGTAACTGGGTTTTAGGATGCAAGGCTGTCATTCAGTTTATCCAAAAAGCCAGCTACAAAATGCATTTGTGAGCAGCAGTCTCCACAATATTAGAACATTCAGAGTTGATGGACTGATTCAGGTCTGTAGATTGATGGACCATTGCCAAGGAATCCATGAAAGACCACCTGGCAGGGACAAGGGAGGGGCTGTACACCAGCTTATGATGACAAGGTTCAGTTCAAAGCAGAGTCTGTTCTTCCATTACAAAGTTTTAAGAGGTTTGCAAGTCAGAAAACATGACAAGCCACAGTAATCTTCTTGTCAATATTGATGCTTTACGCGTGCCTTAATCCCACTGAGTACTTCATAGTCACTAATAGAGGTTACCCTGACTCCTGTGAAAAAGGGAGAAAAATCTGTGTAACAGCCCATTCACTTTGGGAAACGAGTAAAACTGGAAGACTGCTGGTGTTTCTGAAGCCAGATAGCAGCAGCCATTTGAAGCAGGAGAGAGCCAGAGGCACTAACAGGAACAAGACAAGTTCCAGGGCTCCCACTCTATGTTCATTAGACAAAGATTGGAAGGAACTCCAGTCTTTCTGCACACCCCACCCCCCCCACCCTATAAGAGTTTGAAAAAAAATGGCCATAAAAATAAGTTCTGGCTAGCAGAGGAAGATGGGACAATTTATCTAGGTACCTCCCAATAGCATAACCCTTCCCCGGGGGGCAATACATACTGCGCTTAGTGCACTTCAAATACTCAGTTGCCAATAACAGTCTTAAGTTTTCCCACATAAAGTGGATTATCGGAGACTGCTGGAGGGAGTTGAGTCCAGGAGGAATCTTTACCTTTGGAGGAAAACACAGTTCAGTCTGCACAACAGCTTTAATCTTAAGCAAGCTCTACAGCCAAGCGTGTTTAACTACGCTTTGCTTGCTTTGTTGTGTGCATGGTTGACCTTCCAAACAGCATTACCTCGAGGGCTGAACTCGCTTCAGTTCATAGGAAACTGCACAAAGTTTTGCCTTAGCCTTCTGCAGCCATTGAAGTTACAGGGGTTAAGGGAAAAACCTCTCCCTACTGGCATTATTAAAAGCCTTGAGGCAAAACATCCAAATGGTATGGAGCCACAGGTGCAGCTCTTTCTCAGAGACAAAGAGGGAATCCAGCTCCCTAGAGCAACATTCAGCTTCCTCAGCCATGAGACCATTCCTCTTCTCTTCCAATCCCCCACCCCATTCACAGGGCACCTTCCAACTGCTGTAACTAATGAAGGAGGAGCTCCAAAGACGATAGCACTCAACTATTACACACGCTTGATTCATTTCTACAGTAGATCCACCCTGTACATCAGCACCAATATAAACACTGAATGTAACAGAGGCAGATAAGGACTTTAAAAGTGTTGAGCAGGCAGGCAGCATCAGAAATAAATTAATTGTGTTCATACATGCACCTGTTTATACATGCAGAAGGGGGAAGAGGAGGAGTATTTTCTCCAGCATAAAGTCCCTCTAATTTATACCCACTACTCAGCTCTTCTCAGTTTGCTGGTGGCATGTTTCAACTGAATCAAACAAATATGGTTGACCTGAACCATAATTACCTTCTTCATGGAAATGAAAGAAGTTAGGCCATGACCGAGTGCTTAGAAATAAAAGAGAGGTTCACTCCTTTGAAGTGCTTTGCTTTTACAGGCATTCTTCTATGCACTGAACTGTTTTGCTGCTCCCATCCCCAAGCTTATTGCAATCAATGAGAGGACAGTGGTTTCCAGTGTTCACAGAGGGAGGAAAGAGGAAACGTACAAAAATATCCATGGAATCTTTGTTAAATTAGACTGACCTGATGGAATTTGGCATTCGATATCCATGCAGCGTGGAAATCATGCACAATTACAACCAAGTATGTAATTTTTGCAACATAAAAGCTCCCTGAATTAGAGTCTTTAAAAAGAATAACCTGAGTCTAAACATTCCTGCACAGCTGGATAACCTGGTTGTATAAGTCTCCTACCTTCATACTGCCAATACATCCTTTAGTACTGGTTTGCTCATTCCTAGAAAGCCTGGCCTTGAAGGGAGGGGTGGGGTCAAAGAAAAAAAATATCCTTGAGACCTTGATTAAAAGTATAGGGCTGGGATTTAGAACATCAACTATTTGTCTGAAATATACACCACCGTTCAAAGATGACATCTGGCACTCTTCTACGCGTCCTCCTCTGGAGATCTGATCTAGAATCACTTGAGGACAGTGGCCCTGATCTTCACTGAGGTACAAAACTACATTTTAACAAAGTCAGTACCTCTAAACTGTGACTTTGAATAAGCAGGAGAGGGAGTTGTAAGCAGAAACACAGGACACTGACACAGACTTTCTTGTCCTTAAAACCTTTGCAGAGAGAAAAGCATTAAGAAATCCAGCATAAGGAGTCAGCAGCCCTATAACAGGGCCGTACCAGCACTCCTGTTGTGGCTACAGTCTCCTCCACCATCCGTAAAGTCAGTACCCATAGTTGTCCAATTCCCCTTGCTACATTGCAGCATAACAAAACAACACTTTGCACAATTTGAGTCCTCCAAAATGGACAAATCCTGCTGGCTTTCAGCATCTCCTTCAAATCACGTACTTTGCCCTACAGGGCCTGGATCTGCATGCATCAGCAGCCAGCCGACAAAGACCGAACAGGCTCTGCTCCTGAATTTATTTTTTTTTGTTTCTAGAGCTCTGTACAGACAACAGTGCATCTTTGTGCCTCACATCCAGCCCTCTGTTGCCAAACTCACAGCACTACCAGCAGCAATGAAAGCCACATGCATGACAGGAACACAGGGACTTTGCCCAAATGAAGCAGTGTTTTTCATTAGCATTATACTGGCACCAAAACCCACAAATTACAACAAGAACAAAAGGCAATGGCAAAAGGAGAGCACTGAGCATATCAAAGAAAAAAAAATAGAATGGCACAAACAAGTCACTGCTTCCTATTAATTGCCTGATGTTAATCTGCCCGCGTACCACGCGTGTTTCAGGTTTTCCTTGAGCTGAACAGTAGAGATATGTTACTCTCATTGGAGACAGGGACCCTTTCGATAGCTAAAAATAAATAAATAAATAAATATATATATATATTAAATATATCTATATATAGATATATATAAGATCTCACAGACAAAACATTGCTTTTTCTCTAGAAGGGAATACAAATTTGTTTTCCTGAGCTATTTCGACACCCAGAGCAATGTCCTGTGGCTCAAAAAGACATTAAAAAGCAGATCAGAGCATTGGCTTCAGATTCACAAGTGTTAGGATGCAACTGGAAATACCTATACAGACAGCTGTGTTGGATAAACAGAACTCAGAACAAGCAACACTTGGCTTCCACGCGCCCTCCCTGCTTCTCCTTTCCTGTGGCATGTTACAATGATTTCATTCAGCCCAGGTCTCCAGTTTGTTCAGCAACTTGTAAAGGGAGTTTGTGGGCTCTGGCATACAGGGACTATGCAGCAGACCTTTCTAGAGTAGTTACCTACCACATGGTTGCCCATCATTGCTGGGAACTAGACTTCATGAGCCAAGGAGACCTCCTTCTAGAGTGAAGTCGCAGTAAGCGTGCAGGCTCAGCTTTATTTCACATCACTTCTATATCAGGTGACTGCCATGCAAAGAGCCAGATGTGACAACATCCTCATTGAAACTGCTAAAGAGCCTTTCCTCAAATGCAGGAAAACCCTACAGCTTTAGTGTTTCCAGTCCTAGAAGAGGCAATTGGAAATAAGCAGCCAGTCTAGACAAATCCATCTAGTTATATTGCTTTGAGATCAATTCCTCTTTTCTCTTTTTTATTTTTCAGGTCAGCCACTTGCATTCCCTGAGACAACTGAAGTTCAGGTGCCCATCAGCCAGCATTTGGATTACTACTGATGCTCCAGGAAGACTTTTTAGGGGCACAGCTCTACCCTACCAACATGCCAGTACTCCAGGACCAAAGCACTTTTCTCCAGTGACTGCTCTGCTGATGTACCAGGTCATTCTGAATACCAGTGTGTGTTGCACGGAGTAGATAAAGCAGCCTGTCTTTCGCTTGCCCAGCTCCGAGATCCCCAAGATGAGCCATGCAAGGCCCCAGTTCAACAAAAACAAAACCTTGGAAAACCCCTCTGCCTGGGTATTCAAAGCGTTAATCAGTCTGAAAAACAAAACCCAAAGCCTGTGTGTTAATTTGCTATTTAAAATTGAAAACTTTTTATTCTGTGTCTGCCATGTCTGGCACAAGGCTGTCCTGGGCGTTACTACAATAAAAAATAATTTGGAAAATAATCCTATTGTTCCAGTCACACCCATGGGAGTTTCGTGTGTAGGGATGTAGGAACATCAAAACTGAGATCTGTTGTGTGATCAGAGGGCTGGGTTTGCCCTTTACAATGGTCAGTTTTGATTCCAGTGCATGTTTGGAGAGAGGTCGGAGACAGTGAGCTAAGGTGGGAGGATGCTTCAATAGCTTTAAGGTTAATAAATTCCTACTTGCACAGCCTAAACTCTCAAAATAATCTCAAAAATCATCTTTAGTAGAGAAGACTAGCAATACCCTTTACAAACACACATCCACACCCACAAGTGGTTAGGTGATCACATCTTTCCCTTCCTTGCCTCCCTCTCAAGCCAGTCATTCCCAGGGCCCATCTAAATGCAGTAACAAATTGCCCTAAACCACTTCCCAGTTGCCAGGCACGAACCCTTTCAAAGTGCTTCCTCTGCACAAAGCGGAAGGGTCGTCCAAAGCTCCATGTGAGTGTAACACAGCTTGGATGCAGTAGCTACAGGCAGACAATCATCTGCTGTACCAGCAATCTCCTCACCGTTCTCCAGCCTCTGCTGACTGCATCGGTCCAATGCCATAAAAAGAAGCTACACAGCATTTGCTGTACATCAGCTCTTCTGCACACAGTAGTCCCAAACCCCTGCTAGGGAACACTGTGTTGCCTTAGCAAGTTTTAAGCTCACCTTAAGCAGACGGTATACATTTCAGTCACACAGAACCCATTGTACAGTCTTTCTATAGACAGGTATCAAAATGCAAAGATATCTAGAAACAAAGTACTCTACCTATTTTCAATTTAAAAGGTGGTTCTGCTTTTAACACATCTTCTGAAGCTTTCACTGGTTTTGGAAGCAGCCTCCATACCTCATTTCTAGCCAAGAACAATTATTTGTATTCTCCTTTTAAACCTTGCTGCAATCCAGTTTGTTCATTAGAGAAAAAAAATATCTTAAAAAAAAGGAAAGCCTTTCTCTTGTGAACAGAAACACTAACACCTTTCCTATTATTAAAAAATTCTTGAGCAATCTAAAAAACCACTTTAGTGCCTTGGTGCTTTGGAAGCCTCTATTTGGAAGGGAGATGGTCTTGAGGGAGTAGATCTACATTTCGGTATCCAGGTGGAAAACGGGTTTGATTTGGCCAAGTAATAACAGCCGAAAAAACCCCTCCATAGCCTGTGCACGCACAGTAGATTCCTTCGGAATGATAACACTGCCTTGAAACATTCCCGAGTACACACGTGGGAAACCGGATGGGGAGAAAGCAGCACTGAGCAAGAGAGAGGGGACAGCAGGAGGTCTGAAGGAGAGATACAGACATTTGGTCAGAAAAACTCCTGCCCTGTTCTGTAAAGAATTACAAGCATGGCAAACTCCAGTAGACGGGGGTTTGTAGGGGTTTTCTGGTGGCTGTTGAAGTTTAAAATTACCTGCCAATGCAAAATGGCAGGGCAACCTAGCTGTCTCCACCAAGGCAAAGTGGAAAACTGCGACAGCATTTTAACCACAAATTTGGTAAGAGTGCAAAGAAATGATCCCACCTCCGACAGCAAAGGCTTCACAGGCAGCCCTTGTAGCTCTGCTGGGAACAGGAATGTCTACAGTTATTGGCGAGAAGAGTCTCAGTCTACACATGCAAAGAAGCAGCAACTGACACTAGATAAACCCACATCCCATTTTAGACACGTACTATTTGCCAAAGCTTGTGGCAAATTCAACGCGAAGCCATTAAGGACAGTCGGCCTTTTTTTCTCCTCTATTTATCCAGATTTCTCCAAAACCAGAACATTTAGAGGATGAAGAGCGATACAAAGAAGAGCACAGAAGATACAAGTTTCATTAAAACAAGCAGCTATGACCTGAATTCTATTGATGGGTGACAGTTATTCTGTATTTCTGCTACCTTTTTTGTAGTTTGGGAAGAACAGCATACTGTTCACGCAGTTCTGCACACAAATCAGAAAACCTGTGAGTGACACATGGCTGCTCAGCAGCAGTCTGCAGTTTATTATTCTGCGAAGTATGTGTGTAAACAGCCCTCACACATCACAGCTAAACCATGCTTGTGATTTTTCTCCCCCATACACACAGATGGGAGTTTTCCTTTATACCTTTCAGTGCAGCTTTCAGAAATCACATGCAGTGTCTTAGCAAAAGATGATGCCAAATACAGCCACCCCGCAAGCAAAGACAGTGGCTGCCATCACAAGAGTGCTCCCTTGGCCCATTTCTATGAAAGCATACAGGGATGGCATACCCTGGTGAGCTACTGAACACATCAGTGCTAAATGTCAAATTCAATGGCTGTGACAGACTCATATCATGGACTTCTTGCAGCAGAAAAAGACCTGGCACGAGTTTCAGTTGAAACCACTCTCGCATACACAAATCAAAAAGGTTGATTGAACCTCAGAGCACAGAGCAGGGAGTGGCAGAACAACAACTCTGACCTGGTCCCCCTGGCTGTTGATATGTCCATGGGAACAGCCGATTCACTTATTCAACTGCTCCTGGCAATAGAGCCCAAAGCCATGTGGGGAGCATGTAGTTCCAGTCAAATGCTCGCGTGGGGTTTGGTGTTGGGTTTTGTGGGGTTTTTCTTCAGTTTCTTGGGGTTTGAGGGTTTGTGTTTTTTTTTAAAGAAACAAAAAACTAAAACAGAACCATACACATCAGAGCTCCTGGAGGTGCCCTGCAAAGTAAGCCTTGCCTCCACGGGCCAGAGATGCTCAGATACAAATCGATAACCCAGATGCAGGTAGCACAAGGCGACTCCCGGGCTCAACCAAGACACCAGCTGAAGTGTCCAATACAAGCCAGGCTGGTTTCTAGCTGCATTCAGCTCAAGAGACAAGTTGTGACGATTCCTATCACTTCCGAATTCCTCCCTCTCCTCTCTCTTCCCACTCAGCACAGACAGAGCTTCACCCTTACCTTCCTAAAGGTTATGCAGCAACTTTTCCAAAAACGTTCCTGGGAACTCAAAGTTTACTTTCAGCAAAA
Organism: Chlamydotis macqueenii; assembly: GCF_036417535.1. Classification (NCBI taxonomy): domain Eukaryota; kingdom Metazoa; phylum Chordata; class Aves; order Otidiformes; family Otididae; genus Chlamydotis; species Chlamydotis macqueenii. Next base: position 8,542,017 of record NC_141574.1, read on the forward strand.
TTCTATAGTCATTTGTAGAAGCTGCTTTGAAGACCTTCTAGTTCAGAAGCCAATAACCACTTGGCAAGGCCTGACAGACATAATTAGAGAGCTTGTTTCAAAGGACATTACCCAAGAAAATGAATATGTTGCTGCAGTCCTTGCAATAAATTTCCAATGGGTTTGGTTGCAGAGGTCTTGAAAGGGTTTTAGCAAACTTAATTACACTATCAGGACTCAAGTATTTTTCTGGTGCTTGGCAAAATGGGATATTATTTCTGCTTACAATGCACACCCATTCAAAGCGTATCCACAGGCCTACAGCCTAAGAATTCCTACAACTTTGCAATCCAAAGTTTTTGTATCATTTGTGATATACATTAGTGACTTCCAGTAACAGTGGCCCAAGAGACAGCATTTTACTGTGCGATAGTTTAAACCACTTGGCTCAGCGCTGTATCCCGAAATACACTGCAGGGAGACGATCCATTTTGCTGCAGGTTACGCTGATTTACAGCAGCATTAAGCCAAGCGCTGTAACATCCTACAGAGCCAATTTGCCTTTCTGTCCTCAGCTACACATCAGATGCTACATGGGAGTGGAGAAAGCGTGCAGCATCACAGCCCAGACCTGCCCTTGCTCAAAGGCTGGGACTGTTTGGTAGCAGTTGTTGAAGGCATTTTTGGGGTCAGCGCTCCTTCTATGGGTACGTTACACATTCAGCCTGCCACAAACCTTTCACTGCAGCTGGGGAAGGGAAAGCACCACAGCCTGTGCCATCACGCAACCCTCTGCTGCTGTTCAGTCCAGCCCGCCATGCTGAGCGCCTCCCTCTCCTCCCTGTCAGCCTGCCCTCCAAACTAAATCCTCCTCTGCAAAGATCAGGCAAAGACTAACTCCCAAAGACTGATTTCAGTCATCCAGGCTCAGAGAGGTGCATTGAACAGGGAGCACAATGAGCTCTATTCTGCAAGAGTGGAAGTTTATAAAAATGCCAAGTATTATCATTTATAGATTTATAATAAAACTTCTGCATGTACTCATATACAATACTTTGGATTTCACAGCTTTCCCTCTAAAATCTAACCACACCCTCATGAAATATTCCCCAAAGCCTTCCCTTACATGAAGGGAAGTATTACTATTCCCATTTTATTTAGGGGAAAGAAAAGAGAGAAAACTTGCAAGTCTCCATTCCCAGACTTTGTGCTGCTCTACACTGAGCATTTCAGGGAATGGTCTTTTTCTTGGGAAATAGGGTAGAAAACAAAGCCTTATGAATCAGCCAGCTGATAATTAAAAGCAACTAAATCCAGATCACTTTAAGCTGCACATGAGAATCTGAACTCCTCAGATGCCGAATTCCTCTGCCGACCAGAAAAGCCAGGGTCACTTGCCCAGCTGGTCACTATTGTTCTGTCCAATAAAGTTCTGGCAGGAATGCTTGTTTAACAAAACACAGAGATTAAGCATAGCAAAGAATGCGGCTCCCCCCTCACTGTTTAGGTTAGTGGGGTTTGCCATGTTGAAATACTGAAGCTTAAGCATATCCGATTTTCTCTGTCCTGTACCGCTAGTGCCAATGACAGACACAAGCTGACAGCTCAGTTCTCAGGACTACTGACATTTTAGCTTCAAGTTCATTAGAAGCAACATAAAAAGTTCACCTCAAAGCTGCAACAACCACTAATTAAATCAGTGTTTTCTTGGGGATGTAGAGTACCAAATGAGAAGAGCTCTCTGTACCTGCCACACACCAGAAACTCTTGAAGTGCAATTTAAACCAAGCCAGAGACTCAAGGGATTAGATTTTGAGAACCTTGCAACAGGCCAGCTCATCTTCAAATGTCTTAGGATAGCCTAGATTTCCAGAAGGAAATCTAACATCCAGTGAGTAAATACAGCATCAAAATGGCAGCGATCTTCCTAACATCTGACTTAGCTCCTGAGAGTTCAGAACTGGGATCTTTAGCTCAGTTTATACAAGGCACACAAGACTACGAGTCAGACACAAAAATGTCACAAGAACAAGTCATATAGATGGTCGTACAGAGCTCCTCCAGGAATACAGCTTTTACCAAGTCAGATGCCATGCACAAAGCAGCTCTGGTACCTCACTGGGCCAAGAATTTCTCAGCTCAAAGAAAGGTGATATTAAAGGGACAGATATTTGAGACTTATAAGTAGATTTGCAAAGGATATAGTCCTTGGAGAATTGTGTCCAAGAAGGTCTGTAACACGTCAAAGTTAATGGCTTATATTTAGAGAAATAAGTTCCCCTGCGGGAGGTATGGCAGTTTGCACTGTGTGAAATGCAGTTTATAGGTAGGAAGCATCTAAGATCCTGTTACCATGGCAGTCTCTCCTTTCCTTCACAAAAAGCTGAAAAATAACTTTCTGTCAGAGCACACTGTAAATCTGGAACAGGTATAGCTGAGATACAGAGCTGCCAACAGCTAGATCTAGATGTTTTCTTCTAAGAGAGAGCCTTTTTTTAGTCATCCTAGCACAGCAATGGAAACCTTGTTTTAGGTGGTATCACTTTCACCGCCACCTGAAAATGCAAACAACTCAAGATACAGCAATGAGACATGTGGTCAGACAGGCCACATTAAGCAGGGTGGCAAAAACCAGACCAGTTTCTGGAAAAGCAGAAGAACTAATCAGGCAAGAAGAAAGTCAGGAGGCCAAGCAACCCAAGACAGGAGGAAGAGAAGTGGCATCAGATGGAGAAAACAAAAAAAAGGTATTTTTCTTTAGGGTAAATACAAGCAGAATCTCCCTTGAATTGGGCTGTTAAATTCACATCAATCCCTCTTCACACACAGGCACACTGGAAAGCTGTTGGGAGAGCTGTCACCCACTGCTGCCTCAAAAAAGGATTTGAAAAAGCTCCCTGTGCTCTGCTGTGTTTACAGCAATAATGAGAGCCTGGAGGAAGGGGTTAGAAACATCTGAGTTTAATAAGGGCTAGGCAGCACACAGCAAAAAAGAAATGTCTGCCCTTCCGTTCAGGGCTACCACACCCCACCAAGCACCGCAGCACCAGGCCAATGGGAGACTCGGCACGGAGACGTTATGTCATCCCACCAGCCGCAGCAGCCCATCTGCCCCAAGCCTCTTCACAATGAGAAGAAGCATTTCAAACCCAGCTGAGAGCTCCCAGCACCACACTTTTGAATGGCTAAATAAGCAAAGTCCTGTGGGGAAAAACTGATGTTGATTGACCCCAGGCACAAAACAAGCCAAGGACAGAAGGGAAGTTTTTGTGCAGTGCCTTAACTGAGCAGCTCTGTCTCACAAGGTCATCACAACAGGGAAAATGGAATATTTAGCTCATTTAGCACCTATGCTGCTGTTTTTTCTTAGTCCTAAACAGCTCTAACATCCAACATGCACAGGGTAAGGAGCATCCTATTCCAGTTTCTCACACAGAACAGAAGACCAGAAACTTTAGTACCCAAGTCCTCCAATCACATTTGCTGTGTTCCCTTCCTCACTTCTGCAGGGTCCATCCCCAAAATTGTCCTCACATCTTTCATAAAATGCCTCGGCGAGGCACTCTTCCCACCATCCATACTTTTTATTCCATTGAGACGTGGAAAGCAATAAGTCTCGTCCATCTGCAAAGTCAAAAACAACTCCCCTCTAGAATGCAAATAGACATTTTAAAAAAAAAAAAAAAAGGGTGGACCCAGAAGAAACAGGACTGGACCTGTTCTTAACTCTACAGACTCAAACAACTTGGTTACACGACCAAGTCCAGGGGGATATTCCCCTGCCTCATGATTTCATTGCACTGGCATTTCTGAGATGCTCTGAGCAAACGCATGCCTGTATCAAGTGCAAATACTGAAAGAATATCACTTCCACCCAGTTCCTAGGGGCAGAAAAAGTTGGAACCAATTAAAAAGACATCTGACTACATAACCTGATGTCAAGATTGGACATGACTGGATGCATTTCTATGTAGCAGTACCTCACGTTAGCTTTAAAGTTTTGACAGATGGTTTGTTTGCTCAGCATGAAGCAAGGTGGCTGGATAACAACAGCCTTAGCGCTCACAGGACAAACAGGGGAGACGCACCAGACCACAGAGGAGTAAAGAGTACCTACATAAAAGAAGCTCACAGATACTCTCTCTTCTCAGCTTCAAAGAGATTTTAAAATCAATGACTAGAATTTTAAGTGGCAGATTTACAGATGAGCCACACAGATATGGAAGAGGAAACTGATCAGTCCCAAACATGAAACATTATGGAGCTGCCTCCAGCTTCTGACTCTGGAGCACCCATTCTGTGGGTCTCCAGATTAAAGTAATTTCTAAACAGATAGGAAATATTTTCTTTCCTTTGCCAGAGCTACGATTTCTCTGCTTTGGATGCTGAAAAAGAGTCTCAAACCTGAAATAGCTTCCTATTTGTTGGTGCTCTCAAAAAGATGCAACTATTTTCAAATAGCCAGGCCTAACCATTACAGGCAACACTTTCACCCAAGCACACTCTTTACTTACACATCTGTTCATTTCCAAGAGAAGGAAAAAGTTAAACTTGTCAAAACCAGCCAAAACACCTAAATTGTATTATTCCGTGTGATAAATTGCAAGTCAACAAGTAATTGTTTCTTCCTAAAAAGGAGATAAGGGACAAAACCAGCAAGAAACAATGTCACAGTTCCCACCCTTGTTCCTTTCTGTAGCAGTATTAAGGACTAATTCAGACCAGTGCCACATTGTGCATAAATACACTGGGCAGGAGCTTTAGTATTATTCAACCATATAAAAAGTTGAAAAATAGCAGGACAGTAACCAAATTCATAACATTATGCTTTTTTTAAACTTTTGCAGCTCTGATTCTTACAGTCTTTGTGATATTTAAGCTGGCACAGGCTAGCTTTATGCTCAAAGCCTCAAAATAAACATTATGCCTCAGTGAAAGTTAATTTAAGCACTGTCTACATCTCCCTAATTAAAACTGAGTTGAGACCTTTGAGCATATTGCAGAAATTAGGTCGGATGAATTTTAGTATTGCCCTACAAGAGAGGTAATCCATGCTTTACAAAACAATAATGTTTCCAGACATGCTAGAGGTCTAATGCAGGAAGGAGCATGAGTAGCTGGTCCATTATTTTAATTCAGCAGACCTAAAGCGCTCTGTGCTGTCAGTCTTTCATCGTTACCTTAAAGTCATTCTTCATTTTTTCCCCTTTATCGAGACACAGCCCAATAAAACAAAGATAAGAGTAAATATTCTATGATCCAAGTGTCACAGAACCACTCTCCTCAAGCAAAGCTGTGAGGTTTCTAACCTGACATGTTTCAACTAGGAGTTTAGTGCACTAACAAGCTCAGCTGTGAGAAAATGAACAAATAAAGGTTATTGGAAGAGACACATTTGTTAATTTATCCGAGGGGAGCATAAGTTCACTGCCACCCATGGCTTTGCCTCTCTGCTCCCTTTTCCTTCCTAGAGCTGGTAAATGAAACCTAGATGAGAGGAAATGATTCACACAAGCAGCTGGAAAGGCAAGACAGTAGGAGATTTCCTACATGAATACAATTTACTGCAGCAGCTACAGTCGCGTCTGGCATTTCAAAGCCATTCCAGTGTTGCTAGGTCCTTACGCTATCAGTGGCTTCACTGTTTTAATTGCACTGCGAAGTCACAGCACTGAACCCCCCAAGTCAGATGAAGATCATATGGCTGTAGAGTCCAGGAAACAAACACAGGACAGTTCAAGGGCTGGGTTTGGTGATGAGCTTAAGACCTTCTGACCTCTTGGTTACCTGGGTAGGGCACTTCAAAGGGGAATTAGCACAGAGGACTCAGCGTGACACAAATCCCAGCTTGTTTGCTTGACATTCTCACCCAGTCCACAGCAAAGCATAGAAAACTAGAGACCTCAGGCCATGAGCAGACTATTAGGTGATGGAGGGAATGACTCAAAGAAAGATCATGTCAGTAAAAGGAAAGAGAAGCACATTTCTCCAATATGTATAGTTTTATATTCCACACCCACTTAAGAGCCACAGGAGGTTTAGAATTTGGGGCTGAAATCAGGTTCAAACCATCTTTCTCTGTTAAAGAGAATTAACAGACAACCATCAGGAAAACTCCAGATAAATATTCTGAAAGCGCTCTGACAGACTGCATAAATCAGGGTACTGATTTATACATCAGCTTTTAATTTCAAGAACAAGCTTCTACCACATAAATAGACCCACATTTACTTAAAAGTACTAAAACCTCACCTTAGAGGCTGACGGTTGTTACATTACAGCAGAGTTGTATGCAGTCCTTAAAATGGGGCTGGGAAGGGCAATTCCATTCTAGCAGATGTGTAGCTGTAGGACCAGGCACAACACAAGCAGCTATTTCGAAAAGAACAGATCTACCTATAACAGGTCCACCCAGACATCTTATTCACCAGCCATTCCAGTGACCTACTAGGAGACCGCTAGCCTCAAGGAATAATTGACAATATATTTCAAGCATCACCTAAATATCTGAAAGCATCAACACTTCAGCTTTTTTTTCAGGGGGAAAGAGACAAGTGATAGTACAGGAAAGTTGATGTCAGTTTAAATATCTTTCCCACATCAAAGCAGCACACAGAACATGTTTAACTGTTCCACTGAATCCAGGGCAAAGTGATTTCCCTTCTGACATGGATAAACCATTGATAGAGGCACAACTGGAATCCAGGTCTTGCCCTCCTGCGCTGTGCTCCAAGGCACATATATGGCAACAAGAAACGGATGAAGCCACCTGGCCCTTCCATGTTTAAACCCTTGCCTCTAGCAATCAAAAGTTGCACTTACAGATTTCAATTGGCTGACAGTGCTTTCCTCTCCATATCCATCAAGAAACATCACTTCTGTAGTAAGCACTAGGAATTACCGCGCAACCAAAATAAGTACTGATTTGTAATTGCCAGGATAGTCTGGATAAGAATGGACAGTCTTGTTATTTGTAACATTGTGGTTCTAATGTTCACGCACAGGAAGAAATTTTTAGGCTGAGGTGTAAATGTTCTGAAGGTCTCTCTCTCTCGCAGCTGGCCTTTGCTTCCACCCCAGTTGACTTTTGTGATGCTACAGTAAAGCTAGCAGTAAGAAAGAGTTACCCTACATTGCTTTCCAGTTCATGTTCATGGGGTATTTTTGAGCTCACATCCAAAAATGTTCCCACTCACATCCAGTGAGGTTTCCAGTCTAAGTACTGCATCTAGTCTCAGAAGTTTCTAAGTCCCACACTTCAGTTCACGAGGACTTGATGCATGAATAATTTGGAACTACAGGAAAATAAGATGAGAAATTAAGCTGGGAGAACACCAATTCCAAACACAATTATCACAGGTTGCACGAGTTTTGAGAACCAAGCTACTTCCAGTATAAAGTTTCCCTTAACTCAGCTAGCAAAGCTTCTCATGTCCAAGTCTGGAGGACAACAGTTTCTGTCTGGCAGACAGCCCCTCCATTCTTAGCTTTAGGTAGGACCCACTGCCCATTCTCATTGCCTTAACAGAGTAGCAAGTTAGAAATCCATGCGTTGAATGTGAATTTCAAACAAAATAGCAAGCCTGTTACAATACATATAATGCCAAACTCTGTTGCCTGGATTTCAGTCATTATGACTTGCACATCCCCTACAGAAGTTCAAAGCAATTCAAGCATGTGCCAAGATAGACTGCAAGTGTCTTTGGTCTAATAATCAAGATCTGTCAACTAAACATTCAGCAGTCCTCAGAGCCTCAGAAGCCCACCTTTGAGACCGCCTGCAACCTGGATACCAAGGACTGTATCAGCTATTGAGTTTGGAATGGTTTTGTAAGTGGAAGACAAAAGATTATAGCAACTCTTTTGCTGGTTACTCCCCCCTCTTGGAGAAATACAACTTTTATGACAAGTTAATTTAAAAGAATAAATTGTTAGCAGATGTTCAAACAGCTCAATCACGTCTTCACTTTCTGATCAAGGACAGAACAGAACAACTGCAGGAACAGTGTGTCTTGTATCAAGGAAACATGTCAGCTGTAGAGTATCACATCAGAACGTACCAAAACCTGGAGCTGCAGCAGTAACTTTCAAGGCTCTGGCCTGTGTATACTTGACTGATGGTACCCAAGAAAACTGCCAGAAGTCACTGGACAAGGCACTCACTGGTAAGGTTGCAGAAGAGAGTGAGAATGGCCACGTAGTGCCATTAACAGTCATCACCTACTCACCATCCTGTATCCTCTGTGGCCTCTTCAGAGCAGAGGCCACCAAGCTCTGCTGTGATGGAGCTGCTATTGCTTCACGTAATTCAGGTGCTACTAAGATCATCTGTTTAGATGGCAAAAGGGACACCGAACAATGTAAACAACAGTTTATACCAGTCCGATTCAGTCCCCTGAAAAAAGGCTTCACATCCACATAGAGCAATGTCAGACTTCAGAGCAAAAAGCGTCATTCTTATCCAGCACCACATTAAATCCAGAAAAGCACAGCTATCCCAACCTGGAGCTGCACGCTGCAGGAGGCTCCCCCCAAAGGTCCAACACTGTGGCTGGGTAAAGTTTTCCCACACAGATTTTCCCATCAGAAAGTGAAGCTGTTAGACATTTGCCAACAACAAAACTGCACCACTCAAGGGGAAATTAAAACACAAAAAAGATTGCTTCAACGTGTGATATTTGACTAAGCACTTGAATTTTTATTTCAAAAAACATTCACCAGTTATTTTCCCCCCCCTTCAATTTTTTATTTCCCCCTCTGCTTTAAACTAGAATAGAAGACTCTCACATGGCAAAATTCCATTGAACAACAACAACAAAAAATTAAAATCTACCAGCTTTCCCAACATCATTGTTTAAATCAGCTTTAGATTGTTGTTTCATACAACACTTCATAGACTTGGAGAGGGACGCGTTCCCCTGACAAAGCATCAGCTATCCAAACAACTGAAGCATGGGAAAATCGTGCGAGTGTGAATTGGGGAAGGTCTTCGGTGAGCAGAGATACAGCCTGCACTCATGTAAGCGTGGTAGCTCAGAACAAAGATCTGCAGGCTAATAGATATGTAAGACAAATGACATGTGGTTCTCATTGCAGCTCATGCTTTGGGAAGGGGGTACCTTGGAACAGATCCAGCTGGGATAAGTTTATCCCATTACTCTCCTATAATTTTCTGCTGTTTCAAACCCTTTGACAGTTACTGTAGTTTAACATCACACCCCCTACAGACTGAGGCCCGTTTGACAGCCCAGCAAACAAAACCACCCCCACTTGGAGATGAAATATGCACCATATGCGAGAGCCGTGCAAGGCACAAGGCTAGCGCCCGCTCTTCTGTGACATGCCGATGTAAATCTGCTTATCCCAGTTCCTAGCCCAAATAAGCAGCGCTAACCTAAGCCTTCCTGCACAGCAGCGTAACTCATGCATACTAGGTATTAGCAAGGGGAGGAGGAAAAGAGGTAGAGACAGGATGGACGAGCCCTGAATATTAAATTTCCAAGTCCCCATTTAAGGGAGTCACAGGGGGGGAAAAAAAAAAAAAAGTGAAATTCAAGAATAACTGGAATCAGGTTAAGCCACTCTCCTGCTTTATACAGTGCGGCTCATTCATCCGAACAGCTGTTTCACCTCTAGAGAAATGCCCAGAGAAAACAGAGGGGAGCGGGAGAAGTCTAAATTGTTTGCTCTACTGAAGCAGCAAGATACAGTAAATCAAAACTGATTTACATTAAGTTTATAAGAAATCGGTTTGGGGCGGGAGGGGATAGAAGTGGGAGGTTTGGGTTTAAACAGCTATTTGAAAGCTGCAGCTCTTGAAGAGACATCTGTAATTAAGGGCTTTCCTTTGTTGAGCTGAACAGGCTTTTCCTCGCAGTTCCCTCAGCCGGCATCGCCAGCGCCCCGGGTCAGGTCTGGGGGCTCCGGCTGCGCACGGAGAGGGCAAGGAGGGGAGGGCTCGCGGGTTTCGTTTGCCAAAGCTCAGCTCCTGGTCGTTCCCTGCCCCAGAGATGGCCACTGCTGCCGGCAGGTAGGGAGCCTCCCCCTCCCCATTTGGGACGGGGGCAGCAGCCCGGCAAACCCCTCGCAGCCTCTCGTGGGGGTCGCTCCCCGCCCCGGCAGGCAGCGGAGGGGGGGCGCCAGCCTCCTCACCCGCCGAGGGAGGCGGATCCGGTCTTTACTCACCGGCGACTGGCGAAGCCGCTGCCCGGCGAGCCCGAGCTCTGCTCTGGGTAGTTGTGCTGCAGGGTTGATGCTGGGAATTGGTAGAGGAAGCCAGTCCCTAGCGCACATCCGTGCAGCCAGCAGCACCAGGACAAGAAAAGAGCGAGATGCATTTTCGCAAGGGGGTTTTCCTCCGCTGCCCGCCCCCCGTGCCTCCCCCGGCCGGGGTCACGGCGCGATCCCACGGCTCGGAGGTGCCCCCGGGACCGGGGACCACGGGGCAGGGGTGCTCGGGACACAGGGACCGCCGCTCCGGTTCCCGAAGGGAAGCCCCGTCCCCGGGCAAGCCGAGCCCGGCCGGCGGCGGCTGCTGCCCGCGCAGGGGGTCCGGGGCCGGCGCGGCTCTTTGCGCCCAGGGCGCACACTCAGCCCCGGATGCCTTTTCAAATTTGGCGAGGTTGGCCCGACTCCGTCAAAGGGGGCGTGGGGTTTCGGCGTTAACCCTTGCCAGGCCTGGCGGCAGACCCCGCTGCGATGGGGCTCCCCCGTCGGGGAAGGCGGCCGGGCATCCCGGGGCCCCGCACGGGCACCAAACCCGGGCAAAGCCCGCAGCCTCACTGCGGGAAACCCCAGCTCAGCTCCGGGCACGGAGCACACCCGGGGAGCCCGAGCCCTGATCCCAAACCCAAAACATCGCTGGCACAGACCACCAGGCCCTGCGTCTCCCTGGTTAACCCAGAGCCACGTCAGGGAGGAACCCGCCGCACGCCAGCCGTGCGCCCCAAACACCCAAAAACTGCTGCCTGCTGCAGAATTTACACAGATAAAGTAGGAAATAAATACTTTTAAAGACGCTTCATTCACAAGGTAACCAGTGCAAAAGTAATCTCTACTTCAGTAAGCGCATCCTTGCTCATTTTGGCATCACACATAAGCACGCTCCCTTTGCCACCACCCCGAGCCTGGAGGATTGCACAGTCAGTCACAGGCTGGAGGAACGATTTTGCAGTCGTGGAAGGATATGGGTGTCTCACAAAGGCAGTACCCCAAGAAGGAAGCCAGCAGCGAGGCTCCCTCACTGTACAACAGCTGATTTTGTGTTTAAAACCCTCCTACATTCCCCATTTGGTGACAGACCCCATTTACTGGCTTTTCAGTGTCTCCCTCTCAGCTCCAGGGAGACCTGGGCTGTTGTGGCTTACCGACCGGCAAAGCAATCTGTCTGAACCAAACACCCTAGGGAGGGATTGAATATCTAAGACGATGCAACTGTGCCTCCAGGCTTTTTTTTACCCTTAGATTCTGCAAACTCACAGTACCTGCTCTGCACCTTCGCTGTTTATGCAGCCATCCAAAGATAGCCCTGATTTACCACCCAAAACAGATCTTGCTGGGGTATCCTTGGAGCCTGGGGTTTCCTGTGGGGCTCTGCAAAGGCAGAGACCTCTTCCCCTCAGGGGCAAGATGATCCCTGCAAGATTCCTCAGCTGGAAAACGATTCTTACAAGATACTGGGAAAATGGCTAGGTTCATCCCCCACCCACGGGTGAGCACCTACCCCTTCCCCCAGGGTGCCCAGCTCCAGAGCCTGCACATAGAGATAAATAGCCCCTGGCTGGAGCCTGTAACCAGACAAGTTTAGACTGCAAACGAGGCACCAGGTTTTTAAACAGCCATTGTCATTAATCACCAGAGGAAATCCCATAAGGAAGCAGGAGCACAGTCTGCACCGCAGCTCAGCACAGGCTCTCCGAGGTTGCCCTGCAGCTGCCCAAGACCCAGAGCTGGAGCAGGCAATGGATCAGCACTCTCTAGGCTCAAAGGGAGCTCAAAAGGTCTGACCCAGCAGCACCGAGCCACCAAGCCCACTCAGAAACAGCCACTATTTATTTACAAAAAGCCCTCAATACCTGGAGCTGGGAGATAATAGAGGCCCCAGGCCTAGCTCAGATCAGCCTGAGCACCCTTCCCTTCAGTCTCCCCTCATCCTCAGCAAGGGGAGCCTTCCCACCTCCCAAGAAAACACACAGCTCCCAGCAACTCACCCAAGGATGCTCAGCCACTTTGCTCAGAGTCAGTCCTCAGGAAACCTCTGCTCATACTGACAAGGTAACAAAAAATGATGCTTACTCTCTGATCTCCCCTCTCAACAGAGCTACAAACTACCCCACGTTCATCTTTCTCCCAGGAAAGCAATCAGGAACTGCAACATACTGAGCAATTCTCCCAGGCTCCCCTGCCCTTTAATTCGAGTGATCACCCTCAGCTGTGTGTGCACAGCCAAACTGGGCGCAGCTGGACCCCCACCCCTGGCAGTTTATTGCAGCTCCAGGCTGCGTGCTGAGGGCCTGATTCAGCCATTTGTCCCAAACACACAAAGTTCCCTCTCCTGACAGGCTGGGATAGATCTTTTATCAGTATTTAACAGCAACGAAGTGGTTTTCTGACCCATTCTCCTGGCTTGGGTTAGCCTCTTCAGAAGCTCTTCATAGTCTTCAAGTCTTAACTGTCCAAAAGCATTTTATTTTCGGTTGCACGCAAAATTTGCTGCTTCAGCCTTCACTGACTTTGCAAGACCCTAAGAGATATTAAACACAGGTGATTAGACAAGACATGATTCTGGCAAATGATTAGAGACATCTGCAGGAAACTTAATGTTCTTCCTATTTCATGAACTGAGAGATTGGAGACCAAAGGTCAAATGACTTTGCTCAAGACTGCAAAAAGCTAAAGGCAGAGCCAGAAATAGATCTCAGATCTCCAGGCTCCCATTGCTTCTGCCCTGTCCCTAATGTACACTTGCTTCTACTCAGTATAGCTGATTTAAAATGAAAATGAAGAATTAACTTCCAAGCTGGTTTTGGAAAGAGAGAAGAAAGGGTGATATTGTCTACTGTAAGGGAGAATTAAATATGACATTTCATTTTAGTCCTTTGGATATGCATAATATAATCAAAAGCAATAGCAGTAATAAATGAATATTTTTTCTCCCCATGGTGCTTACGAGCGCAACATATTCTAACAATTTCTCAAAACTATGTTGATAAATTGGAAACACAGTGATGGAGGTAACAAAGACAGCCAACAAAAACATAATCCATGCAATTTATCAGAGGGACTAGCTTTGAGAAGGGAATGCTTGAAATCTGAACAGTCTTATTCTTATAAACCAGACATAATATATTTCAAAATGTAAAGCTACACTTTTAATGCCTGTGCATAAACATGTTAATTAAATATTTGCCCAGGCAATCAGGGATAAATAAATTATTTGGATGTATTTCACCAATTCAGATCAAGATGGGAGAGGCCAGGTGCATACTAGAGAGCCATGATGCATGGAAGCACAGGGGGAAATAGTACAGAGACAAGGGCAGGTTTGCAATTTACCAACCCTGTTGACTCTGCTATCATGAAAAAGCAGTCCCTGGAGGGCCTTCGTCCCACACAGTGCTCACCTTCTCTGCAAGTGACAGCCTTACGCTGTCATCTCAGAAGATTAACCCATTGGACATGTGTAGGCACATGGGGTTTCACATGGTCTGGAGTGTTTTTCAGATTCCTAGTCCATTGGACATACCTGAAACGTAAGACATCAGAAACCATTCTGTGAAAACATTTATAATTTCTTTAAACATATACACCACACGCAAGCCAGCCAATAAATGAAATGGGGGAAAATACAGACAATAAAAGGAACATTTGAAGTTTAGTCTGATTTTTGTTCAGTTGTAAAGGGAAAAAATGGAATGATACAGCAAAATATTGATTTGTTTTCTACAATGTTTTCAGTTTGAAAGGTGGCTCAAAGGGGTAGAAAAGCATTGTCATACCTGTCAGTAGAGTCCAGCCCCAGCACTGCAATGGCATCTCAACTGTTCAGGACCACTTACAGTATTACAAAAGTCAGTAGTTAGCTGAAGAAGAGGGTCACAATGTTGTTAGAATCACGGCAAACGAACTTTCAAAGGCCCATCCCTCAGATTTTGTGAGCGCACTTTTCATATGGATTCTAAGAAGAGACCAAAGGAAAAGCAGCTTTGTTCTAGTTGAGAAAACCTTGTGGAGCTTTAGAATTATGAAGTGTCCCTTTGAAGTTAGAACGAGGTCATTGATAAGACCATCTAAAACCAAGAATAATTTGGATAAACCCCTTCTAGACACCTAGATTATTTCATTGTGATACAACAACGCAGCCAAGGAAATTTGGAAAATTAGAAGAGAAGGATAAAAGGTTAGTAACAGTAAGCATTCAAGACATCTATTAAAAATTACAAGATTACTAAGGTTATTGTAGCACGTCTATTATTGGAGAGTCAAACCAAACCTGAGCTAAACTGAACATTTTAGGGGACCGCAGTGTTTTTTCTTTTAAGCTAGGAGGTAGCTAGTGTGTGAATATTTCTTGAATTTGACCTGGAATAAATCAATCACAGCTGAACTCAAAATGGAGTAGAACTGAAAAACATCAGCTTACACAAGCAGTTTAGCAAACAGTAACCATGATAGACAGTGATATCGTATGAAGCACAAGAAATGATCCTGAAGTCATGACTTTGGCAGAATTCATTGCCCTTAGATGAGAACTTTGCCTGAGTGAAGCACTTGCGTGGGTATTATAAAGTAATACACTGGGTAAAATGGCTCAGATTGAAACATAATTCAGCAGATGGAAAACATGATGACTCAAGAGATCAGCCAGACAACGACTATGTCCGGTGGAATGACACATACTCTGAGCATTATTGTGTCCCAGGAAGAATAATTTATGTCACCTCTGAGGTCAGGCAAAAATTCTCCCAACTGGACATGCTCCGAAGCACTGATCTGCACAAGCACAGAGAGTTTGGGGACAGACCCTTCATCCATCAAACTCACCAAGAATGCAGTAAAGCAGGGATTCACACAGATGTGATAAAACCAAGCCACAAATAGCGCCAGGTGTATTGCACTCAAACCTGCCAGAGTAGAAAGGCATTCAGATGTAGCCAGGAAGGACTGCCAAAGTTCTCTCACCCCTCTTCCTTCTCTCTGCTGGAAGGCAGGATCTGCTATACAGAGATGATTGTTGGCACAAATTTTTCTGCCATGTTCTGCAGGACCTCAAGACAGAAACTCCTCATGCTCATCTGAAAACATATTCCAACGCTTTGCGCTCTGTACTGGTAGGTTTTCTTAACATCCAATCTCAGTCTGTTTTGTTGCAATTCAAGCTCTTAATGTCTTACCTTCTCCATTATGGATGTAGAAAACTACTCCTCCTCTCCTTGAACAGACTTTTAATTCCTCAGAGTACTTTTGAAAATGCTTTAACACCTCTCCTTGCCTTCTAGAAGCAAAACAATGCCAACTTCTTCACTTTCCCTGTAGGTCACATGTTACGTAGCTCTGATCCTTTTTGGTATTCTCCTCTGGACCTTCCAGCTGGTCTACATCTATTTCATAATATGGTACCCACAGCATATACTTCTGTGCAATACCCCTGCCCTGCTGAGGATTTGGCTTTTTGACATCTGTACTTCATTGTTAATCCATGTTTAGTTTGGGATTCTCCACCTTTTCTGCAGAACCGCTAGCCTGGCTTTCCCCCATCCTGTATTAGCCAGTTGAAATTATTCCTGCCAAAGCATAGTGCCCTGCAGTTGTCCTTAATGAGTTTCATCTTATTTTATTCAGATCATATCACCAATTTATCAACATCACTTGAAATTTTAATCCTGCCTTCCAGTGTTCTTGCATTTGGTTCCAGCTTTGCCTCATCTACAGATTTAATAAGCACGCTCCCTCTTCCATCACTGAGTTCACTAAAGAAAACATTGGGAGGTCTGTCTCCATGTCTGTATCCTCAAACTATGTTCCTATTCATTAACTGTTCATTAAACATTATTCAGTCACTGAGGGCCGCCTGCTTGCTTGATGCTGTACAGGACATAAACACTGAACTTATAAACTCTCCAAACCACAGTCTTGAACTGCTACAACAAAACAAAGTACTTCATAACATGCAGTGGAAGGAGCTACCAGAGATCAGGCTGCAATTTTCCGTGGAGGCACTGACCATAGGATATCCAGATTCAGTGCTATCCAAGCGCTTAGCTGATTTGAAAATCCGTCCTGAGTCACGGACTCTCTCTCTGAATCTCAGAGAAGCAAGTACTTTCATGACCAAAGAATGTCTTTCTTTTGGACTCTGGCCCTGAAATCCTCCTACTTCTCTCAATTTCCCCTGGACTCAGGTTGCCTGACCTGAGCAACCCAACATGAATGGTAGTATGAGTTCCCTTTCTGTATTGTGCAATCCACAAGGGAGAGGGCTCCCCCCCTTCCTGACACAATACACAAGTAAAGGCTCACAAAACAGATAAGAAAGGATTTATGGAAACAAGCACCCTCTTCCCAACTCCTGCACACCCCAGAGGTTGTGCCCAGACTGCTGCACCCGCCCTGTGGAGCCAAGAAACAGAAGAACTGGGAGGGATGCAAGTGGGGAGACTGGAGTTCCCTTTCCTTCACACAGCAAATCCGTATGTTCCATCCATATTTTTTCCAGCTTTTATTGATTGTTTTCAAATCTCCTAGGAACTTTCCCTGTGGGCTATGACAATGAGGCCTAACCACAATAGTCTGCTTTTCATAGCTGGCTTTCACAGGCCCCCTAGAAGTTGGCTGTGGTCCTTCAAAAGTTTGTGGGCTGCAAGCTGAAAATTGCTGCACTGTAGCCATTGTACAGGGACCGCCACCTCCGCAGCATGATTCTGCCCAGCTAAGATCTGGAATTACCTCCAGTATTTTCACCTTAGGTGTCTGCAGTTAAGGTGTTCAGGTACATTAATAGCAGCCACATGCTTTCTCCTTTTTCTCTCCTCTACCTTGTTCCACATCCTCCTTACCTGCCAGCCATCTGTCTTCATGCTGCAAACTTCTTGCCAGTCAGTGCCTTCCTGCACCACCTTTGCCTGTGTCGGCCCTTCCCACCCAGGCGGCCAGACCTTCTGTTTCCTCCTTGCCACAGGTGTTTCCCAGAGCCTGCTCTGGCATGGCTTTCGCTGTCTCTGTGTGTTACTGGTAAATAGTCAGCCACAACCCAACTGTCACACACACATTTTCCTGACAGTTCAATCTTCACCTTATTCTGCTCTAAAGCCCTGTATATCTAGATTCAGGGGACCCCACTGATAACTGACATTACATATTTCTTGAAGCATTCACATGAGCCTCTCCCTTCTCTGTCCTCATTCTTTTCCCAAGATCCTATTTTTCAAATTAAGTCTCCTTGTTTTCATAGACTTTGTCTGTTTCAATGTGATTAATCCCCTTCATTATTTTAAAATCATTGACTGAATCACAGCAAGATCTCTTTTTAAACAAGATAATACCAAAGCTCTTCAGTCTTGCTTTATAAGTCAGAGCTGAAAGGCACAGTATTATTCTCATTTTCCCTGCTTTATCCCCTTAATCATATCCTTCTTAGGTAGAGTGAGCAGTACTGAAAAGCGCACTCTGAACAAGAACTCACCAGTGTTTTATGTAATAACAGTAAC
Source organism: Chlamydotis macqueenii (assembly GCF_036417535.1). NCBI lineage: Eukaryota > Metazoa > Chordata > Aves > Otidiformes > Otididae > Chlamydotis > Chlamydotis macqueenii. The sequence goes on from NC_141574.1 coordinate 8,559,701, forward strand.
ACCTTTTTGATATATACTCTCTTCTTACCGTAATGCAACCCAACATCCTGTTCAGTTGTTGGGGTCTTTTTTTCTACAGCTGTGTGTTAGGCTGAGAGCTCTGGGGATTATTTAAAGAGAATATTACCCAGATTTATCAATTTACCTTTATGAACATTTTGCTCTATGCATTCTAAGGGGAGCCATAGCCTTAGTTAGTAAACCTCAACACTGTTCAGTGGCATTGCTTTGCTCTTTAGCTGGCTCTCTACCTAATCTCCTCTGTTGAATCTTACAGATTCCTCCATGGAAGCAATAAAAAGGCAGCTAAGGTGCTCAGTGTGCAAGAATCACTGTTGGCATTAAAGGCTAAAGTCACTGCAAAGCAATTGGATCCAACTATTTCTTGGCTATGCACATGTTCACTAAAGCTAGCTTAGGTGTTCACAGTACACTCTATTGTCACCAACGGATACCACACCTAATGGGCTCGGTATCCAAAATCCACCCCTCTTCCAGGGCCTCCGGGTGGTTTTGTCAAACAAGCTTAGTCTGAGCACCTTCTTGAACTGGTTGCAAACAGATTGTCCTCCCCTCTCCACTTCCATTTCTAAATGACCTAAACTGGAACGACTAAATTGTACTTTGCAAATATCCAGCTCCTCATACAGAACACAGATCTTTCACAGATCTTTCTTGTGTCTTTCACCACAAGAAGTGCTCTTCCTCTCTCTCTGTTTTCTGTTCTGCCTAAGGGAGATCAATCTCTCTACAGATGCAAAACCAATCCCCAAATAATCCTCTGGGATTACACTGGCTCACAACTCCTCATGCCCCTGGGTCTTGGGCGGAAAGGATCCATGGGATGTCAGCCTGCACTCAGAAAGAATCTGGTCGACCTCCCTGCCGTAGCAGTGGCATTGGGCAATCTGTCAGTGCCTCCTTTTATAACACAGGGTTTAGTGCTTTGTTATCTATCATGGCTGTTGTAAGGATAATAGAAATTGAATAAAAATGAGGTGATATAAATAGTAAAAATCATTAAATAAGAGAAAAAAAAAGAAGCAAGATGAGATGTAATCTAAAGAGAGAGATAAATTGTTCTTTTTTTTTTTTTGGCAGAAAGGAAATGTTAAAGTCTGCAAGATGCTATGAAATGTTTAAACAGATTGTTGCCCCCAAAAAAAGAAATAAAAGCTTTTGACCAGACTAAGGAGATTTTTGGCATGTGATGGAATGGTAGGACAAGCCTATCTGCCTCGCTATGTTCCTGGAAAGAAGTGGTTCACAGCAAAAATTTTTTGGCTCAATTAACATTTTGAGTACTTAGCTCTAAGATTGTTGTGAAAAACCCAGTGCAGTGCCCCAACTGTAGGGTGATGCACTATTTTGCATTGAAAACAGGTGTTCAGCTGGCTGGCTTTCTAGCAGAGCACAGTAGATTTGTCCCAGATTTTCTGTACATGATCTCGGGGTAATACTTGCCTTTTTTTTTGAGATGTTTCAAGAAAATTAGATAATTATTTTCCATGTTCTGAGCCTTCCCTGGACTGACTGACAATAGATTTACAGAGCTGAGCTGTAGGTTGGGTAGAGAGGGAGGCTGGCCAGCTTACAGAGGAGGTGAGTGGATTTGGAAAAAGCAGTGCTGCGATTCTGGAGCATCTCTGAGAACAAGCACAGCTTGTAACATATGCAGTTATGACTAGTGACCTACTGAGGTGCAGTCTCTGGCTGGGGAAGAGGAGAGCAAACAGTCCTGATAACCCAACCATTCATTTCCTTAGTTTCGAAGCTATGTTAGGTAAGGAATTACATTAACTGAAACCTTCCACTGTGTTTATTCATTTTAAATGGCTTTGAGGTACAGTTTCTTTGAAAGATCCTGTATAATCAATCTCCATTGTTCTGTATATATTTGCAGAAGATAACAGCTTCATTAAAATATGGTGTGCTATTAACAGCAGTAAATATATAGCCTTAAACCTTAAAATGTAATGCAATTAAATAAGAAATATGAACCTAAGGAGGTTAAGTGCAATCAACCACTGACATTTACATTTGATTTGAATTAAAAAACACACACAGAGGGACATAAAGGGCCTCCGTACATACTTGGATAACAGGAAATCCCCTGGATGTAGAAATAGTGAATTTAAGAATGGAGAATATAAAGGTCTAGTTCAAATTAAAGATTTTATGACTGAGGACTCCATTAAATCTTTGAACACTTACAGTAAAGAGTTTGGAATGCTTCCAGTCCAATTCTTTATGTTCTCACAAGTGACAGTTTATACTTCTGAACTTCTACGGCAAAAGAAAGAAAGACTGATTGTATTAATCCATCTAAATCTGGAGCTTGCTAATTAAGATGAAAACTATAACAATCTGTGCTTAGGTGAAGCATAGTATTTTTATAACCCAGCTCAAGACAACATCGCCAGCCAAGCCAAAAGTAGAAGATTTAAGTTTTCAAATTATTGAAGAACAATAAAATAATGAATCACTTCATACTACATGATCAACAATCTGTACTAAATATGAGCTCTTTTATTGTACTCAGTCTACTTGGCTGTTTATATTTCCAAGACGTTCTTCATGGTGTTTAAAGTATGTACTACAACACGCTGCTTCTAACGCTACCCCTACTTGCAGAAATGCAAGGATCTTCAATCGCAGCAAGTCCACACTGGCAGGCCACATTCAATCAAAGTGCCAGTCTCACACGTATAAGTTTATTTGTAGCCACAGGATATTAAGGAGGACCTTTCATGTGAGGAGTTTGCAAGTGAGTCAGGCATTGCAAACTAATGTAGTACTTTCCCCAGGTTTCAAAGGGAATTGAGGCAAAATTACCAAGGCTACAGATTTTCAAGTTGAGGGCATAGAGTTAAGCATTCATCACGGTATCCAGGTACTTAAACAAAGGAGCAAGGATTTGAGATTTTGTTCCAGACTCCTCAAAACATACTAATTACTGGTATAAATCTATTGTCTGCAATGGCATACTGCCAAGAAGTGACTGAGCCTTAAATGAAAATGAATGTGAGAAATCTGAAAAGACAGCTGATTTGGGCCAGGATGTTAGCAGAAACACAATGCCTGGAAGGACTGCAGGGATAAGGAACTCCCGTGTAACTCCAGAGTAAGACATCAGTCGAATTGGATGAAAATGAGAGAAAACATAGGATCTCCTCTCCTATAGGATCACATGGCAGTCCCTCTAAAGACCATACACAATTTTTGCTTGCTTTCTATGAAATCATTGAGGCATTCTGGCCTCGAGTGAATAAATAGATCAGACAATGTTAATAAACACAGGTTCTTCCCAGACCAACAGGGGCGGCAGACACCACAGCTGTCAGTGAGAAACAAAACTGACTTTGAAATTTTATATTCAAGACAAAAAGCATAAGGGTTTAATAGTAAAGGTTCCACGACCCCTTGTGAATCACAAATAACAGTTATCCTTTGATTGTCTTATTTCAGCCAGCCAGTACCTTCTACTCTGCCACCTATGAAACCATGTTCACCAAACATAAAGATTTTTTGCCCAGTCCAACAAGGCTGCCATGCTCTCATGTGAGAGTAAAGGGTGCCCAACACATCCCAGCCCCGTATTTCTCATTTCTCACCATCAGGCTGTAATTCCCTTTGACTGCTCTCACAAACAGGTATTGAGAACACCAAATTTAAGAGGTCTGACTAACGGTATGATTATATGCCTGCTTTAATTCAGTGTACATCTGCACAGTAGCTGACAGAGATGGCCCCATCCTTGTCCCACTTGGCCACCCCCCACCGGTCCTCATTACCTTCCTTCTGTTACCACCAAGTTTTTGTGCAGTTATGCCATGAACATGTTCAGGGAGCTGATCTGGTTGATTTTTTTTTTTTTCCCCCAGAAGGGTCAGACTAGTTTTCAGATGAATTAGCTCCATCTATACAGGTAATTGGAAGGAAGCTAGACAGAGAGCTGGGGACACAGATGGAGGCAATACTACTTCTCTGAGTGGGTGGTGATACAAGTTTATGTCATATCTAAAAGAGCATGCATCCACAGCATAAATTAAGAGTCCAGGCTCTGTCAACTGGCAGCGAAGACTCTCTTAAATAGATGATTCCAAGAGGTAATTCAGAATATCTAAACCAGAAGCCTAAAAATAAACAGCATGAATGTGACGAGACCATGATGTCTCAGTACTGTATTTCCCACAGAGCCGTGGCTCTATTTACAAATGCAAATTATCTGGGCTTTAGCAGAAATATTTTTGCTTAATGTTTTTTTCCACAGAAAAATTAGAAGTTTCCCTTGTCAGAGGCAAAGAAGACCCTCTGAAGGGCTCTCCCGCTAACACAATAAACATCTGTGGGTTCTTTCCTCTCAAATGCTATTTTTCTAGGGGGTCCCTCTCTGATGAATTAGCGGTCCCAGTAGATCATGGCCAACAATCCTGCATACCACATCTTAAGAAACGGTACTTCTTGGAACAGATCGGTTTGGTCTGCCTTAACGCAGGCAAGTTAACACTACATTATCAAATGAACTGAGGTCACCAACCTCCACCAGATGATCTGCTTGATCCTTTTCAGACAAAAAAAAAAAAAAAAAAAGAGAGAAAAATTAAAAAAAAGCTTGAATTCCTTACGAAATCTGAGTGCTCCAAGCTGGAAGCAGTAGGCTCGGCCACTCACAGCCCACCCACCTACAGATCAAGATGGACTGGAACAACCTCCTCCATGAGCCAGAGAACAGAAGGGGGTTGGGAGGTGGGAGGAAGAGGTTCATATTTCATCTACCACTTTTAATAGAAAACAGAACATAGTGGGGGGTTGAAAGGAAAATGGCAAATCCCTGAAGATCCTGAGCGTTGGCCTTGCAAGTCAAAACTGTCAATCACACCATGTCCCCTCCAACTCTGGAAGGGAAGGCAATGGCCTGGCACGTTTAGCCACTAGGTGTTACTGTTGCTCCACAGAATGTGATCAGAGCAACCACTTCAGAATAAGCAAAACGACATCTATCAGAGACATCATCTGCAGTTGTACCTTAAGATTTAAACCGTAGGAACTAACTCCTACGTCTGGATTAACGTATTGGGACTCAAAAGTCAGAGCACTTTGGTGTGTTTGCTTGGGGGGTGTGTAGAGGCAGACTGCTGCTCCTCGTGTTTTGTTTATAGATCACTGCATAAATGGAGCAAGTCAAATTTATCCCTTGGGAGCTTCCACTGACTTTGATGAAGGTACACAGGGAGAATTGGGCCGCTTAAAGTGTCACTGAGTTCATGTCCACTGGTCAAGAAAATACATTGTCCACCGAGTTGTCTGCCTCCCTGACCACAGCCTGCACTCAAACTTAGAGGCATTTTCATTAATCCTAGATCTACTGTCAGCCAGTTGGGTTCCTCAGGCAAGTCATTTAACCCATCTCTGCTTTTGTTTCTCGATCTATAAAATAGAAATAAAGATCCTCATCTCCTCTAGGAAGGACTTTGAGTCATAGACAAATCAGAGCTGTAGTCCTTGATGATCTGTTAGCATGAACCAAGCAACAGGTTTTGCATGAGCTTTTCCTATTGATTCCAGAGTAGGTTTTCTGAGGACTGAACTGAGTGCTTACCTCTCCTCAGTAGCCACTTTTAAGTGGAACAGACTCATGATAAAGAGCAGCGCTTTTTATCCACCGCACTTCTTGCAATGCATCTTCATGTCCTGTTTCCATTTGGTCCTTTTTCACAGCCCTACCAAAACTTTATCCAGAGGATAGCCACACTTCATCCAAACCGTCATCACTTACTTAATCAACTAGGCTTTGAACCTCAGACAGATAGCCCTTCCCTGAGCTTCTTAAGCAACAAGCTTTGAGTTTACAAAAACATTGATTTTCTTAATTTTTAATAACAGGCTTCAGTGAACAAAAATAGATGTTTCCTCCCTGTATTCTATGTCTTGCCTCCGAACGATCCAGTATAAACAAACAGAAGATGTGATGCAGGTCTCTGCCCGCGCCCACTAGAAAGCTGTTTCTGCACATCCACAATAAACGTTATGCAACGCACAACAAACAGGCAGAGCATTCATGCTCATGGTAAATCTGGCCATGTGGTTGTACTTCTAACCAAGGCATTATTTTCACACACAACTCGATTTGACTGCTCTAGGGGATGTTTTCCAAAGTTTGGAAACACAGTTACAGTACATTAAACAAAGTACCAGTGCTGAGCCACAAAATCTTATTAAATATTTTTTGAGTTGTTTTCATAGGAAAATTTTTATACGCTGCATTAAATGAAGTATAATGCAAACTTAAAACACAGTTCTCCAAAAGACTGAATTATTTGCAAGTGCTAAAGTATTATCTGAAAGGAGACTGGCGCTACATTTTCATGCTGCTTCCAGTAAAACCTGTGGGCCTCTAACTTGGAGGCAAAGTCCTCTTATCTGCAATTCAGGCAACAAGCATCACATGCTTTGATACAGTAATCAATGTGTCTCATAGTTCCAGTTCTCATAGACATTTCTAGAGTGAAGAATAATTTTACTGAAATATTATTGATAGCCGGCAATTGCTTTTGGCTTTTGAAGGAAGAAGGAGGATCTGTCAACGGAGAATCATCTGGAAATGATCATTTTTGCTTGCTACCAAAACATTATGGTGGAAAAACAGCCATCTAATAAATACAAGACTTATAGACCATTACCAGTATAGTCTGGAAGTAATTCAGTTACTGCTGGAGTTTTCTCTCTGCTGCAGTCTAACAAAGAATTTTTAATAAGTAAAACAAAATGGCCTTGCTGATTTGTACACTTGTACTCTCAGCAAACAACACATCAGTAACTAACAAAACTTTACCCATACGCCTAAGGCAGATGCTGATAACATCACATGTACTTGACTTAGATGCCTTTGAAAACATCACGCTAAGTGGCTTGGCAGCTTAATTCCCACTTTCTAAAGTGACTTAAAACCCTAAATCATGCGGATAAATAAAAAAAATGCAGCTTTAGTCAGCTGTGCTCTCCTTACTCTTCAGTGGCTAATACAAACACACAAAGACTGTATCTGACACTTCATCTAAAATTAATCCTAATTGCTTTCTGGGCAGCTGCACAAACAGCCAGTTTTACCCAGTTTCAGTTACCTCTTATTCTTTTTTTCCCCCCTTTTCTGTGCTGCTGTCCACAATAGGACTCTTTATATCACATTTCTCTTCATGTGCTAGTGGATATGGCAGCTGATAACATGTGCCAGCTACTAAGAAAGGTTGTCCTAATTTCTTCTCTCTGGGTCACCCTTTCTGTCTTTTCTGGGGAAGTTACTAGGTCTGAAATGTGGAAAACAATATAGCAGCAGAAAGGATTAACTGTGAGTTGTCCCAGTTCATTGTGAATTTGGTCCTGAATCACACATGGATCTTCACAAACAGAAAATACACATCCAGTCTGCTATGGCAGAATCAAATCCAGTGTTAGGTGCAACTACTGTTTATTCATTGTCTTGGTCACCCCAGCCTGAAAACAAAGGGTTTTCTGAAGTTTAAAACACTGTGTGAATGGTGTGATGCCACTGCCACATTGAACCATCCTAAACTATCCCTATGGAAAGAGTGAAACAGCAAGTCTACAGTGAGAAGGAAAAGCCTCTACCCCCCCTCAGTGAGAGCAGAACAATTCTGGTTCATGTTTATTAGTGGTACTGGTAATAAACATTTACACTGTGGTAGCGCCTAGGGGCCCAATTTGAAAGCTTGTCTAAAGCTGCTATTGTACCTGGGCACTGAACAGCCCTGAAGCAGCACATCTGCCTGCCAGATGTTTTTTTTTTTTTCTTAGAAGCTGCAATTTAAAAAAGCCTCTTGCTTCCCCTACAAGCCTTAATAAGAAACTTCAAGAGCTTGCTTCGTCAGCCATTCAAAGAGAACCTGCAGTTAAAATCGCAGTGAAACCTCGGGCAAGGACAGCACATCGCAGGCTAGCGAGGGAGGCCAGGGCACGAGCCCTATGTGACTTTTCAGTGTTTAGGATCCGTCAGCCTGACTCTTGCTTTCCAGGGGACAGAAAGGCCAAGGGGACACCTCTCCCCCAAAACTCTGCGGGCGGGAGGATCCCCTGCCAGTCCCGCCCGAGGGACACGGAAGCTGCGGGGACACTGGCTCGGGTTTAACGCCCTACAGGCGCTGCAGACCCCGCCGCGGACAGTGGGCGGGAACCCTGGGCGCGCACAGGGCCCGAGCCCGCCGCTACCGCACCGCAGGCTGCGCCAGGAGGGGCCCGGGGCAAACCCGCCACCGGGATGGGATACCTGAGACGCTGCGTCCCTCTCCCGCGCCACGGGCCCTGCTGTGTGTGGGGAGAAAAGGGGCAGCAGCTGCCGGGGCTGGGAGGACCGGGGACAACGCGGGGACCAAGCAGGCCCCGCAACCCGACGCCATCTCACGGCGGCCGGGCGGTGGCCAGCCCCGCCCCCCTACCACGTGACAGCGGCAAGGCCAATCGCAGCGCGCCTTCTCCTGTTCCCGCCCCTCCCCGCGCGCGCGGCGCGGCCGCGTTGCCGGGCAACTGGCGGGCGGGCGGGCGGGAGGAGCCGCCTCCCCCCCCGCCGCCATGCTGAAGGTGAAGGTGCTGCTGGTGGGGCCCCGCGAGGTGAGCGCACCCCGGCAGCCTCGCCCGCCGCTGCCCGTCTCCGAGGCCGTATTTACCTTCGGCCCGGCCCCTTGACCACCCTCCCCGACGGCCTCAGGCATCGCCATGTGGAGGATGCGGCTGTGGAGGCTGGGGTGGTCCCTGGGAGGGAGGAGGGAGCAGGCCTGCATGCATAGGGGCCTTAGCTGGAGGGAGAGCAGGGCGCTTGGAGAAACACCGTGCTCTTTTCTTCGTTGTGGCTTGGGCACATTTAACTTCCTGTGGGTGTCTTGCTCTCGCTTTCTGCCAGTCTGGAAAATCAGTGTTGGCAAACTTTGTTTCGGAGAGCATAGAAGGGATCGGCAGCTACAGCCCGACGCAGGGTGTAAGGTGAGTGAGACCTCCTGAAGGAACCAACTCCTGACAACTGCCTGCCCCTCAGAAAGTCCCGCTCTTGGGTTGTGGTGGTGTGTACAATGATACCGCATCGTATATCCGCTCATTTTCACAGGATCCTGGAGTATGAGAAGCCAAACTTAAATGGTAACAGCAAAGGAGCTGGATGTCGATTTGAGTTGTGGGATTGCAGTGGTGATCAAAAGTAAGCCAGCATCATTGTTCCTTTCTCTAGATTACTTAATTCATAATAGTTCTGTTTACGCAACATATTCATACTCATCATTGAGATGAGGAATATTCCCGCTTCTTTACCCTATCATGTATTTTACAGCTTTCTGCTATGAAGCATCTGATGGTAGGTACTCTCTGCCATGATTCCAGCTGACACTGAACTTTGTTTTGGGACAAGGACTGAGTATAAAAGTCAAGTCCACAGCTCCTAGAATTAAGTTACGGGTACAGAAGACAGAGGCCCACACTGTAACTGCCTTTATCTCCTTGAAGTGATTATGTGAGGGGACTTCAAACAATGTACATGTATGATTGAGCTCTTAATTTCCAAAATATACAATTGAGAACTGGACAGATCTGGTTTTAGGGAAAACGTTTAAATAAGCATGTGACCAAATACTACGTTGTCAGCAAATCATGGGACCAACTAACATAATAGCTAAGTCAAAATATTTGCAATATGATCGATCACTGGCAAGGTTACTAATGTTTTAATAAAGTACTGAAATGTATTCTTGAGGAGGGAAGATGAAAACTTGAGGACGCTTGAGTGCATGTTTCTGTTTTCCGGCTATCAAACTTACCATTTTCTATGCACTTGTTTTTCAAGGTTTGAAACATGCTGGCCAGCTCTGATGAAGGACTCTCATGGCGTAGTAATAATCTTCAATCCTGAGCTGCCCAGTCACCTGAAAGAAATTGAAATGTGGTACTCCTGTTTCGTGCAGCAGCAGCCACTGCTTGATAGTCAGTGTCTCCTAGTTGCACATCACAAGCCAGGCAGTGCAGGGGACACAGAAAATCTGTCCTTGGGTAAGAAGATGGGAAACATGATCTCTAATGTGGAGTTTTTTATTGATCTATTCATCTTTAAAATAGTGTGTACCTTATGGCTTGCATTTTTAATTTAAACCGGCCAATCAAAGAGTACTAGTGTTTTGCAAAACCAGAAATAATGAATTTCAAAGGTTGTCTAGAAGGTAAGCAATATTCCTATTTCACAAAAGGGGAAGGAAAGGCAAGAAAAGTTTGACTTCTCTAAGGTTACACAGTAAGTACGTAGCTGAGCCATGAATTAGAACTCCTGATGTCTGTAGCCATATGTCATAACTAACTGTTTCTTACGTTGAATTTTATCTTTTGTTAACTGACACGCTTGAGGACATTTAAGTCTGCATTTTATTAATCAAAAGAACAGGAGCCCTTTGAAATAAACGTCTCATGATCTAGCTCTTAAAATTAATAATAGATGCTTTATATAGTGCAAAATTATTTGTGGTCATTTGTACAAATGAGAACACACGCTCCCTCTGGGCAACCTGCTCCAGTGTTCAAACAAATACATACTTATTATAAGTATGAATATATTAATACATATTATCATAACAATATCGTTCTGTAATTTTGAGGTAATCAAAGAATGTTGTATCACTTCAATAGTAAAACTCGAATGCAGTGCTGAATTCTTAGATTCTGCCTAACTGCATATGAGACCTAAACCAATACTTCAAGCCTTAATAATAATGTTTGAAGAATTTAATCTAGCAGTGAGTTGTTTGTTATGCTAACGAGCTACAATGCATTTCCTCTTCTCGTGTTATATGTTTTCTGGGGTATTAAACACTGGATACTACTGAATTCCAACTGACTTCAGCATCAGCTGTCCCATGACCTTGATTGTGAATATTTGTTTTATAAAAGGAATACACCTAATTATTTTTTATTTACCTTCAAAGCTTACCCACTGAACAAGCTAAAACTAATACATTCCAACTTAGAAGAAGATCCCGAAGATGTTCGGATGGAATTTATGAAATACTTCAGAAGCATTATCACTTTAATAAATGAGAGCAGAGAGAGGGAAGAAATGTCAATTATCTCATAACATTAAAAGAAGTACTGAATAGGGAATAAAATTATTCTTTTCACTTTGTAAGCTATACTAGCCTGTGAACAGCTTCTCACAACGAAAATTTGCCAGCCTATAAACACTTCAGAGAAAATAATGCACAATTTATGACTCAACTAGAAAAAAACAAGTGCTGATATCAGATGAACTGTGGTGCCAAAGAGATGGCTGCACATCCAAGAATTTGGGTAACTAGCTGCATTTTGGTTTCATTTGGCATGAAAGGTACAGGAAGGTACTGTTTAATGTGTTAGTGTGGACCAAAAGATAAAGGTATTGGTCATCTCTTCGCTTCAGAATCTCTTTTTGTAGAGGTGCTAAGAGAAGAAAGCCTGACAGAATACAAGATTTGTGGAGTTCTGTTGAAGCATCTGAGTAAAGTGCTCATGCTAGCTGTGTTCCTGGAGAAGTTACGCTTTTGGAAGTTGGTATAAACTGATTGGAAGAGAGATCTGAGAAGTAGTCGTGGTGTGGAATCCACATTTTTCTGTTCCAAGTTCTCCTTATTTTTCTGCTCAGCATCTGAAGAGACCACATTTCATAGCTATTGCCCTGGCAAGACAGAGTAGGTTGCAGTCTTTCTCAGGACTAGATTTTCTTCTATTCCAACAAAATAAATTTGTTGTTGGGGACAATGTTTATGTCTCTCTGGGAGGAACAGAAGTGAAATCTCAGTGTAGTGCAATATTTTAACTGTGTCGGAAGCTCACATAGAGAAAAAAAGTTCTGCGTTCTCCAGAAGAGGAAAAGCTGTTTCAAAACTTCTATTACTCTTCCCTGCTGCATTGAAATAAGTCGTTTCATAGATAATGTACTTTCTGACTTGTTTCATTTGCACTCAGCCCTGTTCTTAGTGTGTTTTGCTGTGGAAGATATTTTTTTGTAACATGCAGTACTAAGGCAATAAAATGTTTTTAAAATGCATCCTTTTTGTTTTCAAAGGGAAAGTTAATCACGGTTTTGTGGAACTCTTATCGACTTGCTTAATTTTTAGTAAGGAAAACAGGGATAAACTTATAGTACATTTCACACTAATTAGCTCCAACAAGAGACGTTTACAAAAACTTGTCACCGACCCAAACAGCCAAAGAAATGACAAATGAAAAACAGAAGTATGTATCTATAATGACACACACTTCCTTTTTTTTTATCAAAAGATAACTTAAAGGAGGGACTGGGAGCAGGAACTGCAGAAATCCTTGAGAAGCATCCCATTTCACCTTGTACTGGTGATTCCCACACCTTGTCAAGTGTGAGACTGATGGCTTGTCAGAACTATGACCCACAGCACTAAATTTTACAGATGCTCTTTCATTGCATATTCATGCTATACAGCTATATTTGAGCTGCAGTTGTTTTACAAGTATATTTGTTAAAATTGCCTTCTCCTCATGCCATCATTGTCTTTTAGTAAACATCCTTTACAGAAAGTATGTTATAAAACAGGAAGTACTTGATGTATTTTGGTTCAAGACAACAGGACTGAGAGCTTCTTGGGTTTTTCAGTTATCTAGGTTAATTAGTCTATTATTTTTTCCTGTTTTCATAGGTCATGCTTTTTAGAGTAATAAGTAGCCTGTCCTTGCACAAATATTCTGCCATTGAAGGTAAAAGCTCCGCTTGGTTCTGAGAGGAAGTGGGGAGGTACTGAAATTTCTTTCATCAGTGAGAGGAAGGACACTAGGAAAGAAAAAGGCAAAATGAGCAGTAAGAGATAAAAAGAAAAGGTTGGAGGAGAATAGTGGGGGGCTGGCATTTCAGCATCTATATTTTATTTATATGACTTTTGAAACAATCAGGTTTTATATGTTTGCAATCATTGCCATAGGGTGGTCTATTGGAGGCAGTTAGTGGAAAATTCACAGTCTAACTAGAGAACAAGTTTTTTACAAGCTGCCTTAAATTATTTTTTCCTTGTTGCCAGCTGTGTGGTGCTGGAGCCAATTTTTAAAATATACTGCCTTAATAAATCCAGTTTTTCCCAACAGCAACATTGTGATATGCACTGGTAAAGATTGGTGTGAAACCTACCAAATATTTTATTTGGAATGTAAACCGGTGAAAAGTCAATGAACTCTCCTATTCACCACCTTGCTTCATATAAAATGTTAATCATGAACTTACTTTAAACTCAAAAAAGGATGTAAATTACAGGTATCTATATACTGCAAGACATTGTTCATTAGAGAAGAAAAATACTATTAGACAGAACCAAAGACAGATCCCTACAATTTACTTTATATCATCCAGAAAGGTCATAATTTGTAATAAATGCAGAACATCATTCATAAAATCTAGCCAAGAGATTAATTTCTGTGACCGCTGAAGAACAGAGTAAATGCACAGACCCATCCAAAATTAATCATTAGTCTTGGAAAAGATACAGAGAAAGTATTTATTCAGAAGTATCATTTATTAGTTATTTCTGAAACAGGTCAACAGAGACACCCAGTTAGAAGAGGGGTATGAGAATGCCAGATGCTCGATGAACCTACGTTAGGTCTCTGTCTCTGCGCTTTGCAGCCTGCCTTTCCTGTGCTATCAGCAAGTCTGCAGAGCTTCAAACAATGCCACATCGCGCGTTACTCAGATAGGGGGTGCGCAGTCCTACTTGTTTGCCTGAAGCAATGTGGTTAATAAGTGACTGTTCTATGGCTCTGTCCGTACTTCTGCTTGTGAGAGCAAAGAATTGCCCGGACGAGTGTAAAGGAAACTCAGAACATGAGGTAATCAGCCACAAGTTACACAGAAGTGAGTTGGCAAGCCACAGGTTTAACTAGGAGTAGGAACAATTTAGGAACAGAAGATAAGAGCAAATTTGCAGCAAAAGCACTCTATTTTACTCTTTCACACTAAGGACCTTACTACCATGCCTGGAAGTTTGGAAAGGCTTTTTGGATGACCTTTCCAAGAAGTGGAAGGGAAGGTATAGAACCAGTGAAGTCTGCCAATTCCTTCAACAAATGTAGCCTTCTCTAGCTGTCCTCAGTCCCTTAGAGTGAAAGTTTGTGTCCCCTTCTTCTGTCAGCAGCCATGTACCCCCAAACCCCTGCTTTATATGAACTGTGCACAAATTGTAAGTCCCCAAGTGCCCTGTCCCTTTCTGTGGTTCCTCATCTATACTGGAATTCAGTGGCGGTTTGTTCCAGTGGCTTTTCTGTGATCACCTGCGTTGTCATGGTTTGGGGAACCAAGGCTGGAATCAGGGAGACAGAACATTTTAAATATTGATTAATTCAAACACATTCAGCCTCCACGGTGCAGAATCCAGAGACTTCAGGATACACCAACTGGGCAGTGAGAAAACAACCTGTTACTTCACCAGAAGTTATTCAGGCGCAACATTATTTTGTCACTTAGCACTGAGTGGTGATAATCCTGACAGCTTACATCACTATGATGTACAGAAATTCTTTTCAAAGTTTTATTGCTGTATAGCTACACAAAGGTTTATCGCTATAGGTGAGCTCTACTCAAGTTCACACTCCTTCCACATTATTACTTTGGATAGTTGATGTATCTGGACAAAGAGTCAGCATGGAATTTTGGTAGGAAGCAGTCAGAATCAGAAGAACTCTGCAGGGCTAGAAATGCAGAATTTTAAGACTTCAGGGTTGTATATAGAAAGTTAATGGCTGTCTTGCAGACTGATGATTTAAGACACTCAAGCTCCTCAATTATAAACTAGAGTTTGCTCAGGTTACCTCTTGCAAGCTGTTTTCTGCACATACAGAACATTATGAAGCCAATAACTACTTGTGATGATGAAAACAGTTACAGGCACTGCAATCCAGATGTGTGGCTTCCAGGGTAAAAATCATACTTGTTTACAACCAAACTTTGGGAGTTGCACCAAAGCTGAATAAAATACATTTGGACCTTACCAAAAAAATGCAGCTTTCCTTTCAAGTCATATATTTTGAAGGCCAGGCCTTTGGTCTCAGTTGCTCTCAGCAGTATTGTTCCAATGGACACAATAGACATAAGAAGCCCTGTGTTCCTATTTCTATTACTGAACTGCCAAGTGGTTATGAAGAAGTCACGTAAGCCACCACATTTAAGAGTGCTCATCCATGCTGAGTTTTTGCATACTCAAATTAAAATATGTAGGGTGCTAATGTGCAGACACTTTAGGAAGCAACTTCTAGATGTCTTAAAATCAGATCTTAAACTACTCAACTTCTCAACAGGAGTACCTTGCTCTGGAGGTCACTTGTGAGTACTTCCTCTTACCACTTCCCCAGAAGTCTTCACTGGTGGAATACTTCAGTGGTGCAGCAAAGATTCCCCAAAAGATCAATTTACCTTGTTGGGACGTTGCCTTTCCTAATATGCTAGAAACACTATAACAGTAACTCACAGAGCTTTAGTCAGCACTTCTCATGCACACACAGATGCTGTTGCACTTGTCAATAAAAGATGCCATATCCTACTAGTCCAAGCAGTTCAGGGGGTTAATTCATGTGTGAAGCAGACTTGTTGTCAGTTCAGGTGTATATTTTCACATTGATCCATCATAAGATTACCCCTTGAGTGACTGAGGTTTACATAACTAGATACCTCTTCAAGGTGCCTCCTTAGAATTTACTGAGAATTCATCCACAGAAAATCAGTCCTCTTCACAAACAGTAGTATCTGGAAACATCTTACCTCTTGTAATAACTAGTCTGCTGGAACTGGTTTTGTGCAAATTGTGTACAGGTTTGGTCACCAATGCCCTGAAAGCGACAGTGAATCAGAAACGGGACACCTGAGTGGCTGAAGAAGAAAGAAACAATTGTATGAGAAGTTTGTTTTTTCACCCTAGCAAAAGAGGGAGAGAGGGCACATGCTTGACTTCTGCAAATGTATTGCAGGGAAAGAAAATTGGCTGCATTTACCTGGACATAAGGTAACAGGAGCAATCATTAGAGGCGGCATGGTGTTGCTAAAAGGCTGGAGCACTCTTAAGTTACACAAACCTAAATATAAAGCATTTTCTTATGATCTCCTCCTTTTGCTTATTCTCCCCCACCTCCCCTTGAATTGTAGGAGGAAATAATTTGACCTTGAATACAAGGTGACTTTACATTTAAGCTCTTTTTTTTTTTCCCTCAAAGAGACAAAAAGCAGAAGAACCCTAATATTCAGGCTTACATTCTATTTGTGTACAATCTAAACTAAAAGACAGCTTTGGCACAATAATATATGTGAACAAACTAGTTATTAGCAGTCCAGTCTGGAAACTGAAGAAGGTTTCTAACAGAGTGGGAAAAACCTACTTGGTTTCAGAACGGTGAGTAATTAATACTTTGTGATAGGGTGTCACTGGACTTGATCCTTCCAGTCCCTCTCTTATGAAAACAAGAGGCTTATTTCTTTTTTTATTCATGCAGGTATTCTTTTTTATTTATGTAGGTATTTTCTACAGAGGTGACATTGAACCAGAACTTCAGCTCCAAACTTCCTTGAATTTTGAGAAGCCTGGATTCTGGTTCATACTCTCCAGCTAGAGATCAGTTGAAGACATAGGTTGTATTTATACATATGCAGAGGACTAAAGCAATTTTGTCAGCTCATAACAGAAGAAAGGCAAAGCAAATTTTCTCACATGAGTCTCACTTTAGAGAGCACTGTCTGAGGATGGCCACTGGGTTTTGCTTGCATAACTCTCAGACAGGAACAAAAAAAAAAGCCATATGTTTTGCTGAGTTCCATTGTCTCTTCCTCCCTTTGTAAGGAAATGAAAGCCTATTTCTCTACTAGTTCCATTAAATATATCTGAATCCTGGTAACACGTCTCTGAGAATTTGCTCAGGGGGAATAATAGACAAGGGTACACCCTCCATTGCTATGTTACTGTTCCATGAGTTCCAGACAAAAGCATTTATTGTGGTTTGGCAGCAACCATCTATTTCTAAACCCCTGGGACTGCATTGTTCTTTACTTGTCAAAAGTTTATTTAGTACCTACAGGCACAGATTGCAGGGTTCATCTTTTTAGGAAGAACCTTCAAGCTTTCTAGACTGCTGGGGTCACCTCTCACAGCCAGTAAGACCACTTGGAGGAGTCACCAAAGTTGATTGTGAAGACCAGGCCCTGAAAGAAGCAAAAGACCTGCTCTGCAATGAATATTCCAGGATTTTTATTCTGACCTAGGTTAAATGGTAATACTCCAGAATCTGAGCAACCAACTGCCAGGCCCATAATAATAACTCTGAATCATTAAATAAAGATATGTCTTAGGGAAA
Organism: Chlamydotis macqueenii; assembly: GCF_036417535.1. NCBI lineage: Eukaryota > Metazoa > Chordata > Aves > Otidiformes > Otididae > Chlamydotis > Chlamydotis macqueenii. The sequence continues at coordinate 8,577,074 of NC_141574.1, forward strand.
AATGTTGTTAAGGCCCCAAAATTGTTTTGCTGTGTTTGGAATTCTAATAATGGTAGGCAGGTTTGACTGGAACTCCTAATGACACAAGAGTCTTGCAATCCTATCTGTAGCTAAGATAATGAGCCTGGGACCTAAACAAAGCTATTAGGAGGCCCTTCTTCTGCTCGGAATGGTGTATCCTTACTTTTAAAGCAGATCATTAAAAGTAATATCTAATGAAAACTCCATCTGTTTTCCATTGAGCATGCACTTGGCTTTTTTTTTTCTTTTCTTTTTTTTTTCCCTAAGGTTGCATGAAGCTTTGCAGCACACAGTGCTGACACCTTGACAATGTAACATGACAAGCCAACCCTTGATGCAGTTCCTTTGTCCAGGGAAGTTAAATATTGGGTATTCCTGGATCTATTAACATAAAGGTGAACTTCCGGACCTTTAATTTCTTTCATATCCAGGAACTGAAGAGAAATGTACAAATATGGTTGTGATGTAATAAAACTTAGGTCACACAGACCTGCACAGGTCTGAGTCTGCAGATCATAACGGTTATTTTACAAAGCATTAGCAATAAAAGCTAAAACTTGCCATCCATGCTCTCTTCTCTACTCAGCTAAATGGGAATTTCTGTGTCCTGTTAAGACACAGGGTCTATGACACAAAGTTGTGCAGCTGTGATCCTTACAGACAGTCCTACAGTTTTCTATAACATGAACCCACAGAAGCCAAACAGATACACATGCAGTTTCCATTACTAAATAATTCATTTGCTAGTCCTAGAAAAACCTAGTAGTATTAGATAAACAAACACTTTATGCTAAGTGCTGTTGAAGCCCAGTTTCCAATAAACTTGTGTCCGAAGAATTTACCCAAGTGTAGATTTTCCATCTTCTTAGAAGGGTCTTCCTTCCTTATGCTCTATACAGACTACCTATGGCTACCTATACTAATGATTTTTTTAGGAATTTTGTAACTTTAAGACTTCTCTCGTTCTATCAGATGCAGTTGAAAATGGTCAGTGGCTTAAGAAGGGACACGTGAGAGAAACAAGCTGACACACAGGTAGACAGTATATTCTTATAGCCAGGCTAATAATAAAAGTCAAGTATGAAGGCAGGATAACATGGCAGAGAGATCACTGACACCACTTATGTGGTGAGCAGGAATGTGTGTGTGCTTATGTTCTGGTGATATCAGTATATGCTATCTGGCTCTGGATTGCTCTTTGTTACATCATTTGTTTAATATTAAAAAAAAAAAAAAAAAGAAAGCTGGGACATTCATCCCCAACCATCTGCAGTTCCTGTTAGACTCCTGGGACTCCATCTGATTTCCTTTTTCTTTTACACCCAGACACCACTGGCCAATATCCACCATCCTGCCAGTTTACAAAGACTTGGAAGACTTTGGCACAAGTTCCAGGCTGTGTCTGGTTTCCTTTTGTCAGTCCTGAAAGGAGCCAGAAAACAGGAAAGATCCCTCCCAATCTTAATCTGCCAGATGCAGGGGGATTCCTGGGTGATGGCTGCTGGCCACACAAACTCTTCCAGTCCCCTGGGACAGGGTGAGGCTTGGAGGAGGAAGGGGACCAGTGTGGAAGATGATGAGTTTAGCCAGATTCCACTCCAGTTATCTTTGGCTGCCAATATGTTTTCTTGGGGACCAGGATGAGCATTGTTCAGAAATCACTTGCATCTAAGGAATCTGAAGGAGGCCTCTGCATCCAGCATCCAAGCATGGCTGCTTAGCACCGACCCGTGGGTCACTTCATAATACAGACACTGCTTCCAGCTGACAAGGTCTCCTCAAGGAAAAGCTCCACTGCAAGAACAATCACAGTCCCAGAATTTGGGTTTAAAATTTTCACTGCCATCTTTCTTGAGACCTTTTAGAGATTCAACTCAGAATCAAGGGCTTAATCTGCCACCATCAAATATAATGAAGAAATCTGTCTCCTTTACAATAGCAGAGGAGTGAGCCCTGATCTCTAGCTCTTGATCTGTTTCCACATGACAGCTCCTCTTTAACCATAAACAGATGCCACCTTTTACACTGGCACAAGTGCAGCTGAACACATCAAATTTTGTCTGATGTACTTCTTACCTTCTTGTCTCACCTACTTCTGCCTCTTGAATTATTGCCTTCATGCTTTTCATTTTCCATTTTTAAATTAATTGTTCATTCACATCAAGCAAACTAAACTACCTCGCAGAAGATTGAAAAGACACTATGAGAGACTTCTAGAGTTGTCTTACCTACACGACTGTTCTCAAGATATAAGCAGAAAATTGGATAGGTGTCATTTTTCTTTACTCTTTGTAACTTAAAATGTATCAGGAAGGTTTGAAGATGAAACTGTGATTTTTTAAAAAGTTTTTTTTTCTTGAATCCTGCTCACCTTTTGTAATAGCCGTTTAACCATTTCTTAATATAGAGGAAGCAAAAGTTATATTTTCAATGTAAAAAGTAAGCAGAGAGTTTAAGCAGCTAGTAGGGTACTAATCGGAGAGATGATCATAAGGTTAATCAGAGGTGTTATGCAAGTAAAACAAATAAAATCAAGATGGACTTTTATTGTCACTGAGAAAGACATGAAAGAAAAGTTAGCTTTACTGATGGTGCAGAACCCTGACCCTTCACATGAAACTCAAGGAAGCCGACAGTTTCTCAGGTCTGGCTCCAAGAAACCCCTGTCAAACCACATGAAGCCTTGACTGGATGTTATCAACATTTGAAAGATCAACATGGAAGGAAGAAGGAAAGATTTCAGGCCTCCTAGTTAGTACAAACAAGCTAAAATGGCTATGGTTCCCTCACTTTTTTCATAGTATCCTTAACTTTCACGTGACCTCTTTAGGCTGTGCAACAGATTATCCTCCTATAGTCAGTGAACTGAGACTGCCGCCAACCTTCCTACCACTCTTCTCACTTGACCAGTTCGTCAATAATTATCTATGATGCACAGGAACTTTCTCCTTGCTTAATGTGACATATCATGAAAAATGCATGAAGAATTTGCTGTAAAGAGCTAAAGTATGAGGGAAATAAGTGAAAGGCTGGCTATGAAGACTAACTCCTACCTCTTTTACTGGACTTGGCACAGCAGAGCACATGCAGTCCCAGTTTAGTAAGACGGTGTAGAAAAGAACTAAGCAACCTAAGGGCCATGCCTGGAACAAGGACAAACATGCATAAACTAGCCATGGAAATTAGAAGGTTTCTTCCTATCAGAAGAAGGAAATTCTGGAGCAAATGCCCAAATAAAGTAGGAAACTGGGAGGACAGGAGAGATTACAAGGAAGAAAGAACACATTTTTGAGCAGCACAATGTATTTATGAAAAACATTGGGAACCTGGCTAACTGCAGAAGCAGAAGACTCGACTCAGCAACCCAAAAGGTCATTTTAAATTCTAGGTTTCCTTTCTTTCTTTTCGAACCAGAACTGGAAAGGTCTAATTCTAAAGGAAAACCTTTCTCTACACTTCCCTGTGCAAACATGTAAATTAAAATGCATGTCACCTCTTGCTCCAGCAAGGACAATAAAAAATGAATGCAAACTCTTCTGTGGCCCATAACAAGTATAAATTAATAACATTTTCATATCCATTCAATGTGGCAAAAAAATTCTTGTATTTCATATAACTTTACAAATAAAGCATATCTTATATGATTGATGACAAATAAAACAGAACAGAGTCAAGCAGGTAATATAGAAGGACAAAATATTTTAAAATTGGTTCTTACCTTTTGCTTTTGTAAGAAAATGAGACTCCTGTTCATGTTCATCTACCTGAGTTGTGATGAAATAACTTTGGAACTGGTTCATAGTTCCCACTCAAATTTGACTTACTTGAGATATTTAATTCCTGCAAGTTTTGTGAAAGTAGATGGTCAAGTAAAGATGACAAATTATTCATCCCTTTTTGAAGAAACAGGCTAAAATTAACTCAGTCCCCATTAAACATCAAAGAATCCATGCCAAAACACAAAGATATAAATCCACAGGAAAAGAGATTTCACTGTTTGCAGAACTACCTGTATTGAATGAGATCACAGAGAGATAACATCAGTATGATGAAATCTAATCACCACTCAACAAACATTTTGGAAACAAGTCAGCAACCACATCTGCTTCAACAGAACCAGAGCCTCATGTGACAGGAAGCTTATTAGAGACCCTGTCTCTCATTATTTTGTTTTTGCTTATAACTTCCCAGAATGGATATTCAATATTGCAAAATAAAGCAGTTTCCTTCACAGACTGTTCAAAATTGAGAAAGACATTCCAGATCCTGAAGAAATTGGTGCCTGTGGAGCTATGGATTTCTACCAGCAAAACATCTGGCACAAAATAACATTAAACATGAATAACTCGCTTCTCCTTCCTCTTACCATTGGTGTGAGGCAAGAATAACTCCACTGAAGTTTGCTTGATGTATCAAGCCTGAAAACAAGACAAAAGAGAAGAAGATTAGCCCTTTAAATATAGCAAGACATCTTAAAAGAATATAACTCAAAATATCTTATTTCCTCAATAGCATAAAAGGTCACATTGTGAGACATTTTTCTTGGTTACTACATGTGAAGCAGTTGCTTCATAATATTCTGAATGCAACTTAGGAATTCCTGTTTGATGGTCTGTCATGGCTTTGGTCGTAGCTCCAGGAGTCACAGGTAAATTTGGGAGATTTGCAACACCACTAATCTGAAAATCTGCCCAGGAGTGGAGCCAAGTGTCCTAAGTCCCAGGAAGGGTAATGGGAGCTCTGTGTGCTCAGCCTTTCTTAGCTGAAACACTTCCTAAAGTGTTAAAGTTCCTAAAGTTAATCTCAAACACCCCTAAATTAGGTAGTCCATATGCATCAGCCCTTGATTTGCCTCTACTGTCTCAGTTATTGAAGTGAAAACCACGTAAGCCTGCCCTTCCTCACTGAGCCCAGCAGTGGTATGTGTTTTGGAAGACTGGGGCTGTGGGTCTCTTTAAGTATGGGTGCTCCCATCTGTTGTATGGCATCAGTCATACAACATGACAACAGCTCCCATTTCCCCTTCTCACTCTTCAACCCTGCAGGAGTTTTTCTTGCACATAAAGCAGGACTGGCCGTGGGATCTGTCAGTGCTGAGCAGTGGGATACCATTCACTTCCCCTGGCAGGGAGGTCTTGCATGGATTTATCCACACCAGGTCCCTCTAGGGGGCAGAGAGGTTTTGTACAAAACCTCCAACAGGGCTACACTCTGCAGGCACATCAGGCAGTATCTTCCCTAATTGAAGTCTCCGGGTGACGACGCCTTCTCCTTTCTCCTTCACGTTGAGGACAGATATAAAGCCTTTCAGGGAGATCTAAGTCAGTGTTGCCATTTCAACCCCACAGATGCCAAAGTGATTTTTATACTCCTTCTGCTCAACTAATTGCCAAGACCCAACAAAGGGACTTTAATGGGTTGCACCAGGCAATAAACCATCTTCTACTGGCTCTCGAAACAGGGAAGCAAGAGGGGGAATGTAAAGCTGGAACAAAGCACAGACCCAGAGCAGGTCCAAATACTTGCAGAAACTGATTTATCCAAAGATTTGATACCAGATGTTCTATTCAGACAACTTTAACAGAGCCCCATAGAACATTAAAAGCTTCACATGTTTTCAGTACTCAGACCGCTGCATCTGGGCACTTCTGCCACAGGGCACAAACAAAACACTGCTTAATACTAATCAAAGAAGTGAGTTCTGCTCTGCAAGTTTAATATAAAATGAGTAAGAGCAAACACATGCTAAGTTGTTCCTGGGAACCCTGAACACAACAGAAGAGCTGTCTTGGATTATAGCATTTCTAAATTATGCCAGCTCAAAGTCTGATATATTAGTGGTAAATTACTGCAAACATTGTGCTGAACTGGAGCACTCTGCGTTTTTTATTAACAAATATCCTGTTCATAATATACCAAACATTCTGGTTTCCTTGTTTACCTAGAGTTTCAATAGAGTGTTGCACAACCACTAGTCCATGGAAGTTGCGTGGTTTTTCTTGGACATCTATTTCAATATCACATCTTTGCAGATAATAATTTTTGCCTGTGCCCATTTTTAGCCTCAGGGACTCCTTGCTGTCTTATTAGTTCCTTCTCTCCAGCCCACCAAAAGCCTGCAGCCATACATAATACAAAGAATTACTACTTATTGCACATTCCTGTGCAAAATCTTTTCCCAAATCATTTTCCTTCTTGAAATCAAGGAATGCCTACATTTTTCAAGCCGTACAAGGCTGTTGAGACTGGCCAGCGGCAGCTGATGTCACCTCTCCCTTATTTCCTCAGCTGCCAGTGCAACTTCCTAGCCTCTTTTTGCTGATTCCACTCTGCAAAGGGGAAGGATTACATGGTAAGGATCTGGCCCAGTTTTAGCTCTTTGCCATCACTCCTTCCCTTCACGGATTTAATTTGCATAATTTTCTTGACCAGCCCCATCTATTGCCACTTCCACTTCCTCCTGCTTGTGTCTTTTGATGCCTTAATCATCAATAATTCCAACTCAGAATACAGCTCTTCTTTAAAAGACATGATCTTCCAGGTCGTCTGATGTCCTCCTGAAAGGTTCACAACTTTGCTAGTCTTCCCTTAGAAGTTCTCTCTATAACTGACTGTAGCCTCTTTTTATTTCAATCATCATGTGCCCCACCAGCTGTAGCCTGACAACCAGATGTGCAGAGATGCCCTTCTGTAAATGCCATGGAGTTTTTTCTGTATTTACTGTGAGTAGACACTGGATGGTGCTCTTTGCACTTTCATGCCAGCAAAAGCACTTTCAAAGCAAGCAAACTGCCTCTTCTCATGGGAACTGTAAAAATTCCCCAGGGTCAGATAGAGTTACATGTCTGAGCCTCTAAATCCTGCGGGAAGAGCATGTTTTGACTACATAGAATGTAGCTGAAGCTGCAGTGGAAGAAGCTCAGCTAGGTAGGGACAAATGCCAAATAAAATGTCACTGCCTATTATACCCAAATCCACCAAGTAGCGGCTGTTACATTTCTCCTCAAATATTTTATTTGCTAATTGGTTCCTTATCAGTGTTCCCCATAGCAACAAGAGAGATGTAAGTGGCATAAAGCGGGCTGAATGACATTATGTAAATGTAGTAACTCGGATTGTGCATGGAGGAGATGATCTGAAGGAGGTTAACAACCTAATGTGAAACCTCCTGTGGTCTCAGAGGAGAAGGGAGCTTCTTAATGCTGCATGAATGGTGAAAGTGTAAGGCAGGAAAGCATATCTCAGCAGCAAACATTTTTGAGAGAATCAAACTCTGATTCTATAGAAAAATAGTTAATTTGATCTTTTCATTTGCTAAGAAATACTCATTTTACCACAGATGTTTGTCTTCAGTTATTTTTCAAAGAAGGTCAGAAACTTTTTGGTATTTTTAAAGGTGCAACAAATAAGCAAAAGAAATATACTTTATGGCAAAAAAAAAAAAGGTATAGGGAGATAGGAGAGACACAGGCAGTTTTTATCCCCCCTATTGCTGACTTTTGTGTATCCACAGGCAACTCAGGCTCTTTCTCTGGATCTTCCCAGCCTGTAAATCTGAGATAATTCCTTCTCTTCTGGCTCTACTAAAAGGCTATTTCTCCAGTGAAAGGTGCCACAGAAGTACAAAATGTGTGTCTGCATCTAAGGGACATAGCTCTGGAAAAGGCACTCTAGTAAAATAAAAAGGCAAATAGAGAGACCACTGTACCACCTAGGACAAATCAGGGAAAACAGGGAATTAAAGGATTTATAAGGATGGGATGGCGTTGATGAAAAACAGCTGGACTAGCTGGGTCTATCCACTGACCTAAGATGTGTGATTAAGTTTGTATTAACAAGTATTTGGGTTGGTTCACCTCTGGACATATGGGCATAGGCAAAGCCCTAAAAAAGGCTCAGGAATCACTGAAGAATCCCACTTGCAGGAAGGCCTTGAGGTATGCTTTTAGAGTTTCCAGCAATCCTACCTGGATTAAACTGTTCAGAAGGGTGGCCTTGTTCAGCTGAAGGACTTACAAAGATTTGGTGATCCTCTGAAATCCTACTGCATCTCTTCAGCTGCCTAGTCGATTATTTACACAAAGACTGCTCAGTTTTCTTGGGTATCATGTTCTAAATATCTCCAAAGACAGTTCTGAAAGGGACATACTCAGAGTTAACAGTGGTTGGATTAATAAAACACTCCAAAATGAGCACTGCTGCTGAAGTCTCAACACAGAGATCTTTTGGCTACACCATTTAATACAACACACATGGGACAATGAATTTTACGGTACTTGCAACACTCCCTCCTCCTCTTGGCAACCGGGCATTGCAATCATGAGAATTTATGGGATATCTGATCTGCTTATGCCTCAGAGGAAGAAAATGGGATAAATGTCCCAATCCTGCAGATTTGACCTGGCTCATCTTATTGATGTTAATGAACTGATCTTCTCAAGATTAGGAAGCTGACTGAATGCATGAGATGCTACTGCTAACACGGTCTGATGTTTCAAGACATACTATTATATGCAACAGTTACATGCAAAACAGCCTCAAAAAGGAGAACCCCCTATTGTTATTTTAGGTTTTTTAAAGAAAAGTATAACCTCATGTACAGAGAGAAAAACAAGAGAGTTCTCTCTGGGGTCCTATTGCCCTTGTTGTCCCTGCTACTGGATCATGTTGGGCTTTGCTGGGTGAGGTCTGATGAATGTGTGATGACTGACATGGGTCCTGCTGGTGCCTGCTCTCCTCTATTATAAAATCCTGCTACAATACAGAGCTGGCAGGAGGGACTGAGTGTGTCCACACTTCAGCTACTGCAGTATGAAGTCCAGCATCTCTACTTAAATCAGTGATGAAGGCACATTTGGGCTAAGGCTAAACCGCATGGCTAAGCACAGTCCTACACTCCGCTCTCTCCGCTTCACTACAACAGTTATCTCTAACACAAAGGCAGAGCAGGCTCTAGGGCACTAGAAGCTTAAACCACTACGGGAAGGTTTGCCATAATACTTGCTGAACCCCTTTGCATCCTTCTCTGTGTGCCTGCGGACAGATGTAGATAACTTTGTTAATATAGGTACAGTGAGCCTGAATGGGTGATGGGAAATTTTCAGATCTTCCAATGATGGAGTACGCAAGTACAAGGCAGTGTTGGTTTTGTGCCTCCCTGCAATGACAATTCTAACGAAGTATTGCTGAGCAAGTTTACTCAAAAGACTATGCTCTTCATGTATCCTTTGTTATGCATACGGAATCAGTTTCTGATTCCTTGGTTATTTTGCAGTAAGAAAAAGTGTTTACTTTCATGGTACATCACAATATTCAATGAGCTCGCCCCTGGGGAACCCAGAGAGCTTTCAAATCTTAATATAGACATCTTTCAAATGAGATCATTAATGTGCGTATATCTAGATCTAGGGCCAATGCAAGCACTTCGATTTTTGCCTGCCAAATTTTCATTTTTGGCTTCATTTGCTTCCCATATATTCAAAGAACTGTACCACATGGAATCCTTTAAACAATAGATGGGATAACATAATTTTTCAATTGCTCTTGAAAAGGTTTTCAACCACATAAACTATTCCAGGGTTCGCTAAGAAGTTAGCATTGCAAATAATGTAATTGTTCCAGACTGAATTCCTTGCATTCCAGAATAACTTTTGAAGCAAAAAGCATGACTGGTTTGGGATTTTCAACCAACCTCTTTATGGTAATACTTAGATGAATGTAAATTTTCTCCAAAAGCTTTGCATTAAAATGAAAGGACCAAAGCCTACAAACACTCATATCTGCAGAACGAATACTTAATGCTAATGTCCCATCAATCTCAACAAAAGGAAAATAAACGTTTAAACATGAGGAAACTCTGAAGACATTTTTATTTTAAACAAATAAAAAAAAAGTGAGAAAAACGGTAGACAAATTCTGGCAAACCTAGAAATATATAAAGTGCAAGCAATAAATTCTGGATTTCCTCTTCTCTTTTGCTAGAAGGACAAGTCCGTTACTTGCCTTTTGAATGAACCCAGGATTTGCTGTCGTGAGCAGCTGAGTCCCTCCTTAGAGATGTGTGCAACTTCTGTTTCCCTCAGCTTCACCTGGAGTTAAGTTTTCTGATCGTATGTTTACTCTCCACATTCAAACTGTTCTTGTTGCACTCATCTAAAGACAATGTCACTTCATTGTTTGTCCAGTGAAGGAGACTGTTACCAAAATCTTCACCTGTAACACCTAGAGGTAGAGTCATCTGGGATAGACAAGCTGTTGCTCTGGAAATTAGTTCTGCTTGCTCAGGCAGAGATCCTCAGTTCTGCAATTTTCTTCCTCTACAACTGCTGTGGAGTCTAATCTTGGCAACCCACAAAGCCGCTTCCCAAATCTACCTTGTTACTCAGCTTTCTTGGATGAATTGAATTAAACAGCGGGTGGTTTATGAGACAAACTACACTGGGGAGCAGGGCCTGTAACTCACTGCATACTCCTACCATACAGGGGATAATGGAATCAAACTTCTTTGTGGACAGTAGGCCAGTAAAGCAACATAAATGGGAAACAGCACACTTCAGAGGGTCTTTTTCATCTCCATTTTGATTCCGTGCTACAGGCCAGCTTCTCATTTCCCACACATCAGCCTGTTTCCACTGAATTCACACCAAATGTAGACTTGGCCTTGCAAGTCGAGAACTTTATCTTTTTAAATACTTTCCGTTTTGGAGAATCAGCTCAGCTGTCATATAAAACAACAGTATCTTGTACCATTCAAAACTAAAGCAATTAGCTTTGTATTTTATTAGCCTCACTTCCTATGAATGCAAAGCTTTCGTGATCATACTCTTCATCGGTGTGATCACAGCCCCGGCCCTCTGATCGTCCACAACAAGGGACTTGCTGGATTTTGCAGTGCCTTCCCCCAAAGCTGTGTACTTTGCTGCACGTAGTAGTACAACATATGTAATTGGGTCTGGTCCTGACATGGAGTTGGGACATAGCCAGAGTAACTCAATCAGACTTAGGATCTGAGACTAGTTTCACAGATAAAGACAGTGATCATTACTTTCTTCAAAGCCTAATGAAAATAGATGCTTCAGTTGAGGTTAAAGTGCCCCAATTAAAGAAAAAAAAAAAAAAAAAGAAAAAAAGAAAAAGCAAAAGCAAGGCCACCCAAAGAGAAAATCTTTCTACATGCTTAAAAAAAAGTAGGAAAAGTTTCAATTGGAACTTGAGCATTTATAAGCACTGAAGTCAGTCAACCACAAGACAGATCTATTAGGAAAATAGATTTAATTAGCTTTTTTGCTACTTGCTTGTTTTATTTTTCCTCAGGCAAAACAAGAATATTTCTTCTCTCCTACATATTTTACGTAAATCACTTCACTATGCTCTTTGCAACCAAAGAACCACAGTTCCCCTCAGTTTACTCCTGGTTTCCAGACAACCACCGAGTGTACACACTTACTGCTTGTCACTGGATGTTGCTGTTTAAACAAAAGCTGGAATTTTTTCTTCTTCAGTAAGCCTGCAAGATTAAATTTCAGGCAAAGTGCAAGGTGACAGCTACTCCTCCAGCTTGTCCTAACACAGCATACGCTCTCCAGGAAGATGTATATTCCATTAACTTGTGTCTGCTGCTTGTGGTGCTGATGCTGAAAACGCCCATGTTCGACTTCTAGGCCAAATATGTTTCATAAAAATGCATGGAATTCTAGCAGCATTATTATTTCTGGAGAAGCTTATTCCAGAAATAGTCTCTGCCCACCTGCAGCTCTGACCCATGTCTCACTGATTTCTTAATACTGCGCTTGTCTAGTCTAACATTTAGTCCTGGAATTCAGGACTTTTGGCCTCTGGTAGTTCTGCCACTGCAATAGACCTGTTTCGATGAATGCAAACCGATGTTAAGCTTTGCTTACTTCTTCTAAGGTTTAGCTGAGTCATGTTGGAAAATCATTTGAGATCAAGGCTATAAGAACTACAAGTGATTAGAATTAAATGGGACATTTTGGGAGGCACAGAGGAAGTTATCCAATTGTTCCAGGTTCCAAGACATTATGAACAGATACTACATAAACCTTTGCATGTGTCGAGTCCAATTACTGTCCAGAAAAAGGGAAGATTAAGTAAAAACCATACTTTTAAAGCTAGTGCAGCTTTAGATTGCAGAACAAGAAGGAAAAAAAATAAAAGTACGAGCCCCTTGAGGGTTTTTCTATTTTTCGGACTACTGTACAAAATCCATTTAATATATACAATTGGGAGATCTGATGCAGATTTTGAAAGGCTGCCGTCAATATTTTGGCTACGGAAGTGACAGACGGGATATTGTATTCATCCTTTAATAAGCTCTTGTAGGTAACATATCAAGATTGGTATTATCTTACCTTCTGTTTGCAGTAGGACTGATGCATAAGAGTTTGATCCCAGACCAATCAAGATGTCTGGGAGTTTTGCCTTGACATGAACAAGATGGAAGTAGCTGTTAAATGGGTGATTTGGGGTACCCATATGAACACACACAAGGACAGAGTTTCATGAGCTCGGTTCCCACAGTTAAGACTGACAAAAAGTTGGGTGACAAGAACCTTTCAAAAGGATTTAAGTGTTGAATACTTGTAATATCCAGCTACTTCTAGAAGAGCCAAAGCAGTAGCTAAGAAATTTGGAAATGTACCTCAAGTGATAGATACTTAGTTCTTTGATCATAGAATCATAGAGTAGTTTGGGTTGGAAGGGACCTTTAAAGCCCATCCAGTCCAACCCCCCCTGCAAGAAGCAGGGACATCTCCAACCAGATCAGGTTGCTCACAGCCCCGTCCAACCTGGCCTTGAATGTTTCCAGGGATGGGGCTTCCACTACCTCTCTGGGCAACCTCTGCTAGTGTTCCACCATCTTCATCGTAAGAAATTTTTTCCTTATATCATTTTATCACTAAGCCAGCAATTCTGTGAGGAATCTGCAGCTCTAGGTTCTCCAAGTACCCATGGAAAGAAAGCTCTACATGCCTCAAACTGGGAACACTGAAAAGTTAAATCTTTAGTTTAAACCGCTTTTTACAACAGCAAAGACTGAGATCTACCTCAACTGATCAAAATAGGCAAAATATAAAGGATCAATTTTCAAAGACTCCCTATTTCAAGTTTGTATTTGGTTTAACTGAGCAAAAATTCAATACGAAATGCAGAATCCCATGTCTTGCCATACCACCTATTTTGATAGCAAGGCCTGATAAACTGTGGCAACAAGTGAGGGGAACGGTGAAGTCCTGTGAGATCTAGTTTAAAAATGACTGATTTTTAAGGTATGCAAGCCGTAAGAAAGGCAAGCTGTAAGAGATCCTGCCCTTGACAGGACTTAGTATCCACCCCAACACTGCTTTCTGTGATTCTGCATGCACCCAAAGGATGTAAATCTACTTTTTTTAATTGGTAAAATGGAGTTTAGGCACGATCTCTCAGTTGGGTGGGAGGATTAACACCCTCCATCACTACAGACCAGGGCAGCGTGGGTGGTGGGGAAGCCAGGGTGGCCAGACAGGCTCCTTCCACCACCCACACCTGCTTCCCTCCCTGCGTTCCACAGCAGAACTGTATTTTATTGGTGTCACTTACACCAATTCCCTGAATAATAAATACTAACTATAGTTTCAGGCTAACCTAACTGAGAGCAGACCCAGGGATGGCTCCCCGGCCCGGGAGCCCAGCCGGGCCCGCAGGCGAGGCCGAGGCCGAGGCCGAGGGGACGAGGCCGGTCGGAGCGGGCAGGCGGCTCGGCCCGCAGCCGGGCGGCGGGAATCCCGTCGGCCGCCTTCAGCCCCACCGGCTCCGCCGTCAGCCCGCCACCGCCCCGGCCCTGCCCGTCACGGGCGGAGGTTTCGGCTGCGCTCCCGCCGGGGCCGGCTCTGCCTCCCCTCCCGGCCGTTGGGTGACAAAGCACCTCAGCATGGGGCCAGGCGGCGTCAGCCGGCCCGGGGAAAGCCGCCGCGGCCCCGGCCCTCCCAACCCCGGTGGCGGCAGCCGGTCCCGTGGTCTCACCGTGGGCGCCTGCGCGACGCTCCTCCTCCTCCCGCCGGCGGCGGCCGCTGTCAGGATGAGGCGGAGGAGGCGGAGGCCCGGCCCGGCAGCTCCCGTCTCTCGCCGGGGCCCCCTGGCGTAGCGGTTCCCGCTCCGACGCCGCGGCTGGAGGCGGAGGAGGCCGCGGCGGCGCCGCTGCCCGCCCGCCGGAGCCATGGCCCAGCCCGGCCCGAGCCCCCCGACGGACGGTAAAGGAGAAGGCGGCCTCACTCTGCGGAGCCGGGCGGTTGCGGCCTGCCCAGCCCCGGGCTCGCCGGCGAAACCACGCCGGCCGGGGGGCGGGGGGCAGCGGCTTGGGCGAGGCGGCCTTGCCGGTCCGCGGCGGTGGGTGGTGACGGGCGGGATCGGCCGGGACAGGGTGCGTGGGGCAGCGGCGGGGACACGCACGAAGGGGAGAGCGGCGGAGAGGCCTGTGGGGCCGGGAGGGAGCCGTGCCCGGGCGGTGGCGGGGCGGCGCGGCGGTGGGCGCCGCCGCCGTGTGAGGGGAGGCCGGGCGGTGAGCGCCTGGGAGGGAGCTGGGCTGGGAGAGGTGGGTCGGCAAGGCCTTGCGAGGACGAAGGGGGCATGGCGGGTGGTTATGAGTCGGTAAATGTGCTCAGTGTGGAGCAAGGGCGGCTCCCCGGGGCGCATCAAGAGGGAGGGTAAAGCTCCGGAGGACGCGCCGGGGCTCCCGGCCTGGGTGTGCGGAGGGACCGGGAAGGCCTCCCCGCCCTGGGAAAGGGGAGACGGCGGGAGGGGAGGAAGAGGCTGGTGATGCTTGTGTCCAGGTAGGCACTGATCGACCGGGTAGGGCTCCGCCGTTGGTCTGGCCGCGGCGGGTGATGTAGGGCTGCATTCGCCCTGTGCGTGGGGTGAAAAGGCGCTTCAGGAGGTTGAGGTCAGGATGCGTGGTGTGGACAGTTTGTTCCTGTGCTGGAAAACACAAAGAAAGTGACAGCTCTTCTCTCAAGATGGTATTTACCTGTGCAGGAGGAAGATAAGCTTTCCCTGAAGGTTTTTTTTTCTTTTTTTTTTTTTTGTGATGGAAAGGTTATTTGTGTCTGGTTTGGGAGGAATTATGAATAAGGAAGTATTTTTCCCCCTTGGAATAGATTGTAGAACTGTATGCATGTCATAAAAAAAAATTGTAGGTAATGCTCAGCTTGGGGTTGAAGAGATAATGTTTGGTGTATGGGATGTAAGGGAATGGGTAAGAGAGCAAGAAATTTGAGGTTGATCATAAGGTAGAAATAGGAGGCCCAGAGAGAGATGCAGAATTTTGAAGAGTAGGTGCTTACCCAGCTATGCTGGAGCTCTTTTGTTTTTTTTTTTTTAGAGAGCAGATGAGTTTCCCTGGGAAAGCACTCTGTTAGAAAAGGGCAATGGTGTATTCCTAATTATGTATATCTAGGGAATTGTGTGGGCTTTTTTTTTTTTTTTTTTTTTTTGGTGGCGTTACATGAGAAAGTCCTTATCCTCACGGATTTCAGTATTTCAGTCTACCTTTTCAAAGTTTTAATGATGAAGGTGCTTAGATTGTGGGGGGTTTTCCTAAATTAAGGTATATCAATGATTGCATGTTCATCCTTCTAGAGCACTAAGGGGAAGGTGAATGTACTTGCTGTCATGCTTGTAAGATCAGCTTTGGTATAGGTCGCTCTTGTGTGCTTTCTGGTGAATATCCATTGTTTATTGTTCTTTAGCCTTTTCTTCTGACGCCTATAGAACAACTCCCGACAAATTTTCTTCTTGGCCCTTGCAGGCTATCTGAATGTAGCTGTGCAGCGGACCTGTGCGTTGTACAAATGTTTGCTGCCCCTTGACCAGGAAAGGTAGTTGTACGTTGGTAGTGTATTAGAAGTTATAAATTTGATAGATTGTTGTTGTTATTTTAAAAAAAGGCAAAAAGATGCAAGTAAAATGTGGTAATTTCATAGGTTCATGAAGTCTTTCTTGTAGGAGGTATGAATTGCTGTGGGAAGATGAGGGTGCTGTAAATAAGGCACATGGTGGGGGGAACTGGCTGCAAGTCGGATGGATTCTGAAAGTGGTTGCTGTGTTCTCACATTAAAGAATTACAGCTTCTAAAATGGCTCCTCTCCCTCATCCTCCTTTGGCAGTAATGAGACTAGTTTGGGTTTTTTTAATCCACATTGATTACTGTGCTATTGTTCTCATGTGTGTTGGTTTTATTTTTAAGTAACTTGCCAAAAGTGTGCCTTGAAACTTCTCCGTTGTGTTTTAGTGTGGAGAAAATATTGAAGAAAGGAATTACTATACATTTTCAGTTGCCTACACTGAATTTATTGCTTAAAGGAGTAGTGTAACTTCTGATTTAAGATTACATGTGACAAAATAGAACGGGATTGGATGTTCCCCCAAGGAAAAATAATGACTTTTTATAATTGCTTATATTGATTATAAATACCTTATGCATTGTTTACTTGCGCAAGATGCATCAGCTCTGATTTTTTTGTTGAAAGCAAGTATAAAAGAACTACTGTTTCTGCTGCAGTAGAAATGACATATATGGAACAACATGAGAGGAATATAATATAGAATGTTTATTCTATTCTAATGCCCATATTGAAATGAAAATGGGCCCAAGAAGAAGAAGGGAAGGAGTAGTACAAAGAAATAGGAAAAGAATAGACGTCAGGTCCTGCCCCACTTTCGTACTTTGGCTTGGTATAGACGCTAATAACCCTCTAATTCTTTTGTGTGGGGTAATAGAGTTTCCATATGATAACAATCGCAGAAGGGCTGAGTGCAGAGTCCTTTGGCTGCTGGGGTAGCTTTGTGCGCTGTGCTGTGAACTGTTAGCTAATGATGTCAACCTGTGTTGCAAGTAGATATGTGCTTCTTGTTGATCGTGGTCAAGGTAGGTGTTTTTGAGAATTTTGTTTAATATGTATGTTGTCTAGATTGTGTGATTGGAACAACAATGCCTTATTTTTCAAAATATTTTTTGTTTTGAAGGTGGCGTGCTCGCAGCCTCCCTGGGTTTAATTCAGATGTGGATGTTTGCCATCTCTAAAAACAAGGTTACCAAACGAAATGTTTTGGCATAGTTTTTCCCTATCAGAATGCTTGGGTTTTATTATTATTCCCCTTCTCATATCTGGAAAATACTTCAATGAAGAAACTGCAGTTCCATAAAACACTAGTTCTTCAAGACTGTAATTAATTACAATGATATGCCTTATTACTGCACTAGTAAACTTAAAACCACTGGTGCAGTCAGACTGATAAATAGTGAATCTGTTGATATTATTCTGTGATAAAGGAAACTGTTAATGGCACGCTCTTGACAAATATTTTAAAAAGAATTTGCCAGCAGAAAGAATTCGTACAGTATTGGAGTAACTTGTTCTTACTCCTGTGCTTAGGCCAGTAAAAATGGTTTCTCTCTTTGCGGTCAGAGATGATGCCAGTTCTCAGTGGACAGAACTGCTCAGCTGTGTACGGAAGACTGGAGGACGTTGCCGTACTGATTTCAGTACCACTAGCAGCACTGTGAGCTGCGTTGGTTCTCTGTGGCAAAAATATGGGATCCTTACAAAAGCTGAGACTTGGTGTTGCTGTACTTTTCACGTATCCCAAAGGCTGAGCATTCTTGGTGCAGGGGCCTGAGATGTCACACAGAAAATAAATGAATAAAACTTAAACCTTAGATGCTTTTACATTTCTAGTTATTTTCCTTATAAGTATCAGTTTTAAATTAAACTGAAGTATCTAAAAACATTATTACTCATCTCGAAAGCTAGGTGTGGTTGGTAGGGGAGTGGTTTTGAGCACTGAAGTTCAGCTCCGTGTTGTTGATGTAACTGTCAAATGTTAAACTCTTTTTCTCTTGGGGAGTAACTTCAAAATTGTTGGTACTTTCCAAAAGAAAAAAAAATTCTTCCCTCACTTTCATTTTGCTTTGTCTTTGTTTTATTATTATTTAATAGTTACTAGTACTATTAAAGACATATTTAAGTTAAAACCCACAAACATTAACACTTTTTTTTTTTTTTTAAGCTGTATGTTTTCTGTGTCAGTTCAGTGGACACATCTGGGATTTGGCTTCAAAAGCAAAACAGACACCTTGAACATACATGTTTCCACCTTTTAGAATTTCTAAGGAAGCTTTGTTCTGCTCACTAGGTCAGTTTACTCCAGAGTGGAAATAGGCACTTTTAGGGTATCTGTTTTCCTGTTGAAGCCAAGTCCCAATCTCTGTCTTAATTTTGAAAAATATTATGACCCTGTTCTTTATAATTAGCTATTGACTCTCCTGCAGGTATAATGAATATGTTTTAACATGTGGATTGACTCTCTTGCATTTTGAACACTGGAAAATCATAGAATCATAGAATGGTTTGGGTGGGAAGGGACCTTCAAAGCCCACCCAGTCCAACCCCCCTGCAAGGAGCAGGGACATCTCCAACCAGATCAGGTTGCTCAGAGCCCCGGCCAACCTGGCCTGGAATGTTTCCAGGGATGGGGCATCCACCACCTCTCTGGGCAACCTGGGCCAGTGCTCCACCACCCTCATTGTAAAAAATGTTTTCCTAATATCTAATCTAAACCTACCTGCTCATTTGTATTGCTGCTTGGCCACTTCACCATTGTCTCAGAGAATATGGCCTTAGTAAATGTTTTCTTCCCTTTCTGGCCTGATGCCTCAAGATGCTTAGTTGCTTTCCCATAGCCCTTTGTGGGCTGAGAGGATTCCCACTGTGGAACTAGTTTGTGTGCACTCCCTTGAAAGCGATTGAAGACAGAATTTTGGTTTAAAACTTTTAAGAAGCAAAAACAAACAATTTCTCTCTGTGGGAGTGGGCCAAATCTCATAGGCTTCAGAACATGTGATGGCTGAATGGCAGACTTCCTGGGTTTGCACTCCAGGCACTTTATTTAAAAAATACTTCTAAGATGTGAAGTTTTCTATATTACATGTAGGTATTTTATTATATTTGGTATTTTTAAAAAATAAAAGTATGTAGTTTAAGGAAAGAAAAAAAAAAGAAAAAGTATGAGGTTATGGCTTTGCTCTGACTGAAGTCTTCCAAGATAAGAACAGGTAACATTGATAAGCAGCACTTACTAAGCAAACTTCTAAGCAGTCTCTGACAGCGAGGTTGGAAACAGATGACTAGCTGTAAGTGCCATTGTGTGTCTGTATTTAAGAGGAACATCTTTCACTCCAAAGGTCTAGTGCTTCTGAGTGGTTCATAGTCTTTACTTGCAGAATTGTTTTTAGTATCTGATTTAGTGGTGTCTGAGTTAATGGTACTAGCCTCTGCAAGTTATTCTATAAATAGTGTAAACATTGTGTAATTTTAGTCATGGCGTAGTCAGTTAAGCATGATGATGAATTATCTCTGGAAAAACTTAAATCATTTGATATCTTTATATAAATTTACCTAGAAGGAACAAGTGAGTAGTGTACTCTTAGCTAGTATTTCTATGTCTTTCAAAAAGAAAAGCATTGCTTTTTATCTCTTCACTGAAATATACCTGATGCATGAGAACTCATGAGTTGCCCTTTTGCTTTTTAGCAGTGGCTATAGTATCTTAAGAATGCAGAGCTGCAGCATGACTGCTAATATAATGAGGAATTGCTGTGTTTTTTGGTTTTTGGGGTTTTTTTCCATTCATGTCTGCTTCTGTCGGCCACAACTGCTGTTGGCATTCAGCTGACTTGTGGTGCTTCTTCTCTCCTTCCTGTCCCCATCCTATGCTTGTCTTCCCTGGCCTGACTCCTCCAAATACAACAAAAAGGAAAAATAAAAGCTTCACGTCTGTTTCAGTCTTCCCTGGCAATTTCTGCTTCCACGCAGTTAAGCGGCAGAAATGTAGCCTTACTTGACCTTTGATCGCAGATTTTTCCTCTTCAGTCAAATAGTCATTTGACATTGTCTTGGGCAACTACTGCTCTTCAGCTAGTCTTCTGGTTTCCTCAGTCCTCCTTCCCAGCCATCGCCTCATCTTCTTTAAACATTGCTCTCTTTCTCGCAGGCCTTTTGCACCCTCCAGTCTGAGGGTGTTCTGTGTACCTTGCCCTTGTTTCAGCTGCCCCAGTCTCTGCTTGCTGTGCAGTTAGCGCACCCTCACTCTCTGTTTCCTCCATGCCTCCGTTCTTCTTCTAGGGAAAATTGCATGACCATACAAACTTCCTCTGTGAAAAATATCTTCTCTTTTCTTTTCCAAACATCATTGCTCCCTAGCTATGTTGAATCTTAGCTTGTTTTCTTTTTTTTTTTTTAATGTCTATTTCTTTATTTAAGATCTCTCCAATTTCTTTTACTAAATAGGGAAGATCTTCTTGTGCTTTACTCTTGATACAGAGCAAGTACTCATCTGCTTCTCAGCCCTACCTTATTCATCTTCAGGTTCTGAGTATTTTCTCAGAACAAATTGTCATACTTTTAGGCAATGGACTTGAGTTACTCACCTGTTTATCATGAGGTTGGTTGACATCTAATTGTTTAATAGTTTGCTATCTTTATTTGTAAACCAAAGCAGTTATGTCCCTCACAGATTGTGAAAATTAGTGACTGAAAGTTAACGTATGCCTACTGGAAAGCTGGGAAAATAAATTAGAGTTCCATCTTTTGGCTATCAGAGCAGTTCTGAAAGCTGGTGTCAGTAGAGAGCAGGGCAGGAAACCTGCACTGCTGCAATTTGCTTGTTTTGTTCTGTGTGCAGTTAAGAACCCTGTCTTGTCTTGTGTGTCTGTCAGTGTGAAGAGCTGAAAAATAACTAACATCTTTAAAAAAAAAAAAAAAAAAAAAAAAAAAAGCACCTGACTTCGTTACTTAATAAGCAGAAGAGGCTTGCCTTGCTGCAGTGAGTCACAGAGAAGAAATTTAAACTCAAGTGGGAACTTTTTGTTAGAATTTATCTTGTTATATTTTGTGGTTTCTGAAAATGTTTTTTAGTAAAACTATGGAGCAAAAATGCAATATCAGTTATAAATGGCAAAGTGAATCAGAATCAATAACTGAAAGACACCAGAAGCATTAACTGTGTGGTGCTCCAGAGGGAATGGCCTGTAGGCGAGAGAAAAGGATTAACTGAGGCTCCGACCAAGGCAGCTTTGTTGATTGCGGTGTTGCCCGCGCCTTTAAGCAGTTGACCTGAACAGACTGTATGGGTTTTACTGTATCTTTTGTCCATACACGTTTTAAACTTACAGGTAATTGCAACAAGACCTGAAATGCTATTTAAATGGCAACAAAAGAGAGAAATATGCAAAATGGAAGAAGAAAGAGCTCTCTCACTTTTTTTTGGTCAGAATGTTTCCATATATAACTGCTTACCCACCACACCCATGCCTTGGTAGGGTAACTTTCTGTACTTACATGGGTGGTTACTGTTAAAGCGCAGTATAAAATAATTCTTAAATCTGTATTTTCAGTGTCATTGGCTTAATCTGTAAAGGAAGAAATACAGATAAATGCTAGAAGTGATTGCTTGAGCAATAATTATGTTAACCATCTACTATAAATTTTCATATCTGGTACCCTTTAAGAAAATTGTATTTCCTAAGGCCTTCTGAAGTTCATATTAGACTCTCATTGACTTCAGACACAGGAATTGGAACATTCATCTTACATTAACAGTAGTCTGTGCCAAAATCACTGTGATATAATTTAGCTGTGGTATTACTTGGTTTATTTTGGTGAAATATGAAGCATAAATTGGGCTCTGTTAGTTCAAATCATCTGACAAGCTGGCAGCTTTATGTCGTATGCTACATCTTTTAAATTTTCTTTTAAAGATTGTTTTCAAGTAAGGTTTCCTTAATTGTCGGCTCGCGGTGTCAGTTTATATCTTCTTCCTTGTGCTGTATCTAGAGATGTGTACGAAATTAATGGGAAAGCAATTAACCAAACTGCAGATTCTGTGCTTGACTGATGTTTCTAGCTGTGAACATATTACAGCCTTCTGTCTGGTCTTCTGTTTGACTTTAGATTAAACTAGGGATAAAGATGCTAAATCTCTAAATGGTGCAGAAACTCCTGGTGTTACAAAGGTTGCATTTGTTTGAGGCACTGAGGCTCATATTTACCTGATGATACATCGGGAAGGATTGTAATGGCACATTGTAGGGTCTAATCTAACTGCGGTTTTGTACTAGCATATTTGCTTTCAAGTAAGA
The DNA here is from genome assembly GCF_036417535.1 of Chlamydotis macqueenii. Taxonomy (NCBI): domain Eukaryota; kingdom Metazoa; phylum Chordata; class Aves; order Otidiformes; family Otididae; genus Chlamydotis; species Chlamydotis macqueenii. The sequence continues at coordinate 8,599,284 of NC_141574.1, forward strand.
GTAAATGTGAGCCTAACCTTATTCTGGAGTACAAGTGTTTTCTGATCTATTTTTATCTACAGCTCTCGGTTTTGTGCCAGTCTAAGTGCATCTATACTGGAGACAGTTGCATTCAATTCAAAACCTGTTTATATACAGACACTGATGGGAAATCTGAGCTTTGGAATTTGCTTTCTGATACACATTACGTTTGTAAGCTTCCCCTGGAGAGTCTGAATGGAAATCAAGTTTTGAGAAAGGTCATTTATCACTTACAAATGACAGTCAGAAGTTCTGCTGCATGATTACACCTATCTCAGTTGCCACAAGGGAGAGCACAGGACAGAAGCAAGGCTAGGCTGTATCTTTTGGCAAGCAGCGTGCACTTAGGTTTAAACTGATGATCAAACTGCACCCGTAGGCTGTGGTTTCATGTTACAGCTAAGCCAGTCTAGAAGGTTGCTTCTGCTGAAAAGAGTGGTCCTACTTTCTTCTTCCTGCTGCCACAGTCGTATTCCCATCATTTCCTTTCTGCCAGCTCTACACGTTGGACCCATCGCTGAGCCAGTTCAGCTCAGTCACTCAGTTGAGAACTACTCACTGCTGGATTCATGAGTTTAACTGATTTAGTGAAAGACCTGGTGAGCACTAGAGTTGGCATAAAGGAAGGGATGAAGACACACAGTAGTAATATGAGTGCCCAAGGGTGTAGTTCAGACTCTTTTTTCATAGTTTAAACTAGTCTACGTCCTCACTGTCGTGTTTGTGCCAGTTCTGGTGTATACTTAGCCAAGTGATGACCATGATCAGGGACCTGGTTTGGCTGAAAATTAGTTTATATCACTTCTCTGATCCCATCACTATGCAGCCTCTAAGGCTCTTGTAGCATGGTGGGGATAAAAGGCATGTGTGGTCGGGGTGAGGTGGGAGTGCCGAGTTACCCTTTCAGATGACCGGCAGTACTTAAGTTGACTTAAAATGATCATAACTGCAGGGTTAGTAAAGTCTTCATGTTCTATATTGCTTATACCCCAGGCATATTCATTTTTTTTTCTTTAATTTCATGCTGGAGGAGGATATTCTTCCTTTTTAACTGTTCAGGAATTCATTTGGTTGACAAGTGGTAGCAAAAAATAGGAATATATAGAATGATGGCAATGTTTTCTGTCAAGAAATAGATTATAGAGGCTTGGGGGAGTAGTAGTCTGTTGTTCTCAGGGAAACTATTAAATTGCTGTAGAAACCCTGCTCCAAATAATAGGAACCATATCCTGTTCCTTATCAAATAAAGATGTTAATAATATTTTATTATTTGTCATACTATATTTATCACCACAGTGTCTCCATAAATATACCTGGCAACCATATTTTCCAGGTCATTTATTAAGATTTATGCCCTTTAAGTGGTTACTCTAAGGCACCATGTTTTCATGCCTGCAAGCTGCTTTTCTGGCAACTAACACTTTTAATTTACTATTCCTTAGAAGTAAGTCTTCACCTGTTCCCTTTCTCAGTTTATTCTCTGCCTACCAATTTGTATGGCCAAGGGACAGGGAACCAAAGAGGGAAAGAAATCTGGTGTTAACTCTTTTTTTATCGTGCTTGTTCACATTCATAACTCTTGGGTTATGTATAAGTTACTGCTATTTCTGAAGTTTTTCTGGTATCTGTCGAAGTACAGTACTACTGTCTGGTAGCTGCACACAGGGAAGTGAGTTTGCCTGCTACTACTGTGTCAGCTTTTGAAAATGTCCACAAAGATGCTGATTTGCTTTAAACGGCCATCTCCTCATACCTGTAGCAATGATAAGCTAGAGAAGCCATTGCCTATATAAATTTCACAAACAGTGCCGCCTTTTTGTTTTTCTCTGCACCATTTCCTTGGTCTAGCTATATGCTTATCTCTCCAATTAGGTATTTCACTTTTGTTGCCTTCCTTTGAATTTTTACATGTGTTAGGTCATCATTAATTTGTTCTTTCTGCTTAGAAACTGGGAAACAGTTTTTGAGGTGGTCCGTAGCCTGAACACTCTCAAAGCTGTACCTCAATTATTGTCCTTACCACGAGTGGCAAGACAGCATGAGATCTTAGACTAGGGGTATCTAGGGGAATTTCTGAATTAATGAAATGATTTTGTTTTATCTATTAAATTACTTAATCAAAGAGAACAAAGCAGTACGTTTGCTTTGTTTGGTTGTTTTTTTTTTTCCTAAGAGCTGAGTCATGCTTTATTCACTTTTTTTTTTTTTCCCTCCCCCAAAAGAGAACTGCCTTTAATAAATCTGTAGGTGAAGTGATAAATATATTATAGGGAATCAATGGGATTTATTTTTTCCCCTCCCACTGAAAATGAGTCAGCAATTAAATTATCTTGAAAGAAAATCAGTACTGAGTTTGTTGTCTGGGTTTAGCAAATGTTTACATTTTAAGAAAACATTTATGCTGGTGGTGTTCAGAGCGATAAATTGTGTAAGTGGGCTCCTGTATAGTGAAGTGTGTGTCAGAATCTCTCCCTAAATGTCTTATCAGTCCGAAATATTCTTATTTGATCAGAACAGCAGGTTTCTGATGGTTTACTAAAACAGACAATATCCTTTATTTAAATTGTATTTCTCTTGCAGGGCAACGTACTCTGAAAACCTCGCTGTCAAATGTAATTGCCATGTGAAGTAGTTTAATCCTGTTCAGGATTTTGTGTTTATGTCGTATAAATGACGAGATGTGGTAGTGTGGAAAAAGCTTGGCAGAAGCATTCCTGCATAAATAGGAAGAGTCATTCATTTTTTTGGTGTTGCTTTGGTCAAGAATTATTAAGCAACTTGCCAGTTTTGGGGAACTTGTTTTAAATTACTGTGGAAGGGGAATCGGTGGCTCTGCTGGAGGTCTTGTTACGGGCTGAAGGAGCCTGCTCTGTGAGTCTGCTTAAAATACCTTATGTTGAATGTTTAGCTTAGCAGTTGATGAGGTAGGACAGACTGATGAAATAAAAGGAGTGGTGAAAGTGTGCGTGGATGCTGACATGTTTGACAGAGGCATTGTTTAAGCTTAGATGTATTAAATGCTCAAAAAGCTTTGCCAAGGGGATCAAGTCAGACTGTGGCTGCAGGGTATGTAGATCCACCTAGGCGAGTTTTGAGCTGATAATGGTGTAATCTTAGCGGCAATGATGCTCAGCGCAAGCTGTGAACTCTTTTAGAGACATTTGACCAGTGCCTGGATACTTAACCTTCACTGAGTTTTGCGCTGCCATCACCCTGCTTTTGTTTGCTCAAGCAGTGACTGGTTTCAGTAAATGTGCACAGCCTGTAGAGTAAATAGACCCTTCGTAAATCCAAGAAGTCGTTGAGCTTTTTTCCTGGAGTCCTTTTAAAAAATTGATCCTCTTGTAAAGAGCAGTTATAGAAATGAAAAATTGTTAAAGCCAGGGGAATAAGACACAAGCACTGAGAGAGCAGGGAAAATGCTGATGGTTGTGATGAGATTGGTAACTCGGTTCTCTGCATTTTGTGTCGCTAGAGATGAATTCAAAGTGTCTGTGTTCACTAGACTGTAGCTTGCCGTTGACTTTTGAGATATTCTGATACGCACTCAAGCTTACTAATGCTGCATTTCTGAGGAGATTCACTGATGGTAGCAGCAGGATGAAGCCAAAATGCTTTCCATAGAATACCATCTACTGTGATGTCTGTGTGACTTTTCTGACCCTGTGATTCATCCACTGCTGCCCTGCTTAAGTTATCACTGAATTGATGAGGCACAAAGTGTGGTTTATTCTCTTTAAAAAATGGTAACAAATAGTGTTTTCCTGAAATTTTGTGGGGATTGTTCTCACCACTCACCAAAACATCAATGGCAGAAATGAAACAGAGTAAAAACTAATGATGGCAAAACCCCTCATACATCAAGTTGAAACTTCTGTGGAGAAAATTAAGTGTGTGTACAAACCTGAGAGGTCTGATGGCAATGCTAATTGAACAGTGAAGGAAAGAACCAGCTACTGTGGTAAGGGATGAAGGAAAAGCCAGGCTATAATCATGGAGATAGGCGACTGTCCTTGGGAGGAAAAGGTGCTTTCAGCAAATGAAATATAAATTGCTGGAAAAGAATTCAAGCCCGCTTCTGTCAGCGTGGACCTATGTGATTAACTGCATTCCTGTGATACTTGATGGGAGTGAATACTGTTCCGTTGCAATCTGATATAAATAATGTTTAACTAAGCATAGATTTAAAACTAGACTCAAGTTACCTGGGGCCACAATGGCTGCATGTGTAGAAGAGGTGAGGAGCAGTTCTCGTCTCATGAAGTGGGCTTGTTAGAGTCGTGGAATCCAGACTGGGAAGAAGTCAGACGTGTATCACCTTTACTGAGTGTGAATGGACTGTCGGGGTAGAGATTTGGAGCCCAGCACAGCAACTGCCTGGTGGTGTGTCCAGGAAAGAAGATGAGGGAGGCAAAAATAAAGCAGTGCAGTAGTTAACATGTTGAGTGCAGTGTGAAAAGGGAGAAAAAGTGGGAAGCGGAAGTGGAAAAAAATGGGGAAGGAGAAACAGTATGTTGGCTTTTTCCCTTGTAATTCTCCTGCGTGGAGATGTTTGCTGTATAAGCAACTTTGAGGAAGATTTCAGTAGAAATGGTTGCACATCAAAGATACAGGACAATACATTGTCTTACTAACAAGTTCGAAGTGACGTTTTTGGTAATCAATATCTGACCTCAACCTGGAAATGCTCTGATGTTTGTTTGCCTGCTGTGCTTTTCTGCGTCGATATAAACCAGCAGCACCAGATGTGGCTTTGGTCCTGAGCTTGAACAGCACTTCAGAGTGAATAGCAGCTACCCCAGCTGGTGGAAGCAGGAAGAAGATCTTTAAAGATGATGATGATGCACCTGTGAAATGCACACAACTGATGTGAAATGCCATGAAGATGGTCATATAAACGGCTATGCAAGTTTTTACACATCATGAAAAAGTAACTGTCAAACTTTAATAGTATATTGCAAGCTTCCACGTGTAGTATTTATAATGTGGTTAGATGTTTGTAACACGCAGTGCTCGGCTGAATATTTTTGATCCTGCAGTTAATTGATTTACTGCAATAAATAAAAAGATCCTGTAACAGATATGATGCAGCAAGACTCAATTCTGCATCGTAAGTGAAATCTGCAGTTGTCAGCAACACTGAGTTTGTACGTATATAGCATTAAATTTGTACTGGTTTGTTTACTTGTGCACGTTTAGTCAATAGAGAACAAATTGTGGGTGTCAAATAACCTTCAACTGAACAATAAAGTAGACATTGTTGGATGAATGCAACCATGTCTCTAAAAGCCACACTGCCCAAAATGAGGAACTGCCTGAAAGTTCCTTCTGTAGAACTGCTTACTGGTAATACTGGCAAGCAACGGCATGTCTTCATTGCACAGCTGCGTGTTAGCATCTTTTTTTTTTTTTTTTTTCCTTTTCCTTTCTGTAGCTTAGTTGTCATCACTGTGTGCAGTGAAGTACTCTGGAAAGGAGAGATGTGACAATCCAGAGGGATTTGTTGCCACTCGGAAAACAAAGGTGGCAAGTGAGAAGTCTGGTGCAATTCTCTGTCCTCAAATAAAACTAGAAAAGTGTATGCTGACCAGTATGCCTTACATTTGTCCAGGTAGATAAAATGCTTGATGCTTCCAAATGTAAGCTTGGGAAAAGCAAACAATTCTTTTATTCCTTTTTTTTTTTTCTTTTTTTTTTTTTTTTTTCCCCCCTCCCATCAGTTTGGTCTGCTGCTGCTGAGTATCTGTGTATAAGGGCAAATTTTGTTCCTTGAAAATAAAGCAACCTCCATTTCATAAGTCAGGAATTATTTCTGTTCAACATCCTTATTAAAATAATTTTAATCTGTTCCTTTACTTATGGGAGCCTATTACAGAACAACTGTATTGGAGTATATTTTAAGAGTTTGGAGGTTTTTGGGTTTGTTGGTTGTTTGATTTTTTTATTTCAAATAAAAGCTTTTTGCAGTCTAAATACACATCCTGGTGGCAGACTCCTAGATGAAAAATTTATGTAGTAATGTAATTGTGGCTCCAATAGGATGTCATGAGAGATGAAAATTCGTACTCTTAGGAAATAAGCATTGAAGAAAAATGGGCAGCTGTGTATTTTTATTCTTCCATACTTCTGTCTTGAGCAATCATGACAGGAAAAGAAAGAGGTGGAAAATGATGGAAGTATGACGGAAGTTCTGTGGGGTTTTTTTTTGTTTTTTTTTTTTTTTTTTTTTTCCTTTGAAAAGTTTATTGTACATACAGGTTTTTTTCCAATCTGTTTTTCGTTATTTCAGCTACGTAGGACTTGAACTCTTGATGTCATGTTTGACACTATAAATATCAAGTAGAAAGCTTTGTGGCATTAGTTTTATAAATAGACCTAGTACTCAAAAATAGTCTTATTGATAATCAGCTTTATCTGTCTTAGTTCTGGAATGGTCCCTACATGTTTGTGTAACTGGAAACTGTCATACATAAAATTGAATCCTTTGGGGAGCTCATCTGTGAAACAGCATTTAAGTAACTACACAATAAAAAATGTGTGTTCCTGTGTTTTCCTGGAACTGAAATTTTGCTGTGTAGTGGGTTAAGAGAAAGTTAGAGCTTTTTTACTGGTTTCTCTTTGTGTACTTCAGTAGTTTCATGGTTCTCCTGTAAATTGATGACTCCACTCCGAAAGGAATTTTGCCACCCTTCTTTTGAGTCCTCCTGCCTGGTTAAGCCACATAATGGCATACGCTGTACTTTGCTGTAGCGTTTGTGTTAAATGGGGAGATGGCGATCCCTGCATCCGACCTGAAGCGCCCGAAAAATCCGTGTTGTTCGTTAGAAACAAAGCTAGTAATTTAATTGGCACGTCTAACTATGTCATCCATAGTCTATTGGCACCAATACTCTGGGGAAAAAAAGTGCTATTTATAGCTAGTAAATTGTTGGCCAAAGGAACGTCTTGTTTGCTTGTTTGTTCTTCAGTTTGTTCTTCAATTTTAATTTAAATTATTCTCAGTGCTATTTCAGAAGTTAAGAAATAGGATCTTTAGGGGTTTTGTTTGTTTCTTGATGAGTTTGGGCCCTAACTGGGGACTTAGATCTTCCACACTACTGCTTTTAGGAAATACAGCATGTTCCCTGCCTCTTCTGGTCTCGTGTGCAACACAAGATCCTGTTTCAGTCGGGCGTAGCTCCACGAGAGCTGACCATCTCTCAGGCTTTGCTGACTGTATACTCCAGCAGTGGTGTTAAACACCGATAGCTGCATTTCTGTGCGTGGAAATGGGAGCACAGGGACAGCAGCTCCAGCAAGTTAATGAATACTGTCATTGCAAAAGGTATGTGTTGGTTTGGGGATTTTTTTTGTTTGTTTGTTTGGTTTTAAGTTGATAGCCTATCATGGTAAATAAAGTTTTCTTTTTCAGCTCTGTTACAGATCTGGGATGAGTTGGACCTAAATTCAGAGCAAGAAGTCAGCTATGAGTGACAAAGGCCTAATGGAAAATCTGTGAATGAGTCCATTTCCTAAGAGTGACTACAGTGCGTTTCATGGTGAACTTTAATGTGTGTCAGGTAGCCTGCGGTTGCCTGCATCTGGCAATTTGGATTTAGGTTCACGCTTTCATTTTGGAAGGTGGAGTGTCTGTATGGCCATCGTATAAATCATGACCGCAGAAAAAAATAAAATAACTTTTGTTTAAACTTCATCATTTACACTCAGTAGAAAGTTGTCATAGTGTCCTACAAAATAAACCTTATTTTGCTTTCACTTTTTATGTGTTTGCATTTCATGGGAGTTGAAGGGTTGCGTAGCTTGTTGTCCTCAGGTTTATGTGCCTCGTATCACTGCAGAGTGGATAGCAGTAGTGCGGACAAACTGCTCTCCAACGTGATGAACGGCAAGGTCTGTCCTGAGACGTATGCATAGCACAGGCAGTAAAAACACTTTAACTTAGTATCTGAATAGAAAGAATGATGTTAATACATCAGTTGCAGTGATGCGTGACCTGCAGTTGAGATCTTAAACTGTTTGGTTTTTTGAATGCCTACAGTTGGTCCTGACAGCAGCACGAGCTCTGTGGTGGTAGAGGTTGGTTATCTATTTATTTATTTGTTACTTTTTACACATAACTGCCAGGCTGTAGAGAGGGGGAATACTGTAAAACTGTAAATATGTAAATTGCATTTCCTGCTTGGTGATTCTACCATCTCTCTGCTTGGGCAGGAGGATTTTAAAAGCTGTTCCAGCCAGCTTAAAGCACTTGAACCTCCTGCTCTTGTGGTGTCCTCTCTTCCTTCCATCCTCAGCAGAAGCAAAGCAGCTCTCACCGTCAGAAGAAATACAGCTCAGTTGCTTTGCACAACAGCTTTCTGATGGGAGCAGTAGCACAGCTGCTGCCGTCTCTCTGCAAAAGAAAGACGGAAAGGGAAGCAAGTAAACAAGGAGTGCTTGAGTCTTCTTTTTTAGGTGCAAGGAGGGAGGTTTATTAACGTCTGCAGTTAACTTTCAGAATTAGTAACTGTAGAATAAAACAGTTTTTGTATGGTATTCAGAAGAGTGTTTGTGAGGTAAGCAATGTCCAAATTCCTCCTTGGTTTGTTCTGAACGTACGTGTGTGGCTTTGGGCCTCCTGGCCGGTAGCTGCAGACGCAGAGCTGCCTGGCTGGTCTCATCGGGTTTAGCGACCTGCCCCTAACCATGGCATACAGCTCACTTGGGTTTTGGTGCCTCTCATAGTTTCCTTTCAAGAGCTGAAACCGTGAGATCAAAAACCACCTTCTTAGAGCCAAGTGTTGCTTTTTGTTCCTCAGAGGTGTGAAGCAGGCCTCGCAGCAGCGGGCTGCGCGGGGCTTTGGCCAGCGAGCTGCTCTCCCCTCGCGCTGTGAGAACCAGCTTTGCTGGTGACATCGCCTTCTCTCAGAAGTCAGCGGGGAGTGGAAACCTAGGCAAACCTTTTCCCTTTGGAAGACTTCAGCAAGAGATCAAAGGCCACTCTTTAGCCTTGGGAAGCATTTTTGCTACCTGGGCCTGGCTCCATGTGTGCTGTTTCTTTCCTGGTTTCGATCCAGGCCCTTTCCTAGCTCATTTGAAGCTTTGCTCGCAGTGTGTTGTCTTTGCTACAGGTTTCTTTCATTTCCTGCAGAGTAAGCCTCCAGAAAATTGCAGTTGGCTTTAAGGGTTGCTGACCAGCAAAACTGATGTGTTGATATTTAAGATGCTAAAAGAACAAAATGAAGATTTAAATAAAAAAGCAACATTACAATTTATTCAGTCCTTATCCACATATACCTTTTATCTGATATACAGTTGAACAGATTAAGTTCTGTATTTTATAATACCATAAGCCATCACAACCAGCAGTCGGTAAAACACACCTGTGCTTTTAAAACATCCTTTTGTTTGTATCTGTTACTCTAAATCATCTGGTGCTGTGAATAAATATCACTCGCCCAATCTCAGTGGCATTGACCATCCGGTGTTTTACCACTGTAAGCGCTAGATGTGATTCTGCCTGTTTGTAAATCTAAATGTTTGATGCTGAAGTTGTGTAGCCTTTGTACTGTTTTCCGTACTTGCTTCTGGTGGAAAGCATGTTGGGTGTGATACGTAAACACTTCTGATGGATCGATGTCTTGCATATCTAGCCTGTGCTATGTGGAGGCTATAACTTAAAAGAAGTGATTTGGCTTTGCACGACAGAATTGGAACATGTCCCTGAAGTGCTTTTGCAGAACAGATAGAAAATTGGGTAGAGGAACATTATTTGTGCAGTGCATTGCAACATGGAAGTGGATTTTATTCTAGTTCATCTGGCTTTTGATTCTTTTTTGTGTTTGAATTCCAAGGTGTGCGATGTGAAACTGTCTGGCACCTAAACCAGACCTATACTTCTTGAGGTGCAAAGAAGTTAGTATTGCACATGAAGATCAGTATTATAGGGTTGGTGGTTGTGGGGGATCTTTAGAGCATCATACAGTGGTACTGTACGGTTTTTTTCAATAACTGCATTGTAACAATCTTTAGGTGTCCTGTGGACTTGCTACTGTTGCCTCTTTTGTTGTACCACTAGATCAACTGCTGATGTGGTAAATACTGAAAAATGGTGTGATGTATTTGTGCCCTTGAGGATTTTTACCTGCTGGAAATAAGGAGAGTTTTGTCTTATGATCAGTTATTTCTCCGTAGAGTGTGGTCATCTTCTGTAAAACTTCTCCAAGTATAGTCTGAGAAGCCTTCTTTTGGTGAACACGCAGAACTGAAGATAGGAAAGATAATGGCACCTAATTTTCAGCTTACTTTTTTTTTCTGTGCTTTGTTATTCCGTAGTTGTTAGCAGGGCAGCTGTCATTTTGTTTTCTTTGACCTCAGCTTTTGAGAACTTGGTGCTTTGTTGCTCAGCCTTCACACGCTGTTTCTGTGCCTGGTGACTAAATTCCCAGTGTTTTGGAAAGAAGCTCCAATGGAAATAATTCTGGCACTGTTTGTTTTTTCCATTTCTTCCTTCATTGTATATAGAAAATTGTGGTTTTCTTTGGGAGATTGATTGTTTTCTGCAGGATTCCCTGCCACATGTACCTCTAGTGCTGTGAAGATGTCTATTACCATTTGATGCTAGAGTCTAAGAAAACTTATCTTCCTTAGTTGCTTACAAGACTATGACTAGTTGTCCTGATGTATCATGAAGCAACAGCTAGGCTAATGAGTAACGGTATTTTAAAAATAATAAGTCCCACACCTCAAACTTGCAGAATGGGATGCCTTAACTGTTAGTGACATACCTTATCTTCTGTTTTATTTTTAGTTGCTCTTCTACAACGGGTAGCAGAATTGGAAAAGGTCAATGCAGAATTTCTGCGCACAAAGCAGCAACTTGAGCAAGAATTTAATCAAAAAAGAGCAAAATTTAAGGAGCTATACTTGGCTAAGGAAGGTGAGTTCTCAATTCTCTGAATTATTCTGAAGTTTATTAAACATCAGCTTCAAATAATCCCTGTATGAAGAATAACCTTTGTATTGCCAACTGCTACTCTCCATTTGTGCATGCACACCACATACTTGCTTTTTTTTTTTTTTTTTTTTTTTATATTTATTAAGGATAATAAGGATTTAAGAGGATTTTCTGCTGGGATGGTCAGCTGTGTATCCAGCATGGCTGGTGGGATAAGGCATTGTTGTGTCTGATCTGCCAAAAATGCAAAAGTGACAGTAGTCTTTTAAACAGGAATAATAAGAACATAAGAGACAAGCAGAGAGTAAAATTCAGTAGGTGGCTGTTTAGCTTCCTAGGATGAATTTGTAGAATTAAATTTAAAGATTTGCCTGCATTGATAGGATTCAGCAGAGCAACTTGATGTACACGCAGAAACACCACCACTGAGTTTCAATTCTAACTTTCTGAAGTCATGGTGTGCTCATTCTCTCTGAACAGCAGCTAATCTGCTAAGTGGAAGGACATAGTGTAGGTGGTGTGCTTTTTGTACTTTGTGGCCAGCTTTTTTTATGTAGTATTAATTTGTCTTAAGTTTCCATCCGAGGCAGAATGTAAGCAGACAAACATTAGAAAAGTTGTAGTACCAGCCAAGGGCATCTATTTCAATAACACTCTTTATAGGAAAATTTGAACCATATGAGCTCAAATATCTGATGAATAGTTGGAGAGCAGAGATAGCTGTTGGTCTGAGAGCCAATTTGATTTATTTCTAATCCTGATGATTTTCCTGTCCTTAACATATGAAAGCAAAGCCAAAAAGTAATGCATTAGGACTGCAGCTGCTTGTATAAGCTTATGAGAGCAGAAATACAACAAGCATAATGAAGATCATGTCATACAGAAGGCCTGTTTCTTTGCGTTTCTGGCAGCTGGATGAAAGGAAATTTAAGATACAAGACACTACTGATGAGATCAGCAATAATTCTCTCTTTTCAGAACAGTCAAAAAATAGAAAATAAAAATAAATTGTGATGGGGGGGTGGGAAAAAGTCCAACCTTCACATCTACTGAAGTGAAAGGATACCAGAGAAGAAGTATGTACAAGCAATTACTTTCCTTTTATTTTTTTTTTTTTTCCGCACAAAGTTTGGGTTGGTTGTTTTTGTTGTTCCCCCCCCTCCTTGTGTCTCCAAGACCCTTTCCTAAATGTATGTTGGGACTGTCGCAGCCTATCCTTAATAGTTAATATCCTTATTTGAGAACTAAAAATATAAATGCTACAAGATCTTATTGGGGTTTTGTTTTTGTGTTTTTTTTTTTTTTTTTTAATGTGAGGATTAATGCCCTTTTGAGTACCTGATTAGCTCAGGGTTCCATATTCTCTATCAGGGGGTAAGGTGTTGGGCACCAGGAGTGATTAAGATTTTTGGTGCTGAGGAAAATACGTGGAAATACCTTGGTGGTTTTTGTACACTGGCCGGATGTTTCTGCTAGAAGTGATTGCCATTGAAGTAGGCTATATGGGCATAAAACTATACCTTTTGGAATGAATTGTGTAATCTATATCTTCCAGAACTTTTTTCTTCAGATTAACCAAAGCCTCAGGAGGATAATGTGAAATTTCTGTTTATAGTTGCAACAGTTAGAGAAGTAGTGGATATTCTGTCAAATATAGCCTTTTTTTATTTTTTATTTTTATTTTTTTTTTAGTAGAAGCTCAGTTTTAGAAAAACCACAGTAAAGAGCAAATTAGCCTGCATATTTTTCTTATATAGGCTCCAGGTAGTTTCACAAAGTGTTTCTGTCCAAGAAATATGAAGTGTCCTGTCCAAATTCAGGACCAAGTTGGTGTCAAATGTGAGTGAAGAACTGTCTTCCTGTCTGTTCTTACCTTTTCCAGATTCATTACCAGAATTAGTTAAATAATAATGAGCTATCTGAATAGTGAAGCACACTTCACTTTCCTCAAGTATATTAATTCACAGGTTATATCTACAGTGTCTACTTCGTGGCTTCATCTATGAGAAGGTACTTTTTAAATGAAAAGCATGGGCAAACAAAGTCAAGACATAATTTTCCCTAAAGGTACCTGCTAACGTTTGTTCAGTTGCTATGGGTAGATGGTTTGATATCAGTGCTTCCTTCACCCCCTTGTTAAGGCACCATTCTTTGTCATAGCAACTATCGATACTCTTCAGATTGAATTTATTAATCAAGCTAAATGGAAATAATACTTCTTTTCAGAGGACCTGAAAAGACAAAATGCAGTGCTGCAAGCAGCCCAAGATGATCTGGGACAATTGCGGACCCAGCTGATGGAAGCTCATGCTGAAATGGAGAACATCAAAGCTATAGCTACAGTATCTGAGAACACAAAACAGGAAGCTATCGATGAGGTGAAGAGACAGTGGCAAGAAGAAGTAGCTTCACTACAAGCTGTTATGAAAGGTAACAACCAGAAAAGCTACTGCCGCTAAGATCAGGCACCCCTTCGGTATGCATTTAGTGATTTGTGCCTGCTCTCGCACAGAGTGTACATAGAATCATAGAATCATAGAATGGCTAGGATTGGAAGGGACCTTCAAAGGTCATCTAGTCCAACCCCCCTGCAAGGAGCAGGGACATTCCTGACTAGATCAGGTTGCTCAGAGCCTCATCCAGCTGCTTTTCATGGCCTGGCAAAAATGGGCTGCAGAAGTGATGGATGAAGTGCAGTTCCCAAGTTTGTGAAAAGGAGCTTGGTGGTTCTTTTTTGTTAATATGATGATAGAATTTAGAAGGAGTCCTGGCAATGGGAACTCAGACATGTATGGAAAGCATTTTTGAGGGACTGTGCATATGATTCTTCATCCTTCCACAAAGATAAGTATAATGCATGTAGTTTGACAAATCTGAAAACAGCTTTAGGCTGACAACATGATTCTCTTCTCTCCTTCTGCGTAAACATAGTTCTGCTGTCAGACAGTTAAGTGTCCCTGCAGAGCTATCGCATGGACTTTTCCCCAGGCTGGTGACTGAACATGCTGCTCTGTATCAGTCCTGGGTCATTGTTTTTTCTTGATAGTTCTGAGCTATTCTTTGTTATGTTTGCACATTGCACAGCTGTTGACGTTTCTGAGACAATCTATGTGCAAAGAACAAAATGGAGGTTCTAAACTGGGAACAGGCTGTCGCCATAACTGGCTGTTTTCTTAAAGGTTCACAAACAGGATCACAGTATCCTGAGCCTACAGCCTGTTGCTGTAGGCAGTTTTACTGTCACCTGATTATGCTTTTCTCCCAGAAAAAACAAATCTTCATGTATGTTGGGTACACAAATTTCTGTTTGTTTATGGTGTACATGAACCTAGATTAAGGCTCAGTTGTGCCAGCTGCTGTCTGTATGTAAACAAAGACAACTCCTTACCTGAAGGGCTAATATTAATAACAGGGAAATGAAAGCTATGTGAGAAGTTCTAGTTCCTTTGCGTTTTGGAGTAAATAAGTAGGGTTTTGGTAGTTTGTTTGGATGATGTGATTGCAGATACAAAATGTACCGCTAAATAGGATGTTAGACATCTGTGTTGCTTTGAAATTAGGAGCTTTGTTATTTGTGTTCTAGTGATGGTAGAAACTGAGATGCAGTTCATTTAGATCTTTTGCTTATGTAGTTGAGTTTTGGGGCAAGAGTCAAAGGGAAGAGAGAGGAAGGAGGAGTTCACTGTTGTCCTAGTTTTGGTCAATTATGGTAAATTGCTGACTGGTTGGAGATGGAGTTCCTGAAGCTCTGTTTTTTAACTTATATTGAAAATAAGTTTTGAAAATGCTGTTTTATAGAGACTGTTCGTGACTATGAGCTCCAGTATCATCACAGGTTGGAGCAAGAGAGAGCTCAGTGGAATCAATATCGAGAAAATGTGGAACGGGAAATAGCAGAGTTAAGAAGGCGACTGTCTGAAGGTCAAGAGGAAGAAAACCTAGAAAACGAAATGAAAAAGGTACGTTGAAATCTAGTTTTTCAATTTTTGTTTCAAGATACACTTTCGTCGTTATACCTCAGTTCATTTCTACGCCCTGCTATAATTTGTTAGAAATACACATAGCCTTGTTCTGCCAACTTTCATCTCTTTGTTCATGGAAGTCATCATGACCTCGTCCTGTGTTTGAATCCATAAAGGTATTCTACCTGATTATGTGGATTCAGTAAGAGGATTGCACCTGACAAGATGGTAAGGTTTGGCCTTCAGCTTGTAAAAGCAGGAGACCTTATAAAGTCTTTTGTCGTAACATCAAATTAACTCAAATAGAGCCCCCTTTAGATTTTTCTGGATTGACTGCAGATGTCTAAAATTTCCTTTACACTTCTGTACCTTTATTCCTTTTTTCACATCTTAAAAACATATTTTGAGGTTTTGAATGGGCACTATATCTAAATGTCTTCTTTCTTTAAGATAAGGCATGTTTGTGCAACACAGTACTGCTGGCTCCCTAGGAAATACAGAACCTTGCTGTCACAAAACAACAGGCTCTAGATAATGAAAGATAATTGCCCTGAAGTTTGGAAAGATTTTATTGTTGTTGTTCAAAGATCTGTGACTTAGAAGAGTTCATAGAAGTAGATTGAGGTGCCTTGTGTTGAATTAGGATTTTTTGTTGTTGTTGAGTTTGAAGATTTGGTGCATTTCTCTTTCAGGCAGGAAGGAAACTGAACCTGTCATAATAGATCAGTGTTTTGGAATCTTTGTTTATCATATTATAAAAACTACTATCTGTAGTTGCATAAATGCTGTTTGGTATTCAGTGAGACTACTCTTTGTGTAGTCCTGATTTATAGAGGAAAGAGATACAGTAAAGCCTATTTGCCAGTGTTCTGACTAGAGAATTACTGCCACTGGAATTTTAAGACATCACCTGTTTTTAAGGGAAGGTTTTAGCCGTATTAAGAGAAAAAATACTTTTAATTGAAGCTGGAAGGAATGTTCAAAATTGGATCGGTGTGGTGAGTCCTGTAGAAACAACCCAGAAGATGCAGAGATCATAATGTAGAAGTCCCAGCAGTGCTTTACCAACAAACTGCCAATAAGAATTTTCAGAAAACAGTCTCTCTCAACTGAGAGAGTCTTTCCAATAACTGAAGTCTCAGCACTTGATTTTTTTTTAAATCTGAATGTACTGATCACGTAACAGGTGAAGTTGCAAGTTGCTCAGATCACAGAGCAGCTTATCTAAAAGGTTTAGTATAGCAGATAAATAATACTTTCAACTATACTCCTTTAAAAAGGAAATACATATCCCTTGTGATCCTAAAGGAAATGTGATCAATTTATTAATCTGTGATCAATATGAGCTCAGAAAGCTTTACTGGCCTGTAAAGCAGAGGAACGTGTACTGTATGTAATGTGAGGGGGAGGTTTAAATCTGCTTTGCAGAGTGCCACTTGAAATAATTGCTTAAACTGCTTTACGTGGGTTTTCTAATCATCTTGGTCATTAAACCTCTGAGGTTTTTCCTCAAGGAGACTAAGAATTAGATCAAAATTAGAAAAAGGACATTCAGTTTCACTTAAAAACAAACAAGTAAATCCCAAGCCCAGAAAAAGCTGTGTTTGGCCAGCAAAATGATGAATATTCATGCATCAGCAGTCAGTACGAAAGGAGGAATTTTCTTAATCACTTGGGGTGTGCTGTTTGAAGACTTGTGATCAATTCCTCATGCAAAATGGTATTTCCAGACAACAATGTTGTATTTATCCTCCCTCTTTATATGCTCCATTATAAGGATCGATTTATTTTACTGTTAGGCATAAACTGGGAAATAGTTTTTAAAAACTGCCTTGATCTTTTAGATAGTTCTATGGAATCTCCAACCATCTCAAAGGAGGGGGGGAAAAAAAAAAGAAAATAAAATAAAAAAGTACTTTGCTATCTGGGTTGTAAGTAGATGCTGTCCCAGCGTATAATACTTCACATTTCTTAAAACTAGCAGAAAACCATACCATTGTTTTAACATTCTCAAAGAGAGGTGAGGTGAGAAGAATGGACAGAGCAGAGACAAGATTACAACCCGTATATTTCAATCCAGGACACTAACCTTGGCTCTCTTGACGGGATATCTCAGTGCAGTTGTGTTCAATTTGGCTATAAAATCCATTTTAAACAATAAAGAAAATCCATCAGCCTCCACATAATTGCTGACAATTATGCATGTTGTCTGCATACTTTTTCCCCTGAGAGAGATGAAGGGTAGATAACAAATTCTGTAAGTATCTGTTTGAATTCAAAGTTTATTTATTTGGTTGAGTGTACAGTTTTGGTATGTGTGCTATCAGATTTCCAGCGTGCATGTTATTTATCCTGGTTTGGGAGCACTTAGAGCGGGTGGGTGATGTTTTGGTAAGCATACTATTTTGAGCTGTATTTACTAGATTGTGACTCTTTTGCCAGAGGTATCCAGGACTCGCACGCAAACCTGGCGTTTGGTGTTCTCGAGCGTCCTTTGTCAGAAAGCGTGTCTGTGGAACACATGCACTTGTCTGGAAGCAGCTGTTTTGTTTTTCCATGTAAATATATTTCGAGTTGCCAGTTGTCAAATCTCTGTAGAAAGCGTGCGTGTTCTGTGGTTTTTGTCATAAAGCAACAATTTCTAAGAAATCTGTGGTGAAAAATTTGTGTGTATTCTAAAAATCTCCCTTCTCAGCTCAAAAAAGGTAAATACCTTGTTCTAATGATAGACATGCTTACCTAGTGATTAATCTTTCAGAGAAGGTATTGGTGGTTTATAAAAATCTCTCTCTCTTCCTGTTGCTTTGTAAGACCAGGTAGGTTGGGGGATTTTTGTTACCACAGAGGCTAAAAGCAGTCCAGCCGTAGCAGCGTGTACTTCCACGCGAGTTCTCTGCTCAGCAATGACTGTGGACAGTGGCTTGGTGGGGATGAGTCTTGCACACTGGCAAAATTTGACTGGTCCTCTTTATTCAGACCTTATTTTCCATTCAGGAAATGATCTGGTTTTCTGTTGGAGCTGTGATGAATGTAAAGACTGTTCTTAGCACAGTTGTGTCAAACTCTGAGTAGCAGAAGTCTGCAGAACAGGTATTTTGCATGTAGAGAGAGCCAGAAAGGACAAACCTCCTGTTACAAAGTGTGCTTATTAGTCAGAAGAGGGGAAATTGGGAGGGAGGGTAATGTGATTTCTGTGCCAGAGTTAGCCATAAAATCTGATATACAGTAAGCTGCTTTCATTGGTGACGATAAAGAACAGTGGAATAGATTTAGATTAACTTTAAACGGTTTACTCCTACTTTGAAGAGATTCTCAAATTGTGTCTGTGTGTTTTCCGCTTGTCTTATTTTAAAGGAACAAATTCAGGTACAGGACATGCCTGAAACCTCTCCAGCCAGGTTTTTGTTCCTCTGAAAATGTTGTTTGGCGTAATGCTAAAGGACACTCAGGATCGCTGTAGCTAGCAGTCAGGCTAGCAAGGCAGTGTTTTGTGTGCTGACTTGAACTCATTTTTGGCATGTTCTCTCTGTGGAATCCCCTTCATGCTGTGGTCAGCATATGCCGTGCTGTGCTGGGGGGCAGCAGGCTTTATTGGGGCTGAAGCAGCTTGGGTGCTTGGTTTTTGATTAGATAATGAATAAATACAAGCCGATAATGTGTAAAACCCTGGTCTTTGACAGTCAAGTTAGTTTGGCAAAATGTTAGAAGGAAGTAAACGTTATAATGATCACACCTCTGGAAGAATCTGAGTAACGCCTTTTGACACAGGAAATGCGATGGTGTGGCCCTCGTGCCACGTGTGACAGTATCTTAATGTAGCATTTTTTTTACAAGATAGATATTCTCATTTTATTAAAGGGAACTTTAACCTCAATTTGATAGTCTCAGTAATTACACTTTACCTTTAAAAAAAGACCCAGAGACCAGCACTGATTTTGTTGGCAGATACAGGCTATTCTGAGTGTTTAGCTCAGTATCACACTGACCTTTAATGTGGATCCTTCCTCGCACCTTTTTTTTTTTTTTTTTTAATGCAACGTTTGCAATATGTTGCAACCCTAGTGTTGAACTTCAGCTGTGTTTACCAAGCGGTAAAAGCCAGAGTAACTTTTCTGTCTGGTGGAATTTGATTCAGTTTTGTCTTTCCACTTGGTTGCTGTTCAACAGTCTGATTTTGCTTTCAGGGAACTTTCGGGCTGCTTCTCTGAACTGACTGGCTCCAACATGGACACGCTTGTTGCTCTGTATTCGGTGCTGAACCATATGAAGTCAGGCTGGCAATGAAATGCTCCTGCAAGTTATCATGAATAATTAGGAAAAAGCCTATTCAACACTCCTGAAAATGTTGGGCTGTCTTAGTCCATATGAACTGGCTATAGGTAGCATTAAATTAATAGAACTGATACAATAAATGAAATATAAAGCAATCTTTGAAGTTGAACTGCGGCTCCCATCTGTTCAAGATGTGACTTATGAGTTGCTGGCTGCCAGTGACGGGATATGTATATGTGTGACACCGTCACATGTCCCCGGTATTGAATAACTGGGCCATGTGATGTCCCTCGCTTTCCTCACGGATTTTATTTGTACTCCTTGGACAAGCGAACTAGCAGTGACAAAATGTGGCAGAAGTCAATGAAATATGAAGAAATTTAATTTTGTTTTGTCTGTAGAGTCTTCTTTAAAGCTTTTTAGAGCCCAAAGGCCTGGTAACTTTTGTATACTTGCCAGATATTGCAATATTATTTTGTGTATTAATTTTAAGTTTAGAAAACTTCAATGGTTAAAAAAATTGTCTATTATTCTTCCTGAAAGTCTTGTTCAGAATATAGTTGTCAATAAACTTAACAGAAATTGAAAGTCAAATGAGTGGTATCTGAAACCTGCATTCTAGTGTAGATTTTTTTAAAAGACGTGAATGTTACCTTCTAGCCTCTGTCTTTGTTGATCAGGTTAGGTGAAGTGTCATCTTTTCAAGGTTCAGCTTTGAGACACAGCTCTCTGCCTTCCCTCCCCTGCAGAGCTCCTCCAGTAGAAGACAGAGAACAACAGAGCTTTCTGAGCCTCCATACCTAAAACCAACCCAAGTTAGGGTGCTTACATTTTTGTGGCTTGAAGAATTTTATTGTGGTGAAGATCTGAGTGTTCTGCTGGCTGTTGTGGAGTCTGTGGGAGCTGTTACTTTAACTTGGAAAGGTTTTAGTGCATGCATGAAGAAAAGCCAGAGCATGTAAGAAATGACTATGTCAGGGCCACCCTTTGACATGTGCAATTGTGAATTTGAACACTTTTCATCATATCCATCTTCTCATTCTGTTGTCCTACTTTGGCTTTTTCGGAAATACCTTTTGGAAAAATCACAGGGCTTTTGATAAATGGACTGCGTATAGTTTTGAAACATTTAGCATAGTAACACCGAAAACTGGTGCTACATCAGCAGTAATTTAAAGTTGAAAAATGATCTTCCAAAACAGAACACAGTTATGCTGTGCATTACTGTGCAGTCCTTTTTCTTTTGACTTCATGAGTAAGTGAACTCACCGTGCAGTTCCTGTGTTGCCCGTTTTGTTTGTGCTATGTGGCAGCAAGCTGCAGGACAGTTAGGTTTTTAATAACAGAAAGGTGTATGCATTTTGAAATGCCTGACCTGTAACTTTTCTCCTAAGTATCGAGAGTGATTTACTAATATTCTCTTTAAAAGCAGATATTCCTAGTCTAATCCATACATGGATTTAAAATTTAGCTGCCTTCTGTGAACGGAATAATATTGGCCTGTTGTCGTAGAGGTGACTGCTGAACTAAATAAATAGCAATAAGACAAGTGCTGAAGGTGGAAGTTTAGTTAGCTGGTTCTGTTGGCATGGAGATTTTCTCCAAATGTATTTTGATAATGGAAACTGTTGTGGTGAAAACTATGATAACATGTTATTCATAATTTATTGCATTAATTTCAGGCCCAGGAAGATGCTGAGAAGCTGCGTTCGGTTGTGATGCCTATGGAGAAAGAGATTGCAGCACTAAAGGAGAAATTGACAGGAGCTGAAGAAAAAATAAAAGAGTTAGAAGCATCAAAGGTGAGGTGGAGTTGTAACTGTATCCCAGTTTGTATCTTGCATCATGCTAGTTTGATGCAGGTAAGTAAAGTAAAATTTTGTAAGAGAGAAAAAGGTATATTGTGAAACTCTTCATGCGCAATACATCTTTTCTTCTGTAGCTCTCGTTACGTATTTGGCCTATTTATGTTCCCATCTTTCTGTTTTGAGAGTTGCGTTATGTGTGTGTGTGTGTCATCTGTGCTTAGTTTGAAATTACACGGCTGCAGGTCTACTAGTAATAAAAAAGAAAAAGCTCTAGAAAAATATCTTCTTTGCACCTGTCCATCAGCCTGGCCTTTAGATTAATGTCATGCTTACAGACACAGAAAGATTTGCATTTGGCAGAATTATTTTAATCTACTTCTAGCCAGCATCAGCTATATTTAATTTTCTAAGTTAATTTTCCTGGGCATAAAACTGAGGCAGTATCACCAGAATTTTTACATCTTAAAATTTAAGCCAACCTCACATTCGTAGAAAGGGATACTGGTCATTGCTGCCAAGAAATTGATGGAAGTGATTTATCTGGCATTCCTGTATTCTTCAGATGTGTCAGAACCCCTGTTGGACTTCCTTATCAGCTGTGAATGGTAAATAATATCTACGTCACTATAAGATAGTTACATTTAATGTACTGTTTTATACAGATATGAAGATATCTTCTGTAACAAATATTTTATCTTAAAAGTCAAACAGGCTGAAATTGCAAAGTAAGTTATCATGTGGATATTTTTAAGACATATAAAGAAATAGCTTCCTTGTCTTCTGGGTCACTTGCATGATCATTTAAATTAGATGCTCATCGCTTGCTGGAAATCTCTTTTTTTTAATTTTTATTTTTATTTTTTTTCCCTTTTGCTCCAAGTTGGAGGTCTGTCTGAGATTTGGAAGAACAGTGTAATTAACTTAACACTTTTAACAATTTTACTCTATTCAGAGTCCCTGCTTGAGTGTTTTCCTTCTTCATGGATTCTTTGTGAATTACCTCATAGGTCAAATTTTTTTTACATTGAAATGTTCCTAGGAATAATAGTTCTCCAGGTAGTTTCTGCTTTTTCTCCTGATGCAAATAATATTTCCTTTTCATTGCCAGGCTGAATTTGGAAGATGAGGGAATGTGAACCTTCTCTTCTTGCTTGCTTGCTGTAAAAATGTTTTTTTTTTTTTTTTTCTTTTTTTTTTTTCCATCTTCTAATTTTCTTAAGAGTAGTGTAGAACTTTTCTTAAACTTTTCTGCTGAACTTGGTTATAAAAATCATAGGTCATTCTTGTCTCTCCCTTTCCTTAGAGCCAAGACCTGAGTAAAAGTGATAGTGTTTCAGATCCACGAATTGTGTTGGTTTCTCTCTGAGTCCTCTAAAAATCTGAGCATGTCATCCTATGGAATGAGTAAAACACAAGCACACATCTCTTGAAAAAAAGAGAATAATCCCTTTATCCGTGTTTCTAGTTCATTTTTAAAGAAGTCTCATTTTAGATGGTGTTTTTTACCAAAGAAAATAACCTAGGCCCCTAATTCTTACCTGTAGTTGATTCCACTCTTCCTTCTTCCTTCTGTCTGAAGTTACTGATAGTCTTATTTCAAGTCACCTTTTATCCTAATGGGAAAGAATTGCTATTTTTTATCTAGCAAGATGTTTAAGCACAAACTTCGGAAGTTGTTAAAGTACTTTCATCTACAGTGCTATAAAAATGCAAGGTATTATTTACATGATTTATATTATTATACTGGTGTGAGGACTGACACCTGCGTAATGAGCAATACATCTGGCCTTTCTGTGGGTCATGATGAAATCCCTCAGATCTGCTTGAGTCATGTCATTTTGTTGTTCATTGTCAAGTATTTAGCTGGATTTCTTTTGTTTTGGTGTTTGTTTGTTTGTTTTTTTTTTAAACCCCCCTCCTCCACTTCCATCCTTCCCAAGTGTGTTCTCTGTGAGTCGAATTTCTCTGCTTCAAAGGATAAAAGACTTGAAGACTTGATATCCTAGGGCAGGAGAAGCTGTCTCCACCATCAATGGCAAATTAAAGCCAAAGGGCTATCTGGAACTCTCAGTTGGTATCTGTGGCTCCCGTACTGTGTTGAGGAAGATGAACACCACCTCTGTGAAGCCAGTCAGGAATTGCCTGAAGGCTTTTGTTTCCTTTAAAATAAAAACTTCTGTGATCTCTGACTCAGCAAAACATAAAACTGAATAGTGCCATAAAGAAATCTTTCAGCCCATTCCTTCTTCCAAGATGGGATCCATTTGCACAAGTGTCATGTTCGACAGATGTTTATGTTACCCTGTATTAAAAGGTTCTCACTGGAGATTTTGCAGTCTCTGCAGGACATTGATTCCAGTTCTTTGTTAGCTTTGATATTTAAAAAAAGAAAAAGAATTAAAAAAACTCCTAATATATATATTTTATATATTTTATATAAATATATGTATTTCTCTAATTGCTTTTCATCCCATCCTTTATGGACAGATTTTCCTGTCTTTTTGCAGCAGTTTTTCATGGGTTTGAATGTTTTTTGGGTTTTTTTTGGTTTTTTTTTTTTTTCTTCCTGTCTGGCCCCAAGTTTTCTCTCTTGTTAGGCTTACCATCCCTGGTTTAGTTCAAGCTTGCTTCGTAGTCATGCTTTCTGACTACTGTTGTAATTCTCTTTTGAACTGTCTCCACATCCTACTTAGTTGTTGGCTTATCAGTGCTGATTAAAGGATTGCTTCATTGTCTGCTCTTCTTAGATATTTGCTTCTTTACCATCTCTGGTCAGTGCTGCTCCTGCTGTGATCCAGCTGTGGGAAATCCAAATATACTGATATGTTTGATTTAGCAGAATTTTAATGAGTAATGCATTCAGAAATAAGTACAAATACTACTTGCACGCTGGTAGTTGAATGTTTTTGATTTCTAGAAATAAACTTGCCTCAGTACCTGTATGTTACCTGAACAGGTGACACTGTAACTTCTAACAAAAAGGAAATGCCTGAGAGTGTTCCTTCACTGAGATGATGAGTTTCCCTCTTTTTATTCAGGTTAAAGAACTGAACCATTATTTGGAAGCTGAGAAGTCGTGTAGGACAGACTTAGAGATGTATGTGGCCGTTCTCAACACACAAAAATCAGTCCTGCAAGAAGATGCAGAGAAGTTGCGGAAAGAACTGCATGAAGGTACCTATCTAAAAATAATACTTTTTACTTTCTTACACTAAGGATGCAAAATCCAACATAGCTATTAATTCTTTTCTGATTTCTTATTTGAATTGGATTTAAAGAAATTATGAGGGGGAAGCAGTACTTTTAAATATTAGAGCCCTTGAAATGTTTATAGGAGAGTGGAATGTTGAGTTCTTTTATGACGGAGAAAAACAACAGAACCATTCATTCTCTCAAGAGATGCTATTGAATTTCTGCTACGATCTTATAGTATTGCAAGCTTCCTTCTTACTAAAGTGATTGTACTGGTTTCTTATTTGTGTACAATTATGAGCATTATTTCCATAATGTATTGGTGTGTCTCCCTGAGGTATTTCAATTCTACATGCCTGGTAGTGGAACGGATGTGTAAATGTTCGTGCATGCCAGTACAGTGCAGAATCACTGTAGGTGAATGAAATAAATAGGGACATAGAAGACAGTCCCTTGAAACCAGTACTAGAAATATAAACTATTAGAATTCATGAATTAAGTTAAGACGTTAGTCTTCTGATTCAGAAATCTGAAACTGTCAGTAATGCATCCCTAATCGCAAGCTAGGTTTGGGAATGAAGCAAATGTCTTCTTTCATCCTAAATAGTTGTTGAACAAAACTTGACTGTTTTTGATTAGAACAATAATTGTATTTGTGAAAATGTTTCTCTTTGGAAAAGAGGTTAAAAAAATGTGGTTCAGAATGACTCTTTCTAAATGACTCTTTCTATTTTCGAATAGTCTGCCATCTCTTAGAGCAGGAACGACAACAGCATAACCAGTTGAAGCATACGTGGCAAAAAGCCAATGACCAGTTCTTGGAGTCTCAGCGTTTGTTGATGAGGGACATGCAACGTATGGAAATTGTTCTGACCTCTGAGCAGCTCCGACAGGTTGAAGAACTGAAAAAAAAGGATCAGGTTACTTGCTGCCTTTTTTTTTTTCTTTTTTTTTTTTTTTTTTTCCTTTAGGTTTGTAATACTGTAGATTTAATGTGGTACAACAAGCATGGAAATCATGTGTTGGAGACAAGTTATTTAAGTGTGTTAATATTTTAAAAAACCATAGCTAAGAGTTTTAATAGAAATTCTCCGTTTGAATGACAGCTGACTGTTATCACAGAAACTCTTGATTTCCATATATTTTGATATGAATGTATATAGCAACATAAAAAATAATGTCACCAGTATTGTTAAATGGGAAGGTAATAATTTCCAGAAGTTAATCTTGGAGGGAGAAACAGTCGTCTGTGACACAAAACAGCTGGGCTAAGGATGTTAGAATAACAAGTTCTACTTATTTCTAGGTTTTTCCAATAGAGTGCCTACATCAGGCATAAAGAAAGAACTTCGTTTTAAATCAGCTTATGCAAGTGATTGTGTACATGCTTTATGACTTAGTGTTCTATGATGTCTTTTTTTTTATTCGTTTTCTGTATGTTGGATTCTATCATTTAGAGTGATCAAGGCACTTCTTATTTTTGTATTTTGTTTTAGTTTTTGTGCTCATATAGTGTCCATTAGTAGGGCCGTAAGTGATGCAAGTATGTTGTTGGGTTCTATACAATAGCCAGTGTAACAGCTATTTTTGATGGTTATTTGGTAATCCCTATAATAAGAATTTTTATGTAGGTTATATGATCTTTGAATAAAACTGTTCTGGAACATTAATTGGCCAATAAACTTGAAAAGTAAGTTCTTGTTGAATTCAGTTTGGGTGCCTTGTGAAAGGAACACTAGATTTTTAACCAAAAGTAGCCATATGGAAAAGTACTGTGTTTTTAACCAAAATAATCTTTTCCAGTGCTGCTTTTGTAACTTAGTTTATCATGAAAGCAAATGTCATGACTACTACGGCAAAATTGAATCCCGCTTACATGCGTTCCCTATTGACCACTTATTTCTAGGAAGAAGATGATCAGCAAAGGCTTAGCAAGAGAAAAGAGCCGAAGCAAAAAGATTCAGATGATGAAATGAAAGCTTCATGTTCTCTAGCCCAGGAGGAAACCCTTACCCAGCTCTCTAGTGAAGAGGTAAAACAATCGGATAGCTCAGAGCAACTCTGAGCACTCCGGCATCCCTCAGGGTGTTGATGGCAAATACAAATGCAAACTTAGTGCCCTCTGTTCTCTGTAGCTTATAATTCTTATTAAGCAGTGAAAAATATTTGGAGTTACACTTGAGTGTATACATTTCAATAAAGATTGGAAGACAATACTTTAAAATCCTCTGAGAGGTGCTGTTAAAAACTGTAATTTACCTTTTGCATTCTGAATGTTAACTGCTATTAAATTCTCTTGGCAATTATAACCACGTTCTGACGCACCTAAATCTTCAGAATTAAACCAATTATATCTGAACATTTAGAAACTGTATTGTAGCTACTTTCCTAACCTACTTGTTGAATTCTGTACTAAACTTACACTGGTTAGACAAGTCTGAGATGACCGATTGTTAATTTAGCCAGTTGCTTAGCATGTGCAGAATAGGACGATGTGTGTGTCTATATATATTAAGCTACATCCAGCTGTGCAAGTAGAGGTTTTTGGCCACATCTGTTCAGCAACCGAAAATAAGCTTTTTTGGGCTGTATTAGTAGACTCGTTGTAACAGCCAGAAAAAGCGATGCTGCTGGATGTCATTAGTTAGCAAGCCCTTTGGGTATTGTGGATAGTCATATACTGGGACAAGCTGAAATTGTATTTGAAATTTGCCTAAGCTTTTCACTTGTGAAAAAACAAGTCCAATGAGCGCACAGGTTGGAATTTGGAAGCGGTATCAAAATGGGCAATTACTTATCCTTTCTCACTGCATTTTGCTTGTTTATCTGATCGTCTGACAGGTTCCGTCTCAGTTTGCAAGTCAAAAGATGGACAAATTAATAAAAACAAACTAAGTTTGGTATTGTAGAAGCTTACATAAGCTTCAAGAGACTTGGGAATTTGCAGTGTGAAGCAGTGTTCTGCCTGTTTTATTTACCCTTTTTGAAGGGGAAAAAACATATACTTCTAGAGTCTGCCCTTTATTATTATCAATTATTTATAACAGTTCAGATGGAGAAAGATGTGCAGAATTGTAACATCTAAATATAGCTGAGATCTAGTTCTACCCCTTTCTCCCACAGCAAGGATACAACTTTTTCTATTTCAAATACTGTATTGTATACTAACACTTCTGTATCCAGATATACAAATGAGACCTGCTGGTGAACAAAAGCTGTCTCTTCTGATATTTTCTTTGCTCTCATTTCCTGGGATACTCTTTAGTCCTTTAATCACAACATTTATTTAATTCTAGGGATTATACATAATGGAAAATTTTACATTTTGAGTAAGAATGTAGTTTCCAGATTGGCTTTGGTTTTGCTTATGGATTTGTTTTTTGTTGCTACTTATGACCTTTTTTAGCTGTACAGAATGTGTTTTAGGAGTGGTAATGTATCATATTATCAGTTATGTCTCATAACTTGTCATAATTTGACTTCTGAGCTCTTCTCTGTTGAGCAGTTTGCAATACAAACGAGTTGTTAGCTGTATTACCAAACGTTTGTTGTCTGAAGATGCAGTTTTATATAATTCCATATTCTCTGGACTTTGTTATGAACTTAAACTCATATATATACATATTAAAGTAAATAGCAATATTATGCCTAAAATTGATTAAAACAAGACATTTACAACAGTAATAAATAATATAGAGTTATAAGTTATAAACACATATATGGAAGTGCGGTTGCCTGCTAGTGTCTATTAGACCTGTTTCAGAAATTATTATTTTTTTCAAGAGGCTTGATGCTTTGGTGATACTTCCCATACATCTCTAATGGCAAAGCAGAAGTGCATAAGATATTGGAAGGTATTTTGAAAACAGTCATATGCTTTACTGTCATAAAGCATTAACTGTTGTCTTTTCAGTGGTACAAATAAATAAAAATAGATCAAGAGACTTAATGTGCCTTATATATGTTGCAGGACAGTCAGTGTGGCTTTTAGTATTGGCGTTCCCTAGGATGCCTTTCTGTTTAAGCCCAGTCTTTTCCCTTTTAATTTTATTTTATGTACAAATAATCTTTTAAAGAAAACGTTTATTTCTCTTACAATATTTTGGCAGACACTCAAAGCAGAAGAAAGAAATAGAAGAATATTCACTTGTCAGTATAGAGTAGATTTTAAGTATATCATTCTCCATTTGTTTTTATGTTGTTTTATTGAAGACTTCTGCATTTACTCGTGGAAGTGGAATATTTGCCTTCTGTTGTGTACATTATAGTTCTAGAAGTGATATTCCAAGTGTATCTCTTTAGTGGAAGAAGCACCTTGTTTCAAGTATTGGAAGATGTAAGGTGACTGTGTCCTTGCTTGTCTGGCAGGAAGACAGATTCTTACAAAAACACTCTGTTAAAAGAAGACTCTTTGTTTTACTTGTTTGCTTTGGTTTGTAATTCTAGCTGGTACATTTAATTTCTCTGTCCTTTTCCCTGCCATCTTAAGTTTACTGATGAGATGTTCTTGCCAAAGCCAATTTAAATTTGCCTTTACCATGTCTGATAATTAGTGTCCAGCATTCCTCTTGTACCACACTTCTAGAATGGAGTATTTAGTTTTTTTCTTCCTTGTTTTTCAAATTGCAGGTGCATGTAAATAGCACCCATGGCTCAGTTCACTCATTGGATGCAGACTTGCTTCTTTCTTCTGGTGAATCCTTCAATAAATCTGATAATGATATGTTTAAAGATGGACTACGAAGAGCACAGTCAACAGACAGTCTGGGGACATCTGGATCATTACAGTCCAAAGCTTTAGGATACAACAACAAAGCAAAATCTGCTGGGAACCTGGATGAGTCAGACTTTGGACCACTTGTTGGAGCAGATTCAGTGTCTGAGAACTTTGATACAGCTTCTCTTGGGTCTCTGCAGATGCCAAGTGGGTTCATGTTAACCAAAGATCAGGAAAAAGCAATCAAAGCAATGACACCAGAGCAAGAAGAGACTGCTTCGCTTCTTTCCAGTGTTACACAAGGGGTAGAAAGCGCTTATGTATCTCCTAGCGGTTACCGCTTGGTTAGTGAAACGGAGTGGAACCTACTGCAGAAGGAGGTGAGTTCTCACTGTGTCCATCTGCTGTGGCCGATGCCTGCATGACAGGCTGCCTCTGTGCGGTGTGGGCTGCCTGCTAGGCAAAAGCTCTTCCTAGTTTGCTTTACACAGTCAGGTGTGCAGGGAAATAAGTAATGTCATATGTAACTATTCACTTTTCTCCCTTGGAATACTTCTGTAGTTCAAGCACGTCTGATGCAAACCGTATTGGCTGACTCTGTTTGTGCGCAAGTCAGCTTTAGTAAATACAGGGTGTTTTTGCACTGAGGGGAGGGTCTGGCAGGGTGAAAAAAAGATGGGAGAACTTGAAGAAAAGCAGAAAATAATAAACTAAGGAAAGGCCGTTGTAGTGCAACTGTGGGTGACTAGGAAAGTGCAAAGATTCACAAAAGGAGCAAGGCTAGCAGTGCTGTTTTGTACACCAAGAAGTCTTACCGAGTGCAATTCAGAAATGAGCAGCCAAGATATGCCTAACACACAAAGCTACCACAGAGGAAGCTTCAGAAAATTGCTGGGGGCTTGCATCATCATAAACCAATTTCTGAGAGTGACAAGCAGCAGATTAGACTTAACACTGCCGGTTTCAGTATGGGTGACCAAGGAAATTGTTGCTTCTGGGTGTTCTGCCTGTCAGTTTTTCAGTAGTTTTATATTATGCCAGTTCAAAGCTTGCAGTTGGTTTATTGCTGAAAAGAGGAGGATTGTGGGGCTCCTGTGCTTAGTCTTTCAGAAGAAGAGCGGCCAAGGAGCATCGTATTAGGGGGAAGAAAAGGGGAGGGGAGAGATAGCAGTCCATAATGAGTGAAAAGAGAGACAAGATGGGGGTAAAAAAAATGGAATGTAATAGTGCAGTGGAAGGGAAGAGGTCAGGCAAAGGACAGATGAGATGAAGAACTGGTGATATTTTATTTCCTCAGCTTGTTGGAATTCAGTTTACCTGCAAATCATTTCTTAGGAGGTCTCTACAAACCTATTGCAAAGTTGCTATTTTTTGTGTTGCTACTAATTAGTAATATGTCACAAAACTGTGGAGTCGTGATCTCAGAGCTGAGTTAAATCTTCTTGAGTATCTCCTTGCCCTGTAGACATCTGGATGTCATTTTACTCCAACTCTTTCTTAGAATTCAAAAGAGAAATGCACCGCTTCCCACGTGTTTCTGGAGGGAGGGTATGTGAATGCCACTCTGTGTGGGTGAGTCATGGAGCAGTGAATACAAATTTTTAGCTCAGAGTTGGCTTGCAGCTGTGATAAAACTTCCATTTGTCCCCTTGGCCAAAACCATTACAATTTCAAAATGGCAGTGGGCTTATTCTTTGTTTCTGTGCTGCACACCCCAAAACCTTTTTTTTTTTTTTTTTTTTTTCCCCTCCCCTCCTGTTTGGTTTCTTTTTTTTTTTTTTTTCTTTAAATCTGTGTCTTCTACTTTATTCTTTCTCAATTATTCTTTTAGCTGATTATTCAGCTCTGATTAGTCTCTGATTCTGAGGAATATTGGAGGAGGGTATTAAAAAGTAAATAAAGCTTAATGGCTGTTGTAGAACAAAATTAGTATATGCCATTGAAAAATATTCAAAGCTCGTTTACAGGAGGAAAAAGATTTAAGGAAGTCTTGACCTGATGAACTGACTTGCTTTTTAATTGGTTTGTGTTGATTAAGGAAAAAAAAACCCACACAAAAAAAAATCCCAAACACACACACACACACACAAACCCAAAACCAAAAACCCCACTACCATAGTATTGTGTGTATAATTTGATTTGTAATGTAAAATAATTGCATGAAAAAATGCTATGCTCTATTGAAAGCTTGTCTCCTAGATGTCTGTTTCTATACAGGTAATTACTTAGACATTTCAAAAGGACACATTGAATGACTTCATGAACTCTTTGCTTGTCATGGCTTATTGCTTTTGTGCTAAAAGTGGAACTTGTGCCAGGAAAAGCTGTTATCTTGCAGCTGATTTACATTATCCTTTACTTTTAGAGCAACTTAATCTTACCATTATGCAATTCTGCCGCTGTCTTTTATCCATAATACTTTGTGATCGCACCACACACTTAAGAATATGTAGCACTGCTGCGTTCCTTGAAGAATTGTATGGCCTTTATGCCAGGTGATAACTGTGTGTTCTCCAGGTGCAGAATGCAGGGAACAAGCTGGGCAGACGCTGTGATATGTGCTCAAATTATGAGAAGCAGTTGCAAGGTATCCAGATTCAGGAGGCTGAGACAAGAGACCAGGTAGGATTTCTCTTCAAGCTTTAGCAAGACTTTATTCGGTGCTATAAGACCATGCAGTAAAGGCACTGTTCTATAAAAAGTGTTATGCTCATGCTGAATTCACTGTCTTTCATAATTTATATTTTAAAATGCTTCTCATGCATTAAATTCTATTATCTTTGATACTGCAAGAAATGTTAACAGCAAAGGAAATATTAGAGGACCTCATCCTAGCAGTATAAAATGACTGTAAAGTATTGAAGGATATTTGTTTCCTGCCATGTACTGAAGAACAATTTTCAGATGGATATGGACGGCATGAGTCACAGTCTGCTTTGAAATAAGTGACTGAAGTCATTACCTGGCGATGGTCCGGTGCAGTCTTCTGTCCCGTGTTGGCTCACAGGTGTAATCTGTGATGCAGGATGTTTCGGAAAAACGACAAAGGAGTTTCTGGGTTGCGTCGGGTTTTGAGGGATTTTGTTTTGTGGTTTGGGGGTGTGATGGAGTAGGTTATATTTGTGTTTGGGCAATAAATAGTCCCCTAAAGAATGGAAAATTAAATTATTTTTGTTGTAACAACACAGGTGAAAAAGCTGCAGGTGATGCTGAGGCAGGCTAATGACCAGCTGGAAAAGACAATGAAAGATAAACAAGAATTGGAGGATTACATGAAACAAAGTGCTGAAGACTCCTCTAATCAGGTACAAGCATTTTGTAACCACAATGGTAGGAATCATGAAATGTTATTCAAAAGCATGTAACAAGAACTCGTCTTCTGTTAGATGTGTAGAGGCAACAAACATTAGAATTTATAGGATTAGTTATGCTCCACTTGAGTCTGCCACAGTTTCTAGATAAGTCTGACATGTCTCTAATATCATGTTATCCAATTTTGGCCCTAAAGTTTCATCTCTAATCTTTAAATCCATTACACAGGTGATAATTGGAATTTAAGGAGTGTTTCAGTTTTGAAGTGACCTGTGCATGAAATCAGTAGCAAAAGTAGCCCTGCGTTCTTGGTCACTGTCTTTGTCAGTAGAAGAGTGGTACTATTCATACCACTCGCTCTCATCAGTACTTGACACCCAGTTAATGGATTTGTGGTGAAGACACACAGTCAACGAGTAGCTGAGCGGGCAGCAACAGTAGTTGGTCCAAAATATGCACTAAACTTCTTTAAAATAGTAGCCCACTGAAAAGATTTTTCAGTTTGAGATGTGTACATAACTCTCCTGGAACAACTGAACCAAATAGGATATGTGGCGTGTATAGCTTTAAAAAAAAAGTCATCATCTTTGGCCCATTAAAGATTATAGTATTAGGTACATACCGTGTACAAGACATTGAATTTACTTTGCTTGAGCTGGAAGACTTCTCTTCCATTCCACCCAGTATTTTTTTCTTATTAAGGAAACAGTAGCCGTTAGACAAAGTGTGTCTTAGATGACAGGAATATGCTTTTATGTTCTTTTTTTTGGCTGTAGCAGAGTGCTCTTAATTAAGTCATGCTTCATCTTGCTGTTAAGCATGTGTTGTTGTAGAATAAGTTAACTGTAAAGATTTTTAAGATCTGTGCTTTCAGAGAAAGGTACAAAAAATTACTTTACATTAAAGAAAATGCTGAAAACTTAGGTAGTAGCTCTGCAGTTTCCCTTCAGTGTCTCCAAACTGGCTCGCATTCAAGTTTGATTAGAATTAACTATTTATTTGTTGTTTAGAATTTGGTAAATATAATATATTATAATAATAATAATCTAATATATTATTGGTAGAGAAGCACAGTATCTCTTCTTACTGACTTGAGCTGCATTACTGCTTTAGTGAGTAAGGAATTAACAAACTTTAGTGGATTAGTTTGAAATTTCAAAATATATGTCACTAGTAATAATAGGGAAGAGAACTTCAGTGGTTATTTCTTCTTCAAAATCTATTTCATGCTTTATATCTTTGTCTGTGTATTTTCTTTTTTTAAGATCTCTTTGCTTATGGCTAAATGTCAAAAGTCAGAGAATTTCCTCAGCGAGCTGCAGCAGGCATTTTTGCAAGCAAAGCGAAGTGTCCAGGAGCAAATGGTAAGACAGCTTAAGCCCAGAGATCAGTTGAGCAGCACTGTTTGTCTAACCTTTGGCGGTCAGTGTGTTTGTCAAAGGCTTTTTTTTGCTGCCCAGCCAAGCTTGGCTAGAGAGAGCTGTGCATCTTAACGTGTAAAGTTACTGAGCAAACGAGCTCTGATAGCAAGTACTGGCCTGTAACAGTTTGTAGGGTCAGTCTGCCATATTTTCTCTGTGTGTGCATAGTGATTACTATGGAGATCACTAGTCAACCATTTTTTTCCTCCCTTATTCTTTATGTACATTCCATGCCCATTTAGTATATTATTTCACCTCAGATCTGAAGACAGAATAGATTTTTCTCAAGGCAATTTTTTAAGATTCATCACAAGTACCATCACTAGTGAATATTTTCTTGAGTTTTGGAGATGAATGCTCAATGTTTTTACAAGTCAGACTTAAAATATCTGCCCTAGCACCTAGGACGATATATGTATGGATTTTTTTAAACTATTTTGAGCATCTTGTAGGAATTAAGCCAGGGAACATAGATAGGACCTCATTTTCTAGGGCAGAACAAAGTCTAACTCCCTTAAAGCAATTAATTCCTTTCTATATTAGAATCAAATTTCTTCTTTTTAGCTCCCTTGTACAGCATTGTGGGGACTAAGAGCATTCATTCTCATGAATCCCAGTATTGCGTTCCTGGCATCAGGGATTGTCTGTAGGACATCAGGACATTGTTTGCAGAAACGTTCTCTTTGATGTTCTGCACGAGAGCACACCTAATGGAGATGCAGGAGATTCAGAAAATGTGTTGATCTGAATGTGCTTTTCTTGCTGTCCCCCTATAATACAAAGGGCAGCCTCTGTTTCCCTATATGGAAGCCATCATTCCTCTCAGAAAAGTTCACTAAATCTTTTTCTGTTGTAGTGCAAGCAAAACTATGTTTTCTTAATCCTTTTTCTCTGCAAGGGATTGGCTGTTTTGATATTTTCCTCAAAAGACAGTGGGAGGCAGACACCTACCATTGAAAGTTTCAGGATGAATGTTTAAGGGTTTTTTTAATAATCTGATCTTACAGCTGAGTTGTTAGGTGATTTTAATAAACATCACTGCGAGTTCCCGAAACCACATGTGCTCCCGCTTTCGCCCCACCCAGTAAGCACAGCTAGCTAATGGATAAATACAGAAGAAATCTGGGAGACTTAACGATGCTGTATTTATCACTTGCTTCCTCCTGTCTGTCTGTACAGTTAAAATTGATCTTGCCTTTATTTCTGGTACATAGACAGGCAAGAGAGGACTGATGATGTTGATCCACCCAAGCATTTTCTTTTCCTCCTTTACAAAGAATATCAATTTACCAGAATTTTGAAAGCAATGATAATAAATGATAGTAAATGGGGCATGAAGAGATCTGAGCATAACCCTAAGTGAGAATTTATGCTTTTCTTTACATTGGAGGCTGTCCTGACACAGTCAAGGGAGCAGGTTTCAGAAGAGTTGGTGAGACTGCAAAAAGATAATGAAAGTCTTCAAGGAAAACACAGCTTGCATGTGTCTTTGCAGCAAGCCGAAAATTTCGTTCTACCAGAAGCAGCAGAGGTAAAACATTTTCAGATCATTAACACTAATAACACATGTGACTAGATCTTGCTGGAAGAATCATCTTTATCAAAAGCTGTCTCAAATAGCACAATGAGCAATAATCTGGATTTTAACCCTGTAGGTCTGTGATGTACAAAATCAGTAGTCTGATCCCACTGTGCCAAGAGCATGCATCAGGCTGTGATAATAGATAATAATCAAATAAGTTAACTATAGCCTGACAGCTGCTCTGTTATCTGTAGAGGGTGGGCTTATCCCAGTTCAGCTAGTTCAGGCTGTGTTTTGCAACTGAGCACACAAGTTTTCAGTCACCGTGGGTCCAATGTAGGTATGGATTCAATAAATTAAGCTAAGTCAGTCACTTCAATTTCTGTCCAGGCGTTAAGACGAGCAATAATCCTGAGCCTGGAATAATGGTAAGCCTCATCGTCCTTTTCATGGCCACTCCCTTATGCTCAGGCACATCAAGCTCAAAAGATCGTGGAGGCTGAAGGGCAGGGGGAGAGGGTCGTAAGTCTGTGGAGACGTGGATCTTTACACGTTCTTCATTTACTGTGACCATCAAAACTGTTTGCGATTTTGTTTTATTATGTTGCTTGGTGCAAGATCTGGGATGGTGGGACAAACCTCAGGGTAGCATAACTTTGTCTTTAGCTTGTCCAGTGATAAATATCCTACTGTGTGTATCTGTGGTCATAATACAAATATTTGCTAACCATTGATTCAGGAGCTCCGTGAGCTGATTTTAAAATATCGTGAAGACATAATTAGTGTGCGGACAGCAGCAGATCACCTTGAGGAGAAACTTAAGGCGGAGATCTTATTCTTAAAAGAACAGATTCAAGCTGAACAATATTTGAAAGAAAATATAGAAGAAACTCTACAGCTGGAAATAGAAAATTGCAAAGAGGAAATAGGTGAGCAGGGGTGAACCAGTCTCCAAATAGAAATATTAGAAATTAGGTAGGTAAAATAAAACTTGATTTTTGTGATAAGTATACTTATCTGAATTTTAAAAACTGTCAGTTTTTGACAGCAGATAACGCCAAAGCTGTGCATCTGAAAAAAAAAAAGTACAATTTTTTGCTTACCTTTGCGGGTACCTTTTGTCACATGTGCTTAATTTCCCTTTAAATATTAACAGAAATAAATAAACAGGGTCTGTCCAGTTTCCTGTGCTTTTCTTGCATTTAAGCTTTAATATTCTTTTTCAGCTTCCATTTCCAGTTTAAAAGCTGAACTGGAAAGAATAAAAGTGGAAAAGGAACAGGTAAGGGATTTTTCACTGTGGGATTTTTGTTTTTCTTTTTAAACAAAGAAAAGAGGGCTCTCTTTTTCTGCTGGTTCTATCAGTGACGCAGTGTTGGTGTTTTCTTTGACATCGGCCTCTTCATATCAGAGAAAATGAACTTTTTTCCCCCATCTGCCTTGAGGTGTCAGTAGCACTCCAAAAAGAAACAAATGGAGAGAAAGAGTTGTTGTTTAGGTGTTTTCTGTGTGCCTAGGAGAGATTATTGAGGTGTATTTCCGAGTCCCGAGAAAGACACTTAGGCTGTATTTCCTGTGTGGAAGGACTGTGGGAAATTGAAATGTTAGGAGTTTTAGTTAATACTTTTTTTTAAATTATTATTATTATGTAGTTGGAAAGTTCTTCGCAGGAGAACCTACAGCAGCTGGAGAGTCTGCAGGAAGCAAAAAACACTCTAGAAGAACAACTGAAGAAGGAGACGGCAGCAAAGGTAGCTATTACACATCTTTTATGATGATCAAACTGTGGTCAGGGAATGTATCACTACGTAAGAATGGAAAAGGAAGCTTTTGAACGTTCATAAGATTCTGGCAGTGAAATAGTGTCCATTGGATGTGGTTTAAGTCCTCATCCTAATCACTTTGTACTTGGATTTGTAAAGCAGTGGATCTGAAATGCTGCTAACTTGAATACCTCTTCTGGATTGTCTTCCAAAGTTAAACTTCAGTAACATTTCCGCACGTAGAAAGCTTCCTGACTGACCAAACCTTGGTTTGAATGCTTTGGTACTTTTGAATAAGTGTAGTTTTGTTGTTGCTGTAGGATGGAGCCTTACTGTGGCAGTCAGATGAATTAATTGTAATCTAATTTCTCTGTCTCTTGTTGTTTTTTGGTTTTTAATTTTCTTTTCTTTTTTTTTCCCCATCCACCAAAGACTTTTTTGACTAAAACTTAACGCAACAAGATTAACTTTAACTTAACGCAACAAGATATTTTCACCAGCAGATTGTATGGTCATTTCACAACCAGATGTATGGTCATGTTCCATTAAAACTCAGAAATCTGATTTTTCATTTTGAGATCCTTGGACATAGTGCTGTTAAAAGCCATGGAGCTTTTTAATGCTTTAACCCACCTAATCATGAGAATGTTTGTCTCATGGGTATTAGCCCCCGATTTTGTACTTAAGGAGAATTGAGGTGTAGAAAGAGTGATTGGTTTAATTTCTTCCCAGGACTCTGAGAATAATCATACTTCTTTGCTCTAGTATCAGTCTTTAATTAGTTTATACAAGCTTCTCGGTTTTTTATTTCAGTTTAAGCATAGCATACAGAATCTCTTTCTCTTCAGGCAAACCTTGAACAGCTGGTGTTTGAAGAGAAGAATAAAGCTCAGCGGTTGCAGACTGAATTAGATGTCAGTGAGCAAGTGCAGAGAGATTTTGTAAAGCTTTCTCAGACGCTTCAGGTAAGGGAAGTGCAATCAGTTTGTAAGGTGCTACTTTTGTTTCTTTACTCCTCTAGAGCTGTACAAAATTAGAAGTAGCAGCTGTAAATTTTCTTATGTTGGTATTTATGAAGTATTTTGAAAGTTATTAGTATAATAAAGTGATGGAGTGTTCCTAGTATAACAATAGTATTAGAGACTGTTGGGGATTTTATTCTGGTGACTTGATTCCAACCAATTCTCAGCAGCAAAGATACACAATTACTGTACTAAAATGAGCTGTAGAGAGCCATAAGTGATGGTACTTTTAGACCCTGCATTTCATTGTCTATCTCCTGGTGTTTTTCCATTATGTTACTGTTCATAGCTAATCATTAAGGTGCAAATAGTTGTCGACAAGGTAAGGAATTTGTACTGTTTGGTCTGAATATATGAAATGCTTCTTCATGTTATATTTACTGCTTCCTGTTTATACCATCTAAAAGTCTTATCCTTGCTATTGTCACTGTTGCTATCCTTGTATTTCCTCCAAAAACTGGAACCTGTGGTTGGTGACGAGATACTGAGAGACAGCTGAAGGAAGGAGTTCTGGCAGGGGTGTTCATCAAGGCCAATTCCAGTTTGTCAGGCTGATCTCTTTCTGTTAACTGTAGAGAGCATGAAGGGACCTGCAGTTTCTGTCTTTGCAGGGTAACTACCTGTCCCCTCAGGGCGCCAGGACAGATTGATCTCACCTTCAGTATCTGTATTTTTAGAATTTGGACCCCTCCTCACATTCCAACTTACTCAAAAAGGAGGTACTGAGTTTCAGCAGTGTCTCCTTGGAGTTCTTGGCCAGTTTACTCGGTGAAATTCAGCAGAATTAAAAATACAAATATTTTGAGTCAAATGTTCAGTTTTATTTGGAAAACTAAAACAGGAATATAGGAGATTGTTTACTAGACAGAGTTTAGCTGGATGGACAATAGGGAATTGTCCTCTTTTGTTCTGGCTGTGTCTGGAGGAGTAGGTAGGACAAAGGAGACTATTGAATTGTCCTGGCTAGTGAAATTGCTTCTCACTTGTCATCATCCTCTCTTTGTTGTTTTTTTTTGTTGGGTTGGTTTGTTTTGTTTGTTTGTTTTTAAAAGTACTATATGCACTAATTTATGCAGCTCGTAGAGCAAAAAAACATATACACCACTTTGAAGATGCATGGCACGCTTTTCCAAAACTTGCAGATAGTTTAGTAGACCTTCAGTACTGAGCTCAGTAAGTGTTGTAGCTCTGTATTTTGAGTTTTCTAAGCAGTTATTACACGTAAGTTTCTCAGCAGTTAGTGCGTTCAGTGTAAGCAGTGGTTTTGTGCCATCTCTACTGTGCGTAGTACAAGATCTGCTGTGTAACACGAGAGATTACCATCGAATGAGAACTTTGGTTTCTTGCTAGCCAGACAGCGTTATTTCCTTCCCTGACCTTGTCAGTGGAGAACCTGGGAGAGCATGACTGATGTGAGGCGTCCACTGGCCAAGCGAGGTGTTGGCAATGGAGAGGAATGGCTGAAAATCAATTAACCACCAGTTGGGAATTTACAACTGAAAGCCCAGATCTTAATACAAAGAACACGAAAGTTTGAATATATGTATATAAAGTATGTATATAAAAATTGTCATCTCTTTGCATTCATTTCAACACAGTGCTGCTGGACACTTTTTCAGCACGTAAGAAATAGCCTGAGATAGATTATCAGAAAAGCAAGGAACAGGAGTGAGCTTAGAAATGGGACATTTCCTCCAGGAGCATTTTAGCTTTGATCTTGAGAGACCGGAAGGCATATGTTAGGCACGTCTGCAGTTCCTTGACATTCTTTCTGTGAAAGTTCACGTTGCTTTGCCCATCTTACCCAGTTTGCACGGCCAGTCTGGTGTCAATGACTGGTTATTAGGCAAAACATAGAGTGATGATGAGGGCTTGCTTGAGCCCCCCAGAAAGTGGCTTTTTATTGTTAAAACATAACTGCTTTTATATCTTCCTCCTATTCTTGGTTGTAAATTAAGCTTGTGCTCCTTCGCGCCTTGCGTTTTTCAGCCAATGAGAATTTGATCTCTTCTGCTCGCACAGGTACTAGGGGTTGGTTCAGGTCTGGCTATGAGTCTGTGCTCTTGCGTCGGCACAATTTGCTAGCTCAATTGCATCTCTTGGTTTTCTGTAGGTGCAGCTGGAGCGGATCCGGCAGGCAGATTCCCTGGAGAGAATCCGTGCAATCCTGAATGATACAAAACTGACGGACATTAATCAGCTTCCTGAAACATGACACCCTGATGAGCGGGCTCCAAGGCTGCATTTGGGGTTTTTAACTCATCTTTATAGCAACATTAATTATTATTTAACTCTAACCGAAAGAGCAGAAGACAACAGAGGGGAGCAATGACTAAGTTTGGTTTTTTTTCTAGAGGGAAAAAGGTTTCGTACTGGGCAGGAAGAGAGCACCAGGGTGACTTGCAGTGTAGGACGGAGAACTTTCTAATGGAAACACTAATGAGTGTGGTGTTTCGTGTTCCACTGAGTGGGATCACTCCCTACATTCTGAAAAACTTCCCCTCTTTCAGCCAACTTCGTAATCTAATATAGAGTTTTGGAATATTTACCCCCTGTCTTTCCCTCTTTCCTTTCCCCTCACTACTGTGATCAAAGTAGCTGCTGGAAACCATATTGTCCCTCCAAAACATTGAAGAGCAAAGTGGTTGAAGTTTTTCTGTTTGACTAGTAAGTAACAGTATTGAGCTAGCAGAGAGAATGAGGTGTAGAGTATGCTGTATGAATATTTTATATTAAAATATGACTTTATTAGCAGGACACTGGATATCGATCTTATTTCATAACTCTACTTTTTTTTTTTTTTTTTTTTTTTTTTTTTTAAACCATTGACTTTGCGTTGAGGAATCTGAATGCTGCTGAGATGTGGTGGACATGAGTGAGCTGTGTGTCTCCTAAACAGATAAATGCTAATCCAAAAAATGAAAAATGTACTGAGAATTTAGCTCCTTGAAAGGTTTCCATTGAATTCTGATACTTAAAGAAAAGCACAAGAAATGCACTGTTTTGTAATCTCTTTTCACAAATGTAATTAAGAATATGGAACGACACGTGGTTCTTTCTCATCTCTAAAGCTGAGCAGTACCTGTAATCCCTTCTCTGTTGTCTTTTTTTTTTTTAAAAAAAAAAAAAAAGAGCTAGTAAAAATCCTATGCATTGTCTGAGCATTGGCATGGGCTTTACGCAGGTCTGCTTTGCTCCGGTGGATGACACCAGCTGAAAAAGTGCTTTTTCACTGGAAAGTGTCAAGGTAAGATGCTGAATGAAGCAGTCAGCTTGACCCAGCTCTTCTGGGTCGGCTTAATAGTACGCAAAACTCTCAACCACAGAGCACAGATGTGAAGGAGCTGCATTATCCTGCTGGTTCCAGTTGGGAAGGTACAGTGCATCTCTTCCTTGGAAGCATGTTATCATGATATTGCTCAGAGTTGACTCCTACGCTCTCCCCTCTTTCTACAACCGTATGTTTAAATTACAGACAGCAGAAGCAAGAAATTCCTGTGATCAATCAGGTGCTGGGTTTGGGTTTCCTGTTCTATAAATGTATGGTGGTAACATGACCATTCCTCCTCCTTTTTCTCCTTTTGTTGGAGTTCCGTGCACACAGTTAGGTAGCAGTGGTTTCATGTACAGTTGCAGGTGTTAATAACACTGGTGGTGCAAACTGAGTTCTTGAACTGGGCCCTGCTTTTACAGCTCAATTAAGAAAGGAGGCTGAAGGAGCAGATCGCTGCTGTCCAAAATTTATAACTTAGCCTTTGCTCCATTGCTTATTGGTTTTTCTTTACATGTTTGGCCGTAATTCTGAAGGTGATGAAGAAAACCAGAAGCGACAGAAAATGCTCCAAACTGTAATGCACACGACTGTATTTTAAGTGCTTAAATCCTATTTTTAGCAGTGTATATCCTGCTACTAACGTAAGTTAGAACTGGTGGTTTTGTAGAGGAATGCCTTAAAAACAGCCAAAAAGAAGCATACAAGCTCAATTCCTCATCACTCACTGCAGGAATTAAAGCATTTTATTCACCCTCGCAATTAACTCCTTTCATAATCCTGACACCCAAAAGACATTTTTCCTACCTTAGTAATGACTAGACTAATAGATGGCAGAGTTGTCATCTTAAGATGACACTTAATTTCACTTGAAAGTGAAATTGAAATGTGGCTTAGGTTCTTTATTAATTGGCTATTACCAGATCTTGGAGTTTTTAACCTTTCTCACTATTTGCTGAGCTGTGAGGTGACAGCAGCTGCCTCCTGATATATAAATCCAATACCAGATGTTTTGCATTCAGTTTTCCAATGGTTAGAGTCCTATTTTGTTAAGTAAATGTTGGAGGAAAAAATACGGGCCTTGATTAGGAGCTGCAGAATGAAAAGCTTTTTCCTATGTTCCCTTCCTTCCCCAAAGCTAACGCGTAACCGGTTACTGACACTTAACCTGTGCAGCAGTGTTTAAGGCAGCCCATTGTTGTATGGCAAAACTACAGCACATCTTGTGCGTCTCTGCAGCAAGCTGAACACTTGAGGAAATGCACCTGAAGACTTATGCAGAAAAATAATTTTTGGTTGAGTGTCTGGACTGTGCTCCTAGTGCAAGAGAGCAAGGAAAGCGGCTGTTCACGGCCTTTTGGCGTCCCTTTCTGGCTCAGCAGCCCTGCCTTCCTGCCTGCTTAGAACCACCATGGCCATAGCTGACCATTCTGGCTTGTTTCCAGTAGTACAGGGCTGGTGTGGCTCTTCCCGACTGTGTTTTTACATTGTTGACAGGGCTTTCTGTCGGTGTGATGTTGTCAGGTACAGATGGTGGCTGCAGGGGCCTTTCTGCAGTCCATAGGGGAGGACAGGTGAGTGGGCGATCAGTTTGTGATCATTCATAGGTGCAGTGACAAATACAACAGTTGCAGAACGGAGTTTTGCATGTGTGTGTGTGTGTTTGTGTGCATGCTTGTGTATTTTTTTCGGTGGCCAGCTGTGGCACGTTGGTTGGGTTAGAGGAGGCTGGGGGCCTGACAGGGACTGAGATGAGAACTCGGTGCTGACTGTGGGCATCCCTGCTTTTAAACCAGGCACCGTGCAAGGCAGTGACGTGCTTCCAAAACCAAACCAAACTTCCCTTTGGTTTGGAGAGGAAGGGTAGACAGCTACTGTATGGCTGTTTTCCCTTTTACCACCTTATTCCATCACACCCAAACACCTTTACTCCTGTTTAAGTACCAGCTGGGACCAGTTGAGAGTTGGAACGAGTGACCTTTTTCACCAACCAGCACAAATTTCATATTTTTAAATTAGAAACCTGACTGTTCACAGAAGTGGTGGGAGATGAGCTCACTGCAGACAGCTGTCGTGCTAACCCAGAGGGGCTGTCCCCACACCCAGGGAAGGAAAGCACAGCTTCAGAAGCATGAACTTGAGCTTCTGCTCAACTTAAGATAAAGGGGCCTTTAAAACCAACACGAAACAGTGTGTGCCAAATTTGCAGAACAAATTTTAAAAAAATCTAAATTAAGTAAGTATAGTAAATGCTCGTTAGAGTTGGTGGATGGATTGTGGTGGTGTCGCTCATACAATATCAGCAAACAAATGTTCTCTCCAGTTCTTGGTGTTCTGGAGCTGGATTGGAGTAGGGTGGTATATTCTTGTGCAGTAAGAGATCTTAACAGGCACTGCTGCTAACCTGGCAGGCCAGCTACAATACACAGGGTGAGTGGATTAGAAAACTGGATTCTGTTTGTGCAGGCTGTAAAAGGGATGAGGTCAAGTTTTGTATGCATTCCTATACTTGTATAGTCTTAATCTGTACAAAAAGTGTTCTTGCAGCATGTCCGGTAACCTTGTTACCTAACGGGTACTAACAGCCCTCCTTTCCGTACAGCTTTACTTTGGCACCTCTTACCGTGCCACTTTTGTAGCGGTGCAGTACTACTTTTCAAAACTGAGCTTGACCACGTCAGCTTTTCTAAGGGGCAGGGGGAAGGGACAACAATTCTTTATTGTCCCCTAAGGTTTGTCTACAGCAGATGAAGATAAATAATTGGCCTTTTGATGTCAAGGCAGACACCAGAGCTATCCTTTGATAAAGAGGGCAGACTGCGTGTTTGGAAGTTAATACTGCATTCCAGTGAGCCAAGCCATTGGTGTCCTGTGCAATTGTGGGTGTAGAATTCTGCTGTCTACAGGATTCAAGTGTAACCATTTGTTAACTGTATTGAAGGTGTGTCCTTTATGAAGAAAGTGTTCCAAATTAAAAAAAAAAAAAGCTGCTGAAGTGTGTGCGCCTCTCTCGTCTTTCTGCTCTGCCTTCTGCCACAGGCCTCCCCCGCAGTAACCACGCCACAGACCAAGGGTAGGAGATGTCCCCCAGAGTAACCCCAGGGAGCTTTCTGAAGGAAGCAGCAATTCCCCCAGCACTGAGCTAGCTGTAAGTATCACACTGTACCACACTTAACAGAAACTAGCTGCTGCACAGTCTCCTTCCCAGGAGAAAAGCAAATAACACAGCATGTAAGGAGTCTTATCAAAAGTATTTTATTCCGCAGTCCATTTTTACAAAATAATAAGTAAAAGGCATATTGTTCAACATACAAATGTCAAATATACAAAGGGAAATACCAAGGAAAGTTAAAGCTTATCCAAAGCTTATCCAAAAGGTGTAGATTCCTCATCATGGACATGTTAGAAGTTCACACGGCTTCTGATGTCATTGATCTGCTTTACCATTTCCCTTATGTGTTCTCCCCTTCAAAAAAAAAAAAAAAAAATCCAAGTCAAGAGGCTGCAAGTCATTTTTGCTCAAAACTAATCAGGAAGGAAAATACTTCATAAGGTAGAAGCAGAGAATGGGAGCCCTGTTGCAAATTATTTTGTTAATTACAGGCTGGATACAGATTGGGAAAAGATCCTTGGGCAAAAAGCAGACTTAAAGCAGATTTAATGTAATAGTAGCATAAAATGGCCACTGC
Organism: Chlamydotis macqueenii; assembly: GCF_036417535.1. Taxonomy (NCBI): domain Eukaryota; kingdom Metazoa; phylum Chordata; class Aves; order Otidiformes; family Otididae; genus Chlamydotis; species Chlamydotis macqueenii. The sequence continues at coordinate 8,644,192 of NC_141574.1, forward strand.
TGCTGTCACAAGCTGGCACACTTTGTGCTTCAGGCCATCTCAACAAGCGCCAGCTGGTGCTCAGTCAGCCCCTCATGCAGCACAGAAGAACTTGATGCCAGGGCCTGAATTCTACCTGGGGCTCCAAGCTTTAACTTACTCTTCTTTCAGGACGGTTTGGATGCACTTGCTCTGGTAGGCACTCAGGGTGATGCTGGGTTTCCGGGGACTGGTACCCTTTTCCATCTTTTTCTGCTGGTATTCCTTTTTCATTTTAACCTAGAAGCTCACATACACAATATACCCTGGTCAGTGCTGGTACTGCCTGCCCCAGTGAAAGCTTGTTCTAGTTACAAACTGGAGTGTGTCATACTGCAATTAAATTCTGATTCTTCTTGGCTTAAAATCTGCTTGCTTTTGCACCCTTCCTCCCACAAAGAGAAGAGAAAGCTAGAGCTAAGACTGAGGGAAGGTGTAGACTTTCTTAGGGTTTGTACGAGGTTACAGAGGTTCTGTCTGTATTACCAACGATCATATTTTCAGTATGATGTTGTTTCTAATTTAACAAACGTACAAAGTTGCTCTGTTGGAAGGACTGCGTTCTATCAGCACTGTCATTATGTGCGAGCGAGGTGGTGTCAGTAACCCACCAGCCAGATACTTTATCTCACCTGTCTGATAGCGTTGCTCAAGTGCTGCAGCTGGTCATGTATTGTCTGCAGTTCTTTCTTCATATCTTTTTCACTGTCTGATAGAACAGGAAGCTGAGTGTGGAAACTCCGAAGTACTTTCTTCATCCTTCATGTACAAAGCAAGAGATGTTGCTGAATTAACTCACCTATAAGACTAGTTCTGCTCAGACACCGCCAGCCTTGCACTTCTGTCACTCTTCCCAAGTCTCAGGGGCTCAAGACTTCACTTTCCTCTTCCAGTTAGTCTCACACAGCATTTCTAAATAGCAAGCTGACTCAGTCTGGACCTCAAGTACTACTGAAAAATTACCACTGAGCTCCAACAAAGAGCATCTCAGAAGCTCAGTCTTCTAACAGACTGGAGTGGCACTTCTCACCCCTGTCCTACCACACTTGCAAACTTCTACATAACAGCAAGTGATCTGTGATGAAACTGTAGTGTGCACTCACCTGTTCATAATATCTTCTTGCTTCTCTTTCGCTTCCTCATACTTGTCAGCCAATCGCTCAGCCATTTCCCGCAAACTTTTCCTTGATGCAAGTGAGAAATGTTTGTTTACTTTAGATTTACATGCAAGGTAGTCTGTATGTGGAAACAGGGCAAGGAGCCTGAAAAAGCAAACTGGAGCAGAGAGTGAACCTACAGGCTTAACTATGCATTCACTCCTCGCTTGTTTCACACAGGACCATGTATAAAGTGCTTTGCGCACAAAGGTGCATCATTCTTGCTGTTAATGACTTGATAAAAGCAGACAGAGTATACTCACCTTTCCTCTCGACAGTAATTAAGATCTTCCAGTTGTTTCTTTTTCTGTCCCCACAGCAGCTTCACTCTTAAAATAAATACATACGTAAAGTCAAACCACCCCCAACAGCAATCCAGGTGAATAAGGATTTAGGCCACACAGAGAAGATGACAGAAGTGATTCATGCTCCCAGGAGTGTGAAGAACTAGAGACACTGAAAAATGGACGGTGGTGAGAATAAACTCTTCCATTTTATCCTGACTTTACAATATAAATAAATATCTGTAATTTGAAGAAGCAGAGACTTATTTACTGCGATTTTCCTTTTAGCAGCTTTGTCAGGGTTATTGCTGAGGTCAGAGGATCTCCTGCCACCCACAGGCACAGACAGACTGACAACAGCGAAAGAGATGTACTTCATGTCTGTGTGTTTACTTCTCTCCTTTCCCCTGTGAGCCACCGAAGAGATTGAGTGTTACGCTCACCCCTGCTTACTCTTGCCTGAGCCCATTTCACCAATCTACAAGGGTTCCTCCAGCAGAGGGGTGCTCGGTACCTACTGATGATGTTTTACAGAGACATTGTTCAGCAGTTATTTATGAGGTGGGTGTGGTTTTTTTCCTTACCTTTGCTGAATTTCCTCTTTTGCCAGATCCTGTTTCAGTATATATTCCTCTCTGAATACTTGTGTGGCTCTGCTGAGAAGCTGAAGGCATTCCTCAGGGGGAGGAGCAACATCTTTATCAGCAGACCTTAAATGAATATGGGAGACAGACTTTTGCAATCTTACTCTAACGTCTTCCTTGGAAGGGCTAAGGTACTTACAGTACGCACAGTAAGGGCTCTGTGGGGCTCAGTTACGGAACTGAGGGACTATAATTAAATCCCTTTGCTATAAATCATCTTTCTTACGTGAGGAAATCCCAAGGTATCTTAAGATACTCAAAGCCCAACGGGCCAAGCCCTGAGCAAACTTGGCCAGCCCAGCTTTGAGCAGGGGACTGGAGCAGGATGATCCTCCTCCCAAACTACAGCGTGATTTGATCCGATGCCATCCCTGCACGCACAGAGAGGCACAAGTGGGCTGCAGCTGTGCCCCGCTATTGCTCTATCCAAGCTCATGTGCTGTTCAGTCAGGAGCTGAGGAACACACGCTGTTCCTGAGAGCTGTCCCTCTTTAGGTCACCCAGGAAACCACACTGACTTACTTCAGAAGCAAGGGATTGGCAGAACTGCGCTGCAGGATGCTTCGGATGTGCTTCTCAAATGAGTGCTGTGACTCAGCCAGGATTCGGAGCGGGGAAACGGCAACATCTTTGTCTTCTCTGGTACACAGCAGAGGAGGGGACGCAGGATGGACTGTGCTCCTACCAAAGAACAGCAAATTGGTGAACACAGTTTAAACCAGAAAAATTTAAACTACTTCAGAGTAAATGGCAGTCAAAACAAGTGTAGAATTAATGTATTACAGTCAGAAGTGTTCCAAGAGTAACTATTTCAATGATGTGGGAAATTCAGCTCTAGACAAGGTTGTTGGGCTCAGATCCCCGCATCTTTCTGTTTGGCCACAGCTGAAACTAGCACCAGTCGTAACTATCCTTGTACTTAAGGAGGAGAAAGTTCCCTAACAAGGCCAGCAAGCACCTGAACAGCACAATGACCTGCTTTTCATTAAACAGCGTTCTCACCAGTAGCTAAACTGAACACAGTGCCTTCCCCTCAATGAGTTCACTTAATTATGCAAATGCTAATCTCCCGCACCAGTCTGTATCTTTCCCACTGCCCAAAAGTCAAGTAGCTTTGGAAATGCATACTAAAATGTCACCACTTTAAAGCAATTTAAGAACCCAGTTTCTTTCCCTTTCATGCAAACATAACCTTGGTGCCCATTAAGAATCTCTATACTACTGTCTGTAAATGGATTTCTGATTTGCAGATTCTCTTATTATAAAAGTGAAGAAAAACAACAATACTGACAAAGACCCATTAGAAGTGATACAGATTAATTATATCCCCTACAAACTCCTTATCAGTAAATAACTACTCCAGTAATGCTTCAGTGCTCCGCCAGGGAGTGTTCAGATGGCAAACCTCATTGTGTGTCATAAGAGGTGCAGGAGTCTGGGACAGAAGCACCAAAAAAATAATAACAATTAAAAAAAAAATTCTGCAATCCTTTTCATGCAACAGTCATGGATTTCAAACCAATAAAGACTCACGTACAAGAGAGGCCGTGTAATACACTCATAGGTATTTGTGATGCAGATCATTGTGGGCCCCAGGATGTCAGAAACGATCCAAAATCCTCTGATCGGAGCAGGTTGCCTGAAGGGAAGAAAACAAGAAATATCCAGTCAAAAAAAAAATTATTTGGTCGTGAAGTTGTGAAAGTTCACTCTTCTGGAAAAGCTCTCGCTCTAGCAATCAGCCTAAGCCAGACACCGTTCACTAAGTGAAGGACCGCTCCCTTGAATGAGTCCTGCACAATAATTCTCAGCCTGGCGTTCAGAGGTACCAGGACAAACTCCTCCATCCTGGGAGAGGGAGCACTTGTACAACCTCCCTGTGAGACAGATGCCAAACCCTGCTGTGACACAGGAAACGCTACCCACTGCTAGTGCAAGGCACAGGCTTCCTCAGCAGAGAACGCAGCCGCTCTGCGTACCGCCTTTTTGGTCCACATGCCCTCTCCTCAGGTAGCTACTAACGCCACTGGAGATTCACCACCACTACAGGCTTGGGGAGCCCTTTACGTTAGCTGCCTTAACACCTATTTATAAACTTTTTTTTTGTATTTTCATAGTGTTCAAAACATAGCAGTCTATAGATATGATTAGGCATTATAAAAGTGAGAAAATAAAGCAGAAAATATTACAGAGCCCAGCCTCTTAAGCCTGACTAAGCTTAAAAAAAAAATCAGATGTTCTTTTGAGGCATTGTTTGATCCTTAACAGGTGGCTAAAAGGAACACAGCAGCATTCAAAACTCTTAGCCAAATCAAGCCTCAGAGTTGTCCTGAGTCAGGTCAATGGAAGTGGAAATTTCTGCTGGTTTGACAAATGATTTTCAGACAGTAACACGGGAATTTAGCTCACTTTCCTAACTGTGCATCAGGATGCACAAATTGCTTATTTGTATTATTTGAATTCTGTTAGGCTGACTTCATGATTTTTAATGGTGAGAATGCAGCAGAAGAGGGCAAATCACAAACATTCTCCATAGCAACTCACTGATTTGGAAGCAGTAGAAAGGGTCTGGTTTCTTACCTGCACGGCAATGGTTTTGTACAAAGAATATGTTCAACAAAGCACTTCTGTTCTGCTCCCAACTCCTGTAAACTGTCTTTGTCTTCTTCATCTACAAAGAGATTTGTCACAATGCGTGAGATCCATTTTGCAGGGCAAGGGATTCTCGGTGTTGCCCACATCCACCAGCTTGTTACTCGCAAAATGCAGGCATTCAGAGAGTAATCTCTTCCCTCTGCGTGCAATAGCGTCTCACCACTCACCTGAATCCAGGAATTTGTGCAGTTTAGTGATCCACGTCAACCCCACGCTATGGACACCAGCTTCGTGTGTGCAGTGGTATCGAGAGGGACACTTTGGATCTGAAATGTAAGCAGCAAATGTAGGAGAAGGCACTGAACAGAGAAAAACTCATCTTTCAAACCTGCCACTGTCAAACACACGTACCATCTTATTGTCCAGTCAGCATTAACATCTTGTTGCAAGTACTGACTTGTCCTCATCCAAAAACTGAGCTAGATGCATCAGCCACATTATTAGAGTTCTGCATAAAGTTAAATTATGCTTAAAATACCTGATTAATTGTTTTGAACTTCTCCATCAATTCATTAGATCTTAATGGGAAGACCAGTGAAACCCAGGGGACCAGCACTCAGACACGCTTCTTGTTCAGAACGACTCAAACACTCTGTCCTCCCTAACCTCACCCCACCATTACATCGGACAGTCTAATAAGCACACACTAATTCTCCCTTCAGGATCACCATCCCCACATTGCTTACATACCTAGGTCACCACAGATGGAACAGCTTTACTTTATAATCCACAGCTGAAATAATTTAGCATTATGTGACCACGTGGAAACACTGCAGCACCTCCTAGGTGTTGTGGTTTTGCTTGCTCTTCCCACAGCTTTATTGAAGATGTCAGGCAAATCCCTACTCTGACACCACTCCTTGAGACCAATGATAATTTGTAAATAGCTCAATCCTAAATTCATTAAATAAAGCAAGTAAAAGCCAACAACCTGGACGACAGCCCTACCTCGATGCAGTTTGATTGGACAGGAGAAATCAGACTCCAAAGGCTCCTCTTCATCTCCTGATGCCAGTTTCAGTGCAAGTTCCAGCTCAACACATTCGAACACGTACAGGGAAGGAATAAGATCAGATCTTGGGTCCCATGACTTTTCTGACTGTAAAGAGCATTGAATTCTTCTGTCAGACATAATTCAAATAGAAATGCCAACACAAACAGCATCAAGAATGAGTTACATAACATAGGCAAGAGTATTAATTGTCAGGGAAAGTAGTTCAAGTCCCTTTATTATATTACTTAAAATAATTATCTCAGAAACAAGAGATACACAGAACTGACATTTAAAATAAAATCACCAGAGAATCACAGAGACTGGCTGGAATAGGAGGAAGATTCGCTATCTCATTATAAAACAATGCAGCTTTGGCCCCCAGCATTCACTTCCAGGCATCCTGCCACCTTGCAGCCAGGAACTTTGTATAGAAAAAAAAAACAAGACAAGGTACCTGTTCATCATCCTCTTCTCCATCCAGTACCACGCAGTGATAAAGCATTCCCGACTCGGTGGCGATCACCAGGATGTTTGGAACGCAAGGCAGGCAAAGGACGGCGCAGGCATCGTAGCCGTAGTTATCCTCCGCAGCAGGGTGCATGGGCAGAGGGCCAAGCAGCTTGCCAAGATTCCCAGTGCTTCAATAAAGATGTGGTCACACACAAGGCATGGAAGGAGAGTTTCCCGTGGTTCCCTTTTGAAGGTCTAAGCCCGTGTCATCGCTACAGACAGGATCTGCTCAGTGCTGCATCATTTCTCAGGCAGAGGCAGACAGGGCTGTTTGTAACCTAAATACCTGTTGGGGTTCAGCCCCCAGCTAGCAATCGCGTACCACACGGCCGCTTGCTCACCCGCCCCCCTCCCAGGTGGGATGGGGCAAAGGATCAGAAAGAAATGAAAACTCATGGGTTGAGATAAAGACAGGTTACTAGGTCAGCAAAGGAGAAGATAACAATAGATATTAATAATGATAACAATAAAATATAACGGCAATAGAATATACAAACCAAACAATGCACGATTTCTCACTGCCCTAGGACCAACACATTCTGTCCTGAGCAGCAATCACAGAACAGAACCGAGCGCAGTCTCGGAACAATCCCGAGCAAGAGAGCTGCCCACTGGCCAGCCTCCCCTTATACACCGAGCACGACGTCTCTGGTATGGAATACTTCCCTTGGCCAGTTTGGGTCAACTGCACTGGCTACAGCCCTCCCAGCTTCCTGCACATTATCGAAACCTGGGAATTTGGAAGAAGTTCTTGATCTCTTAGCAACAACCAATAGCATCAGTGTATTATCAGCATTCTTCATGTACCAAATCTCATTCTAAACCCAAACCACAGCAGCTGCCGAAACCAAGACAATACCATTCAGTTACACCAGATCTCCCTTTTCAGTCTTCCACCATCTTCTCAGTTCTCTGAAGTACTTTTTTATTGTACCGTGTTTATAGTCTTGATTCATATTCTTGACCTTTCATTATGGAACATGCCTGCAAACCCTCTATGATCTTAAAATGTAAGCTGCCACTGGCTCTTTCAGCCTCATCCAAAGCTAATTATGTCTGCACTGTGACCTGAAGGCCCCAAAATACACCTAACAAACAGCCTTAGGCCCACCGATCTTCCAACAGTCCAGTGCAATTTCATATTTCCGATGGGAAATAACAGACAGTGGATTCTCAGCAGTGGAAACCACACCCTTAACGTCTGGATGAAAAAGGATGGCACACTATTCTTGGATTTCAGTCTACTGGCACTGCCACAAAGAGATAAACCAGGCTATAATACAATAAAACTCAGCATCACGTCCATTACAGAGTCCCAGCCAAACCGAGAGATGGCTCCCCAGTCCTAATGTTGTACAAACACACAAGCACCCCATGAAACCCGAGGACGAACGCGATCCTACCTCTGCAACAGGCTGATGTACGTGAGGAATGTCTCTCCATTTTCATACAAAATGTAAAGTGGATAGGCCAACACTTCTTCGCTCCCTCGCTGTCCGAGTACGTTCCTTGGGACCGGCACTAGTGGGCCGAAGTCAAACGCCACGGCGGTCTCTCCCAGCGACGCTGTATAGGCTCTCCTGGGGACAAGTCAGAACGAGACCTGCAGTCAGCAGCGATTGCGAGACAGCAGGTATTTACCTAGGTCCACCTGCACGTGCTGACAAAGGACTGCTCAGCACCTGTCCGTCAGTTCTTTCACGTGCGCGATATTCAGCAGCATGCAAATAACGTCCTTCGTATGGTGCCTCGTTTCTGAAATACACCCCCCAGCCAGCCCAGTTTCACAGAAAAGAGGAGGGTGTACTGGTATTTCCTGCAGAGTATATCAGTCTGTGACTGGACTAGTAGAGACCCTCAAGTTCTTCCTTTTCACTTAGGCCAAGAATGAAACAGAAAGATGATCTACTGCATTCTTTACTCAAAAAGCCCTTTTTAAGCCCATCTTAAAGATGATGTGTATTTTTCAAAGGACTACTCTAACAAACACTAGGCTGTATAGTTTATCCTGCTCTCTTTTAGAAAGATGGGGCAATTAAAAAGGTTTTAGAAAAGTGCAGCTGTTGTACTAGGAAGAAATCCTAGCACTGCAGAAGTCCATAAGAAAATTCACATTAGATTTTTAGGTTAATTTAACACTAATTCATTAAAAACATAACTAAGAATGTGGAGCTTATTCTATCAAAAGCATTTCAAAATACAAGAAGCCACACAAACCCTTTTTTGATTGTTAGAGTCTCCTCCTCAGCGTCTGAAAGCGCAATCACTTTGACGGGTGTCTGAGGCACCTTCAGGCTGTAAAACCTAGAACGAAACAGCAGCAGCGTTCATTCAGCTCCCGGTGTTGCAGACATCCCTGCTGACGCAGGAGCATCAGTATCAGCCTAATATTTCTTCCATTCTGTTTTTTATTGGCAATCCTAGTAAGAACGGCAGGAAAACAAATATCTAGCGAAGTATCAGACTGGCTATGACACACAAAAAAATTAACTCATCAGCTACAAAGAGGTTTTACCGTATAGTGTTATCGGACGTCAAGAGCACAACATGGGGCTCTAAGGTCTCACAGGGATACCAGGCAGCGTGCTTTAAAGTCAGAGATGTCGAGCTCGTGAAGAACCTTTCCGCAATAGGAACAGTGCTGAAATACAGAGCAGGAATGCGCACTGTTATAAGAAACACAGAAGTCACTTCTAAAGGGAAATGGGGACAAGAGAGCTAGAAATTCAATTAAAAGGTTTCAAAGCCATTAACTGTATTATTCTTAAAGCTGGAGGGACAGCTTTAACTTGAAGTTAGTTCTGTCAGGACACGTGCTTTTAGCTACCATAGCTAAAAGACCCCAGGAAGGTTAGAGAACGCTACAGAGGAGCGTCCTGCTCCTCAGCAATTGCAACGAGTTCAGAAAGTCATTTATTTGGGTGACAATCACCGAGTCCCCGAGCCAAAATAACTTCATTTGTAAACCCCAGTACAACCAATGTCTTCCGTATCTGCGCGGCCCCCCGAGCGGAGAGGCTGTGGGAGCAGGCCAAGGACGTCGGTACCAGCCGGTTAACGGTCTCACCCACCTACAGTTCACCGTGGATTTCCCACCTTCAAACTCCGAATTCTTCCCCCAGCGTTTGGGCAGCTCCAGCACCATGAGCCCCTTCGTGCCGATGAGCGCCACATGATGCTGCGCGGGGCTCAGCAGCGTCTGGTAAACCTCGAAGAGGGGCGGGTTTATGCACAGAAGGGTCTGAAAAGACAACCGCTACGGTTAAACAGGAGCCACCAAACGCAAACACCTCGCCACGGGCCGCAGCCAAGCACAGGACCCGCCAAATCCCCTCCCGCCCGCCCGCCGGGCCCCACCACCTGGTAGCGGCCGAGCCCGGCGGCGTCGGGCCCGCCGAGGCGGCGCAGGCCGATGGCGTGCAGGGCGCTGCGCTCGCCGTCCCAGAGGAGGAGGTCGCCGTCCAGCCCGAAGAGGAGGCTGCGGATGAGCGCCGGCCGCGCGGCGGCAGCGGCGGGAGCGCGCTCGCGGAGGCGGCTCAGCACCGCGTGCTGCGGCAGAGCCGCGCGCCACTGCTCCGCCGGGCCCCACTCGGCCGCCATCGCCGCCGCGCGCAGGCGCCGCGCCCACTCTGGCGTCGACCGGCCGCGCCGCCAATCGGCGGGGTAGCGCCCCCCCCCACCGCCGTGCCTGGACTACATTTCCCGGCGTGCCCCGCGCAGAGGGCGGCCCTTTGTGGCTCTCGGCTGGCGATGGAGGCTCCGCTCCGGCGGCACCGCGCTCGGTACAAGGGCCCGGCCGCGCCGCCATGGAAGGAGACCTACCGCCGGGTGAGTGGGGCAGGCGGGGTGGGGGACTCGGCCTGCTCCCTTGGCCCTGCGCCGGCCAGGCTGGGTTCCCCCCGGGCGGGTGAGCCGGGCCCGGGCGGGCCCCATCCCAAATCCTCCTCGCGAGGGCCCGGCGGGAGCCGTCACCCCGCTCCCGGGCAGCCCCTCGGACCCCGTGTCCCGCCCCAGCGCCGCACTGACGGGCCCCGTCCGGTCTGCTCTCCCCAAGCGCTGCATGGAGAGGCTGCAGAGCAGCCGGGCCAAGCTGCTGGACCGGTACCGCCAGGCCGGGGAGAGGGTGGGCGGCCCGGCCGTGGGCGCGCTGCTGGTGCAGGAGGTGATGGAGCAGGAGTGGCAGACGCTGCAGGCCGCGCAGGAGAGCCCGCCGTCCCTCAGGGGAGAGGAGGCCCTGGAGCAGGTCAGTACAAACTCCTGGGCTGATGCAGTCTCCAGCATCGACGCGCGGCTGCGTCAAATACAGCTCTCTGCAGCTGTAACTTCAGCCTCTCGCTGGTCGGAGTTGGCAAAACTGGGACCGTCTGGGTTTCCCACTTCCACAACTGGTGTGGGCTGCTGTGCTGTGAAAGTACTCGCCTTTGGGCCCACAAGTGGAGAACTTCCTTATTTCCTTTGCAAACCGTGTGTGAATCACGGCGGAGGGCTGGTTTCTCATCTGTGGTTTCGAGAGCCGGTCTGTCACTGACCACTCCCGGGAACACAAATAAAACCTTGATGTTCTAGAAAGCCAGTCCTTGGCCGGGCTGTGTTCGCATGCGTTGTGGCTGCCCCTGCGCAGGTGATTATAGCGTAGATTGCTCTCCACAGTGCATGATTTTGCACGTGCAGAGTCAGCAGATAGAGTAAGCGGGCTGAGTTTATGTTGCAGTGACAGCTGAGTCAGGTGCTGGAAATTAAGTGAGAAAGTAGCCAGCGTGGGAGAGTCACTGACTGGTGCCCCTTTCAGATGCTGGATGACCCTGATGAGCTGGCAGTGCTGGAAGAGATCCAGCAGGAGTTGATCTTGCAAGGTAATTTCTTTACACTGTTTCTGACTCTCGGTTTGTCACGTTCCTGATCTCTGATAATCCAGACGAGCTGAGGCTGCGCCCCTCGGTTCTTGTAGAACGTGCGATGCAGAAGAGCCTCCCTGGAAATCTCTGCAGCCCCTCTAAGGTATTGAGCCCTTTTTGACAGTTCTGAGAGTTTAAATGGCATCTTAAGCTCTGTGAGAAGCTAGTGAGACCAGAGGAAACACGACTGAGGTGTTTGGGAACTGTAGGAACCTGCGTAAATCAATTCCAGATGTTTCTAAATTGTTGGCTGGAAAGTCACCCACTTGAGACGGGCTGAAGACTGAGCCGTAGGAAAAACTGGGTTAAGAGGAATGACCTGTCAAGTGTAGCAACGTGACCCGAAGGAGGAAGAGTTCAGAAACCTAGTGGCCACCCCAGACTCCAGCTGCCCAGCAGCCGCACCTCTGCTGCTCTGTCCTAAGCTCCGTAACAGATGCCTGAGGGTATGTTGTTGTGTTCTTGCAGAGCAGGCAGTGATAGACGAGTACGAGCGAAGCCTGCAGTTTGATGAAGAATGTCTCAACGCAATGCTGGATGGCTTGGACGCCAGCGACAAGGTCATCTGCCCAGTGTGTAGAAAGTAAGAAAGCCCTTGGCACTGGAATGAGGGTCTCCACTCCCCTGCTTAGAAACAGGCAAAAACAGCAGACAGAGGCTGCTGTGTTAATTTCAACAACATTTAAAAAAAAGAAAAACCAAAACCATGAACAATTCTCTGCTAAATGCAAGAGTTTTCGTGCTAAAATCTACCTTTGGTCTGGTTGTTGTGGTGATGCTCATTGTGTGTTCTTTCTAGTAATAACCTGACTGTGAGGAATCACTTGGTGCTTTGCCAGTGCGGACTATACATCAGCACGCAGGTAAGCTGCGCTGTGAGGAGTGTGATAAATGTGACGTCTTAAGTCAGCGTCTGCGAAGAAGCAGTTTTAAGCTACAGGCAGCAACGTGAGCGTAAGATTGCTTCTAACTCATTTTCCCTCAGGGTATGACGGAAGGGAAGCTCCGCTCGCTCCTAGAAAGCACTGTAACAGAGCACAGCCACAGGTGCTTTCACAACCCCGAGTTCACAGTGACCAGCGGAATGGAGGAGGAAGCCAGTCTTCTCATGAGCTGTGCGGTGAGTCTGCGTGGCGAGCTCCTGGAAGGGATCTCCGCTTGGATCCACGTCTCGGTTACACGGGCAGAAATCACAGCTCCACTGGTCCCAGGGGTTTGTGTTGCTGGTTTTCCACAAACTTCCTTGGAACTGGTTTTACTTTTGACCACCAGTAACTGTAAAAGGAAGAGCCAAATTACACAACCTAACTGCTGGGCTAGGGAATCTTCGAAGGGCCTGGCAAACCTGGTGCCTTACCTTGGCCAACAGCTTCCACGTTCTGTGTGGAGCAGCTGTTCAGATAAATGCTTCATGAAGAGAAATTTTAAAAATTACTTCAGTGTAAGCCTCCTCAGAAGGCTCAAGCTAGAGCTGGCACGTTCTTAGCTTTGCTGCTTACCTGAAATCACTGTGTACCCCCATGGTGAGGGCAGTGTAAGGAGCAGAGCTTTGCAATAGTTTTGAGCATTAAATTCATTTCATACGCTGCTACAGCTTCTCTGTTCAACTTCCCTTTTGTAAAGGTCTGTGACTCCTGGACAGTTCTTCTCTAAGCTGAATCTCTAAGCTGCTGCTTTTTACTGGAAGGACTTCAAGACTAAAAACCCACCCAGAGCTGCTACTATTTTTATGTGTACACTTGTGACTGCTGTGTCAAAAAGATACCTGAAAAGGCAGTAGCACTGCCTTGACCTGCACTTTTTATGGCACAGTGTATGTTTTGAAATAAATATACTTAGTTTATTTCAGCCTTTTGTTGTCTTTACCACTGCATCAGTGATCTCACAGCTCACATTAGACTTGAGCTTTGGTTTCTGTTTAAACTTACTATGACCTTCAGGCAACACCTGGAGACACAGTTTGAGCAAAAGACCGCAGCCGCTGCGCTGCAGCAGTGCCTCTGCTGTCAGCACCCGCAGCCTTTCTGTCACCCTGCTGGAACTGAAGTGCTCCAGCCTCCCCGTGGTATTTTTCTAAAATAGCACCATTAGTAGTGACGGCAGCACAGCCCTCTCTAAACCAGCTCCTCAAACACGATGTTTAAGACCCTGAATTCCATCCCCTAACAAACACAAAGCCAGCCAGCCATGACTCCAGAATGAGATTCACGTTTATAATTAACACTGCTTGGCCACAACCTTCCTCCTACAGCCACTGCGTGTCTGGAGGTGCTGAGAGTTCTCCCTGGAGAAAAGTCTGGGCCAGCACGCAGTGTCGCTGCAGGCAGCTGCATTAACAGCAGCTCAGGCACAGATGAACACTAGTGCCATGTTTATGGCAGCCCTCTGGGCAGCACTGGTGCAGCAGGAAGGAGAAACCACCACTTTTCAGTGATATGTTGAAGTGATTTTATTCTTCACATTCAGTCTTAATTGTACAAAACCCAGTATGCAGGGTGAGGCAATTCCAGCCTTGATCGGGGCTGCAACATAAATACAAATCCGCACATACAAGCAAGAATCCTCATTCTTTCATGATCCTCATTTCCAAATTCAGAGTTACTTACTCCCCGTTATCTGTTGTGAAGATACATTTGGGTACTGCTGGCTGAGCAGCACTGTGGAATACCCACATTTTCAGGTAAGTTTCCTAGCCTAACCTACTGACATTTGACAAAGCTTTTAAGGTCTTCAAGGAACTTAATGTACTCCTGGTGCTCCAGTGCAGTGCTGAGCTCTATTAACTCATCAGCAAAGGTGTTGTCCACTCCTCGGTCAGCCAGGAAATCCATTAAGTGATCGTACAGAGCCTGGAAGCAATGAACAGGAAACCTCCTTAGCAGGGCACACCTGGGCAAGGGTTGCTTTTAAAATGTCCCATGGCAGCTGGCATTTTTTTTTCTCCCAGGAAGATGAGACCCACCTCCCACAGGAGACCAGGGACCTCCCCAGCCCCTTCTCTGCTGGCCTGGCCTTGGGTGTAACATTTGGAGGGCGGGGGACATGGGACAAGTCATCCAAACGTGGTCAGGTAAACCCAAACCCAGCTTTACAAACGAGCTGCACTCTGGAGATCATCAACTGACTGCAGGAGTCAGCGGGTGCAGGCTGTCAAGGATCACACCTGCCGCGCTCTGCCTGGCCCCCTGTACAGTGCTACGGCCTTGGGGGTGAATTGCTTTAGTGGTGTCTGGAAAGGGTGGTATCTGATGTAAATATTTGTTTGAGAGACTACATCTTTTACAACCATAAACTGTTTTTTGCTTCTATTTAATCCTACTTAACTGTTGCGACTCCAGCAGATGTTAACACTTGTGGGTTCCCTCCTCGCTCCACAGAACTGAATCATTATTCCTGCTTAGCGCAGTAGTGCTAATACTTGTCATCTGTATCTTGGTTTTTTGTTTGCTTGGGGTTTTTTTTTGCAAGCAGACAAGTATTACTGAGCAAATGATTAATTTTGGACTTCTGTAATCTGAGTAGATCACATATCACTCACATTTTAAAATTAATTTTCTGTCTCAAGTCATAGAGGGGAAAAAAAAAAAAAGCAGTGTGAGATGTTCCAGAGTGCACTAAGCAATTTTAACAGGAATGCTTCTCGAAGAGAGATACACTGCAGCAATAAAGTCTTAACCATATGAAACACAGCCTCCAAATAAGACTGAACCTTCTGAAAGCCTGAGATTGAGAACACCTAAGCTGTTGCCAGACTCTTGGGCATACTGCCTTTTAGTGTCACCGCTATAAAAACATACCTGGGAAACACAGAAAACAAAGACACTACACGTGGTGTCTGACAGGCTACCTTGTTAAACACAGATGAGAAGATAGCTGAGCAAGTGCCAAAGCACCTCGAAAATGCGACAGAGCTGCTGGGAAATCACCAGCTTATAAAAGCTAGAACAGAATGCGTTTCAACATGTCAGTCCCTGACTGCCAATAGTGCTGCCAGCACTGTACAACTGCTGGGAACACGGTTTGCAGCAGAACCACTGTCTCACGGCAGGCTGGAGCACAGCAGGGGAATCCCCCTCCTCAGGAATCCCCCCTTCCGGGGCATCTGGGACAGGACCCATTCATAATTCAGGAGCAAAGGCACAGCCAGGCGAGATAAGCTGAACCGCTCTCTGTGGTGTGTTAGCAGCACTTACCCAGTCAAGGGACTCCGTGTTGAGCGTGTAGTTGGTGTCCTTCCAATCTGATTCTCCAGTGGGCTGAAAACTGACCTCCCGAATCGTGAAAATATCACTTTCTTCCTCTCCCTCATGTCCAATCTGAAACAGCAGATGTGACGCAAGACATACAATTAGCTCTACCTGCACGGCCCCTCCAGCCACCTCACCCCGAAGCTAGGAATGTGACACTGCAGGCAAAACCCCAGGACCGGTACTAAAGCTGCGCCTCTCCTCTCTCGACGCGTGCCTGTGAAGACAAGCGCAGACATGCCGGAGAACACAGGAAACCCCGTCAGTCTACCAGCTCACGCTGCCAGAAGGGATGTGATGTAAGTCAGCAGCCCGATTTTTACAAGGATGTAAAAACATCTTCTGTGTGTTCTAAATCTGTCTTCACACGTCTGTTTAACCTCTGTCAGCTAGGCCTGGCTGCATAAATGTTAAGGTTTACAAAATAAATCCCAAAAATCAGTCTGAAGCAAAGCTCAATTTTATTTTCCCCTCCTCCTTTTTTATTTTTTTTTCCCAATCCCTACTTCTCTTTGTGACACCTCACAACAATGAGATTTGCAAGTTACTGACACACTGTATTAAATCTGTCTTGGTTTGGACATTCTTGTTTACCCCTCTCAAGTTGCTGTGCTGTTAAAAGTCAGGCCAGGCCTCCTTTCTCTAATGTAATTCAATAAACTGGACAATAAGAAGCCGATCAGAAACGGCAGGTAGGGGAGGGATGCAGTGGAACATCTCCTCCCCAAAGAGTGTTCTTGCAAACACAAAGCCTTTTTTTTGTGTTTTAAAAAAAAAAAAAAAAAAAAAAAAAGAGAGAGAGAAGAGGAGACTGCATTTTCCACAGATTCAGAAAAGCAACAGCCTAAAGAGCAGTTAGATTCAACAGCGGCACAATTACACTACAGTGAAGCAGGAAACGCACAGTGAGTCACAGCCCAGAGCCAGCTACGGCTGACACACGAGCGGTTTGATACCCACCTCGTCCTCGGGATAATGGCAGTCAAAAACAAGAGTCTGTTTTGTATCATCTTTTATTACTTCCACCACAAAGTTTGGAGTTGATGTAAGATCAGGCTAAATAAGAGAACAGTTGCATCAGCACTGGAATCTGAACAGGAGCCAAAGCGACGACAGTACAGCCCAGCAACACAGCCCACCCGGCGCGGATTGTTCCCTGTCATCCTCTTTCCGGAGTCTCTGACCTGGCCAGGGCAACCTGGTAAAGTGGCACCTCGGAGCATCAGCCACCGCCTGACACCCCCCAGAGCCTGCAGCTCATTTACAGTTTTTACCAGTATTTTTACTAACGGAGTTTTATTAAACAGGAGTGAGGCACTTCTGACCAATAAAACCACGCAAGTGAAGCCATGTGAATAGCTCTGTGCTTCACTGACATTGCTTATCAGCACCGCGAGTTACGCTAGCCAAGTACAAAAGGCAGTATTGATTGCAAGGGGTTGCAAAGGCAAGAGATATCCGAGTTTCCTCTCACAATGAGCCCCCTCGGCCTGCGCTGCCTTTCTGCTGCAAAGAGGAGGGTTCACAGCCAAGTGACAGCCAACCCAGAAAAATCTCAATTTTGTGACTTAATGCTCCCAAATATCAAGTGAGAGGAAAAACAAAACGCTTAAGGGAGAGGTTCTAACTTCCCTCTGTCTACCCATCACTAAAGCGCACACCAAGACTAACTTTACCTCCTGCTCATCAGGTTTCTGCTCTTCTCCTGTGTCTTCATCAGCTGAGGGTGGAATGCTGTTATTGATGTTGAATGTAACAGTTACCCTTCAAAAGAAAGAGAGGCGGTTACTTTGAGCATACTCAAAAAAGACCCATCGAAATTTGCTCTATTTGAAGCTTTTGTTGTGAGGACAGCGTTCCCGGCGTTGAATTCACACACCGTGAACAAGACCGGGTACTGCAGTTTAAAATGCATGCTTGAATGATGCTGACTTCCTCCGGCCGCTCTCACAAATGAGTGGTTTTCAAGTTTTATTAGACTAAATTGTTATTTGTAATGCAGGAAGACTGCAAAAACTTGGTAATACACAATATAGTAGCAAGTTTATGTAAAAAAAAAGAAGTGCCTTTGGCCCAAGGTGATGAAACACGGAGCCTCTGCAACACCTAGTTTGCACAGACAGCAATAAAAGTAAAGTGAGCATGAGGAGGAATTTGTCTGTTATTACCGTTTACCAGCCACCTCAGGCACAGGCGCTGACTGAGACCACAACTTACTTCTCCCCGGCGATCTTCCGCACCAGCTTGGCCTCCGTGCCGTGGACTTCCAGCTCCCACCCCCCTGAGACCTTGGGCAGGGATTTGTGTTTCTGGATCTTCTTCTCTTCTTTGATCTCATCCGTCAGGAACTGCGCGAAGGCTTTGTCACCTGGAGGGGAAATGGCGGCGGGGGCGGGGGGGGGGGGGGCGGGGAGTGAGGGCAAGGCCCTCGCGCTGAGGGCGGGCAGCGCACGTGCCCGCCTCGCGCCCCCTCCAAAGGCGGGAACGCTTCGTTGCCCCCGCCTCGCGCCCCCCCCCCTCCAAAGGCGGGAACGCTTCGTTGCCCCCGCCTCGCGCCCCCCCCCCTCCAAAGGCGGGAACGCTCCGTTCGCCTCACACCGCGTCCCCCCCCCCACCTCAAAACGCGGGTCCCCCTCCCGCACCGCGCTCCCCACAGGGCAGCACCCCCCCGCTCCCCGCTCACCTTCGGTGTGCAGACCGCCGCAGCCGCAGGAGACGCCGCCGGCCGAGCCCCGCCGCGGGCGGAGCAGCGCCGTCCGCCAGCCGCCGCCGCCCAGCTGCCAGATGGAGCGCGCCAGGGGCGGCGCCGCAGCGGGCGGCGGCAGGAGGACGCGGGGGAAAGATGAGGAGGAGAGGAGGCGGCGGGGCGCCGGGCGCGGGGCGGCGGCAGCGGCGGCGCGCAGGGCCCGGGCGAGCAGCATGGTGCGGCGCTGAGAGGGCGGCGGGGCGGGGCGGGCAGAGGACACGGCCGGCCCCGGAACCGCTCGCCCGGCTTCCGGCGGCAGCAGCCGGACCCAGCGGCCCCCGCGGCAGGGAAAGGGGCCGCGTGTTCGAGTCCCGGCCCCGGCCCCGACAGCAGGAGGAGGGTGCTAAGAGGGTCGCTCACCACTGTTTTAATTTAAAAATGGAAAAGCAAGGAGAGGAGGATGGAGCAGGGCCGCCACGGACAGAGCACCGGCACTTGGCAGCCTCTCCCCTCAGCTGGGGCTGGGGCACAGGTGAAGGCACAGAGGATGTGAAGGCTTCAGGGATGTGGAAAAAATGCTGGTGCTTCCCAGCGGGAAAAAACAGCATATGTGATGAAAGCTCTACTCCCGTATATCCCCCATTCTTTATTAGAATAGTCCACTTTCTGGCAAGACCTCAGCAGTTTACTCAGAAAAATAAAAAAAACTTTTTTTTTTTTTTTTTTTTTCCTCCTTTAGCAATAAATATTTTAAAGGGAACATTGACCAAGGCAAACTGTTCTCTGGCATCAAGTGTTCCCTTTGCCTAAAAGCTGGCACTCTTGCCCTCTATTGAGTAGAAGCACAAAAGGCCCATTGCTGCTCAGCGCAGGGCTACAGCAGGAGAGCGCCGCTACCACCCCACCGCATCGAAGGACCATGAAAACGTGGGGCGCTGCACATGTAACAACGGGGTCTGTCCTGCACGTGAAGCGGATTCACCGACTCACCTTAACATCTTGTCTTTAACATCTACACGCAGACATCCCAAACTGCCTAAAATGAAGACACTGTCACAAGAACCAAAAACGCTGGGACTTGTACCTGAACGTCCCGTGATCATTTCTTCCATCCACGCAGCTTTCATGTCTCACAAAACAACACTCAGGACTTGGATTTTTGCCATCACTTCTTTATTTTGGGAAAAAAAAAAATACAAATTAGTTCTAAATAAGCACCCATCTCCTCCCTTAAACAGACTGTTAAATTGCACTGCCCAAACAAAATGTGCTTATACTCCATTTTCCCCTACAGAGTCTGTAAAACCAAGAGATAGATATCAGTGCTCTGGTAATTCCCTGCAATTTGTGTGAGCGAGAACAATAGCTGCAAACTCTTGAAATACCAATTCAAAACTGCAGCTGGTCACACAAAAAACTACACAAAACTGGCAAGTTTTGCCTGTGCCCCGCTCACCATTTTTTTTCCTCCTCTTTTTTTCAAACCACCAAAGAACAATATTGCAAAGAGGCACAACAAGGGATGCATGTCCATTTCCACCGCACCCCAGCAGACATTCAGTATCACCAGGAACAGGCTGAGAGACAAGACTGCTCTAGGTGCGCCGGGAACCTGCACATCAGCACAAGTGACATTCCAATTAAAAAAAAAAAAAACCAACCAACCAACCAAACAAAAAAACCTAACAAAAGACGTATTTGCCCCAGTTTTCAAAGAGAAAACCAAGGTAAGCCGATGCCGGAGGCCAAAGAAAAGGCGTGTTACGACATGTTGTGTAACCATGATGTGTGTAACCAGAAAGGATGAATTATTACATGGCAAACGCAGCTCATCCCTACAGATCACAGGCAAAGCCAGCAGCTTTCCCTGAGCAGATGGAGTAAGGGCTTGCCAACAGCCAACATGACTGCACCCCTGGGCAGCTCTATTAATGTCATAAGCTTTTGTTTTAGGAAAAAAAAAAAAGTCGCTATCTGAAGGATATAAGGACTAAACACAATCCCTTCACTGCACATGTAAACTAACCCCACTCTGTTACACAGTGACACTGCGTGTGCAGAGCCGCTTCCTCTCCCCCCCTTTCAGATACCTGACCTGCTTTAGTTCAACTCACCCAAAAAATCTGTATAAATTAATACACTACATCAACAGACTCTGTTGAAACTGGAAGTTACCTCTCCCAGAGAGGTTATTTTACAAGTACTTAGCATATAATTTAAAAACAACTCACAGTTTCCCTCCACCAACACACAGTGATAACGGAATAAACCTACTTTCCTTCACGTTAAAGAACGAGTTTTCCCTCTGGAATGGCAACAGTTTTCTAATTCCAGTATTTAAAAAGATTATTAAATTGCGTATTGCCACTTTTCTCCAACAGGAAAAAAAAAAATAAAAAAAAAATCGATAGGTAGATGCCAGGGAATATGGAAGAAAAAACAAATAATAGATCCTAATGGTAGATCTGCAGTTTTTGACAATGTCAAGCTCCAAATTTCTAATGGAAAACTAGGACAGGGTTGGGGTGGGTGGAAGGGGGAAGAAGCACTGGTGTGAGAGCAGAAGACACAAACATCTGATGAATCAAGGACCTTTAAAGGAAGTCCGAGCTCTAAACCACATCTCCATTCTCATTTTGCTGAGTCTTCCTCAAGCTGGCCTGATCAGCTGCTGTGGCTGGTGTGCCAACTCCAAAGCTAGAAGTGCACGGACGAGAGTCAGAAAAGCCAGAGGAATAACACAGCAAGAGTCAACAAAGATGACACCAAACACCCAGGCAGCTGGATAACCCCTCCAAGAAACTGCTGCCAGCCCCTGAGGCTTAGACACAAGCAGCGAAGACCTTGCCCAAGCAGGCATTCCCATTACCGGCCTTCGGATGGTCCCAGATCAGACAGTGAACGTGACATGCAGGCAGAAAGATGTTTGATGAGGTAAAAGACAGTATCACCTCCCTTCTAGAAATAGTAAAAAAAGGCTTTTTTTTCCTCTGTATGTAGACATTTAAAACTTTTTTATCCCTTTTTTTTTTTTTAACTAAATAAAACCTGCTAAGGATACAAGCACAATCGTAGAAACTGTACATCTGGTCAGAAGAGCTCTTAGGATTTCATTTCCTCACATACAAGCCTGTTAAACTTCAGTAATTGTTAAAAACTGGAATCTGACACCAGCTTCCCTTTTCCCCCCAGTACAGATTTATCACACACACAGAGTACATACTACGTTCCCCTTTCACAGCTTCACTGTTAAAAAGGCCGATTGTTCTGAGCCATGGACGCTTGTGAGGTCTGGCTCTCACAGAGAAGCCACTTTCCTCTAAAGTTTTTTCCTGATTTGCAAGGCAAAGCTCTACTGCTCCTGTACGTTCATTACAAAACAAAAACCCAGTCTTTTGGAGGAGCTTAAAAACCCTGGATCTGCGGGTCCCAGATCCACAGGTCAGTTCTTAGCTGCTCGGAGCTTCCTGCGGAAATAGTCAGGCGCTGCATCATACAGCCAGTCCGCGTCCACCACGCACAGGTCCCGCATGTAGCACTTGTTGGTGTGGAGCAGCCCGTTGTAAACCACGCAGGCTGGCTTGCAGTGGAAGAGCACGGAGGAGGGGTGGATGGTCACCAGCTGGTGAGAGCCCACGGTGCTGTAAGTGCCGTCCGGCTGCAGCTCCGCAGCGTTCATGAAGAGGCTGTGAGCCAGGCAGCGGCGGATGTTTCCAGTGTCCGAGCGGGAGGACTCAATGGGAATCGATAGCTGTTCAGCAGCGAGAGAGACAAGAGTAAGCAAGCGTGTATGTACACCCTCGTGGGAAGTCACAGCCCCATTTTAGTGGGCTCTAGAGATCAGGCAGTATTGTGTCAGAAATCCTGCTAGCGTGGGACATATAGAAGGACTGGTAGGAATTCAGTGCTGGTAGGTGTTAGGCTAATCTAGACTAATAGCAAACAAAAGATGAGCCACAAAATGGATCAAGACTCTCCTTCTGGGAGTGAACTAGCATTTGCAGTAGGACAGGGGAGCCAAACGGTGGCTCCTTTGTCACGTAGAGACTGAAAGGAATTCAGCAGCGGCTCCCACGCTGCGCCTTACACTCTGTGACTGGCAGGAACAGTGCTGACGTTTGAACGCTGCTGTTAAATTGAATGACTGACACTGTGGAGAAGCCAGGCAGCATGGGCTGCTGAGGCTGACATCCCTCAGTAGCACCCATAGCACAGTCACCTCTACACTAGAGCAGTGAAATCCCTTAGGCAAAAACATCCTGTACCCAAGAAGCCTTCCCAGAGCTTCCCTTCTCTCTTCCCCTCTCCTCGACGCACTGAGCCCTGCAGCTCTGAGATTCTGAGATGCAGCCACAAAGTCAGGAATTTTACTTGACTATTCACAGGAGACTGAAAACTAAACTGTATTTTCTCACTCCTCAGACTTAGTGGAGAGTGAAATCAGTCTGGGGACAAACAGAAAAACACAAACAGTTGAAACAGAGAAATACAGTATGGCAACAAGTTACCTTTACACAAATGTCCCTGAGCTGAGCTCTGACATCTGACACAAGCATCATGTTCCTGTTGTTGACAAAGTTCTCTTTGCACCATTCCTGCAGCAGAAACACCAGGAGTTAGAAGGGGCCATATCTTCATCCAAGAAGCATGATAGTCTTTGAATGCTCTGAAATGCAGAATCCTCCAAACACACAGTCCTTCTCAGAGAGAAGGTGCTAACACATTTCCTTGTCACATTTCTACCCAATGACTCCACTTTGTCTACATTCCCTCCCACAGTGCCAAGAAACAGCATGTTGTTGTTCTCTTCCCACTCAGAATTGCTCTGCAAGGTCACCGAGTGCTGTGAAAGAGCACTTGCTATCCCACAGGTGGTGAAAAGAAATTACGTAAGGATGATAGATGCTGCCAGGAAAGGGGTATGCTAGTCTACAGAACTGCAAATCAAACCGAGGAGTTTACAGGGTAGGATAAATCTAAATCTGCTTGTACACACGGTCAGTGTTTTTTCAATGAATCCTGCCAAACAGCATGTCTAGGTACTTATCAGCAAGCCTCAACACTCCCCCACTCCCTCCTGTTTCCAGCTAGAACCAGGGAAGGAAGAGACCTGGCTCTGATTACAGAACTGGCCTCAAGAAGTTTTTTATAACTGAGTCTGCTCCAGCTTTCTGGTGGAACCTTCAGCATTTGAACAGCTTTCTCCAATTACCCAGTTGTAAAGGATGAGTAAATCCTCTCTTCTCATTGCTTTGGAAGAATGCATATTGCATCAGCCACCGAGAATGCAGATGTCACTCTGCTGTATGCCAAAGAAACTCCTCACCACCACAAGCCCAGACAGCACTGGCGTCCTCAGAGCATCCTACCTTGTTGCCACTGACATTTTTGAAGGCCCTGTACACGCTGAGCAGGGTGAGATGATCCCCCTCACTGGAGATGAATTTCTTTCTGACAGATTGCACTTCATCTCGCCGGGCAGGGGGATTGTAGAGGACACTGTCCACTGACAACAGCGACACGATGGTCAGGATCTCTTCTGTGCAGTGGAACTTAGGGGACAGGAGGATGGTCTGCAAATCACAGAACAAAACTGATTTTGGTCGACCAAATCTACTTCAGAGAGGCAGACTTCTTTGCTCACCAGCAGCCCAGGAACTTTACCAAGTATAGTTTAGGACAATTTCATAAACACTGGGGCCTAGAGACAACGGTAAGTCCTCCTATGGGGCCACCAAGTGCCTTTAACAGCAACTGTCATGCTCTTTCCTGAGACTGGCCAGTTCACATACGGTACAAACATGGCAACTAAAATCAACTACAGCACCATGCACTTCATGAAACTGCTAAACATTGCTACCAGCAAATCCCAGAAACTGCAAAGAAATTAGGCTTGTTTCAGCTTCAGAGGTACCACAGGAAAGAAATTACCTCTTAAAAAAATCCCCCTGAATTAAACAGCAAACGACAAGCAAACCAGCACAGCTGCCTGTAAATAAAGCTGTACGTACAGCAAATATACTGGTACAGCTGCAGTCACCCCGACTTCCAGCCCTTGTTTAAGGAGTTTGAAAGAGAAGTACCAGTGGCACTGGGAAGAGTACATGAGATAAAAGACAAGCTAACATTTCTGTAGTTTTTACTTTAGAGAACTTTGGTTCCAATGGAAAGGCTGCCATCTTCCTTCCCAGAGGGGTTAGGACAAGCTGATCTTCCTTTCGTTCCACAGCCCCCAGCAGGTCCAGCTCCTCAATCGCCGCTTGAATAGCGTCTGTCAAAACAAGGATGGTCAGGCTGCGCGGCATCCTGGCTGGCACTGGCAGGGATGTGAAGGATCAGCTGGTACCACCACTACCTCTTTCCCTTGGCCAGAGGGACGAACACTTTCTGTTTAGAGAAATTAGTGCCCCAAACTGTGGTTTATCCTCCTCTACCCAAAACAGACCTTTTCCAATTTAGCAAAAACAGAGGCAAAACTAAAGCTGTCATCTCTAGCTTTGAGCAGAAGCTGTGTGAGATTCTCTAAGGCTTTCCTTGGCAGTTAAGGCAGACCTTCATGCTCTTTATGACTCAAAACTGCTCCTTGCTCTGTGTGGAAGCTGGACTCCCCAGCTCTCTGCCATAACCACGGCTGCTCTGTTGAGGTTGAGCAAAAGCAACGAGCAGTGAATAAATCTGAGACTTCTGGACCACCAGGAGAAGATGCAGCAGAGTGAGACAGCTCCCCTTTCACTGCCCTGACCTTCTGGGCTCTATCTTCTCTGGCTGACCCGAAGACATTATTTTTAAGCAATTCCTCAGTGATTACTTTTGTCAATTTTTTCCAAGGTTGCCTTGGTAACCACTTACCGGGAGATGGTTTGGACATGAAGTCAAAGGTGAGCACATTGGGAATTCTCAGGGCCAGGAGCTGAAGCATCACACTGGCCAGATTACACCTGCATAGGCAGAAAAACCAACTGAGATTATTCTTTTGTTTTAATTATTCTTTTTTTCCTTTTTTTTTTTTCCCCTTAAGCTGAGATACAGTTCTCAGATCTGTGCTGCAACTTGACAGAGATTAGTCCAATGCTGGCTGGTGAAGCCTTACTTCCTAAACCAAGAAGGGTAAGAGGTGAGTCCAAGATTTGGAGTAAAGTCAAGGCAACTACTGCCCACGTGCACCGGGAGACTCAGAGCCCAACTGTCTACCCTGAGCAAATGCTTCCTAGTTTTTCTGTTTAGTCATCACAGTTCATTTTTCTTAAAAGTCAACAAGTCGGATCCAGTTTTGCTGTTCAGGTCTTTACACAGCTTCAACTGAGAGAGTACATAAAAGAGGTGTGGCGGAAGGGTGACGGTACCAGGGTTCTGTTCTCACCTCTGTATCTCGGGTACTGTCATTTTGTCAAACTTCTCAAACTCATCCTCCGTGTAGAGCCGGTAACAGATGCCACTGTCCTCTCGCCCTGCTCTCCCTGTGCGTTGCCAAGCCTGAGCCTTCGACACCCGCTGGACTGCCAACACTTCCAGACCAATTTCTATGTATGGAAAAGCATCACTTCAGTCAATGTCTGCGTAGTGCACAGCTTTGAAAAACATGTAGGATTAACAATGAAAAATCCCAGGTTCTGCCATCCAAATATTGCTCAGATTTTACTTGGTTTAGCACCCTGAGGAAAAGCTCCCTATCACGTACTGTGTCCACGAAGAGAAGATTCATGTTTGACAGATTTTTACCCCCACATGGCTGGTACTCAAAAAAAAAAAAAAAAAAACAACAAACCAACAACCAACCCAACCAAAAACCAACACCAGAACCCACACCTAAAACCTGGGATATTAATTTAGACAGTGCAGAAGGTGTTTTAAATCAGCTCTCATTGCCTCAAATAGCTTCTGCAAAACTGAAAACAATATCTGCCTCATTCCTTAGAATCCCTCACCAGGGCTGTACTTCTTTGCCTTGACCATGCCAGTGTCCACAACATATTTTATTCCCGCAATGGTGATGGAGGTTTCTGCGATGTTGGTGGAGAGGATCACTTTACGACAGCCCTGGAAGGAAGAGCAATCTAAAGCCAGTCAAAAGCCACTTTAGATTAGCTGCAACGAAGAAACGCTGCTACTTTTGGCCAGCACAGGCCAAGCCTACATATCATTGCAGCGTGTTATGACCACATGCCATGCTTGCTATGCCAGCTCTCATAAATTAAGATAATCTCTAGTTCCTAAGCAGTTTCTAAAACATGTGCTTACACTTCTTTCAACAAATACACCACCCAGGACAGCTGTTATCAGTGTATCTTTAAGCCATTTTGGTTTAATTTCTGGCACAAGTACAAGATCTGAATTCTTACCTGCTGAATAGGTATAAAAGGGCCTGAGGCAGCACAATTTCATTTTCCTACAGCCTCGCTAAATATGCCCAGGTTTTTAGCTTTCTTAGTATTTGGCCCACTAACTGCTGTAGATTTTGTGATACAGACATAAAATTCCTATGAAGTGGGGCAAATTTCAATTCCTCTGCCCTTTTCACTCCCCCAAATCCTGCCTCCTTTTCATGATCCCAGATGACTTATCGCATGCATCCGTTAATACCATCGCCGTTGCACTGTCATATGGAACTATGCATTGTCACTGGAATATGCATTGTCACTGGAACAATTCAGCCTCAAGTCAGTGGAGACTGTTATTTACTATCAGTACAGACCGATTTAACCCCTTAAATCCCACATTTTTTCCAGACACTCATGCAAACAAACTCATCCTGTTTACCCATCACATTGCCTCACCTTGGGGGCAGCCTGAAAGACGCGGAGTTGCTGAGAGTAGGGCAGAGAAGCGTAAAGAGGCATCACCATCATCTGCGGGCAGCCATCAGGGAGATGCTTGGCAATGTCTCGACAGGTTTTGGTCATTGCTTCAATTTCTTCCTGACCAGTCAGGAACACCAGGATGTCCTGAGAAAAGGGTGCTTCCTGGAGCCAGAGGCAAAAACAAGTGAGAAGTTAAGATGATTTGGATAGGGAGGGAGAACTGAGATTGTAATGCGATGTTGTCCTGACAACAAGTCAGTAAAGCAGGCAAGGAAGAAAGGACACACATGTGGTGCAAGGTACACAACAGCCTGAAGATCCCAATGGATTCACCAGAGGTGAAGAGTAAACCGCATTTTGCAGGACTGAGCCTTAACAGGATGGAGGAATTGCTTAAAGTCACAAGTCTATTTCATTAAATAACCGCCCAGGACATGCAAACAAGAGAGCCAGCAAGCACCCAGGTGCAAGCCAGTAAACAGAGAACTCCGGTGAGAGGAACATTTAGGTGTTAGGTATGAACTGACAACAGAGAGCTTTGCTTAACAGTCTCCTTACAACTCCAGTCTTGATTTACAAGTCTCAAAATCCTAATAGCAGCAGCATCTTCAAAGCATTAAATGCAGGGTAATAAACAGTTTAATTAAATGATTTAACCATCTGGCAGTTTTGCATTCAAACATTTAGTCACAGAATGCCTATGAGCTGTAATTTTAATAGATCTCTACTTGCCCTGCGGCTACACTTCACCAGTAAATTAGAATAATCTTCACACTACCGTTAGCTTATGCCTTCATTTCTCCCCGCAAGCCAAAGCTCTTTAAGGCTGACCACTTCCAATCTTTCTTTCCACTTTTGGGCTAACATCAGCATTTGTCAGCCCCTCCTTTGAGCCAATCCGGCTCACTAACCCAGCATGCTCCCCAACCGTCCAGTTTTCCCAGAGGATGCAGCGAGCACCTCAGGGACATCTCTGCTTTGGCAGCAGCAAGCTCAAGCCATCTCTGCTGCCACAGCAACCTGTGAGCCCCCTGTTCCACAACCCGTGGCCCCACAGAGGCACAAACCCAATGAGATCGCCATACCTGGTGGATTTGGAAGACTGACACCAGTGCTGCTTGGAGGTAATCACTCTGAGGCTGTTTGGTGTAAAAGATCTGAATGGGATGCTGCCTGCCTTCTAAATAGAGAACAGGAGCTCCATTGAAGTACTGGGAGAACTGGTCAACATCCATTGTAGCTGACATGATGATCACCTTCAAAATGAGCATAAGACGGGTTAGTGCTGCAGTTTTGATCCAACAGGACGCTTTCCAGTCAGGAGCAGCCAAAAGTCAGCTTCCCGAGACTGACATATATGCTCAGAACAACAAAAAGCACACAGAGTTTGGGACAGAAGAGAGTGATCTTTCCTTGTTAAAGCCATCAGCTTTGGTATCACACAAGTGTAACATGTTAGTATGATAAAATGAGTAAAGACATGTTAAAATTCTTTTAGGACATTTAATAGAGCCCAGCACCCACAAAGCTAGGCTGCGCGACGGTCTGTTGAATGGGACTGTGCTAGGACCCTACCAGTCCCCTGCATGCCTTTCCCATCAAAACCAATACGCTCTCATACACTCCATCATGTGCTCACATAAATTAATCACATGTGCGCCCAACACACATGTGCAGCCTCCTTCCCCAGCGTGAGCATGTCGTGCAGCTGTCGTATCAGACAGAGCTCCTGTATCCAGGGTGCTCTCAGCAACAGACCCAACACCTCCCCCAACAAAGCCTCTAGGCTATCGCTCACATCCAAGGGGCTCTTACAAAAAAAGGCAATACAGAGGTGACAGACCTTGTCCAGATGTGTCATATCAGGCCCACACATCATAAGTTGGCCACCCTTAACTATTCAGAGTTAATGGGACTTTTTAGGGACAGAAAAATAGTCAAAGCTGAAATTTCAAACACTTTGGAAAACCTCAGGACATACTCATAGAGTCCAAGCCCCGTCCCTGCCCCTCGCTGCCATCCCTGCTGCACATACTTTCAGCGGCAGTTTGCCCAGTTCCTTTCGTTTCTTTTGTGCAGCTTTCACCACTCCGAAGAGTACGTCAGTATGGATCGTCCTCTCGTGGGCTTCATCCAGGATGACCACGCTGTACTTCCGCAGCATAGGGTCCCCAATAGCTTCGCGAAGCAGCATTCCATCTGTTAAAAACTTGATTCTAGTTTCATCAGATGTAAGATCGTCGAAGCGTACAGTATAGCCAACCTACAGAGGCGATCATCACAGAAAGTACAAGCACAAAGTTACTTGCATGTCTCATTGCCATCGTACCACAAAGAAGGACTACAGAACACCCTGGTCAATGCATCAGACACAGCCAGCTAGAACTCAGGGGGGACTCTGGAAAGCGTAACGGTGTATCTGCAGTCTGTGAGCAGTCAGCCTTGCAAAGCTAATAACCCACCCAAAAGAAGCTCCCAACATTATATCTCAATTAGCTTTTTCCCAACTAGAAGTTCATCACATGCTCCAGGTTTCCTTTCTCTTCTCCCCTGCCAGAAACCACAGCATGCTTTCCGAAGACTTTCTGTGGAGGAAGTCTTTCTCCTCCACTTTTCTCCCACAGATTCACAGATCTGCACAGATTCAGCACTCTGCTCTCCTTGACAGCAACTTTTGACACAGGAAGCAACAGAAGAGAGTGCAATATT
Source organism: Chlamydotis macqueenii (assembly GCF_036417535.1). Lineage (NCBI taxonomy): Eukaryota > Metazoa > Chordata > Aves > Otidiformes > Otididae > Chlamydotis > Chlamydotis macqueenii. The sequence goes on from NC_141574.1 coordinate 8,673,789, forward strand.
TTTTGTTTTATTCAGTAACCAGTATTTTTTCAAATGGAGGAACACAGATAATAATCAAGAAGTAAAATACTACAGAGTCAAACATAACCCCCTTTGAGCCACAGAAGCAGGTAAACAGCCATTTTGTCCCCTTCAGGTGTAATATTAAATGAAGGCTACCTATTACCCCATGGCTGTTTATTATCTCACCCATTAAGCCCTGATACAGCCCCATCAACACTGCAGTACTAAACTATCTCTCTAAAAACTCTGTAAAGCAACCTACCAGTTTCCCCAGCTCTGTCCTCCTCTCACTTGAGACTCTGGTAGCTAAGGATATAGCTGCTACTCTGCGAGGCTGGGTCACAGCAATGATGCCTTGGCGGCCAATTCCTGCTTCATAGAGGTACTGAGGGATCTGAGTGGTCTTCCCTGAGCCCGTTTCTCCTAAGAACATCAAGGGAATAGAAATTTTTCCTTCTACAGCATCTTCAAATGAAAGGTCCCAACTCATTTTTTTTCCCCAACTCATTTTTTTTTATGATAACTTTTAATCGTATTTCAGGAGGAAGAGGCTGAAAACTGAAAGAGGTTGGACAACTTGCCCAAAGGCACATCGTAAAGCAGCGGCAGGCCAGGGACCGAACCCAAACACCTTGCACAGAGCACACCAGGGGAGTGAGATGGGAACTGACAAGAGAAGGAGGAAAAAGCATACGAAATTCAGAAAGATGACCATCAAGCAGAGAGGAATCGGAAAGCCAAGTTGTGAGCGCTGCAGCTGCAGACTGGAAAAAGCCTGAGTGAGCTTTTTAGCTCACTCCACAGCTGCCAGATTTTAAGTGACGTATAACAGTGTATATTTAGCAAGCAATAACGACAGTCTCGGGATTATACAAAGCGTTTTTCATTTAATTCTAATAAATGTCAAGCCTTTAGACTTCCAGCTGGGAAGCTGTATGGCTTCAGCTCCTGAAAGTCACACAAAAACCTTATTAGCTTGGACTCGGAGAAAGCATAATAAAATCAGCAAATGCCACTGGAAATGTAGCTGAGGAGACACTTTTTCTGAAGAGCAAGATTTTCCCATTCGGCTTTAAGTTGACTGAACTCCAGGCGGACGGTGAAACAGAAACAAGAGGGGAATAATTTTTATGGAGAAGACAAAAACAAGTCACCGCTCAGAACTCAAGAATAAAAATATTACCGATTTACCACATCTCAGGTTTACACCCAAACCACTTCTGGGCCACCTCTCACGGGCCGCGCCGTTCCCCGGCGCCCGGCAGGCCCAGCCCAGACCCCGCGCAGGGGGCATCCCCTCCCCTCCCGGGACACCGACGACCACCGAGCCCCGCTGCCTCCCCCCCCACCCCGCCCGCGCGGCTCCCGCACCCACCGATGAGGACGGCGCAGTCCAGGCCGCGGAGCTGGGTGAGCAGCGCGCCCCGCGCCTGGAAGATGGGGAGGCCGCGGCGCTGCGAGTCGGGGGGCGGCGGGTGGCGGCGGGGCGCGGGGGAGCCGGGCAGCATGGCGGGGCGCGGGGGGAAGGCGGCCTTGAGCCGCTTGGCCGGGGGAGCCCCGCCGCCCTCCCGCATCCTCGCCGCAGGCCCCCGTGTCGCCCCGCGCGCCACGCGGCGTCATCACGCCGCCGTCCCTCCTGCACGTGTCCCGCCGCGGGGCGTTATGGGAGCTGTAGTCAGGGGGAGGTGGAGAGGGAGGCGCCTCTACGGCCCCCGGTGCCATTTGCAGGGCGCGGTTTGGAGCGACACAGGGGGCAAGGGGATTTCAGCAAAGCCGCCCCTCCTAGGCAGAACCCGCGCACCGGCTGGAATCAGCAAAGAGGGGCAGAGCTGCCTGGCAGATAATACTGCAGGGAGGCAGAGTCCAGACCTGCACCATCCACGTGACGATTTGTTGGCACCAACAATCTCCAACATCACACTCAGCTGATGACGCACTCTGCAAAGAGGACTTTGGTATCTAACCACACTACTTCGTGGGACAGGCTGCTCGAGAACAGTTTCAAGGGCAATTAAAGACCAGGTGAGGCAGTAATCTGACAGCAATAGTCCATCTTGCCCTGGGGTGCAAGTAAGCAACGTTTCAAAGTTCTTCCCACATTTGGATACTACGGTACTACTTGGTAAAAAGAAGAGTACAGTCTGAAATTCTCCTGCTGAGTGGAAGGAAGCATGCAAGGAATGCAGCTTTGGAAGAGTGAGCATGGACAAACTGTCCCATCAACACACGACTGTCCTCGGGAAGGGGCACGTCCCCTCACCCACTTCACAGCAGGGCTCTGGATTTACAGGGGGCTTTACCCCAGCCGCAGGGCTGTCTTTTAGCTTCTTCCCCACTGCCTAACGTCCCACCACTGAACTACTACGAGGCTGTTAAACACTGAACTAAAACCAGGTTTTGATCTCAAAGCCACCCTGCAGTAACACTGCCCAAAACATTTTTAATACTCCTAAAGCACAAGATGTAAATTGTTTTGGGAAGAAGAAAAAGGTTATAAAAACTTTGGGGAGATTTAACAGAAAACGCAGATACAAACAGACTCACCCATTTTATCAGAATCCAATACGCTGCTTGTGGACAAAGCGTTACCCCAGAAGATCCCAACGCACTCATCTCCTGGATATAAACAAGTTAAAATCCTGTACCCAGTTTATGAACAAACACGATACAAGAATCTGAGACTACACATGTGCGTCAAGGGTGAGCCTATCCTCCCAAATTCAGGAGGAATGTGCAGTTCCAACAATATCTGGTTTTATCTATTACGACATAATCAGTAAAGAGCTACCCAGTACAATCTGAAGACTGACAGAACGCAACGACCTGAACTGTGCTCTGAATTCCTTATGTGCTCCCACACAGATATTTATAACCAACAAAACTTCAAGCTAAGTTCTCCCCAGTGTCACTGACCTGTGTTGGATACTCAGTTCTCCCACAACAAGCTTCATGAACAGACCACAGATTTAACATCTTGAGCAGACAATCTTGTTTCCTAGCAGTTCTGAGAGACAGCAGTGGGAAAAGCGTGGATTACGGCCGTCTTTTCCAGGCCTTGCTTTTTCCAACCTCCGCTTTTTCATGAGCTGCCTCAAGACTATCGGATTATACAAAAGATTAACAAAAAAGGATCCACAAGACATTTTATTCAACTCATCGTCTGAGATGCTTGAGCAGTTCTGACTCCAGACCAGTTTTCTTCCCTAGTGCTCCAAGTCATTTAATAGCCGTTAGAAGTGTGCGTGTCTGGGGGTGGATTTTGTAGAACTACCTGTTTAAATAAACCAGTCGGACACAAACCCGGTCATCTGAACACACAGTCTTTGGGGGAAAAGCCACCAAAATGCGGTCTCAGCCTGCAAACGTATTCGCACAGAGGCACATTCCAGAAACCCAACTGGCCTGCGTTATGCTGCACATCGTATTTCTTGCCATTCAAACAAGACTGGAGACAACAGCATCTCAGATTAAAAAACCTTTTGCTATTGAAACAGTGACTTACACTTTCAACCATTTGTAGCTGTTTTATCCAAGAATAAAAAAAAATGAGTTAAAACCAAAAAAGTTGCTTTTGTCCCCTGTAAAGTTTCCCATATAGTTTCCTGTATCAAATAACTTGAAAAAAATGCTTTAGAAATCACCTTAAACAAGTACTCATGGTCTCGTTAACTGAAGCTGACAGGAGAAGGTTTCCAGTTCTATGTTTTTGGCTCCACTGGATTAGTATTTTCATCACCAGCACAATAAATTCCCTGACAGGGAAAGACACTGGTAGCCTGGAAGTGTCTTGGATTAGACTGCCATTCCATAAAGTGCTTGTATTCAAAAACCATAGAGCTGTCCAAAAGCGTCCTTTCTGCGACGGGGAATGAGAGAGTCCCCAGTACGGAACTTTACTCATGTCAGTCTCTCCCAGTTGTTGCTGGGTTTTGGCACAGACACTTATTAGCCTCCAAGGCGCTGACCTTCTCCCCATGCAAATCCTCCTGGTCGTTCTTCTGGCAAGGGATTGTAATTAGGATCATCTTCCGGTGTATCAAATATTGCTTTCCTGGAAAAGAGAAAATATTTGTTTTTCCTTTAGAATACACGTTTCACAGTAAGACCAAGACTCCTCAAGTCTGCAACGTATGGCATCCTCCCTCAGAAACAGCCTGCCAAAGCATCAGTGCTTTATACCCACGTAACACGTGCTCTCCAACTCGGAGCCATCTAGAAGGTGGTCTAGAATTATGTGCCCAAATCTACAGAGACTGACAAGATTCAGCTGAAAGTTAAAATTCCACCCTCAGTGTAAGGCAGAATGTCCTCTAGCTACCATGTTCTCCCAGGACAGGATAAGAGAGCAAAACATCAATCATTGAAAAGCTCTTCATATTTTGAGATGGGGACAAAGTAAGAGTCAAACACAGGCAGTGTTATCTCAAACTGCAGGCACTGGCAGGCAGACTGGAAATCCACAGAAGAGTCTGAGTTTGAGACAACGTCAGAGACTTGGAGCTTCCAATTGATTACAAAAATCACACTTAATCTCGTAGGTTATTTTGCCACTCTCAAAACCAGCTTTAGAGGTTCTCTCTCCATAGACGTGTTTACCTGGAAACAAAAGTGTAGCAGACTTCGAAACAAACAAACAAAAGATCACAGGCTGCACACGAGCAATCATTATATTCAAAATGTCTTAAAAGTAAAGTGTGTTTAACAAGACAGTTCTTTGAATAGCCAAAGGGATTATTTCTCTCTCTCTGTCACCCAAGTGACAGGCCGTTTCAGAGTTTTCAGAACAGGAAAAAAAGAAAATACCAGGGGTATTACAGGATTACAGCTAAGACATCAAAGAAAATTAAAGTGTCTAGGGGGGAAAAAAAAAAAAACCGCACAAAAACCGCACAAAAACCCCACAGTTCAAGACCCAGACAGGAATTATAAGCAGCCTTCTAAACACAGACGTGTAAAAGGATTTAAATGGCAGCCTGAAGGCAGGCTGACACTTTTGTCTGAGGAAGAGGGTTACGGAGATAGCACGCATTGCTCCAACCGCCTTTGGATTCCTCCTGCACACAGCTGGGTGAATATACGCTCTGTGAAAACGGGAAGTTTCAAATACACCGTTATGGCACATACGTAACCAGACACTCCATTTGTCTCAAGTTGCGTTTACAGGAAGGACGCCCTCACCAGAAACAACCTTCAGCTACTAAGGCCAAGTGAGATCAGTGTAGGCCTACAAAAGGGACCAGCAGAGCTGTCCTGGGACAGCCACTCCTGCAGCCAGCACCTGAACAATTAAAGCCTAGATAGAAAAAAAACAAGCTATCAGTGTACTCATCCAATCAAACAGGTACGACCCAGCAATTAAACTACGCATGGGGCTGAATACGACATTTTAATTACTCAGGCTTCTGGAGGTCAGTTCAAACAAACAAAAGATAACCAGTTCAGCTCTAGACAATTCTGAGTCTCACAGAGCTCAACTTTCAACGTCTCAGCTGCCCTGTCATTCAGGTAAGCTGTTCTCACGGGGGCTGCCGTACAGCGTGACAGCTGATTACAGCCCTCTCTGCAAGAGGAAATGGAGTAGGAATGGCACCGCTCAGTATCATAAACACGGAAGTCTTCTGCCAAAATTGTGAAATGAAGATGATTTACAGATGAAAAAAAAATACTAGGTACGTTCTATTTAATCCCTCAGCCACTCTGTTCATACACAGCAGGACTCAGACACGCGTCTTTGGTGCCACCAACAGGCAAAACTCAGTTAGCAAAGACAGTTTCTGTGCTAACACTGGTCAAAGAGTTACAAAAACCCTTCAGCCTTTCTCCTGAAGAAGTCAGTTCCCACTTACATATCTGTAAGATCCTCCTCCCTTGTTTGCCAACACACGAGTTACATAAAAAAGCAGGCACAGACACACCACACTCTGTCCCAAGCTGCTTAATTTACCAGAAGTCGATGTGACCAAATTATAAGCAGTTTTCTGCACAGGGACTTTTTCTATACCCGTTAAAAACCAGACCCCAGTACTTACAGGACAGATGGCGTTCTCAGAAGCCTTCCACCACCGGGCTGATTGGGAAAGACATCCTCTAAGAAAAAATATACGTGCCCAACGGCAATGCCTAGTATATAAAGAAAAGTCAAAGGGTGATTTTTAATAGTTCTCCTTTACAACTTGCAAATGCTTCGCTAGTTTTCAGGAAAACAAAACAAAACACATATTGATTCTTTCACAGAAAATACGTTAAGAGATATAGAAATACAAAAAAAAAAAATGAAGCACATCGACACCAGGTGAAAAGCTTAACTTACACTACAAGACATCAACACAAGGAAGACTGCTTGTCATTATTAAACATACTGATGTTATGACCTTATTAGAATTGATAAAAATATTAATATAAGCTATTTTACTTCAATAACCTGATGCCCACAGTCAGATTTTGTACCTGGGCTGATTCCAAGCACTAAAAAGCCAAGCATCACAAGCTCTCTCCATCCTTGTTACAGTACAAAATATGCTACAATGTTTAGAAATCAGAAAAGCCTGGTATAAATATACTAGATGAACTCATACTAAAGGCATTTAGCCCTTGGTTTTTCCAAAGATTTGTGTTTCATGTACAACACCAGCAAGAACAGATCCTCATGATTCTTGCAGTTGCTTACCCAGGAGATCCACGATGATGGAGTTCCCCAAAAGCAGCGAGAACCCCATCAATACCCAGGGTAGAAATGGGGCTTGAAAGATGAGAAGACCAAAAAAGTTCATACGGACGTAGGGATTCCTGCGGCTCCATACGTACACGAGCATTATTGTGAATGCCTGACCCAAGAAAACCAAGTTCACAAACAGGCCAAAAAGCTGCGAGGGACAGTTAAAGAAAGCAGTGCACCAAGTAATTGTTGCAAGATCAAGCATGAGAAGAATTTTACAGCTTAACCTGTAATCCTGTGGTTTCCATACAACTGCTAACTCTGCTTTCCCAAGTTCAGGTAAATCAAACGCACTGTCAATCAAATTCAACACCTACAGCAGGATTCAGGGTACCTGCAGCACGAGTAATCTCTTTAAAGTATAACTCAGCGTGAACTCACTGAAGGAACAGCATTTATCTCCGACAGCCTGAGCACTATTACACACCTGGGCAGTCCCCGCTTATCCGCTAATCTCATTTCCCTAACCCCATCAGGCAGTAAAAAGCCAGAAAGACCAGCCCAGTGTTTAACAGCAACAGCAGCAAAGCATTCAACACTACTTCAGCAAATACTGTTACCCCTCGAACTATGAATAAAATGTATTCTCACTTAAGATACAAGTAACACGACGGTGTCGGTTCCCACTCACGTATCTTTAGCTTCACTAAAGCAGTCTGGAATAAAATAAAGGATACAGTCATTAAAAGTCCTCCAAAAAGGAACATAAATACAAAATCTGCTGTCCGACCTCGAAAAGAGCCTTCTTCAAGCATGCGGCAGTAACGATATCTGAAGTCGCAGGTCAGGAAAATTTGATTGTAAATGAGTTTAAAGAGACATCCAAGTGGAAACCGGTTCAATTACACGTGAGCTGAGATGCAAGTTTTGTATCAATTTACTTCATCAATCGGCTCCGAGTGCCCCAGCAAAGAAGGGGACCCAGAAGAAAAATATCACTCGGCGTTTTCTCCTGTACATCAGAACCAACCCGACCGATCGGGCTTGCACAACAAAGGCTTAATATCACAAAAACAAACGGCAACGTTCTTGAGAATTTATGAAGGAAATCCCGTTGATGTCCACTCATGACATCAGTGAGGTTGGCATTGCTAAACTCCCATGAACTTCACAGTGGAGCAAAAATTAACCTTTGCCTACACGCAACGTATAGCAACATGCCCGTACTCTGGAGCTCTGCCTTCCAAGGAAAGAACACAAACTTGATGAAGGATACAAAAAGATCATGTTAAATAAAAAATTAAAGCCAACTGGTCCAAAGAATAAGTAGTTTGTGATTAACCTCCATACCTGGAAATAAAACAAATACAAGGATTTTAAACGTGACAACTTATTTTTATTGTCTAAATAGAAAAGCACGTAACAACATAACTGAAACGTCCTTTACAGTCAATGAACCTAAGGTCTAAGCTAAGCTACAGTTATCTGCACTCTATCTTCATTAGCTTTTTTTGAGATATAATTGCAATATATTAAAAGTCATAGTCATTTGCCACACTCAGTTTTGAGACGACAAACACTTCCAAATGCAACACTTTACGTAAAAACCTCCCATAATTTAGAAAACACTTACTTGAAAGTGTTTAAATATTAATTCAGGGTTGAAATACAGCTGAAAAGGTGTGATTAGTTCTAATTGCTGAAAAAGAAGAGAATATTTGATGGAGTCAATACACCAAGAAAAAGCTACAGGCACTCAAAGAAGTAACTCCCTTTCCCTGTGCCAAATAGAGCCCAACGCGCGCCCAGTCAGCACGCTGAGCTTCATCACAAAAGCGAGCCTCCGTAACCTCCCCAGCCCCCCTCACACCGTTGACGTTTATTTGTGCTTTGCACCTTCCCGGGTCTCACGGCGGGCTGCCAGTGGGGGCCCTGCAATCGCTGCTTTCCGGGGAGCCCCCCCCCCAGCTCTGAAGGCCCTGAGGGGAAGAGACCCGGCCGCGGGGCGAGGCGGGTGTCCGGGCAGACCCTTCCCACGGTTCCCAAGCGCACTGCTCTCCCCAGCCCGCCGGCACGACTCCGACAAGCCTCACCCCCCCCGCCCCGTCCCGGGCAGCCCGCCTCGCCCCCGCGCCCCGGGACCCGCGGTACCGCTACCGGCCCCACCGCCCACGGCCCGGGCCCTCAGCGGAGGCCTGCGGGGAGGGTGCGGCCCGACTCACCACGGCGGCGGTGGTGAGGACGCAGGCCGTGGTGTAGGCCCGCGTCACGGGCGGCACCTGCAGGTACTCCTGCCGGAAGGTCTGGTACGCCATCTTAGCGCTCCCCGCGCCGCTTCCGCTTCCGCCACGTCTCTGCGCCTGCGCGCACCGCTAACCCCCGGCGGAGCCAATCGGCGCCGGCAGCGCCCGCGTTCGTCGCGCTGCGCTCTCATTGGCCGAGCGGCGAGAGCGGCCGCTTGCTCCCCTTGTTTTCCCCACCCCGCCGAGGGCCAGAGCGCTTGGTGATTGGGTAGCGCGTTTATCCTCGCGGCCACTGATTGGCTGCCGGCGGTGCCGCCCGCCTGAGGGAGTTCGGACGAGGCGGGAAGAAACGAACGGAGGTGAGCGGGCTCGGCCCCGGTTACCGGCCTCGGTCTGCGGCGCCAGAGCGGGAGGAGCGGCCCCGGTGCCTCGGGTAACGGCGCGGGAGGCCGCGGCCGCGCTGCGGAACGGGGGCTTCCCCTCGGCTTCCCCTCAGCTACGGGCTCGGCCTGCCCGGGGCCTGCGCTGCTCGCTGTGCTGTTCGCTGTGCTGTGCCTGCCGGCCTTCACCCGCCGCCATGTCGGTCAATCCCATGGCCTACGAAGCGCAGTTCTTCGGCTTCACCCCGCAGACCTGCATGCTGCGCATCTACATCGCGTTCCAGGACTACCTCTTCGAAATGATGCTGGTGGTCGAGAGAGTGATCCTGAAGAAGCTGGTCGGCGTTCCCGACTGTAAAATCAGCCCCTTCCAAATCCGGAAAAGCACGGAGAGATTCCTTCTCTTCATGAAGGACCACTTTGATAAACTCTTCAGTAAAATGGAAGAAGTGCTTCTGCAGCTGGTGTTAAATATCCCCGAGAACGTGCTCCTCCCCGAGGACAAGGTCCACGAGCAGTACCCCTACAGCAAAGAACAGTTCCAGGAGCTTCAGGATGAGGTCCGTCAGCTGCAGCAGCAGTACAAGGCTGAGGCGTCCGCTGGGCAGGCGCTGCGAGCAGAACTGGAAGAACAGAAGGTTGTTCAAGCAGAGCTTGAGAAGATTTTGCAGTGGTTTGACGGGCTGGAGAATATCTGTAGGGAGCACGGGACCAGCAGCTTCAAAGAAAGCTTTGCATTTTTGACACAGAACTCTAAGAAACTGCAAGATGTGCTGAAAGAAGTTGAAGAGAAAAGCAAAAAAATAAAGAAGCATGATCAGTTATTGTAATAGAAATGCTGAAAAGGCAACAAGAATCATTACACAGCTTGCTTAAAATGATAGTAGCTTATTTTTCCAGCAGCATCTCCCCTAATCCCTTACTCCTCTAATCCTGCCAGGATCTAGGCTGAAAGCTGTTGAGCTGTGTCAGTTTGCAGTCGTTTAGCGCCTCCCCGTGGAAGTAGGGGGAGGAAAAGCCTGTCAAATGTAACTCTGACAGTGGTGATGGGGAATAAATTTTGGGTTGGATAACCTGGCTGTGAAGGTACCTTCCTGACTTACGAGCCTTACCTTTGAACAGGACATAGCATTTGTTTATTTCAAGGATTATTTAAAAAAAAAAATACCTGAATAAGACCTGTGAGAATATCTTGGTGAGTTTCCCAACTGGTACCAGCTCAGAGTCGCTGTTTCTGTCCGTGAGGTCGCCGGGGCTCTGGACCAGCTTCCCGAGGGAGCTGTGTTGTGCAGGCGGCGCCTCGTGAAGGCAGAGGTGCCGTTCGCTGTGTTTTAAAAGCCAACAACCAGGAAGTCCGGAGAGAAGAGTGAGACAGTGACGCTGTTGTCGAGGCTCTGATGAGAAATAGATCTGTTGGCATCAATACTGAATTTCAACCCAATCTCTGAAACTTCAGGGTTACTTACCACTTCACATATTGTTTGGTTTTATTTTTGCTGTCCAGTGTCCTTTTTCTACTAAATAGCAAAGTTCATTTTCGTGTTTAGTCAGATCTTCCTGTGCAAACATTGTGAAGATTAACTGATAGGCTTGAGTTCTTTGGAGTCACTTAATCAAGCTTATTCTGTCTGTGCTGGATTCAGAATACGTCACAGTCTGCGTGCATCTTTCTGTTGGCCTCAGCAGGTTTTGAATCTCCTGTACAGACATATCATGAAATATCAATACTAATTTCTGATTTACTAGCGTAGATGTTTGAAAGACATTAAACTTGCAAATAATTTAGAAGTTACGGCAATAGAACAAGGAATTAAAAGCGTATCATACGCACAAAGGTGATAACGTGGACCCAAAGAGCTCATGAGTGGTTCCACGAGAGGAACTACAAGCCAGGATTTGACAAAGGCGGGGGGAAACAATCGATTGCTGCCTGTTCTGCAGGGCGCAGCTCAGCACAACTGCTGTCCATATCGCGTGATGTCACCATATCGGCATTGAAATCCTCAGAAGTACTGGTACCTCGTATTAGACCGAGGAAAAGGAGGTGTGAAAGGTAAGCAGCGATGTACCTGAAACCTTTTACGTTCTGTCTGCAGTCCTGAATGGAGGCATTGCTGTGCTCAGGGGGAGTGTCCCGGCTATGGAGATCTTCGCGTCTGTTCACGTGCGGTTCAGGTCTGCATCGCTGTGCAATGCTTCAGTGTTGAGGCGCTGGGGGGTTAAAGGGTGACCTGACTTCTCGTGTTGAATTGCATCTTTTAAGGTATTTATTTCTGAAAAGGGGTTGGTTTTTTTTTTTGTGTGTGTACAAATAAATTATTAATATGAACACGTAAGCCTATACAGCTAATAGAGGTTCTCCCCAGGAGATTTATTACACTGAGCTCTCTGTTTAGGCTTCTCTTCCGCTGAGATTAAACACTGGTGGTCTGATGACAAAACCGTTCAGTTGAAATAAATGACATATGGAGAAGAGCAGATCTGTGAAGAAAAGAAAGGAACTTTGCTGTGACCTCTCTGTAGATACCAGCTACTTAAAGTCCACTGCTATTAAAATCCTGTAACCTGATTTCTCCTCCTCATTTTTGTTCATAAAATAAATTGTAGGAATAAAAGTCTTTTTAACTGCAGGGGGTGGGGGGATATAACCCTTTCGAAAGAGTAATAAAAAGTCTCACCAGGAGATCCAGTGTGTTTCAGTAACCTATATGGTAGCAGGATAGTGAAGAAAAATTGTTTTGTGAGAGGGAATAATGCTATTGCTTTAAGTGCTTATGAAATTCAGATAAGCACTGAAAGTCCTTTTTAAATAAAATGGTGAATGACATAGATATCCACAGAGGTTTTAGTGGAGACAGGGGTAACACAGGAACTCACCTTACCTACTGCCAGCACTATGGTATAAAACTGAAAACACCGCCACAGCGCAAAATGAGCACCATGCGGGAGCCTGCCCTGAGCTCCCAGGAGCCCTGCAGTGCCAGGGCAGCCGGGCTGCGCTGCCTGCCGGGAGATGGCCCAAGGCCAGAAAAGTCTGGTTTAGCTTTTCCCTCTGTCCGTACCTTTCACACGCACCTTTCTCCTGAGCAGGCTGTGCTGGCATTCTCCCGGCCACCACAATCGCCACACGACCCTTGTGCGGTGATTCCCCTGTAGTGCTGTATCGTGCTGCTTAAGCAAAATCCCTGCACCATCAACTAAGTAAATATCTCAAACAAGAAAATGAGGCATTGAGCATCCAGCCCTCCTGGTGCGCACAGGACCCGCTCAGGGAGCGCTGGGCTTGGCACAGCCACACGCCCCCGGCCTCGCACCCTCCTGTGAACGCCCCTTCCTACCTGCTCCCCAAAATGACGTCCTGTCATGTGCACTCCTGTTGTTCGAGACATCATAATGAAATATTTTGAAATAAATTCTTTCCTGATGCTCTGGAGAATGGTGCGGGCGATGGCTTTGGCCAGTACCCACCACCGTGGGGACACGAGTCTGGGAACTGCCGCCGCGCTTTGCCACCACGCTTCGCAAATGCTCGTTAGGCAGCTGCCTGCAAACGCCCCGCTGCCCAAATCCCTGATTGCTAGGGAAGCTCCCAGAACCTGAGCAGTCCCCTCAGATACTCACACAGCATTACAGCATCCAGCGAAGGGCGCAGTTTTCCCTCCAGCTTCACCTGCTCCTCCAGCAGCTTTTCCTTCAGCTGCTGCTCCCAATGGTACCGGAGGCGCATTTCCAGCCCCAAATCGTGCCCACACATTTGTGGGTCCCCTCGAGGTCCAAGACGCTGGTGAGCAGTTCAACATACCCAACTCCATCCTCAGTGGCCTCTCTGTCCCTCCTTGTCCCGCTCCACAGGCTGCCATCCCTTGCGGAGGTGCAGCACGCCAGAGCGGCGGTGGCCGCGGCCCACGTCCTGTCAGTGACAGTGGTAGAGGTGCAGGCCGGCAGAGCCAGGATGGCACCAAGCTGCTGCAGGAACCTGGGACCAGCTTTTAAAGAAAGGGAAGAACTTCCACGTGGTTGATTTTAATCCTCATTTTTCTCTAAATGATTGCACAGAGCTGGGAGATTCAACGAGCCCCAGGCTGGGAGCAAGGTACTTTGTAAGACACAGTGTAAAAAATAAAACCAGCTGTTGTAAAACATTTCCAAGAGCCTTTTGCAGGGGGAAAACACCCTTGCTGTAGGGTGCTTGGTCCACTAAACCTCCCAGCAGCAGAGCTGAGGGCTAAGGAGAGCAAAGCCATCGGTTTTCTTACTGGGATAACGCACACTCCTGGTCTGGAGGCACGCAGGAGCTCTGAGGCTTGTCGGGGCTGGGGACGTCCCAGCAGCCGGATTTGCCATCAGGATGGGGAAAGGCTTCGAGCCCCGCTGCGGCTATAGCGGCACCGTCAGATTTTCAGCAAAACTCACCCCAAGGAACAAAAAGTGCTGACCGGCTGTGGGGAGGACGTGCAGGCGGGTTTGCAGCCCTCGTGCGTGGAGGAGGGGGTGGGGTGCAGCGGGGAAGGAGCCGGCATCCTGTCCCGGGCTGGTGGTGTCCTCAAAATGCCCTGCAAATGCATGGGGCTCCAGTTCCCAACACAAGGGGAAAAAAGATAAATAAAATTAAAAAATTTTTTTGGCAGCATTCACAGCCAATTTGAGCACTCGAGCCCTCCACGGCGTTTATCGCTGAATGCTGGTCTAATTAGCAGCTGTTAATAAACTCCCACCTGGCAAAACGCCAGCCAGGGGCCGGCGGGTTACCATATGCCTCCTCCTTAAAAACTTTAATTACAGGCAGGAAACGCCGGTGGCAGCCACACGCGTTAATTGCTTCACCTCAAGCCGGTGGCGGGTCAGCTCCCGCCCTTGCTGGCAAGCCCAGGGTGGCTGGGGGCTGCCGTCCCCGTCCCCATCCCTCAGCAAGGCTGAAGGGACCAACAGGGCAGGGAGGAGATGCTCATGCAACCACTATCCCATCATAATGATGAAAAAAACCCCTCTGTTACGCCCAAAAATTTTCTTGCATGTGGATCTTGGCTGGCTCTAAGCATCCCTCTTTCCTGAAAGATAACCCTGAGAAACCTCTGCCAAAAAACCGTAATGCTCGACAGGCCGGGAAGCGGACGGGCGCGGCGAGGCACCACGGGTGATGTGAGTTGTCCCAGTCAGTTACCAGCGGCTCTGCCCCGATGCCTTTACACATCACACGCCGTAAAATCAGACAGGAGTGAAAGCCCTGAGTGCCCCGGTGGGATTTACAGAGCGCTGCCCCCCCTTGCAACCCCAGTCTCAGCATTAAAATAAATGGGGCACAGAAAATGGGTATTCAGATCACATTAGGGGCAAAACATTGATTTACTCAAGCGAAGAAACTCGGTCAGGGCTTGCCGCTGGCGGCTCCTGGCCGCGTTTGCTGGATCTCCCTGGACATTGCTTTAGAAAAGAACATGGTAAACGGCTTTTTCCTATTCAAGGAGAAGAAAAGATAAATCCTGGAAACGTTTGCCAACAAAGGGATCATTTTCACGTGCGAGATCTCCCCCAATCCCAGTTAACCGTAGGAAAGAGGGAGCGTGATTGAACAGCCTGTGCCGGAGGGAAGCGTTGGAGGCAGCCGCAGAGCCCGGCGCGGAGCAGCACGGATAACGACGAAAGGTGACGTTTGGACCACAAGGGATCAGCAGAAGATGCGTCCCCCACGCAGCCTGGCACGGCTTTGGGTGCTTCCCTGGCCACTCGTCCTGCCCCGCATCCGCCCTACCAACACCGCCCTTCGTTTTCAGTGGCAGTTGTGGCTCCCAGGGCCAAACTGGGCATGACAAAATGGGATTCAGAGGTCGGTTTAGCTCCACCTTGGCTGTAATTAAGGACTCAAGCTTTTGCTTTAAAACGCCCACCTGTTTGTAGCCGGACTGGGCCCGAAGCCTGGGCAGCAACTGCTTACCAGCACCCAAACCTGCAGCTTAAGGACGCGCACCAGCATCAGATATCAGACCCAGCAGAAACGTCTTCCTATCTTTTGTTGAAAATCACTGTAGGAGACTTAATTTCAGCCTGAAGGGAAACAAAAATACAATAAGAGAAACAAACAAACTAGAAATAATGTCAAGGCCAGACTGAGCCTTTGGAGCTGATTTCCCTGTACGGATCCTGCCAGGCAGCGGTGCCCCAAAACTGGTCGTTTTGGACCCAATGGTCCCATGCCTGCAACTCCTCAGCTCCCGAATCAGAGACCTCACTGCACACCCTCCACCCAGGCAGCCTGGCTCCTGCACGGCTGCTGCTGGGGATTTCATCACCTCATTTCCCCGCAGAAAGGAAATTCTCCAGCTGCTTTGCCTCACTTATCCCTCCCGGGCTGTTATTACTCCTACTTACACAATTCAGGATATTATTCCCTCCTGTCACCTTAATTTCTAATAATTAGTATTTGGTATAATGCTACAGCAGAAGTCAGCTCTTAATGAATATGATAAGAAACACTAAATTATAATTTACTGCTCAAGAAATCCGTTTTGAAGCGCAGCCCATTTAAAAGAAAATGAGGGGGAGTGGCTTGTGAGCCATCTGACTGGATCAAATCCTAAATTGAGTCCCAGCTGAGATCCTGAAATGACCATAAACCCTGGGGGCACTTACTGGCCTGGGGCGCGTCCCTGACCACGTCTTGGGTCTGGGTGCACGATGGTGGCAGAGCCATGACGCCACATCCCGGGGGGAACAAGCAATTATATGACTTCAATTTTATTTTGTGACTAAACGCCGGGGTATTAACCCACCCAGTGTGGGACTGGGCAATAGTATTAATCCAGAAAAACTGTTCATTAACGAGTCCTCGACATCCCTGTTTGCACACCCGAGCCCCTGCCCGTCCCTCTCACGGAGCGGTTTTCCTTCTTTTCGCGGTGCCGGTTGCAGTGGGTTCAGCCCCGTTGCTATGGCACTGGGGCACATCTGGGTATGTTTTTCTGAGCTTATCACACAAATTGCTTCTCTGATAGCACAAAGCGATGCGGCACAGTCCTCACCCGCTAAGGCTGGTCGACCTGGCCCCAACGTGGGTTTCAGCTCTTCAGTCACTGAGTTCAATGCATCCAAGGTTTTTCCGTTAACTTCTGCTGTCCAGGCACAGCCAGGGACCTGGACCTGCGTAGGAGACCACCTGGAAAGGTTTTGGTCTCCCCATTTCTGTCCCCTGACTGTGAAGCCAAAAAAAAAAAAAAAAAAAAAAAGCTCACAGAAAGGGGAAGCTGAGCCTGGTTTGCTTAACCAAAGGGACCAAGTACTGTGTCCCCCGAGCGATGAGCCGTTTCAGGGTACACACAGCCGGGCTGTTCCCTCGAGATCAGGGGGACTTGTTCCTGGGCAGCTCATTGCGGTATTCGGGAACAGGCTGCAAAGGAGTCAGGAAAACAAAGGCCCAGGGCATCTCAACCCCAGAGCCAGGCCACTGCAAGTGCTTTGTAGCCTTGGTCCTTGTACATTCTGGTTCAGAGGCGCTGGGAGTTTATATACCTGAGAATTCACGGGTGTGTTTAGCATTGGGGGTTATTGGGCCCATCCTGTGCCTGCTTGGGCTGACCATAAACAAGTGATGAGATCAATGCCTTCACCCTTTAACATATTTTTTTTCTTTTTTGTATTATAAGGACAAGAAGGGAGCGGTGCCTCTGCATGCCTCACCTGGAGCACTGCAGGATCAGCCGGCCGGTCCTGCCCAGCGGCACCAGATGAGCTGGGGTTTTGCTGTGGTCTCCACAACTGTGCCGAGTCAGCTCTAGCCCAGGCCAAGCCCTCTTTTTCAAAGCAAATTGCGTGTTTCTTTGGAAGCAATGCAATTAAGGCAAGAGGGAGGTAGATTTAGATTAGGTATTAGGAAAAAAAAATTTACAATGAGGGTTGTAGAGCAGTGGCCCAGGTTGCCCAGAGAGGTGGTAGATGCCCCATCCCTGGAAACATTCCAGGCCAGGTTGGCCGGGGCTCTGAGCAACCTGATCTGGTTGGAGATGTCCCTGCTCCTTGCAGGGGGGTTGGACTGGCTGGGCTTTAACGGTCCCTTCCCACCCAAACCCTTCCGTGGTTCTACAAAGACACCTCCACAGGTCACATTACAGCAAGATGCTGTAACAGTTGGTGAGGTGGTACCAAAGCACAACAGATCGCTGAGCCTCTTCGTCCAGGGAAAAGCCCGACAGGAAAGGGCAGGGATGGAAGGAGTGATGGAAGCTCTGTGAGCATCTCTCTGCTGCAGCTAAAAGCGCAGAGAGGCCCTGAACAGCAGAGAGCATGCGAGAGCCAGCAGCAAGCGCCACGCCAGGAACCGCACTTACACCCAGTGTCATCTCTGAGGACTTTATTGTCATTGTCTCTTCAGTTCTAGAGTACAAAAGCATGCAAAAAATAACCTCTCTATTCATGGTACATATTTACAGTGTACCGGCCACGTGCCGTTACAGTACTGAGTGCCTATACATCATGCTGGAGTTATAGCAGAGTACATACAGAGTCATATGTTTAACATGAAGTATAACAAGAGACTTAAATATTAACAGAACAGGCCTATAAATCAGAAACAGCAGCAACATCACAGCATGGAGGATCCAAATTATATCCTCAAAAGTTGCAATTCTTTTTTTTTTTAATTTACACTGATTTTTTTTAACGCTTTGACTGATGGCTTGTGGTTACTGACTGAGGGCCTGGGTGTCTGCTAGCAGCGCCTCTGAGGATAAATGGCTTTTCTGCAGGAAGGGAAGGTGAAAGCAGTGACAAGCTCTTGAGCTCCTTTCCTTCCCTGGTCCCGTGAGAGGCTGCGTTCAGAGTAACAGGGTCGTGGGATAATCCAGCTTAATTCAGGTCGGGACGGACCTGATGAGAGCATGGTCTTCTGCAGGAGGCTCTGGGCCAGAAAATAAATCCCTTTCACTGCTTTGCTCAGCAAACACCACTGTAAGTGTGCCCTGGTAAATTGGAGAGGTTTGGTACCCAAACTAAATTATATACACACACAAAACCCCCACTATCCGCTTTCCAGTCTCCAGCATTCCTGCTGGACATCCGCCGTGCTCATGCTCTTAGGGACCCCCCAACACTGTGGCACAATCCCCCTTCCTTTGGAAATGTTTTTACATTTATTGAGATCCCCATCCTCTCCGGGCAGAGAGCAGCCTGCCTATCCTGCCACCACCATCCGACACAAAGGTGAGATCGCCCATCCTGAACAAGGACCATCTTTTACTGTAGCAGCAGAATACTGAGCAGCTAGCAAAACGACCCTGACAGCACTGGAGATGTGGGCTCTCTGCCTGGAAATCGCTGACAAAAGGCATCCAAGACCATAAAGAAGCCTTATAACTCGCACAGCCAGGCTGCCCAGAGACAACAATCCCTGCTGCTTTTGTTCTGAAGCTCTCCCATTAGCTGCACCATCGAAGGAGAACTTGCAGTCATGCAACAGCTGCTAACACCTCCAATTGTACTGTCAGGTGTAAGAAAGCCCAAAGCCCCAGCACACAACAGGACGCTGCTCACTGCAGCTGGCGGGGGACGAGGAGCTCTGAGCACAAGCAAGGATGGCTGGGACCCTTAGAGAGAGCTGGTGCCTATGGCTGGTGGGACAAAGCTCCTGGTTTTCTTGGGGAAGATGTGAGAAGAAAAGCATTGAACCAGAGAGCAAACGAGCTCTCCCAGCCACGCACAAATGGAGAAAAACCTCCTTCAGCCCCTACCACAGCACTGCTGGCGGCTTCAGGACACAGAGCCGGGCTGAAGGAACATAAAATTCCTCCCACCAGGTCCTCCCCTGCAAGTTTGGCAATAAATAAGGAATTAAACCCCATCCTGGGAGTCATTTCACCGAGCTGCAATTGGTTTTGCATGGAGCAGCTATGCCATCCCCTGCCAGGTTCCCTTCAGATGCGGCTGTACACAAAGTCAGCTTTCCCTCGGCTGACCCCACCGCTGCCCCACCACCAGATGCTGCTCCCACCTTCTCTGTTCCATCCCCAGGAATATTTTTACCAGGGCAGCGAATGCTCTCAAGCATTTGTCAAACCGCTCTCCCTAGGGACCCACAAACCACATGGCTTGGGTTCGCAGTGCCACGCTGCACGGACCTGGGGGCTCATTTACCCTCAAGTAGGTTTTGCACCATTTTAGTTGCCTTGGGGGCCAAATTCTCGGTAGCAGGGGAGATGAAGTCCTGCCAAAGGGGACAGGCACACACAGAACAGGAGTGTGTTGCTTCTTGCATCTCAAGGCACTGAAAAAATAAAAAATAATCACAGTCCAGTCACACTTACTGCTGCAGGTGATTTCGTTTCTCTTGCAAGCTCAGGCTCCTGGCACGGGCTACACCACGGCTGCCTGCGCCGGGATTTCTCACCGACACGTCACTGAGAATCACTGATCAGAGCGGAGCCCCCGCACGGGCACAGCTGCGGGAGGCAGCTTTATCAACACCAGGAGCAGTTCTCCATGCATCCATTCGCAAGCTGCAATAAAGCACTAAAGAGCTGAAAATCTCATTTATTTCCAAGTGTGACATTCATAGTGACATATTCCTATCCAAAGGGTTAAACGACATTCGCTGCAGTATTCCTCCATGCCAGGGGAGACTAAACCAGGATTTTCACTTAGCACTACCTCCCCAGTGGAAAGCCCAGAGCTATTAATTGAGCAAGACAGAGAGAAACGTACCTCCTGGAGATCAAAAACATGTGCCATTTCCCCAAAGAGAGAGATTTCCTTCAAGGTCTCTCAATCTGGGCCTAACCCCAAGCTGGAAAAGCCGACCGTGCCACCACATTGCAGGGGAAAGAGGAGCCCTCCCCGAGACGCAGAGCCCAGCTAACAGCGTGGAGCATCCCAGTCTCTTCTCACAGCATGCCAGTGCTCCAGGAGCAGGCAAGCAAAGATTTGGAGGGGAAAAATACAGAGCGCACACACAAGCACCAGAGCATGTCTACACCAGCTCTTCTCGCCGCCCAGAGGAGCCCTGCCACACCAAACCCCATCCTCTCGTTCACAGAGAGAAGCCAGACAAACATTTACCCATCCAGCTAGGGAGTGACTTTCCTGAACGGATAAAAGGGCTGGCCTGCCAGAGATGTTTATTTTCAAATAAATACTCTCTCTTTAGTCTCTTCTGAGCAGAAACGGCATTGCTCTGAGCTGCCCTAACACACATAAACAAGGATTTCAGCTCAGCTCAGTGAGAAGTAGAGCGCATTTTTTCAGGAGTCCTACCAAGCCCTCGAATAAATCTGAGCGTTTCTCTTGCTGCTAGCGCAGCTTCCACCGTTTTAATTTCATGCAAGTTTTCAGGCTGCTGTGTGTGAGGCGATACGGATTGCTTCTGGAAGTAAAAAGGAAAAACCCCCAGGGCTGGCAGATTTGCTGGAGGAACACGGTGTGACGCAAGCTCAGCTGTGCAATTCTGGTTGCTCCCTGGACCTGTGGAAACAGCTCCAGACGGATTTCCTTCAGCAAGAAGGGCAATTTTTTCCAAGTAGATTTTTGGATAATCATAAAAAAATACCCATTCCCCCCATTCCCTTCCAAAACTGAAGAGGCACTCTAGCTACCGCTTACCACTCTAGCCAGACTTGCTGAGTCCCCATCTCATTTTTCACTCCCTTTTACTGGGTGCTTGAATCTTCATTACAAGGCAGCAGGGTCCAAGCACGTGCTCAAGCGCACCAACCCGCAGGACGTATCGCGGTGTGCGGCCGAAGCAGAACCACAGGCCCTGGGAGGATGCTGAGCGCACAGTTGGCGCGGGCAGACACACAAATGCGGGCAGGATTTACCATCTGGAGGCGAGCGATGCAGAGCACAGGCCCAGAGCAGTAACCTTTACAGGATATAATCCCTTTGCCGGCTTTAAAAATTAAAGGTCTCCTTAATAAAATACACGAGCTGCAATACTATTTCCCAATTTGCCAGTATTTACAAGCAAGACAGGGGGCAGAGCCCAGGCCGGCGATTGCTTCTGGACACCCCACCGAGGTGGCTGAAGACCAGGGAGAAGTGTCAGGCTGCGGACGGGGAGCAGAAGGCACCGGCAGCAAAGCCCAGTTAGGAAAACGTTGGGAACCACCGAACGGGATTGCAGTAAACAGAACAGGAACACCAGTATACCAGTCACTACCAACAATCCTCATACACATATCCCCTTGCACAAAAAATTGGGAGACTGAAAGTCCCAAGCCCTCAGGATTAACCTAAAAAAGACAGTTAGGATGATTATGTAGGAACCAAATTTAATCATGTCCTTTATTTAAGTACTATAAAAGAAGAATCCAGTCCCATTGGCTTCCCAGGGGCACAGTCAGACCCCATAAAGCTCAAGGGAAAACATCGACATATATTTTTACGGATTGATGCCACTGGTTTTTACTGAGTGCAAGAGTGACATTCCTGATGATACGCACAGTCCGCACAGCCAACGGCCACCGAAACAGCTGCGCGTGCCCTTTTGAGTGCAACCTCTCACCTGCTGTCAAACTGTAGAGACGAAGCTTCTAATCCCAAGTTTAGAAGCATCTATGGATAAAATAGCAGCATCAGCACATGCATAAAAATTACAGTCTTAAAATAAAAGTTAAAGCCTTAAAAAACAAAAGATCAAGTTTTGATTCATTTGTGTTCTGTAGCCTTCCTTAGTCTAAAACCCCTCCACTGACATTTTCCATCCAGGGAGGTCTCCCAGCTTGGGTTATTTATCAGGAAATTAAAGTTTAAAGTACATAATTTTAAAGGAGCGAAGAGATGAGCGAGGGAAAGGAAATCACCCTTAAATAAAATAAACCCCAAACCTGCCACTTCTTTTCAGCTTTGAGAACAAGGTCCATGCACGCAGGACTGGCTGGAGCTGATGGAGAGCGGTCCCAGCTCTTTGGGAAGAGCACGCTTGGTTAGCCGGTGTCCTCGGTGCACTAACGTGTAACAGCACATCGCAGCGCTCCGCAGCTCCACAGCGTTCAAAGGCTCATTTCGCATTACAGTGAATATCGTGTAGTTTTTCTGTTTTATGACACTGTCCTGACTAAAGCCATTGATGCTGGCAGAATTTACGCTGTGCAAGACTGAGGGATAAAAAGAGAAGGGTAAAAAAAAGAGCAGGAAAGGCATGGAGAGTGACAGTGCTCACTCCAAAAGGAAGATCTCATCCTCATTTAACTGATATCCATAGAATTTTTGCTGTCAACTCCAACAGGAGCAGGACTGCGTCCTGGTATACAGAAGTTCTTTACCCGTGACATTAAATAAAACAGTCGCCCTCTGATATAAAACCTGGCTCTGATGTCATTTTTTTTTCCCCCAGTGCTTGAAACAGAGAATGCAAAAAAGCAAGGAAAAAGTCTCCGAGGTGAATGGCCCATGAGACGACGTTTGTTTTTGCTGTGTTACAAATAAAACCACGTTCATCGGCCAAGACACCCAACTACAAAGCCCACACGTGAAGCACAAGTGGAGAGCAAGGCACACATGGAGGAGCGCATGGACACCTCGCACGAGGAACGCAGCCACCCACGAGGTCGAGCCAGCCCTCTGCCAGCCGCACCGCCCGAGGACTCGCTCTTCTTACTGCTGCTCTGTTCCTAATTTCTGGTTCTCTGGGTTGCTCTGTTTTCGTTGGGTGGGGTTTTTTTTTTTGCTTTGCAGGCCCTGGACTTGGCGATGAGAGCAGATGTGTGCTAGACAACACCACGATGGGTACAACAGCAGCAGCATGAGTGACCAGGCGTTCAGGACGTAGCTTCGTCTTCGCACACATCAGGCAGCTCCGGGTCCCTGCCTCCTTCTCTGCTCCCTTGTTTTCTGCACGAACAGCAAGGAAATAAAGATATTACAGGCACATAGCAACACAAGAAACAAAGCAGGGTTTTTTTTTTCCAACAGGCAACCCAGGTCAACATCATAAATATGAATAGCAATGAACCAGCCTGTTGCGCTGGTACCACATAAACAGCTCAGCAATATCCCAGCTCGATGCACTGCAGCGCAACTTGTACCTACACACGTACTTGGTCTCTGCGCTCTGAGGACTGAGCGTTGTGCTTCCCTGAGTGCCCTTCTCCTGGCTGCAGCATCACGAGGAGGCATCTGGTTCTTGGAGAAAATCTTGCAGACCAGCAGCAATGCTTCTGAATTATCTTGTTTGTATTTGAGGAGTTCTGGTTTGTGTATCAGCCCATGGCAGAGACCTACGGCAGGCAGATGGCCTGCACCTAAAACACCCGTTTCTCCGTTATGAAGATGTGAGGATACCCACAGCGTAAAGGAGGTGGTGCTGGCCCAAGAACCTGCATCTGCCAGGCTGTCCAGCCTCACTCATACCAGCCCAGATGCAGAGAATCAGTCTGTGTGGACAAGTCAATGCGGCAGTGGAGAGTCAGCCGGAGCACACAGCATTTGGGAAGTGTGCGTTTGGGGCCCTGGGGTTATTGTCTGGCTGGGAACAACACTGAAAGTACACTTAGGGCTGTGCCAACTTTCAAATAAACCAGAAATGAACCAAATAAGCTTCCCCTCTCCCTCTGCTCCAGCAAAGCCCTGTGATAAACCTGACCTTGAATCCAGAGCATGGACAGTTTCCTTGCAGGCAAGGCTGAGGAACAGCCCTGTCTTTGGTGCCTGTCATCACCCTCTTTAAATGATTTATCACCCCGTGCAGGAGCGGAGGCTCCTTTCTCCTGCAGCGCAGCTCCCTGCTAGCAGCTGCCCATCCTGCTCTGTGCCCGGGGCGCGTTCAACGCTCCCCGCTGACCTGAGCGGCTTCTGCCTCTCCAAACGCCTCGCGGCAGAGGAGGAAGGGGGCAACACAGAACGGGATGACCCAACACCCGCATGGCAGCGAATATCAGCTGAACTCGGGTTGCGCGTAGGGCGGCAGAGATCAAGGCATCAGCGCTCTGCAGTCTCCGCAGGAGCTGGGGCTCATGCTGTGAGGCCTGCGGCTGAATGTGAATCTCCATTAAATAACTGTTTAAGAAATAAACTGTATTTCTGCTATGTTTTTTAAATCCCAGGTGAGCGAAGCCTGACTTGTGCAGTTATCCAGGAGGCCACGTCACTGTTAACCACAGCAGCTGCAGGAAGATCACACGACTGAGCATTTACACAGCGTTTCACGCCCAGCAAGGAACAAGCCTCACAGCACTTCCCTCCGAAACGCAGGCAACACGGGACAGGGATGGAGTGGGACAACCTACAAAGGGCTGGATCACAGCATCCACACACACACACACTCTCCTGGTAAGTGCTGGGTTCCTCCCCTGAGTCCCCATTTCATACCCATAATCTGCCCTCGTCCAAGCTGCTGGTGTCCCCTTCCTCTCTGCTGAGGACACGGGCAAACTCTGGGTGCAAACTGGCCGCAGCTGGGCTGTGCGGTCACTCCTGAAATATGTCTTGAAAGGAAAAGGGCTGTTCTTCATGAGAAAGTTCTCTGTGAAAACTGTAGCAGCAGGCAGTGGCACCAGCTGTCACCGACAGCACCATGACCGTCCCCATCCTCCTCTGCCTGCCTTCTCCAAACGACTTTTGGAGAATCTCTGCAAACCCCTCCTCACTCAGAGCAGGCGGCATCCTGGCTCTCACTCATCTGTTCATCTTGGCGTGGTAAACCAGACCAGCCAGAGCTGCTCCCAAAGGTAGAGGTGTGCGCTTATTTCCCAGCCTCTCACCCCAGACCAGATCTCCCCAGGGTGGAGGCTGCGTCCTGCCTAAGCACTGGATCCTGGGACTTCACACCGAGATGTTTGCAAGCAGTTTGTCACAGTTTGCATTGAATGTTATTTCATTATTTAAGGGAATTATTTGGACTAACTGCTTCCTAGGAGGGTCTGTGGAACTGGCTGAACAAGTGACCGTGATTTAAAGAAGTCCTGGCTGCGATGAGGTGGTGCTTGCACAGAGCTGATGGATTTTATCAGCCCAGTGCCCTCCCAGTGCTGTCAGAGGCAGAAGCGCAGGGGAGCGGTGGAGTGGCTGAAACAGAAATGGCTCCAGCTCCATTTCTTTTGCATAAACCACTAAATACTAAACCTGAGCCTCAAAATCCAGCCTCAGCCTTTCCCAAATTCTGTAGCTATTCCTCTGCAAATGTGGGGCTCAGCAGTAGTCCATGCTAAAACCCAGCTGGCTTTTTTCACCCCTCCCTCCCCAAAGAAGGCTGAAATGCCAAAGAACCACAAGTAATAGTAATTTTTAAAAGCATACATAAACATTAGCGTCACACACAGAGAATTACTGCAGTAAAATTGCTCCTACAGGAAGGAAGGACGGAGCCAAACACTCTCGCTACCACACAAATCACGCAGGCTGAGGAGAAGACACACGTTTCTACGGCACCCAGGGGAAACACAAACACTGAATTACCTTAAAGACGGATGCAAACATACAGATGTGTTTAAGAGGAGTCTGTCCCTGAGAGCAAAACAATGAGACAAAGGAAGAAAGTGATCATGAAGATGATGGCAGCAGGCAAAGGAGCTTGTATTTCTGTACCTAACAAGCCTAGAGAGCAGAGTGAAATGGAGGATGGAGCATGAGTCATGTTTACTTGCAGCCTGAAGGACAGATGAGGGTGGACACTGGTACAAACCCACTCCAGCCCCTACCACTGCTGAAAGCTCTAGATGGCTTCCAGCACTCTGCTGAAGTCCAGCTGTGCTTTCCAGGCCATGTAATTTGGCACCTTTAGGGGTTTTGTGTCCTACCACGGCCACGGTGTCACCACCACGAGCAATGGGGCACGCAACGGCTGTGCTCAGCACGGGCAGAGCCACGTGAGCACGGGGACACTCACCAGAGGGTCCAGCTCAGGGTGGGCCTCTGTCCTTAGTTAGACTACAGTGATACCACCTGCACCGTGGGGCACGGCTGTTCCCACAAGACACGCAGTTCTCTTTTTACAGTGAAAATTGAGATAGCTTTTGGTTGGGTTGGACTCTGTTCTGACAGCACCTATGCATTACCTACCCGAAATCTTCCTGGAGCTGCAGGGACAGACACCGAGCACTAGCAGAGACCAAGGGAGTATCTTTAGTGGAAACATCTGGCAAATTTAAACCCAACCTGCAGCCATTTCCCTGGCAAAGATGATGCTGTAAACCCAGCTGCCCTAGGGAGATCTCCACAGCCTATTTCTGAGCAGCCCACAGGCACCGAGCCCTGGGACTGTCTCAGCACAAAGGCCCCATGAGGCAGGTAGCTCTCTGGGAGAAGCTGTTTCTGCTTGGAGACCTGGGTCAGCCACCTTTTGACCTCCCTTTCCCCCCCGGCTTGCTCGTGCCTGGCCTACCTGGACAGCATGGCCCTAAGAACAGCTGACGGCTCTTTTCCTCTCTTTTTGGGAAGGCTGGAAACAGGGTAAGCTTTCTAAATACAGACTGATCCCCCACACAGGAGCTGACAAACACATTTCATCAATAGTAATAGCAGCCATAAGGGGAAAGTAAATCAGGTCTGTCAAAACACAGCAATTAATTTGATAGGTAGTAGTCGCAATAAATGAGAGTAATAAAATGTGCTGAAGTCAGTGCTGACTCAATTAGGAAAAATCTGCAGAAGGCAGAAGAAATGTAGCAAACACTGCTAGCAGAAACCCAGAACTTAGTTGTGAACACTAAACAGTTGGGTTTAAAAAAATATTCTGCAACTGGAAAAACATTAAAAATGATCAGTTGCTTCTGCAGCCACCGTTAGTGTTTGGCTTGAACCTGGCCACAGTCTGCAAATCTGCAAGGCTTGGAGAATCCCTGCATCTTCTGGGAGATCCTGCACAAAAGGCAGGGTCTGGTGCCACCTGGACACCTGGCCAGGCTGGTGGGGCAAAGTGACAGCCGGCAGCACTGACACACGGCTTCTTGGTGTGCGGAGGTGATCTCGTGGGAGAGGCAGCTGCTGCAGAACAAGAATTGCTAAACAAGGGCATCTTCATTTTAGTTCCTTCTATCTGGTAAGCGTGCCTGCAATTTTAACAGCTGCCTTTTGAACTTTTCAGTGCTACTAAACAAAGCAATAAATAACACCAGGGGAGAGGATTTGCTGCTTCCAGGTCTATGGAGTGCTAAAAAAGCCCTCTCCTCCCAGCACTAATTTAACAACTATTTCAAATCACTGGTGTCTTAATGGTGTCCTCCAAAGGGACAAAGGCTGTGGCAAACATGAGAGATCTCCTGCTATCGCACAGACGTCTGCACACACAGCTTCTGCATGAAGCATTTCCAGGAACACAGCCCAGCACACTGTGTATAGGTAATGCAGGGAGAAATTAAAAAAAAAAAAATTCTAACACATGATTTAGTTTCCTCTTCTCCAAATCCAAAGACTGAGCTGTTAAGACAGTTCTTTTCTCTTCCTGTTTTCTTAAAGGACAGATCCATTTTAAGAACCGTCAGTTAGGTATCAGATACCAGAAAGCAGACGGCTGTCGGAGGATTCCCTGCAGAATACAATCTCAGTATGGGCACAAATGTGAGATGCTTGAAGCAGCAGTGAGTGGGGCTCTGGCAATTTCACACGCAGCTTAAATAAACAGAATGTGAAACTAGAGTTCTCTAATCACTTTTCCTTTTTCTCATACAAAAACACAAGAAGTTATTTTCTACCTATAATGGGGAGGAGATGCAATATTACAAGAGCAGTGTTACCTCTCTCTAAAGACACTGCCACTGGGGAGGAGAAGCTCTGTGGTGGAAAGCTTGGGAACCTGGCAAGTGGCTCATTTTGTGGGCAACCACAAAGCAGCGATGGCTGCAGGTGCCGCCCTTCTGGCAAGTCCCACTTCTGGGGTCTCCCGTCCAGCTACGGGGGTGGAAACGATGCCCGAGCTCTGCAGAGCCTTTATGCTACAGGAATGTTTTCTGTTCCTGCTAGGTCCTAGAAATTTACAGGCATCCAGACTCACTCAAAACTTATTTAACACAGCACTATTCATAACATTTACACTGATTTTATATTTTATATGTGTATTAAGAGTGGTTTTACTACAGAACAACCTGCTATGAATTAGGAACTGGATGGGCTTAGTGTCTAGCTCTGTTTGCCCCTGTGGAAATAGTAGTGTAATCAAGAGATAACTCACTGAACAATTAACATTCCCATTTAGATTTGGTTTGCTTAAAATCATTGTCATTAGATTCAACAAATCTATTTAAATTTCAAGCAATTTTAGAGTCAACCAGTATGGCATTTGTCAAAGTTAGAAATAATAATCCACATTCCTTAAAAAACCCATCCCTGCTGTAGTGTTCAATATATGACACTATTGTCGAAGACACCTAGGCAATGTCTTTCTTTTAAACAGAAGGGTTTTGAGATGTGTTCTCAGAGCTCCAGTTGTGCATGAATTAATTTAAGATAAAGTCAATTGTTACCGCCCAAAATTGGCACTGATCGCATGAGACTGAGGAATTAAGTGCAGAGGTTAGCGCAGTGGAGAACTGGCACATTCAAAGACCATTCACATTCTTTTTGGACATCTCTAGAAGCTTACACTGCTGGGCAGAGAACAGTCCAGCGTGGCTCCAGCTCCATCCCTGACCTGACGTGTTCTTGTAAACTAAGAGCACTGGACACAGCAGCCCGACAGTGGAAATTATACACAGTTTTCAAAAAACTTTTAGTATAGTCCTGCACAAGAGGTCCAAATGCAAACATGGAGCTGAAATTTTAGAGACAGGGAAAGATGATGGTTGGTTTTGTATAAGCCAAGAAGAATTTTACTACCAACTTTAGAAAGGAGACAAATAAAAGCCTTCAATTTTTATGGAGGTTTACAGCTTGTCTTGAATGCCTAAAAAGATTTTTAAAGGGATTAGATATTGATAGTGTGGCTAATTAGAAACTTCACAGCTACATCAGATCAAGTGAACTTGACTTATTCTGAGCAGATAATAAAGCTCCAGGCAGGAACCAGCCACAGCATCAGGGTCAGGCAGTTTTCCCACCAGCTGGGTATTTAGTGCCGTGGGCTTTCAAGCATCTCAAATGAAGGCGGAAGGGAACAGGTCCCTTTTGGAAACAGCCTCGGGGTACTATAACAGGAGACCACTTTGAAATACCAATTCAGGAAGGGTTTGAAGAGAAAAAATCCTGCCTTGCTCTGAATTTGCTGTCCTGGACAGCGGGAAGCATATTTTTCTTCAAATTTCACACAAGTTTCCCCATCTCAAAGCAACACAGTGCAGTGATCAGAAATGATAATGAAGATATGGTCAGGGACGTGTGTCAAATTAGCAATAACTAATTTGGAAGGCAATGAGCCAAGGGAAACAAATCAGGACAAATCCCTTGTGCTAAGCTGGCAAAGGAATCATGACTGCCATGCTCTTCAGGTATGTCCCCACAGCAGCTAACAGTCTAACTGTTTAGACTGCTGTCTAATATTAACTGCTCCTGGACTCAAAGGCAAAGCCTTTACTGACGTCTCCGATACACAGCTGGGCCCTAAAGCATCAGCATCCTTAATTGAGCCGAGCCCTTAAATCCCCACACACGCATGAGAGAGAGATGCTCCTCTATTTGCATTGTCAAAGGTGCCGTGAGACTGTTCGCACATCCTGTGGGAGTCTGCGAGGCATGGTACTGGGATTTGGGGTGGAAAAGGATCATTCTGGGACACCACAGCTTTGCTGTGAACTGCAACCTTACAGATTCTGCAGGGTGAGAACATGAAAATAATGTCCCAGGTCAGGCTAATGGTCCCTCTGTTATTCACTGGACTGATGGCCCAGAATCCTGGCTCTAAAAGGGACTGGAAACCAACATGAGCAAGAAAGAGTAAGAGCCAAGTAAAGGACAGAAATCCTTCCTGTTCTATGAACATCCAAGGCCATTGTGTTTAAAAATTTTTGAGGAATCTAATAGTGATCAATTTGTTTAATCCCTTTTTAATCCCAATATAGACATTTACCTCCAGCCTCCAAAGTATTTCATTGCAATGTATTCTACCATTTCACAACTGGGTGTCTAAAAAAACACCGTATGTTTTCCTGAACGAAGGTGCAATGGCAAAGTGTTCTCCACTGTCTGCCCATGCATTTCCAGGGTGTCTCTGCCCAGACTTGGTCCCCAGGCCACTGTCGTGGTTTTGTTAGTGAGGGGGGGCCATATAATCTAATTTCCAGTTTACAAAACACACAAACTGCTCAACTGACGCCTTTTCTGTTGTCCATAAAAGGGAGAGAAGAATTAAACCCTCCGATACATATCTAGACTAGACTAATTAAACTTATTTTAGTTCACTAATGTCTAACGGATCTTTGATCACAGCATATTATCAACGAACAAGTTAAAAACCAGACCCACGTTGAGCACCTTACGCGTGTTTAGTCCAAAGCCATCTTACAGAGAGAACTGCATCTGTAAAAAGACTACTTTGACTGCTTTACTGCAGTGTATTTTAACCCTAGAGGACTCAAGGTAGGTTTTGGCCACAGTATTTCATCCAGAATGGACTTCAAATTCTATGGAAATGATTTGTAAGCTGCTTTCATCATCCTCCCCCCACACCTTTACTCTGCACGTGCAGCAGAGCCAGGCAAAGCTGCAATACGTACATCAGCAAGTTCCCTGGAGCAGACATGGACCTCTCCTCCCGCCTGGTCTGAACCTCGAATGGATTTCCAAAGGAGCGTTTTCTTAGCATGGCCTTCACTAGGATCTTTGAGGAAGGAAAACAGACCAGTGAGAACAGCAGAACTGACAAACCACCCTCTTGAAGCTACTTCAAAGGAGTCTAACAACAGCTCCTTTAATAATTCAACAGAATTTAACAGAACTACAGCTAAAGCACGATCTAGAGAAACCCACAGCCAGCCACGTGAGTTCCAGGCAGCGTCAAGGCTGCTCCCTCGGGCAGTGAGCTCAGACCCCCGGACGCAGGCTATTGCTGGCAGGAGGCAACGCAGACGCTGCTGACCGCTGCCTGCCACTCGTGGTGGTCTGAGGCCATGAGAAAGCGGCACCAGAGTTCTCCTGGGCCACCCTCCCAGGCAGGCACTGTACTGAGAGCGCCGCCAGCTCCTGCGGGTTCAAAAAGGCAGAGGTCCTGCTGTCAAGGGGAAACGACAGTTTTCACTCCCCCAGCTGGCTGTTGGGGCAAGTGGCTATATTAACTTCACCCCACAGGAGCTTTGAAAACAGGTCCTTGTGCTCAGCATCCCACTCCCCAGTACAAGGAACCCCCAAGGGCACCTGCATCATAGTAATTGCCTAGAGCAGACCTCCATCTGACCACACAAACTGCCAAGAGCCCTGAACACCCACTTGCGGTCCCCCAAGGCTGGCAGACAAGTGCCAGCTATATAGCCTGCTGGCAGATGTCCTCTCCCTGCTTCTCTCGCCAGGTCACCTCCAGGTTTGGAACCTTCACTTTGAGGATGCGAATGAGGTGTCTTGCAACCTCTAGATTAATAAAACAAAACACGCTTGGGATGGTTCTGGTGTTCTGGGAAGTCTGATGTGAGACACTTAAAGGGTGTGACCCTACAGCTCTTATGAGAGCAGCCAGACAGATATAACAGGACCGCTCACAGGGTTAGGCCCTGCAGAGTCAGGCTGCTGCAATACTTGGAGACACAAGAAGTTCACATTGGGTTAAACAGCCAAGTTTCTCATGCCAGGAGCACACGTGCACCCTCTCCAAACCTCCTTCACCAGTTGAGAGCTTCAGCAAGCATCACACTCTTGACCCACGTAGAGGATGTGGTTGTGGTTTACACGTACCACAGCTGGCAAACTCGGGATCGTCTTCACTGAGTTCTGCACCTCCTCCTCCGTCACCTCTACCACAGTACAGTGCTCTTCCTCCAGCGGCAGCGGCTCCTTGCCACCCTTGGTCAGCCACGGATGCACCTGTGCAGGGAGGAACAGAGACAGCTGTAGCTCTCCCTTCTATGGCAGGGCACAGTGATGTTGGTGACAAGAGGGAAACGGGAGCACGGGACTGATTATGGGGGTACTGCCTGTCGGTACTGCTCCGTTTTCCACTTACACCGGTGGAGCTCAACCAGCAACCTTGGAAATTGCTGCAGTCTGGTACCTGGCCAGACGGACAGCATCCCCTAACGCCCAGTGCTGTCATGCCCACTGCCACCAACTGGCATCTTGGAGGAACACAGCACCCTCTGAATCAAGTTTGAAACGCTTTGAAAATCTGATTTATCCAGAGCCTTTTAATCTTTTTCTCTCATATGCACACATTTCACCTAGGGTTACCCGTGCTCGCTACCTGGGAGAATCAAGATTATTTCTGCACCTGCACAAACAAGGGTGTAGGTGCTTAAAATAGAATATCTGGGGCTGAGTACTGAGGACTTGTCCTACTGCAACGGCCTCCTGCCCACACAGACAGCAAAATAACACACTTGGCCACCTGGACACCGTGTAAGCCTCTGCACACCCACCCAAAGGAGGAATGAGGCAGTTTCCCACCATCTCTCCCTGTCACTGTTGTGCTGCTGTAGAAGGGAGCTGATGGCAGGACAGGGCAAGGCTCTCTGCCACCCACGTCCAGGGTTGAATGTTTTTGCCTGTCAGGAAGAGCATCATCCAGTGTTGGTGCTAGAAAGGCCTGTCTCGCCCTCCAGGTGAGTTTAATTAGGATGGATGCTCACTGCCTACTGCCATTCCAACAAGCTGCATGCAGGTGTCCAGAGTGTTCTTCAAGGGCTCAGTGATGAGCATCTTTATGGCAATTAAGTTGCATTCCCAAAGATTGTTATAAGAACTCTTTTCAAAGGCACATCATCACGTCCAGCCTTAAGTGAAACCACTGCACTAAACTTTACAGCCTAAGTGGGGCTTGCAAATATTTCGGGTGAGGAGAAGACTGCCTAGCCATACGTTCAACGTTCCCCGCACAAAACGGTTGGCTTGATTGATTTTGTCAAACAGCAATTCCAAACTCAGCTGGGCAGAGCAGTTAAGATATTTGTCCAGCCTAAGCCCCTTACACAATTTACTGTCTCCTTCCAGTTTTTGCCATGTTTATCTTTAATGTTGACATCAAAGATTTATCAACTATAAATGACCATATACAAGAAGCAGCATGGAGCTACTGCTCGCCAGCACAAGAACATTTGCAGCCATGTCAGGATTTTATCTTACAAGTAGGGAACATGAAAAAGGAAGAGGAGGGGAGTGTGAAAACTGGGGAAAACAAAAATGGAAGGAACCCAGGAAGGAGCAGAAGGAGCGTAGAGCAGCTATTTAGAAACATCTGACTACGTGTGAAGCCAAAGCTGGAGCCCCAATGCCATGTGGCCAACTGTATGCTACTTCAGAGCAGAGAAGCTCCTTGAGATGAGCCTGTAAATGCAAATACGGAGGGAGTGTGTCATTTCCTTGTCTGGATTGCATCGGCTGCACTGTTGGGCTCCTCTGTACTCTTTGAGTTGGATTTCTCTGGCCAGGGCCTTCAGTGATGGGCTACAGTCACTCCACAGCTGCCTTTGCCAAGAAGCTGCTTGGCTATCACCTTTCTTGAGGGAACAGAAGAAAGCTGCCCTTTTTTCCTACTGCCTCTGATGGTATAGTTTCCTTGGTTGAGAACATAAGAAAAGCAGAAAACCCTGCAAAGCATTGCTCTGTACCAGTCCTAGTCACTCCCTGTGTTAATAAGCATCCCCCAAGTAAAGCTGATAGGAACAAGCGTGCTGCCTCGAGGCTGCTGGCCCTGCAAGCACCAGAGGGAGGCACTTCCAGCCCCTGTAACACAGGTCCAACTCCAACAGCACAGGCTCTGCAGCTAGCAGTCCTCATGACCATGTCGATTCTCCTGGGGATTTATGGAGGATCAGTCTGCTTTTGAGTAACTTTAATTTAAATAAGTAAATAAGAAAGCTTTTATCAATATTCCCCAAGCAAGCAGCAGTGACAGAGCTCTTACATGCTGCAAAATGAGCGCTCTCCCTTTCTGAGGCGGCACGCCAGAGAAAGCTCCCAAAATAAACACTGGGAACAGCTCTGCCTCATTAGAAGGTACCAAAGGAACAGCAAAATCATCTGAGACAAAAAAAAACTAATATCAATGTCCAATTTACCTTAATTTCAGGGACTGTTATCCTTGTTTCTGGATTTTTATCGAGCATGCGTAGGATGAGTTCCTTGAGCTCTTCACTTATCTGTGCTCTGAGTAAAGAAAACAGCAGTACACAGTTAACAAGGGAATTGTAAGAGCTCAAGGCATGCATAGTCCTTACTGCGGTTACTCGGTAGAGGACCTGCTTTGCTCAGAAGGTATTTTCTCTGCAGACCCAGCTCAAGAAAGGAAGGTCTAGTTGGCTTGGCTCCTTCTTGGGCATCACGGTCACTGTTACGGGGTTTGGTTATCCAGCTCTGCCCACTAGCACAGCTGCACACTCTCAAAATGCAGCACAAGGAATCAACTGAAGGGATCTAAGGACACTTTTAAAGACAGCATATTAAAGGGGAATTTCAGAGGACAGATTCTGGGACAATGAAGTGTTACTGAGAGCAGAACTGGAGCTGGGCTCTCCAGTACAAGAAGGGCACAACTCGATTTGGTGAACCTGCATCATGAGCAACTGTGTGCAGGAAGAAAGATCCCCATTTTACCCTCAAGTTCCCTCTAAACTTCATTAAATTGCTTCCATGAACACTGACGGCCACTCGGTATTTCCTATCGTATACATCAGCCTCGGGGTAACGTAAGGAGGGAATGAACAGACACAACTGAAAGAGAAACATCTGCCTGAACCCTGAAGCCATCCTATTCACACAGAGCCCTTGGTCCTGCCATCTGTCCCTCCAGTCCAAAGGCTTCAATGACGTCTGTTAATGATGCAGACAATGTCTCTAACACACACTCAATGTGTACGATCGAAGTGCTACTGAAGTCAAACGCCAGCATATGACAGAATTGTATTAGGCATTTGAAAGCCTGTATCACAAATTACTTCGAAGGAGCTGCGTTTCTGCATGGAAATGGGATTTGGCAGCACAAAATGTCACTGGCCAGCACGGCTGGATCTCAGATTGAAAACACTGGTGAGGACAATACGCTGGGCCCACCTCCTCCACACCCTCCCCAAGCAGAGAAGGGAATAAACTATCATAAACATAAGTGAAGACCGCATCAGTGAGGGATATTGTAGCCTGATGAAAACAGAGCTGCTGTTTAATAATTTCTGAAGATTTTATGTGGACTTTGGTTGTGGGACCTTTAACAACCAACCACAAGGAAATACTGCTCATTCAGTGGGAAGGGGCAGAAAGTGGGTTCAGGTTAAAGTCTGAACACTTTCAGAGTTTCATCAAGGGTCTGCAGTACACATGCAATATGGCCCTGGCAAGGAGAATAGCAGGATCAGACTTCCCACTCCCTAGGCTGCACTGCCAGTGACAATTTAGGTGGGAATAGGAAGAACATACTGCTCTTGAGATGAGCTCCAGGCAGAGAGGAACAGGCTACAGGGAGTGATGGTGCATTTAGCAAGTCAGAATAAACAGGCTCCTAAAGGAGGACCACACTGAGATGCAGGTGAGACGGTGCTTTTAAAATACTTCACATCAGATCTGTGCCAAACTGGCAACAGCTTTATTTAAAATATAAGAAATAAAATCACTTAACATTTCTGGGCACCAGAGTGAATTCTACTCAAGAGAGAATTAATGTCACAAGGAAAAGCCCTGTAAACAGGACCACAAAGTGTCAGGTGGGTTACGGCCAGGGGACAAACCGCATCATGCTGTCTCTGATTTTTCCTTCTCTCTGTTATGCCATGGTGCATGCTGTACCTAATGGTATTTGTAATCTGAAAAGCCTGCGCTATCTGGAATTTCTCACAGTCACAGTCCCGTAACAGCTCTCACCCATCTGGGAGGGCTGCCAGCACCGCAAATCATTTTACAGGGTGCCCACAGGTCACAGAACATTGTCCTGAACTTCAGCTCTTCACCAGGAGGGACTACGCAGAGCTCCTGGCTCTCTTAATACGCGTCCGGACAGAAACTTCTCCAGCTTGCTTTTCAGTCGTGCCAGGATCATCAGGGTGTGAGCTAACCCCATTTACCTCATGTCATGCCAAGGACTCGCTGAAATGAATGAGAACGCCAGAGCGATAAATATTTATCCCACCGTCTCTACGAGAAGGGAAGAGACAATGATGCTGGTATAGACAGCTCCACCTCTGTCCCAAAGGTTGTCAGGAAACAGGCAACAAGTTTCCATGGACTGTCTGCAAACAGGAATGTGTCTTTCGTAGTCATGGTGAAATAAATTGAAACCAAAATATTCCCAACTGTAGTGAGGTGCTAATTCTGTGGGAGGTCACGGTGGCTCCGGTCCAATGAATTCCAGCTTTATGTGTGTCTCTGTTACTGCCTTTATCTACCAAATAGATGTAGTTTAGACAGCCGTCAACATCCAGTAACGCTCTGCTCCTCCAACAACCTAACGAGCGGTGCAGCCTTTTTTAGAATGGCCAAGCAGGTCACTGAGAAATCCAAATAAATCAGGAAATGTCTGAATGAAGAAAAGGTTCTTAGCACAACCCAGTCAGCCCATTAAATGTTAATAACTTACTGCAGAGACAGATGGGAACAGTCTCTTGTAAGCTGACTGCTAACCCAAATATATGATGGCTGAGAGAGAAGGGCATTTTGCCAGGGCCCAAGCCAGCAGAGAGACCGCGCCAGGGAAACATAAACTTCTTTTTTTCAGCTGCTGCAGTGCTGTGAAGACAAAGTCCTGCCCCAGCTGCCGAGCAACTTGTGGGATCATGGCAATGTGGTACAACCAGCCTTCGTGCCATTAACGCCTGACCTTGGTTAGCTGCAAAACATCACCAGTGGTACAGGGCTGGCTTGCCAGAATTGCCTCATACCCACTGCGGTTGCCGTCAAACAAGTGGCCTGACCCCATGGCCGCAGGTCCTTGGGAGGTGTGATCCATGCAGTCCTCAGTGTGGGCTCCATCAGCCTGAGCGGGGATGGCTCCATCTGTGCTATCGGCACTGGCTGTGCCTCATGGTCAAGGGAGATGTAATTAACACAGCCTGCGGAGCCGGGGGCATGAGCTATTCATAACCCATTGCTTTCTGCAGGCTCAGAAGGAAGCCTGGGACTGCCAAGGCAGAGGTCCAGCCCTTCATTGTAGGTGTCTAAAAATTCAGAGAGCATCCCCCAAATAATTCATTTAATAAGTGGATACATGCACATGCCGCAGGCTGCCTGACAACATCCCTCCCTTCCTTCCTAACACCAGAGATGCCTTTCATTAAAGCTTTGATTTCTTAATGCGTGTTCTAAGTGAAGTAATTTTCTCCAAGTTTTTATTAGAATGAACAATTGCATCAAGAAGGTAAAATTCTTTGCTTGACTACTGTGCTGATTTGGAAAGGCAGATAAGGAGTCCAACTTCGGCTACTCCATCTGATAGCAACCAGGAGAAACAAATTAACCACCAAAAGGAAGTCACCAGAGGCCTGAAAAGGGGAGGAAATACTAAGGAGTGGCCAATACACAAAGGGAAAGGTATGGTGGCTTGATGGCAGAGACTGAGCACGCATCAGGTGTGATCATAATCTACGAGGCTCATGGGACAAGACCACAAACACTCATTGCTCAGTGCCTCGACACTGAACTTCCCACTGCTCAAATGGCACACACGTGGCCTTGGCTTGTTCACCCTCACTGCCAAGTGAGCTGCTGTGGGTTAGAGGACGCACTGTGACCGTGCAGCCAGCCATCCCACCTAACACAGCCCAGCAGTCTCCACCATGAAGCTTGGACTGTGGCCGACAGATCTCCTTCACTGGCCAAAGTGGCAGCAGGGTCAGCCTCTCAGCATCAAATGGGTAAATTAATTTTTGTTTTGGTTTTTCAGAACTAGCCCCAGTCTGCCAGTATACAAGACAAACTCCTGTTTTCCTGAACTGTGTCAGAGGAGGCAGAGGAGTGGGAATGCGCCAAGCTGTGGCTGTGTATCTCAGGACAAGCCTCCTTTCATCAGACACTTCGCTCAGCTCCAAGGTAAGTCCACGGAAGCAGCATGTGTTTACTTAGACTGAGGTCTATAAACCACACTGCTTT
This sequence comes from Chlamydotis macqueenii, assembly GCF_036417535.1. NCBI lineage: Eukaryota > Metazoa > Chordata > Aves > Otidiformes > Otididae > Chlamydotis > Chlamydotis macqueenii. The sequence goes on from NC_141574.1 coordinate 8,712,128, forward strand.
TGAAAGCTAATGCATTGAATCATTCCAGTGGCTACCACATGGGAGAAACACAAAACCCCAACCAAACCATGCTTCCAGCATCTCCAAGGTCAAGTAGCTGGGGCAGAACTCCCTAGACCCACACCGAAACCCCTCTGCTTCCAAAGATTAAGAGCCATTTCCTTTAGTCCCTGTCTGCAAAGCACGGACAAAGCAGCAGCAGAGGCAGCTGGAATGCCTTGACAACATCAGCACAAAACTGATGTGAAGGACCCAAGAGAATGCAAAGCACCTCACCCATCCTTGTCCGTCCCTCCACAGTGACCTACCAGCATTTATGCACAGCGAATAACACTGAAGATTGAACTTGATTTTACAGTAGCTGAGTAAAGTTCACTTACTCTTCCGGGAACTCTACAGGCTTGTTCTTGATCCTGTTATGAAGACCCAGAATATATTCATCTATAAAAGGGCACTGTAAAACAAACAAGAGATTTTCCAGTTGTCAGAGATCCCGGCACTGAGGATCTACAGTGCTTGTCACTCGTGTAACAGAGGTATACTGTCTCTGTGCTTGTCATTCACATAACAGAGGTATACTCTGTGCACTCTCTCCATTTTACACAGAGATGGAAATAAACATGATATCCCCACACACAATAAATTGACTTATTCCTTATTAAAAAAATAAATGCAGAAGAACAAAGGTACCTAAGGAATACTGAACTAGATTGGGATGCCCTCCTCTATCCAGCCTACCTGATGACCATGAACTGCTAATTTTCCTTTTCTCTACTCTCCTTTTCCTAGCTGCAAAATGGATATACGGATACCACCTGGTTTGTATCACTGCTTTGAGGTTTCTGTGACAAACATCATTTGGAGCTAGATATTACTATTAAAAAAACTGGTTTTCCACTGTAAATTCAGATATATGGATTCAAAGCATATTTTTCTCCAGCACAGCTGTTCATGCTGGATTAATTTAGACCTAGGTTCTAGCTCTTCCTACCTAGCAGAGCAGGCAGGACTGACAGGAGGTTAACAGCCACAGTGAACGCTGTGGGAGAGATAGGAGCAGCACATTCACAGGCCCTGTGAACATCTGCACCAAAACTGAAGGGCCAGGTACGCTTGTTTTAGTGGGCTGGGGGCTACCTGTGGGCCCTGTTCCAGCCTGCCCTGCCAGATTAAATGATATAAAATAGGTACAAATTGTAGAATATTTACTGTCATGTGGAATAGAAATATCTGTACTTGTCTTTATATTCCCCTCTTTGTTTCCCCTGGTGCTTGCCACACAGGAAAGTGATATCACCATGAGGTTATACCAGAACATAAAATCAAGATTACACTCCATCACATGAGGATATGGCCCCAAGTGAGACATCATTAGACACAAGTCAGAGAATATTTTCCATCCTGACTTCACTTGATATCACACAAGCCATGGAGATAAGTTCTGCCTCTGCCATCTCCCCCAGCCACGTCTTACCCCTGAGCTGGATGCCTTATGCCCATGTGGTGGGATCTGCAGTGGTCCGTGCTTGGACAGGAGGTTCAGGTGACATACCTGCACACACAGGCTGCGTGTACCTGCTGTACTGCTTGGCCTGACAGAGCACGGATGGGATGAGGAGCATCTGGCCACAGGAGAGGGAAAAGCCATGACAGAACATGGAGTTTGCCGAAGGCAGCTCTGAAGAGGTGGCTCTGCTAAAGTGGTCTCCGTTTGGTTTCAAAATACAGGCAATATGGATAACCCTCCAACAAACCGTTGCTGGGGCTACTGATACTGCTCTGGGTTGTAGCAGAAACAACTGCTCGGAGTACAGAGGCCAACTCTAGAAACCATCCTTTCCACAGATCACGTCAGTGATCAGCCACAGGGTGATCTGGAAAAGTGGGAGCCTGCAGAAGGTAGGTCTTCACTTCTAATATTTGCCTTTATTTGGAAAGGAATGAGTCAGAAGCCAGGCAGGCAGACACTCACACAGGGCTCCAGCATCCGAAAGCCAGCTTACCTTCCCGTAAACAAAGCAGTACAGGGTAATTCCCATGGCCCATACATCAAGTGCCTGAAAGAAAGCACATACAGGCAGTAAATGAGATGCAATACAGACAATCTGAATGAGCTGGATTTTCCCACTGACTCGCAGAACGATATTTGTATGCACTTAGTAGTTTGTTTTATTGTGCAGAGCCTCTCTGTAGTTGGGCTCCTAAAGGCATCTGTAGCATGCCTGGGGAATGAGGTCTGTGCTGGGCCTGAACGCTGCCGTGGAACACAGTGACCAGCAAGCAACGCCTTCTTACAGGAGAAGACACCAGTCAAGGCTGAACATCAAAGAGGAGCTGAACCTCAAAAGTCTTCTTTCAGTAAGAAAAAGAATCCCACTAGGTCCTATTCACACATTTGCATGGCAGTAGCCCTGGCTTTCAGGGGATCAAGACATGACCCGGGTGTTCAGCAACCCCGTGTCTCTTGATTATTTCAGAAGGGAACCAGGAGCTTCGTTCTGTCCCTTTGGGCAAGGAAAGGGCTCTAACACAGCTCCTGTCTGGGCAGGGATCCACAGAAGTCTGTCAGGCCGCTGCACAGAACAACCAATGCGAGTTTTGCCTGGACTGTGCACGGAATACGAGCTTTGGTTTATTCAATAACCACCCCAATCCCTGGGTGGGCAACACGCAAAGGATGCAGGTGTGGTGCTGCCCTTTGTGCCATGCCTGGGGGTCCCAGAAGACGTCAGCTAGGAGCACAGACCTACCTTTCCACTGAAACTTTTGCCAGTTTCTGAAATAGCCTCTGGTGCCATGAAGGCTGGTGTCCCTGCTGTGCTGGAAAGCTGGGCATCATTCCCTTCAAATTGATTGCTGACTCCAAAATCAGCAATTTTGACATGCCCATCATCTCCTAAGAGTAAATTGGAAGGCTTGATGTCCCGGTGAATGATCTTCTGGTAGTGCACTGAAGAAAAAAAAAAAAAAAACAAAACAAAACAAAAACAGGAGCATGGTCTGTCAATGGCAGCCAACGCTTAGTGGAAACTTCCAGAAGGATGGAAATAAAGGTGCAAGCTCAGGCAGCCCACTCCAAGCTGCTGCTGGATATGCAACATGATGTAGTAGAAGTGCCATTTCCTGTAGCCATTCCTTTTCGGTGTCTCACTGGGATGTACACAGGAGTACCACACTCAAATACATCTGTCACCAGTCATTATGTAAAGAACAGACATGAACCCAGAAACACCCCGACCAGCAGGACTAAGCAGAGCTGTTAGAGATGGAAATCACTCAAGTCCTGCAGATTTGCTTGACCTCAGACCAGCTGATGGATCAGGCTATTTGCTACATTAAAGGTTTACGGGATCCAAATAAAGAGGCGAATTCTCAATTCATTTATTTTAAACTGCAGTGCCATAAAGCTAATCAAAAGGGGCAGAACCACATGCAGAATGAAACAAGCCCAGAGGAACTATTCAGGCACAGTAAAACAACTAGCAGCTGAGCACCAAATCCGGCCAACAGCTCAGAAACCAGTGGGTATTTCCAACTCAGAAGATAACTCTGACCAGGGAGCCATCACCAGCTGGTTGGTGTCAGCACTCACAAAAAAGCACACTCTCTTGCCATGCTTTGCAATGGGGCCCAGAGAAACAACCTCAATTTGCTCCGCATCACCTCAAATCCCCAAAGTTGCCAGCCACTCTGACCACTCTCGCACCCAGAGCTGTGGCCAAACCTCAGCCATGCAGCCCTTCAGAGCAAAGGCTGCTCCTACACGTGGCCCTTTGCTCTGCGAGGCTGCAAAGACTCCAGCTCTGTCCTGGCTCCATGATGTCAACTGTGGGCACCAGCTGAAGTGCTTGTACATCCAAAATGAAAGAAACCCTTGCTAAGAGTTTGGAGGCTCAGATGCACTGAAAACAAACCAAAAATCTCTCTCATTACGAGTTATCTGGGAAGCAATATTGCAGTTGCAAAAAAGCCATTTCTGTGCCACTCAGTGAAGCAGCAGCAGGGAGTTGTAAGGAAGCGTTTTACTTCTCAGGAACTTGGAGAATAAATTTAAAAATCAGAAAAACAAGTTTCAGAACACAAAATGACCCCAAGAATTCAAGAGACTTGACAGAACAGGAGAGGAAATCCTTTAAGTCTTCACTGCCCTTCCGAGGGGAATAGGCCTCCCTCCTGTCCCAGCCCCAATCACCATTTTCACATTTCCTTCTTGCCAACAGAGCATGTTTGTTTTTACACCTCCCCACGAGCACTCTTCATATCTCCTAGGAAATACGCAACTGGGTGGGTGAAAATACTGGTCTAGCCCTTTCCTGCTTTACAAACCTGGTCAACACATTGCCACAAACACAGCCTGCCCTACAGAGCATCCCAGCTTGTGTTTTAGGACCAAGAAAGAACAAACTTCACGCAACTGTTTGGCTCTTTTCAAGCCAACTTTCCAGCAGGCCATGTACAGGGAGGGGAAGTAACACTCGCAGATAGTTTTTCTGCAAGGACCTCTCCTTAGTTTAAAGCACTGCTGGGGGACGCTGTCCTTGGCACATTAAAGAGCAGATCTGGAGACCCAGCAGACAGAAGCTTGCTGGAGAACACTGGCGCTTACATTATCTTCCAGATGTGCAGCAACTGCATGGCCATGCTGTGATGTGAGCCAGTTAACGTTGTAACAGCCCAGCTAGACAGTCAGGATAAACACTGAAAACCCTGCAACAACAGTAATTATGAGGAGACATCTGCTCAGCCGCAAAGCTGGTGGAAGCTGACATTTCATTATGGTAATAGAGGGAGAGCAAAAAAAAAAATAAAAAAAAAGAGGAAAGTGAAGTTTCCCTTAGGAGATGATGAGCTGCCTTTCATGCAGGTGTCTGGTATCCTGTCTGAGATCACAGGAGTAAGATGCTCAGTGTGTCCAAAAAAAAAACCAAAAAAACAAACCACCACACAGGCCACAAATATACATGGGCCATACGAGTACATCCCTGGAGCTACGTCTGTGGGAACTGAGGGAGTTATACTAGGCAAGCAGGTACTCTAGGCTTTTTATTATTTCTTCCATATAGGAAAGTAAAAAAAAAAACCAAAACAAAACCAATTCCCATACCAAATAACTATTTATCTTGTAAAACACATTCCCTGTCTCTGTACTATCTAATAAAAGTAGAGGAAAAATGCGAGCGGTATGTCAGATGCTCTGTGTTTGCTCAGCGCCCATCTCAGCCTGGTACCCAGCGGGCCTGGGCACTGCTGGGCACAGGAGCAACAGGAAAGTTGAACAAAGAAATAAGAAACATATCCTTCACAAAAATCAAAGCCAAACACTAGGGTCAATGGACATTGGCACCTCCCAGACCAGAACATCCATGTGCTTGACTGAGCGTTAGGGACAGTGATGTTCTCTGACCTCGACTGCTCGGAGAAGAAAACAACCACAAGTGCCTTGGGGGCAGAGGAGCACGGGCTGCACTTTCCAAAGTGAGCCTGACATGTCCCAGGGCTTCGCAGCGCAGTGTCAGCCAGGTGCTTCTGCAAATCCAGCACGTGGTTTAAATAACAAACTGGGATGGGAAGGAGATGGGCACAGTGGGGAAGCGGCTGGCCAGGTCAGGAGCGGTGTCCAACCCTCGTGCCGTGTTGCTTTACCATGCTGTCTGGGTGACAGCAATGAAAGTCTCATGCCAGTTGGCTCAAAAGACTTATGCTATCTGCAGATCCTCTCCCCATCTAGCTGCTTTGAATAGCCATGAAGCGAGAAGGACAGCAGACAGGAACTGTGCACCGAGCACCAGCTGGTGTAAGTGAACAAGGCTCCATCACAGCTACAAAAATTGTAAGAGCAAGAGCTCACATCTGCCAACAAATGATTTGGTGTGGAACTGCTAACCTGATGCAGGTCACCTGAAATCCCTTTTTTGCTCTGAAGAAACATAATTCTTTAAGTCCCAGTCTACCAGCTGCTGCAGACATCCTCCCCTGCACAGCTACCCAAAACAGGCTTCAGGCTTCAAAAAGCACAGTCTTACCCCTCTCCTGTGCTGTGCCTTGCCACTGGAACAGTTCAGCACAATACAGGGCTGCAGAAAGGAGAGGAAAAGATTCCCCCCCAAATCATTCCCAAGTCCACTTGTAGGCAATAGGAAAAACCTGGCTTCAGAGCTGCAGAAAGGAAGCAGGGCTGCTCATCTGCAGGACATCGGCACCACTAAGCTCAGAAAAACTTTCCAAGCCACCAACTTTTGCTGCAAGTCCAGATCTCTTGCAGATAACGCATTGCAGGGAGAAGGGCAGGGGACAGTTAGTTCAACAGGGCTGGCCAAAGGCTGACCAGCCAAGCAGCGGGACGTGCCTGCAGTGATACGGGCATCACTGCCACACACCGTGAAAGGAGCCCAGGGACAGAGCTGTCTTGCAGGAAGGGTACTCAGACCAGTGTGATCTGCATTTCCAACACAACACGCAGAGGAAAGGATGGTGTTATCCCCACAGAACTCCAGAGGGAGAGCTAAGCATCTCAGAAATAAAAGCCTACCACTAATGATACCCTCCAGACTACTAACGGAGTGTACGGAAGGGACAACCGCAGAAGGGCCACACAGAGCCACCAAAGGGGAGCAGGTGACAGCCACAGTCACTTAAACACAATCACCAGCACAAATTAACCCTCCAATTTCACCAGCTTGAAGCATCTGGGACTAAGTTTCTCCCCGCTGCAGTTGCAAGAGCAGCAGGTAGGAACGGCAGCCTCATTAGGATTGCTTCCAATGTCACTGGAAGCCAGGACCAGAGGTTCCAGAAACAAAACACTTGTGCTGTCCTTGGAATTAAGGACACGTTGTGACACAGCCGCTAGCAAACAGGGGCAGGGATGCATCAGGCACAGTAGAGAAGGAAAAGTACTTTTAACATCTGAATAAAACCCCAAATGTGCTTTAAAGAAACATAACCAAAATAATTGTATCTTTTTTGCTGCACCTGAAGTCATTCCACAAGAGACTGAGGGCTTTCTTTTAAACCAACCCATGACCTTCCTTTAGTTCCCTCCACGGGGAACTGGGAACCCCACTGTAACAACCTCCCTGGGCTCCCAGATGCTCTGCACTTTCTGTGCTGACAGACCTGATTCAAAGAACAGATCAAACCTCTTCATAACGAAAATGAAACAATGGAAGATATTACAGAACCCTTTGGAGAAAGCCTGATTCTGCAGTGCTCTGTTAAATTTGGTTTTATTAGATCCATTCTTCACTTCCGTGGAAAGGCAACAGCATTTCAGGCCTATTTGCATCTGAATAACCACACCATGGGTTTCTAGAGCATCATCTAGGCAAAGATCCCAATGCGCATGAGAAATACCTGCTTGTTGAGCCTCACAGCTGCCCAATGAACGAAGCAGGCAGGACAGGAGAGGGCCCATGTACTGCACTGCCATCACAACTTGTGTTAGAAAGCCTGACCAGGCACCTGAAGTTGGACTTAGCCAAACCCTAGAGCCCCAGGGTGCTCAGAAACAAGGAAAGTCATGCCTAAAAGTCTAGACTGTCTCCTGACTTTGGACATGGAGTTCAGGCACTTAAGAAAAGCCTGCTGAAGGCTGATGCTGTGTCATGTGGAGATACAACCTCAGAGGAGGATTCAGAGCACTCAGGGTATGAGCAACAGTTGGGAAAGGACCATCTTCTTCCGTCCATCTTTACTTCAGACGGAGCATCTAGCAGGAACGCTGCACCTATTACCTATAGCGGCTGGCATGAACCCATACATTGGTGTTCAAATTAGAGCCTGTATGGAAAAAACACCCAAAATAAGAGGTCTCCTAGAAAATGGGGCTTTTCAGGGCTTTGTTTTGTTTCTTCATTACAATGTGTTTTAACTCAGTTGGTATTAGCAGCACAGATACAATTTTGGGTGTTTATGTATAAAACAGTAACCCAGAGTTTCTCTGAGCAATGAGGACGTGGGGTGTCCCATGCTGGGCCTGCCTGCCTCTCCTGTTTTCACACCTTCCCAAGAGAGGCAGAAAAAACCACCCACAGCTTCAAGAAAAGCTGTCTGTGACCTTGCAAGCTGGTCCGTACAGCAGACCTTGTCCCACGGTGGATTCTCTGAAAGCCTCTCCAGTTGCACACCTGGATTACTCACATCCTTCCAGCAGTTTCAGGCAGTTTGCACTCACTTCTCTCATAACGCATCAGCGCCAGAAACACGGTTTCTCACCCTTGGCCCTAGACAACAAGACAGCGTGTCTTTAATGCCAAGAGGCTGTCACAGATGCCTGGTGGTACTCTGCCACCCAGAAGGCTGCAAACACTCTGGGTGCTGACTGTCCAGGGAACGAGCAGCTAGTTTGTACTGCCAGGTCACAAAACACGCCCATGTAGGACACTGCTTCGGCACACGCTGAACGCCATCTCTGTGAAAAGCCAGCAGGTGATGTGGGACAGGTACTACAAGAAAGCATAGGCTTACGTGCCTCTGAACGGGGGGTCAGCGTCCCTGCAGAACCACGCTTGCAACAGTCAGAGCCAAACAACTTCAATAACCACAAAATGAAACTCTTGCAGAAAGCCAATACTCCAATATCACTGCTGGCAGCACGCACATTGCTCCCGAGAGGATCTCACGGCTTGGCTGTACCCTGGCTGCTCAGGAAAGGATGGGGCAGGGCTGAGGTCCTGGAGCATCACAGCTGTAACTGCGCTGTGGCACAGAGGTCTTGCAGCATTCGTATCCTGAAGCAGCGTTCAGGCAGGGGTGAGTCCCCACTGGCTGTGGTACAGTACACAGGGCTGGAGAAAGGGGCAGATTTTGGGGAGGATCTCTGCTGCTGGGCCAGCTGGCTCCCATCTGGGCGCACTGCACACAGCCCTGCCTGGGCTCTCTGCAGGTCTCCTGCTGCTCTGCCTCCCTGCTCCACCACTGCTCCTTCGCAAAGCCCCGCGGAGCGCATCATTTCTTCCTGTTCCTTGGCTGCCTTCGGAGACAAGGCAGCTTTTTTCACAACATGCAACTCATTTCACAAATGCTCCTGGTTTCCAGACACTGCAGGCTATTCAGGGACTAGACAGGCTCTCTTTTTCATTCAGAAGCAAACGTCTGGGAACCGTATGCCTAGATTAACAGCCAGTGGAGACCAAGACGGAGCAGAGAGAGAAGTGCTAGAAAAAGAGAAATTGTTCCTTGGTCTTTTTAAAAAAAAAGGTGCCTTTTGCTGCATTCCCTTCTGGAAACCTTAGAGCTCCAGCAGGTTCATACAAACTTGCTAAAAGCTCATTTAAAAATGAGACATGTAAAACTTTGCAATGCCCTGCCACATCCTACTATTTACTGAGACCGACGCTGAATTATACTTGATTAAAAACAGAATCCCATTCCCATTCAAGGGCAAAAGCAATCCATATGGTGCTACTGCAGAGCCTGCTTAGTATTACTCTCACATCACTCCTGTAGCGGAGAAATGATTTAACACCCTTCCAAGGAAACTGCTGCACCACTGTCCAGAGCTTAGCACAGAAGGCTGCTCTCTGAACAAAGCCTCTGTGCTTGTCTGCAATGCTCCACCGGGAAAGAGCTGGAGGACATGGATGCAGTGGGCTGTGCAAGGGGAACACCTTCCCTCTCATGCAGCTCATTGCAGAGGTTTTGTGTAGAGCTGAGGCAAGGATCCCAGCTCTGATTTTCTCAGCTCTGTTCACTTTTTTTGCCACTCTCTTGCTGCATCCAAACCTCTGCCACTTCAATATGTTGCTTAAGCCCAAGTTTTATGAAGGGGAATCCCACCACCCAGCACTTTGGAAGAGCTCAGCTTCCATTTGTGCTCCATATTCCGCACCCAGCTGACACTGCGCTCCTGGCAGAAGGGATAAGGCACAGGATCCTGCCGGTAGGAAGCAACGGGGAAGATAGAGGAGAGGCAGTCTTGCCAAAGGCCACCCTTCTACACCCATCCTCCACCTCACATGAGCACACCTTAGGTCACCCGTCACAGAGGACACACAGAGCTTCCTGCCACAGCTACACATGTGCCAGTGTTCAAGGGACCACAGTGAAAGTGGGGAGCAGGGTACGTGCAGCAAGTACTGCCAAAAGACATGCATAGTCTGTGCCGTGGGCTGCTTCAAACCCCAAGCGCAATCACTTACGTAACTGCATCAAACAACAACAACAAAAAAAATCAAATTGCCTGATCTTTCTTAAGAGGCTCTAGCACATCTCTCTGATCTGCTCCACCAGCTAATTACTCTCATTCTTATATAGTCATAATTGATTACTATCAGCAACACTTGCAGCTACATGACAGGTTTTTTGTTTGTTTTTTTTTAAATCTAAATAGAGCTTGTCTGCACATGATAAAACACAAGCCAGCCCCTCTTCTCCTGGCAGCGTCATTTATATCATCCAGCACCTTGTAGTTGAGTTGCAGTTGAGAGCCCCCACCTTGACATGCTCCATTTTGAGGGGCTCCCAGGTTCTGCAGGAAAAAGGCAGGAACAGAGAAGGAGCAGGTCCCATTTCCCACATGGGAATGGAGGAACGGGTGGATTAAGTAGCTCCCTGGCAGTCACACTAGAGCATGCAGCAGCCAGAACAGCTGGCCCGTGCCAGCATGAGGCCCGAGGAACTCACCTCTGCCAAGAGCCAAACCAGATCAAGCACCACTGATGCTTGAGCACGCCTACTCTGGGCTTACGTTGCAGTAGGCATTCTTCAGAATAGACAACCCTATGTTGACTCAGCTGTTGATTTATTTGCTTCCATTACCTTTTAGGATAATGGAAATTGTACTCACATATTGGTGCTCAAGTAGATTAAGTCTTATCTCAGAAAAGCCGGCTTTGATGTGCACGTCAGGCACTTTGTTATTGCTCCAGGCTCAGCGTGCAGGGCTCCAGAGCATCACAGGCATTCATGCAGGTACCCTGCAGAGAAGTGACTTCCCAATGGCTTGAACTGCATGTCATGACCCTCCCTTCAACCCAATCACTCAGATGAGACAAGCATTCCTCTCCAGAGGGGACCAGAACAGCCACCCTTAGCTTCCCTAGACACAGTCAGGAAATTTTGCATTTTCTACAGAGAATGCAGGGAATAATGTCTTTTCTTCTTTTCAGCCACGGTGACAGCAACTGTTTCAGCTTCTTGTGAGCTGGATAAAACGCTGAGCTTGCAGCTAAGCAGCAGAAGGGACAGGCACTGTGCTTCACCTTGACTGGGCAGGGTTTTCCCCTGGGTCAAGCTTGCGTGCGTGTTCTGCGCTGTCTGCTCCTGGCTAGTGTCACAGCCAGGCCACCTGCTTAGACAGACCTTTCATTTGCTTATTCCTCTGCCTTACTTCTGCTCTTACTAAGTGAAGCTACTCGTGTCCCAGTCCTAAAACCAAACTGGGATAACTGCCTGGCATACCCCTCTGTCTTTTGATGAGTATGCTTCTCCCTCACAACCTCTCCTGTAGCTCCAACAAACGTCTCCTGCCACTTGAGAAGAATTTGAGATGTCTACTCCTTGCATTCAACCAAACATCTGCTCACAACAAGAAAACATTTCTTGCCAACATTTCTTCTGACACTGAAAGAAAATCCTCCCCTGTCACACACTTCACCTGGAACTGGCTTCCACTGTTCATCTGCCAAAGCAAACTGACGTAACACCAAATTCACCTTCACTCAGCAAATCCATTTACCGTGTGGTTATTAAATGTAAGTCACCACTGAGTCAATCCAGAAGGAAATTTTACTACTTTCAAGAAGTCAAACCCATATTCAGGTATCACCACATCCAGGATGCCCAAAGTAAACCAACAGAATATCAGTCTTTGTCCAGCAAACCTGGGGAGGATATGTCAACTCCTGTAGTACATATTGTCAGCCACATGTAATGTAAAAAACAACTCTGAAATACTGTTGTGCTCTCAGTTCATAAGGCTCCAAGACTGCCAGCTTTTTCTAATGGGTGGTCAAAGGAGTGCAGCCATGAAAAGCCACCCATGAAGATGTGCCAGAGGTCTATAAATGAGGGGTGGCACAGAGGGCATGATTGTTTCCAGGCATTCCTGGCACCAGCTGAAACCTGCAGGATCAGACTCAACCCCAAACAGGGACTGCTCCCTACAGTATGGAAATAAAAAGTAGCAGACAATGAAGAATTACACAAGTTTTAAAAGGGTCTGGAACAATTAATGGAACAATATCAGAGGCCATTAAATACAAATACACAACCTTTGGCTGAGGAAATGCCTGAACCACCGATGCCCCGATGCCAGAACGCGTGCCGCAGGGTGCTCCGCCAGCCGCTCACCTGGCTGGCGCTGCTGGGGGGTCCGGGCTGCAACGCACCCTGAGCTGGCCCACAGCTGCCTGGCTCTGTGGGGCAGCACCATCATCACTTCCCAGGCTTTCAGGACTGACTCCTGCTGCAGCTGACAACTGCTTCGCTGACTATTTGCTATCCAGCACATCTATTTCTGCTGTGTATCATTAGGAAAGCAGTGTCTGCCTTACTAGAAGGGAGATTGAAGCGGAAATAACCCCAGAGAAGCACAGCTAGAGAAAGTTCCAAGTGGAAAGGGAGGTAATTGCACATATCCCCAGTTCAGAGACACTTAAGCATGTGCTTTAGTTAATGACACAAATAATCCAGCAAAACTTTTCCATCCAAAGCACTTAAGTACACCCTGAAATTACCACTCCAGTGGTACTTACAACACACAGATGACAGCCTGCCTCCTCAGTTCATGAGGGTGTGCGTGCAACGCCATCAGTACTGGGGAAGCCTTGCAAGCAGGAGCAAAAGCACTTTTCTTTGTAGGGTTGTGGTGGTTTAGACAAGGGTCCATTTCACCAGGATGGGAATTAAAGTTTGCATGTGCTTAAATAACTCCTGACATAGTCCACACAGAGCCTAGGTCTAAGACAGGCATACAAAAGAAGAACATGTGAACCAGTAACATTGCCACACTTCAGCTCAAAATACTTTCCCAGTAGCTCAGGGGCCAGAGGAAGGGATACTCTACCACAGGCAGATCTCCTCGGCTCTCAGACCTTGCACTTGCCTCTGTTTCTTCATTGCTCAGTGAATGAGGCTGGGACTGTGCATGTATCAAAGTGCACTTCCCAGTATTAAACGAACTCAACCCAAAAACCCAGGCAAAAGCAGCCAAAGCAGCAAGGCAGCCCTGTGCCACTGTCTGGGTCGGGGAGCTCTGGGCTCTCTCCAGGGCATCTCTCCAGGGCATCTCTTCCTGCCTCCCACTGTGCCTAAGCCAGGCTCCCACCCCGCACAGGATGATTCTGCTCTCACCAGTGATCACTGTCTCCCTCCAAAGACCTCTCCCCAGAGCCAGCCCTCTTGCAGGAGGCCTCCACCCCAAAAAAGCATAATGAATAACCAGTGGACTTCAGTCCCCACAGACACACAGCGGCTGTGTGCCACCATTGGTAACTGAAGAGGTCAATCCCTGTCTCCACCAGCTCAGCTCCTGCAGCCCCTTCCTGCTCACCACAGACCATTTGCAGCAAGGGCAGCATGCTGGTCAGGATCAACACCTTGCAGGCTCCGGCAGGAACCCAATGTGCAACTCCTAATTTAATAAAACCCAACCAGAAATGATGCATTTGCTGCTGCGACAACTTTCAAGCAGCTGCATGGTTATTGAGTCTCCCAAATTACATAACAACTATGTATGCTTACATTAAAATCACCTTGCAATCTCTAGATTGCCTGGCAACACTTTTCCTTCAGCACGCAGAAACGGTGCGCTTTTCCTCTGTAATTACATAATAATTGCCATGCATTTACCCAGCAGTTCTGAGAGAACACCATTTTTAACTTTCATTCACTAATGAAATAAGTGGTTACTCAATAACTCAAAATAAAGCATCCTATTTGTTCCTGTTGTTGGGAGTGCTTGGGCATCCTATAATTTATTACCCTGTTTCACTCCCTCTGCCTAGGACTACCCACACTTTCTTTCATTAGAATGCTAATGAGAATATAAAAAGCTGCAGTCTTCACCCTTCAAACTCCACTGACAACCAACCTTGTGCTTCCCATTCATATATACATTTCTACTGGCTTTCTGAAGTAACCTGACTGATTTTGGCACCACCTGGAAATTTCTGGACCATCACAGACTTGCAAACATTTATTTCATTTCCACCCACTAGTTTTAGACAAACTAAATGGGGTGGAGTTGCATTGGGATGTGGAGATGGGTGGGGCACTGCAAACCACCTTCCACTTTGGCAAGGTCCATCGTACTCAGAGACTTGTTCTCTGAAGGTTTTGAAATTAGGCGAGTCCTCCACAAAAGCAAGGGGATGGCTCTGGCTCTGAGGAGCTGCTGAGCTTGCAGGGGCCACTGGAGATCGGTAAAATGAAGGCACACGTGGCTCAAAGCACAATGGCAGCATGAAACATTCCTTTTGAGTTTGACATAGCTACATGTTGGCTTTTTGAAGGCATACTTGAAACGATTCCCTCTGGTTTGTTAAAGAAGCAGGTATTTATTTCCTAAGGTTGAAATAGCTGGGAAAAAAAAAATCTCACCTTCGACTAAACAGGGAGGGTGACATGTCTGTCTCACATCTGACCTTTCAGTTTGCACTGCTCATCAACTGGGGATGACGATCACTTGCTCAAGTGTCCTTGTCCCTCCCTGCTGGCTGCTCTGCCTTCAGATTTGCCACCAGAACTGTGTGTCAAAATAAGCCAGGTTTATAAAAGGTTGCCATGCCCAAGACACACCAAGCCAACCTAGACCTGTCTCCAGGAACCTGGTGCAGCACAGCTACCTCTGCTGTCAGCTCAGCACGGTGATAACCTCAAGGATAGTGGGGATAAGCCTCTAGATGGAAGAGGAAGCAAACCAAAAGCCACCTACCCCAGCACTGTCTCCTGCCAGGATGAATAGCTTGGGGAACAGCATCAGGCAGAGAGCTGTAACAGCTTCAGCACCCATACTCCCTGCTTTAGGCAGCCTGATGGCCAACTCTGCCTGCATCCTCATATTTCATAGTCCTTGCTGCTCTTTTCTTCTAGACTTGTCTAATCACTTTGAGACCATTTAGTTCTGGCACCTGCTATCTCCTCTAACTATGAGCATCACAGTTTAATCACGTGCTACATGAAAGAGTAATTCCTTCTGGTTTAAACTTGCTACCTGATTGCTGTTTGCTACTCCTCAGTTCTTGTGTTTTTAGAGACAGAGAAGATTCATTCCCTGTTCACCACTTCCCTGACACTTGTACTCTACCCTTTTTCTGGTCATTTAGGAATATATTGAACAACCCAGGCCACATTATGGATTCCTGTTTAACTGCACTAGTGACTCTTCTCCCTTGTGAAAGCCGTATTCCTACTTTCCTGATTGTCTAGTTATTAATCC
This sequence comes from Chlamydotis macqueenii, assembly GCF_036417535.1. NCBI lineage: Eukaryota > Metazoa > Chordata > Aves > Otidiformes > Otididae > Chlamydotis > Chlamydotis macqueenii. The sequence continues at coordinate 8,727,507 of NC_141574.1, forward strand.
ATAACAGGCCATCCAACCAAACGACTTATGAGCTTCTTTATGAGCTACTGTTAATGGATCTAATAAAAAACTGTTCTCATCACCCCACAGCCCTTAGAGACAAGAAGTCACTAAGAGTGATGCTGCAGAGGGACCTGACAGGGTAGATGCCCTCCCAGTGCCGCTTGCCAGCTCTCCCCACAGCCAGTGCTTGCCCTGCTAAGCTGGAGACAGCAATTTGTTCCAAGCTAACTGACTCAGCCTGTGTCACTGCAAACACCCATTTTCTGACTCTGCTATTGCCTTCAAAGATGCTCTCCAAAAAGAGATAAATAGAAGTAAAAAAGGAAGCCACTATTTTTGTAATGTCCTTTCTAAGGAATGCCTGCTCCCAGCAACTGTGATACTGCCTGGGTACATCTGAACCAAGCCGGGCAACCACCACCTGAAAATCCTGTCACATGCAATTACAGGGGACCTCACCCGACTGGCAGCCCACCAGAGTCAAGAGGCTTCTCCCTAGCTGAGCAGGAGGCCGACACACACGCTCTGCAAAGCCGCTGGTGATGCTGGTGGTACTCACAGTATTCGATGCCCAAGACGATGTCTCGGAAGTAGAGTCGAGCCTGCTCCTCGCCGAAGGGCTGGTCACTTGGTACCTCCATGACAGGCCTGTTCGGAGAGGGAAAGTAACTAAAGACTTTGCAGATTGGCAGTAACACTCCTTGCTGGAGGAGTTTCATGGTGTCTATCACCACGTCCCCAGCATTGAAGGCCAGGCTCCCAAGAAGTTCTGGGTGCTGTGACACAGGACAGAGGCGCAGCCATCCTTTCTGGTGACACCTCAGTTAGTGAGCTCAGCTAGCGGTGATGGGTGGCTTCGCACAGTCCGAGTCAGCGTGAGCCACAGAGCCTTTGCCAACATCACGATTAACGGCTTATGTCTGCACAAAATAAGGCTGACTATTCCCCGAGAGTCCTAATGGGAAAAGCGTAGTGAAAGAACAAAAATGGATCTGGCCTTTGGTTTCTTGCTGAAGCTGCTCATGGTTGTGAGCACCGGCATCACCACGAGGTGCCAGGCGGCAGTGGGGACAGAGTGCCCGTGGCTGTGCACTGGATGCCATGCCTGCTGGCGCTCAGTCCTGAGGCAACAGTGTGCAGCTACTCTAAACCAAGGCAGGATCTAGACATGAACCACTGGCTCAAAGGTTAAGTGGGAATATTTTCAGTGCATTGTGCCAAGCTGCTTTGAACACCTATTTTGCTGCTCAGGATTCAGCCACCACCAGAACTCAGCCATTCAGCCCTGTACAGCCACAGTTACCTGGTCAGCTTCTCCTCTCCTTTCCTTTGTATGCCACCACTGCTGAGAGATGCACAGTGTCCTCTAAAAGCCCCTCTTCTACCTGTGCCTCCTGAAAGCTGAGGGCAAAGAGGCTGTAAAAGCTAGTCAGCATCTCCTGATCCCCAGCAGATGACTGGCAGGAGCCAAGGACTTCACTGCACTGAGGTTAATCCTGCCTGTGCTCAGCAGCTTGACCTTGTATTTGGACATAAATCCAGCTTGAGTCGGTGGGTGTAAGTGAGTGCTCCTGAGATACCGTCCATGGAAGCCAAACCCCCGCTGAGAACAGCCCATGGCCAGAACCAGGCTCTGCGGCTCTTCCCCTCAGCCCCCAGCGGCAAATCCTTCCTGCAGCATTTCTCTCTTCTCCCTTGCTGCCATTTGATTGATGATCATCTTATTTCCCATTTGCATTTTTCTGCCACTGCCTTCCCTCCCTCTTCACACATATTTTTCTGCTCCTGAAATCAGGGAGAAATAATGTAAGCAGCAGGACTGGCAGAGCCGCTAATGGAGTCTAATTGCCTTCTGCTAGACACAGACAGGCTGTCCTCGGCCAAGCTGCACATTCCCTGGCCACAGCTTATTACAGAAGCATTTTTCTCGCCCTCTCCTGCAGGACAGTCATCAGCCTGGTCACCAGGGAGACTGGGGAGTCCCTCACCAGCAACCCACTGGAGCCAGCAGTCTGCAAGCGGCTTGTTGATGGGGCTGGAGAGAAAAATAAGCCCTTTGGGAATTTCCCCCACCCTGGGTGCAGCTCTCCTGACCTCGCTGTGACTCTGCAGAGCTGCAGAACCAGCACAGGTGTAATAAAAAGCAGTGAGGAGACTCCTACCACCTTATCACTTCTCCTGTTCGGGAAAAATGCAGCAACAAAACAGCCTCCCACAGTTATAGCAGTGCTAGGGGCAAAATAAGGCCGTGGGTGGCAAGCAAATGTTGATGTAACCTCACACCCCTTGTGCCAGAGGAAGCTACGATGCGGCTGTTACCCCAAAGTACTCCTGTTAAAAACCTTTTCTTCCAGGCACTTGATGGGGAATTGGCATCCAATTTGTTTTCCAGATCAAAGCCTGACATGAGGACACATCATCCCAGCCCATTGCTGTCCACCAGATCACTGCAGGCTGTAACAGCGCAAAGGCAACCACGGTTGGATTTTGCCTCTTCTGTGCTTGCCTGCAGACAGTGGTTTGCCCCACTGTACATATCAAATCCCCTTTTCCCCTAGGAAGCTAATGATGAACGTAAATTTCAACACAAAGGACCCCAGGAGGGCTACTTACCCTTTCCTCAGGAGGTCAAACACTGCAAAAAGAGGAAATCAAATCATTTCTTATTCATTTTTTTAAATCTTTTTTTCTTTATTCCATTCCCGTACCTGCAAAATCAATTTATCTCCACTCACTTCTCTTCCCTTACCTATGATAAGGACACTAGAGGATGTAAAATGAAAATACTCATCTCTGCAGCAAAGACAAACATCCCCACCTCCCGCCAGCTCCATGCAGGGAAACAGTGGGTGCTAATTTATCAACCACATTTCTGCCGCTCCTGGTGTCAGCCCTTGCTGATTTGAGCCCAGTCTTATTCAGTACCTTTAGAGAGGGTGCTTGGTGTGATATGTCTGCTAAATTACTGATCCCGAACGAGATGCTGTAAGAACACGTTGCTCCATTTATGCTGCATCAATCAGCAGCACAGCTACAAGGCTGTCAGAGGTAAACACGCCCTGGCAGGAGCAGCTGGAGAGGATTTGTTGGCATGAGTTGAGGTTTGTAGAGCACGAGTTTGTGTCTGATTAGGGGGTTAAGCGGGGGCTTGCCCCAGCCCCGTTAGTGGCAATGTGTTTTTTCCCCATCCTACCTGTGACCTGTTCTGCAAACAAAAGGATCTGCCTTTAATCTAGTAGGAGAGCTCCTTCCCCACGAATTACTAGGGGATTTCTCGCACCTCCCAGGAAATCTGAGCAGATCACCCTCCCCAAAGCACCAGGCAGCCCTGCTTACAGCTGCGAGTTAGACCAGCTGAAAGTACAAACGCAACAAGCCAGCCTGCATCACTCGTCTTGCTCTCCAGGCTGAAGAAGCTGCAGCTTGTGGCAGCATCTCATCATCCAGCTGTCTTGTGCCACAGCAGGTTGCTCTGATTTCTATCAGCACCCTCCATCCCCTGCTTCCTTCCCAATAAGCACACAGCAGTACTTAATACCAGCAGTAATTAGCAAAGAGGAAACTATTTTCCATAGTTTTGCTTTGTAGTGGAAAGGGAAAGGTGCAGTTATCAGCTGGGTCAGCAGGAGGGAGAAAACCCACTTGCAGAAGGCTCAATCCTGAGCAGCATTGAGCACCCACAGCTTCCTCCTGCTGCTGAGTACTGGGACCAAGAGATTTCCCACTTGTCCTGCTGCTATTGCTGCCATTTCTGAGACTCTGGTCTTGCTCCACAGGGAGAGCTTAGCTGTTTTTTGTTTAGAATCATAGAATTATTAGGGTTGGAAGGGACCTTTAAAGGTCTAGTCTGACCCCCAACCCATTGGTTGGGTTTTATTTTTTTCCTTTCTTTTTCTTTTCTGTAGCTTTTCCAACTTCTCATGCATTTATTTTCATTCAACAGAAACGCTTGCTGCCCCATCTCTCCCCTTCTCTCCATCTCCAGGAGTTCAGGCCTTTAAACAACGGCCTCAGCCGCCCTCCCCACCACACATGTGTGTCTTGGCTGCCATGCTTGCGATGCGGCTAGAGTGCCACCAGGGCTTCAGCCAAAAGGGAAAAGTGGCCTTTCAAAGGGAAACAGCTTCATTTGCTAGGCAGAGCGTCCTTTCACAGGCCACTTCAAAAGCATCCCGTAATTATTTCATTAGATGGAGCCTTTGAGCCTGTCTCACCAGGAAATGTTTTAGGGAAGCAGAGATGTAATGGAGTCAGGTGTCTCCCTCCTTTAGTCCATCTCAGAGGGCACCTCTGTGCCTCCCAGTCCTGTCCCTCCAGGTTTTGCCCAAACAGGGCTTAGGCTGTGGCTGGCACTTGCAAGGTTTGGGGGAGACGATGACAAAACAGGTGGAACTTCCCTGCCCCCTGCATAAACACACAGTCAGCTACGACCTCCCATCTGAGCACCGCGCAGCAGAGTCTGGGCTCAGAGGCCAAAGACAGGAGTTCTGCTGCTTTAGGAGGTGCCAAGGCTCAGCAGGGTGTTCAGCGTCTCTGTAGGGGTCACAGGGAACACCCTGAGACCAGATTGCTTTCCAGAGTCACCACCACTATCCATGGCCTACAGGAGGAGTCTGGAGAGACCAAACTCATACCAGGAGGACAAGAAACCATCCTGCACCCTCACCTTCTCTCCAGGCTCTAAGAACCAACATATACTAAGGGAGGGCAGAGCTGCTGTCATGTCTTTTTAGTGTCCTCATGGTAAGGAGATGTGCACAGCTGTACTAAGACACAGTGCTGCCTTACTGCCTTACTCTACTGCAAGGGGCCCTTCCATCCCGCTGCTTTGACAGGTATTTTACTTTTTAGGAAAAATAAGTCTGCTGAAGTTGGTACAACTTTCCTCCTGGTATTGACCTCGAGCCCTTGTACATGGTAACTTACATCACTAGGTCTAAGCCCAGACATTTCTGTTAGCATATAATGACTCACATACCCATGTACAAGTTGTCCTCTGCAGGATCATCAAGGACCTGCAATTGATAACAGAGAAATAAAGGGAAAGAGGAAAGAGAAAAATATGAGGAAAAAAAGAGATATTTTTTTAATCCAATAGTATTTTACTGCTCCCTGTACACTGTGCTGAGCTGCAGAGCATCACAAACAACTTAGGCTAACATTTAGAGACTCCTGCATAGAGAGGGGCTTTGAAGGACACAGATTTTTCTTGTCTCCAGAAAAATCTGGGCTTCCACCTGTATTTGAAGAAACAGCCCACCAATAAAGGTACTGCCTGTTCTAATCTGACCTCAGCCAATACCAAAAACAGCACTGAAGCCTTGCACTTGTGCACCTTCCCAGGCTTGTCTACACACAAGTCTCACTGGTCAAAGCTTGCTACTATTTCTACCAGCACAGCCAGCTGTCTTCTCTTGGGCACGAGCCTGAAGACCAGGCTCGGTATGCTGGTTAGTCATACATAATTGGTATGATCTTGCTTGGAATCACCAGCCTAAGTTTCTGAACAACTATTTAAAACCAATTCTGGCTGAAGTAGGAGCAGCTGAAGAAAGATCCTCTGTTACAAACCAGACTTGTTTCAGTGTAGCTTAGAGTGGAAAAGCAGCTCACCTCTATCAGCTTAACGACGTTGACATGGTCCAGTTTCTTTAGGATGGCTATTTCCTGATAGACTCTGTCCAGTGGTGCCATGGGTTTTGGCTGCTCTCCGGAGGACGATTTTGACCCTCTGGGAGGAGGCCGACCTGCCATCATGATAACATGGTGAGGAAGAACTCATCTTTCAGCACCACTCGACACGCAGGAGTGAGCAGCCACTGGCCTCTCTGTAGACACCTCCAGCTACTCTGGAAGATCTCATCACACCGTTATCATCCCAAAGCATTTCAGTCCCCACTGGGAACAGGGATCTGCAAGCCCCATTCAGACCAGCTCCTGCTGTGTTCCCTGGTCTGCTCGCCAGGTCCCATGGCCCAGCCACTGGAGCCAGGTGCTATCTGAGAGAGTAGATAAGCCCCAGAGGAGGAGGGGGTACACCCTGCCTAACTTCCAGCACTTAATTAGGCTAATTAGGTGGTGAACATGGAAGAGTCAGCACTTCAAAGAGACTCAGAAAATCAAATTACCAAGTGTGATGAATATCCCTGAGGTTGTGCCTGCCTTTTCACTACCCACTGCATTTTAACCAGCCCCAACTACTTGGGCAGCTTTCAAACGAGGCCAAGTTCTGCAGCCCTTGCAGATAACATTTCTACAGAGATTTGCCTGGCTGAGAACAACAGGCAGACCTCTAAATGTGAAATACCCACGTGGAAATCCATACTGCTTCAAGAGCTTCTTTTTGGAAAGGACTTTCATAGCCTGGAGGAAGAAGAAAAAGCAACATTAAAACTGAACAAGAGCCGAAGTGCTCAGTGCTGTGACGCAGGAGTACACCGGGCATCAGGGACTGGCTCAGGTCTATCCTCAATCTAGATAAGAAGTGGTCACCACTAGCCAGGAGACAACAGACACGCACATGCTTTCCTAAAGGCACTGCTAACCATTTCTTTCATTTATCTTTTTCCCATAAGAAAAAAGATTTGATTTATTTTAAATTGGACAAAAAAAAAAAAAACAAGCCAAATTTCTGCAGTCGGGGCATGAGCTTGAAGGAAGAGGTGGGTTCCTCTAGGTGGCTTTCATGTACCTGCTGTTTTGGATGAAGCTATAGTCATGCTGCAAGTCAGAGCCACTTCAAGGCTGCTCCACCTTATGTTTTACTTTGCCAGAGGGTCTAGGAAGCAAAAGAGCTGGAGTATCATGGCCATACACTTGCAACCTACATCACAGACCTGGAACAGGCTGAGGACACAGCCCTTCCACCAGCTCCATGCTGCCTGGGGAGGCCTTTGATATTCCCAGAGACTATTTTTGCCCCATAAACCTCTCCCATGCTGCCAGAACAATACAGATCGCACCTGCAGCGCAATCCAGCACCATGCCCAAGTCCATGAACAAGATACTCTGTGCACATCCATCCCTGCACCATCAGAAACAGCAGAGCCAGCTCTGCACAGGAGCACAGTGAAAGCACAGAGAGGGAAGCAGGTTCTTGCCAACATCTTTCCTCCCTTCTCGTACCCGATAGTGTGCTGGCACCATTGCAAGCCCAGGCAGCTAAGACATGGGAGGGGGTCAGGGTAATTTTCCCCGCCATCCAATTGGCATTAGCATAATGGGAAAAGGCAATCTGAATTTAATAACGTCTCTGCGCTTCCATCTGCTCTGTGCATTAATAACCTTTCTGAGGGCCACTCAAACCAGGCCTGAGGGGCCCAGCAGATAAATATTTCATGACAAACCAGGTCATGGTACAATTTGTTTAGGAAAATAGTCTGTGCTCCCAGGAGCTGGGATGGTCGCTCACTCCTTCCCCTAGAATGGGTAGTTACCCCTATTAATTAAGCATCCAAATCTGTAATGTATACTGGAGTGACCCCTGTGAAATACAATTAACCAGGACACCCACAGGACACAGTCAGGTGCCAAGAAATTTTGCATTAATACCATGGAGGGAGGCTCTCTGCACACTACCTGTTTTTAACAAGTACACCAGGAACGGGTCACCAAAACCATTTTGGCAAGCTCCCTCCTGACTCTTTTTCCTGGCAGCAATGCCACCACACGCCCCAAGATCCCCACCTGCCATCAGTGCTCCCACTGCATCCAGGTTCACGGCTTGCTGGAAGGATTGTTATTTTCGGTACTGATCCAGTGAAATCCTCTGGATTTGCACCCGTGTAATTGAGAAGAGACACCGTGCAGTTCTCAATCCTGCCTGACAGCTCCTGAGCCAACTGTTGGAAACGATGGTGTTGAGAGACAGACTCAGAAATGCTTATCTTCGACTTAGCACAGCACTGAGTCCAATACAGACAGCCAGATGATTCATGGTCTGCTGAAAGAGGATCTGAGATGTGTGCAACCACCTCCAACGATGGCCAGGACCAAGCCTGGAGGACTTCCTACGCTCCCCACTTTTATCTCTCCATAATAAAAATATATGGGGAAAAAAAAAAAAAAAAAAAAAGGAATTCATACAGATATTTTTCTTTCAACCGTCGCCAGCCCAGGAGGAGGAGGCTCCCCTTGCTCCAATCCCACCCCAAGTCCTCTCTGCCTTCTGGCAAGGAGCTTTAGAAAAACAAGAAATAAAAGATGCAATTTGCTGCCGAAAGCTCCCAAATTGCATCACTGCTTGGGAAACCCAGCCCGAGGAACTGAACCAATGCCACCGGCCGTGCCTGCATCAGGCTAATCCTTCCCCGAGGAAGCTCTGGGGAGAGGATGGAGGGAGAAGAAAGGAACAGGACAGGTATCTGCTGCTACACAAGCAGAGCTGGATCAGAAGAGAGGAACTGTCTCCACCATGCTTTCAAATGCAAGCGGGGGACAAGGAAACTTCATTAAGTGGCTCTGGCCCATTGCATAATTATCACAAGAGCAGAGACAAGAGCACATGGCGGTGAAGCCTCACTTTAATTACAGCAAGAGCTGGCAGGACAAGGCTTCCTTGTTGAATTGTAACTGGGTGTAACGGGAGCGGCACAGGGATGCTTCAGCAAACCTCTCCTTCTGGGCTCCCATGCATGAAAGAGCCAAAGACATTTGTACTTGCAGGCAGAGCTAATTACCCAGATAACGCCTTTCTGATAAAGAAGCAGCTCGGAGCCAAGCCGAGGGATTTTCCCTTTGCACTGGCAAGCATTGCTTCAGCTTGCTCAGGAAAACAGGGAGCCTGGAGGAGATTTCCTCCACACATGCCCTTGCACCCGCCTTCCTTCCCACTATTCACACGTGGACATGGGTTGTGACATTTTCCTTTGAGAGGTAGCGGGAACCATGTGCTTTCCCTTTGATGTACCTCTACTACCAAAGTTTACTGCTCTCCTCCTTTACTGCTCTCCTCCTAGCAACCTTGCAGCTGGAAGCCACAGGGAAGCTGCTTCACAAGGATGCCTGAGGGAAAGCCCATCGTACGTTTACAGAGAGGAGGGATGCCTGGGACACAGCAACTTTCACAACAGCGAGATCTCAAGCCCACATCCTGCTGCTGGTAATGACAACAGCTAAATGGTCATTATTGGGAGGAGGAAAAGGTAATAAAATGGATTGAGCCAAGGGAATTTAACTGCCCCTTGTGATGCTCTCACAGAACTTAGGATGTAATTTCATTTGCTAACAGAGATTTGCACTGCAAGGGCAGAAGACCTATGCGCAGTCCCTACCTGCAGCTCCCAGGGGAGTGGATGTTGCTCAGAGGTAGCTGCTATCCACCTAAATCCTCTGTTAGCACAGGACAGCACCCTGTGGCACTGCTGAGCAGATCCAAGACTGTTTCCAGCCCTTCCTCACCTGTCTAAACGACAGCATCCCTCAGACAGAGAAAACAGCTAAGAGGGAAGCTCTGCCAGGAGAGAGGAACGCTACACACAGAGAAGCCTAAACCAGACAGGCTTAGCTGCCATGCCCCCAAAATCCTGCTCCTGCACTTGTCACATCAGCAGGCTGTGCCTCATCCACACCGCTATGCCCCAAACTGGCAGCACCGCAGCCGGGACGCCTTCCTGGAGCAGGCACGCTCACCTGCCTCCAGCCATGTCCCCCCAGCTCTTACCCCAGGTGACACAGCCTCTCACAACCCTGCTGCTGAACGGTAAACCAGAGATCATTTCCCTGGTCCTCACCACACCAGAGTGCAGCTGGCAGCAGTTCAGTAGCTGTTACAAGCAAGAGAAAAAAGTCAGCTATGCCTTCCCTTCCCACCTGGGCGGCAAAGTGGATTCTCCAGGGACTAGTAAGGTTTCCGAGGCTTGCTGCTGGCCAGCTTTCCCTCAGCAGCAGCACTGCATTCAGCTGCCTCTTCAAAAACTTGGAAATAATTTCTCCCCATCAGAGTTTTTGAAAACAGCCCTCCATGCAAAGGTTGTTAGGTACAAATGGAGGCAGAGAGCACAATCATACAAGTCTTGTTTCTTAGGAAACCAGATAAAAAAAAGGAAAAAAACAAACCCACTGACAACCTACAATGCTATTGCTTTTGTCGAGAAGTAGCATAACAAATGTCCAGCATAACCACTTTTCTTTTTAAGCTGATTTAGAGATCGAAAATAGGGAGGAGACATGACCCAAGGCATCACAGAATCAAATTCCATCAGCACGATGACTCCAAACTAGATCTCCATCTGGACACATTTTCCTTTGCTTTTTATTTGCTGCTTTTTCACAGAGCTTCGCTTTTCTTAGTTTGTTTCCCGCCCCCCCCCCAAGTCACTGTGAAAGCACCTCCTGCAAACTGAGACACTGAAACCTTTCCAGCTGTAAAGGGTTCCTCAGCAGAGCCCTGCGAATGCTGCTGTAACAGCTTCACACGCCCCAGCAGCGGCAGGGACCTCTGCTCTGGGAGGCAGCTCTGCATCCCAACGGGGTCTCCTCCTTGGTGTGAAAGTTCAGTTTCCCTGGGCTAAGACATTCCCTGCATCCGCCGATGTAGGTCAGCACACTTCCACAGCCCTCCACAGCACTGTGATTGTTCACAGCAGCAAAGGAGAAAGCTCTTGGAAGCGCCTGCTCATCTCGAACGGAATATAAAAAACCCACAAAAGTAAATACAACCCATCTACATTTTTCCCAAATGTGGTGATCAGCTTATTTTTTTTTTAAGAGGTTTTTTTCCTAATTCTAGGCCAGATACAAAACTCATTAAAGCAAAAGAACTCTTTCCTGTTGCTTTGACAGGAACTAGATCCAGTTCCTGGTACCTATAAACTCCAGTTTTACAAGAACAGCAATAAGCAGACGGGAGCAATAAGCAGAGGAGCATGGAAGATATCTCAGCACTGGGAGAGAATGTGGGGCAGACACACTGGGAAGTGTGGGGAGGTAAGCAACTGCTAGCCAGTCACATAATTTGCTACTATTTCTCTGAAGCTTTAACAGGTCTGCCAGCTCCTGGACTGGTTAAGCATCATGGAAAAGTGTAGGTCTCTCCATCATGGCTTGCACTCCTGGAAAACACAAGCACAGGCATCTAGAAGGATTAGGGGTGACCGCTTGTGACTGCAGCTGGGGAACTTTAGCACCACTGCAGCAGTGCACCCATCTGCCCTTTCCTCTCCCGTATGCCGACATTCACGGCAATAACACCCAGGCGGACACTGCCAATGCTCTCGCTTTGGTTCCATCTCTCTCTGTTCACCGTAGTGCTCCATGCACCTCCCAGGATCAGCTTCACAGCCCCAGGGTCCCAGCTGAGATCTGGTTCAGACCCTGCCTCAACCCGTCACTCTTCGGGCAGCGAGGCTGAAACAGAAGCGTCCTGACACAGGAGCCACTCTCAGGCTGCAGTAGCTTTAAAGTGTTTGCTCAGACTAGAAAAAGAAATAGAGATTAACTGGTGATTAACTAACACACACCAGGCTAACCTGGCCACAGGCTTTCACTTTTGGCTTTGATTGAGCAGCTAAATCTACGGCTACAGCGTTAATCTGCACCCAAAACACTGACAAGAATGCAGCAGGCAATGCTAACCCAAACCCAGCTCTCCCTGCCGAGCTGTGACACTGCCCTGCCCACCTTGGGCACCCCACAGCACATCATCAGGCTGTAAAATGGAAAGACTACTTTTTTCAAAGCAAAAATACTTTCAGATGGAAATAAATGCGATACATTCCCACTCTGCGCTGCTGGTCCTAGCATTCCCTATGCTGGTGGGACAGAAGGATCAGAGAAGCCACGTCCAGCACCATCGCTCCCTGCGGAACAAAACCACCCTGCCGCAGGGAGCGCTGGGAGGGTAGCAGAGAAAGGGAGCCATCGGAAACAGCAACCGCTCCGTGTGGTGGGTGAGTCAGCTTGGAAAGCACAGGGGATGGAAAGAATTGTGGTTTCTTTGCTTGGCCAGTTCCAGGGCGCCTGGTCCAGATTTTTGTCTCATCTCTTCCATCCTTTATTTCAAGACATTTCTCCTGCAAGTTCTTGCCTGCTGGAAGTGTGGAAGGGCTAACAAATACCAACAGGCATGCACCTCCCACCTGGTCCCTCCAACTTGGTCCATCACTTGTAAATTCAAGAGTCAGGGAGGAAAAGCGAGCTGGGGAGTAGCAGGGAATGAGCATGCTTTACATCTCCATATTCTTATTCTCCTTTGTGCCAAGACCAAGAGGTCTGTGCACGGGGACAGGGAGCAGCACATGAGTCTGTCCTGGTGCTCTGACGGACCCATTGTCACCCAACACAAGGCCACTGCACGGCAGCAGCCAAAGCAGGACCCCTCTCACCAGAGGCACAAGGCCACAGACTGGTAGCGCTGCATCGAGGGCAGCTCGGTTTGGGTTCAACAGCACTGCAACCATCCAGCTCTGCCCGGCACACAGCCACACTGACATCCACCAGAAACAGCTCAGAGCTGTTTCCACAAGCCTCCAGGCACAGCCACACACAGCAAGGCAGCTTTCTTGTGCCCAGCTCCTGCTCAGTCAGAGCAAAGCTTGGCACAGGGCAAGCCCAGGGACATGAGCACATCTCCACAAGCAGATTTTGCAGGAATCTCAGCTGGGCTGGTTAGGATTCACCTGCCTCTGAAAGCAGAGGGACAGAGAAGGAGCCTTCAGCATCAGCAGCCTTTTTGAATTTGAAGCCCTCCATCTCTGGCTTCAGCTCAAAGGATTTAAACGCCAAGGTTTGCCTTCTGCTCTGCACCCTACACCTCACGACCTGACAGCGAGATCCCGTTCGGTGTACAGGGAGGCATATCGCAAGGGGGTAAGACACAGCAGAGCCAGGCACTGCCCAGCACCTTTCTGATAAACGCCCCCATTCCCTTACAAAGCACGCCTGCTCGCTCCAGGCCCATCTTCCAATGCACAGCAGGTGCCGAACACCACCACCCACACGCCTCTAATTTCAGGTGACCTGCTTCCTAGCTAGAAAATGTCAAGACAAATCAGCAATATGCTTCTGCAGCCTGTCTCCGAGATCCCTGCCTGTTATATAAGGCAGCCCACCCCGTTTCCCTCCCGCTCGGCACCGCACACAAGCGGGCATGCAGGCAGCAGCGCATTGCTCCATGCCCAGCGGGGAGGTTTGATTCCTTGCGTGCCACCCCAATCAGAAATACATATGCTAAAAGCAGCAAAGCAGGGGGGACCTAGATCTCAGAGGTCCAAAAGGGAACAAGGAACAGTGGCGGCAGCAAGGAGTGGAGGAGAGAGACACTTACATAATACTTGTCGTCGTTCTCGTTGTAGGCCAGTTTCACAACACCGTAGGAACCCTAAAATACACACAAATTGCACAGTCAGTTCAGCAGCTTCATTCTGTCTCCTTGCTGCTCAAGGCTGGCCTTGAATAAGGGGGAAAAAAAAAAAAATTGAACAAAATCCACACCACTTCCAAGTCCTCAGGCCATGCTTAGCCCCGAGCAAAGCCTGCAGGTGATGTGACCCTGCAGTGAGGTCGTACATTTTGGCAGCTCTGTTGGATCCACAGGGCATTTGAGGATTAACTATGTCTGAAGGAGCTGAGCGTTAGCCCATCACCTCCTGCCCTGAGCCAGAGCCACTGTGTCTGTCTTAAACACAGGTAGGAAGAAGAAAATAATTTTCAAGTGGATTTTTTTTGTGCAAGTTTGGAAGTTCTGCATGGACACCTTTCCTATACTCATGTGCAAGACCACTTTCAGCAGGAAACCTCTACATCTCTCAACAGCAAAGGGACTTCAGTGAGGACCACCTGCCTGCTTTCCTCCCACTGCCTCTTGCCCAGGCAGATGCAGACCTGGATTGCTGCTGTATCCACAGATACAGTAACAGCCTAAAGCCAAACTCCACCTAAAGCACTGTTTTTTCACAGTTGTGTCAATACTATCACTTTATGCAAGCGAGACATGATGCCATGGAGTAGGTATCTTCCCTCACAGACACCTGTTCAATAAGTGAGCGGGATGAACACTACAGCCCCTCAAAGCATTTATCTTGACCTCACTGAGAACCAGAATGAAGGTCCAAGGTTTCAGAGGAGACTGACAAGCCATCTGGCTGACACAGAAGCACAGCAGGTCCAACAGACTCTCTACCAACCTCAGGGTGCCTATCTGCTTGCTGTGACCCACAGGGAAGGAGAAGGCAGGGGCAAATCCACCAGAGAAAAGGCCTCACACTCTCCTTAGCTCATCCTTAAGCCAATGACAAAAGCCATAAGTGGGTCGGAAGCAGTGTGTGAGTTTCAGAGGACATCTGCTGTACCACGAGCAGTGGTATCTCCAGCCTTACACCTTGATTGCCAGCAGCCAAGCACACAACCCACTGCACACATGGGAAGGGTACCTCCTCCCACAGCCTGGGGCCTCTTGCTTTGGAGAGGAGTTTGGGCTCATGAAGCTTTTGGTGACAGTCTGCAGCTCAGGGAGCAGTCCCTTCTGATGGCAGCATTCCGACTGCAAAGGCAGGTACAGCTTCCAGACAGCACTGTCGCTCACGGACCCATCTGCAACGGTGGCAGACATCCAAATGCGCAGGTGTCTGAACTGCTCACCAGCCCAGACCTCTAAATAACTTTGAAGGAACCTCTTCTGAATCGTTGTGCAGCTTTTAAATGTGGACTAGAATTAAATTAGCATTTCATTCACGGACGTAAAAACTTAAACTAGTCCTGATGGGTACCAAACACCTGCCCTGATCTTTTTTTTTTCAGTTTTCTTTCCTTGTTGAGTTGTTTTAATGCATCCAAGGCTCTCAGTGTTACATTTGGCAGGCAAACAACCTGGAAGGGAGCCAGCTTAACTACCTTCAGAGGGAAGGAAAATAAATTTAGATTTCTGAGGAAGTAGCTCCACTTTGACCTTGAACAAAACTTGCTCTAATAAGGCAAAAAAACCCAAAAAACAAACAAAAACTCCCCAAAACAAGCAGAAGTTGGAAGGAGTCTTGGCCAGTACGATCCCTTGGGCTGGCACAGTTTTCCCACCCATGTGTGTGCAGGTCGCTTGTGACAAACACGAGCTCCAGTAACGTACCTTGCCTATTTCGCTCTGCAGCTTGTACTGGTTTAACTGCACGCAGTCCTGTGGATCAAAAGCAGAACATAATTAGAGTACTGGTAAAAGGAAAGGACTGAATTTGAGTCGGTATGGAGTACAGACAGAGTGCTGAGTAATGAAAGAATCTTACTTAAACTGGTATATGTTACACTACAAGCACTGCTTTTTTTTTTTTTTTTTGACAACCAGATTATGGGCTGCATTCTGACTCTGATTGTGCTGGTGTAACACCAGAGGGCCCTCCGCCCCGATTCCCCAGCATCGCTCCAGGTTCAGCCCGGTGAGCCTGACAGCAGCCTCTGGCCTCTCCACATTAACTACTTACATTGGACTGTGCTCTAAACCAAGCAGAAAAGCATCCATCCCCAGCTCTCACAGCCTGGTGGCTCCCGGCACCCAGGCACCTACGCCAGCCCCCAGTGTCAGCATGAGCCCATGCCCTTCCCAACATCAGCCTGGCCAAGACAGGGACCCATCGCTGGCCCGGCATGAAGGCTGAACTCTCACTTGGATGGTGGACTGCTGTTTGAGGAGAGCTCAGAGCCAAGTTCCTTTGCTAAGCAACACAAACAATAATGGATTCCCTTAAGTTCATTGAGTATTTGCCAAAATAAATCACCCCTAAGCAGGTCTGATCTCTGTCTGCGAGCTCTCCAGCACTGAAACCCCAAGGGGTGGGGAGGTGGTGGATGCAGACCCCCACAAGCTGTGACAAGGGTGTAACGATGGGGTGCTGAGTTACTCCACAGACCAGGAGCAGCGCAGGATGGCGGCCCCAGGCATCGCCTGCTGGAAAGCAAGGTGGAACAGGAGAGCCGTGCAGTCATCTGATGTTAAATCCACCCTTCCTTCAGTATTGTACTACCCAAAGTAAAACAGTTCCACAGCTTCATTTCACTTGACCCCTCCACCCTCGTTAACAACAAGAGGAAAATCCCAGACGCCGCAGAAGCCCAAGCGGCTCAAGACCAGGAGCGCAGGGTGAGCAGCGTGCGCTGCCCACGCTGAGCAGGGGACCCAGGGGACCTGCCTGGCTCAGCTGCCGTGACGGGGTCTGTGGGAGGACGGCACACATCTTGCTGCAATGCAAACCTCCTGGCAAAGAGTCAAAGGGCTCTCGCAGGGATCTCTGCAGTGTGGCACCAGGGACAGTGGGCTGCAGTGGCTTTTGTCTTGGTCCTGACACACCACTTACCGGCATTGCAGGGGAGGGGAGCACCCCAAACTTGGCGGGGTGAAGGAAGGGGGGAGATTCCAGTCACAGCACATGGTGTGCTCTGATGGGACACGCTTCCCCAGACAACATTTTTGAACCCAATATTTCTCCCTGAGTTTTCCAAGCAGTAAAGCAGGCTGGAAATTCAATTCCAGGCTCTGCATTGCGCACTTCTTTGGGAACAAAGTTGAAATAAAATATGCAGACAGGTAGATTAGTGTTCCCATAAACCTCAAAACAGCCCTACAATCCATAGAAGCAGTGCCAGGACAGCAAAGCAGTGCCAGATGCCTTCAGTCTGTTTGTAAGAACAGGAGGTGTTCCAGCCCTGGCCCCGTGCAGCGTCCCCACTGAAAGCACCGCTCCTCTGCCTCTCAGGATGCTTTAGAGCACAGATGTGGTAGATGATAATTTTGACTTTTCCCCATCACCAACCAGAAAACACTCCTAATGCAAGCAATCACAGTGAAAAAGAAAAGAACAGGGAACTGAACACTTTTTAAGCTTGCAAGCAGTGGCTTGTCAGAAACACAAGCAACGATTTAAATCTTGATCGTGTTTCCAGTCAAGGAAGTTTTTCCACCACCCTGACAGGGAAGAAGAGCCAATTGAGTAATGGGGCACAGAAGTGTATTAACTCTGCTGCTAGCAAAGCACATCTCTTTCCAAAGGCAAAAAGCAATCCATCAGAACTAGGAGCAACAAGGGAGGAGAGAGCATGACCCAGCAAAAGCCAAGAGGTAAAGCCCAAAGCCACTGAAATACACGGAAAAGAAAAATGGCATTGAATTCTGTAGAAAGAACTCCCGCTCCCCAAAGGAGAGGGCAGCACACAGGAACCCAGGGTACAGACACGTGGAGGACAAACTCGCCTCAAATACTGTGTCAGCAGATTCGCTTCCCAGCGCAAGGCTGTGCTTTGCATCGTGGTGACTTTCACAAATTAAACAGGAACACTTTTCTGTTGAGGTCTCCTGCCCTGGGTTTCCCCGTGCTCAGCTTTGCACCCCTCGTCTGGTCCTGTGCAAAACTGCAGTGCTGCAGAGACGGGGAAACGCTCACCAGAGTGGCTGAGACAGGCAGGAAAAGCAACCACCTCTCTGAGAAGCCCTCCAACCACGTCAGCACCTTCTGCTCTTCAAACCAGCAAGCTTGCAATGCCCAGGTCCCATTATCAGGTCTCCTCCACAAGTAGGGATTACTTGCACAAGTGAACACGACCTTTTACATGTAGCTATAGGCTCCTTGGTCTGCAGCCAGTACGTTGTTTCAAGCCAAGATGGCATCTCTAAAGCACCAAGTTTGCCGCTGCTTCTTACCAACCATGGTGGCATTTTTCCCCTCCCTCCTGAAGGAGGGGTGTCCTTTGTGCAGGACATAGTCCACCCAGCTGGGCAAACCCCTTTACAAAGCTCTTAACAGAACCGAGGAGGGACTATGCCTTGTCCCTGTGCCCAAGTCACCAATTCCTTTGACTCTGACCATCACCTTCCCACCATCCTGCTTACCTCCAGCTAGAAATTACCACTCTTATCCCATACCAGACCAATCACCTCAAGCATCTCTTTTTTCACTGCTGCTAAACAGACCTTGTGAGCAATGCCACGACACTCACCTTTGGGGGATGTTGTTTTTGAAAGGGCTGGATAAACACTGTCATGGGAACACCCAGAGAGGGTCAGAGGGAAAGGTAATGGCAGGGTCTGCAGCACATCCTCTGAGAGCTTACACTCGCTATTGCCATATCCCCACCTGATCCGCACCTCCATCGCTCTCTACTCAGATAATCACTGGTGAGAAGCACTTTAATTGTAGCTTCTGCAGTGCTTTAAGCACTTGAGATGAACACAGCAAAAAATCAAACAAGATTATAGGTGCTTTCTACCTTTTTCTTTCCTTGCAGAAAGACCGTAATTCACAGCTCAAGCTACTCCTGCCGCGTGTCGCTGCAGACTGGCAGGGTTGTCATTACGCTATTTGATTCTTCTGCAGGAAGTGGGATAATTGTACTATTCCTCCATCAGAGAGGAACACATATCTCTAGGCCAACTGTTGCTTTAAGATAACATTCTACAATCCTCTCATCATACCAAAGTATTTGCAACTGCTGATAAATACGAACAGAGCAAGAACCTTAACGAGATCCTTTAATGAAAAGGTTTCAGCAAATTAGACTGCTGTATCTGTCCAAGTGTGAAATAACAGTTCTGCCTTAAAAAAACAAGATGTCCCATTTGTTAGCATGTCCAAGGTATGATCAGAGAGGTGAGCGAATCAATGCCACAGAAAACAAAACCAAAAATCATAAACCGTAGCAAAATCCAGCATCCAGACCCAATTCCATAAATCCACCACTGTGACACTGAGTGACAGAAACCTCAAGAAACTGAGAGCTAAGCCTTTGCTGTCTGGGGGGGGACATGAGGATGGGAAGGAAGAGTCAGAGCTGGTTTCCAAAGTAAGACATTTTTGAAAACAGACTCCCTACATACACACACATATAATGGAGAATTTGCTCCTAAAAAGAAGGCAAATTCACCAATCTGAAAAGAAATGTAAGATTCAGCAATTCAGAGATACAATTTAAAGAGAAGTATGGGAAAGAAAATTGTGAATTAAAGGTCAGTAATGAAGACAACACTGGTTTAAACTCATCCTGGCTGGAAGAAGTGGAAGCAGTTCTAAGAACAGTCAAAATGAAAATAAAAGCCAAAAAAAAAAGGGCATTAGTGGCAGCAATTAATACAAATTAGAAAGTTGTTCAGGGATAGAGAAGGACACACAGGAAGCTCAGAGCTCATGGAGGTAAGAAAAACAGATTTTAAAGCAACATCCAAATGCAAGTGCAAAACTGGAAGCCCAGCACCACAACTGGCTGCTGGCAGGAGCACTGGCCACGGCTGGGCAGAAAGCACAACACCAGCGTTCAGTGCTGCTGTCTGGGCTCACCCGAGACCCTGGAACTGGATGCAGGAGCCTGGGCACCTGCCCAGTCCTAAGGCATCACTGGGAGAGCGGCTAGAAGAATAAAAGGGAGCTGGGACTGGTGGGATGAATGCAGCCCCTTCCCAGCCCCTCTGCAACTGCAGCTTTGGGCTTTCTCCTCCTCTCAACCCTGCCCTTAGACTTGGAAATGTAACTTTAAATAAAGGTTAATTAATCCAAGGAAAAGAAATAGCAATGCCTGTGGGGGATTCTTCTTTGAAGAAATGTTTTCCAAGCATCTTTAATCTTTTCAAGAGAGCTCTAGTTTGAGCACCACAGTAAAATCTCTGGAAGAAATTCGTTTGGGGGAAACTCTCCAGCCCAGGCTGCATAGGAGCTTGGTTCCTGCTGCTGCCTTGGTCCCACCTGGGACCTTTGTGCACAGCAAGGAAATAATGACTTTATGAAGAAAACTGGGCAGCTCCCAGAGACTAGAGGAGCATGAGACCTGGATCAGCCCAGCACCGAAGCACTGCCGCTCACAGCTCTTGACACGAGTTGCTTGAAGCTAGTTGGCTAAACAAGCAGGAGGCCTATAATAAAGATGTGGTAAGCCAAGGAAAGAAAGGACAAGGCAGCAATTACCTTCCACACCTCTTGGATACGCCATGTACATAAAGCGTAGGAAAATTCCCTTTGTCAGCTTGTCCTCCTCCCTGCGTGCTTGGGCCAGCAGCAGCACCAAGGAGGGAGAACACACTGGCCTGACTCATCCTCTCCAGTCCCACTAAAGCACACATGGCCCCAGCCCACCGCCACGACGTGCGGGGCCGCGCAGGCAGCGGGGAGCTGGAACAACCTCCTGCTGATCTTAGAGCGGAGAGACCACGCACACAACAGGGATAGAAGAATTGTGATGCCAGGGAGTGGGTGGATGCAGGGAGAGAAAGGGAACGTGTGGAAGAAAGGACAATTCAGCCAGAGAGAAAGTATAAAGCAGTTAACTGTGCTGGCAGGTCTGGGGAGAAAGCCTGGAAAAAAAGACATTTTATTCTTCTTCTAGCCGCTCCTCCAAGTAAGACTTTTCTTGGCTACCTAAAAAAGTTGGTTTGGGACAGCAGAATAAAAACAACCAGCATTGCATTCTCAAATGTCACTTTCCAACAAGCAGCACCTCCACCCTTTCACAAACACAAGCCCTGGCATTTTAGATGGGACAAGCTCTGTCAAACACTGTGACAAGACGCCCAGTCTGTACAAACATGTTCAGAGAGTCTTGCCCTGGCACACAGCATCAGAGCATCGTCCGTGCAGCACAGCAGAAGCTGTTTTTAACAGCTCCAGGAAAACCCTCTCCCCTTGCCACGCTGCCAGCGCCAAGCAGGAGCCAGGAATGTCACATCAGAGGCGATGCGGGCCAGAGACCTAAACCCTGGGGCCTGTGCCTCAGCTCTGCAGAGTTACATACCTTTAATAGCTTCAGCTTAATCACTTTGTGCCACGGATAAAGGAAAGCCATTCCCTTATTAGAGCAAAGCACTGATGGGCAGCAAAGGCAGCAGAAATCCCACCAGCCCGGCGGGCACTCCTATCAGAACAGGCAGTGCTGAAAGGACCTTCCAGGCTACAGACTACGAATGATTTAAGAAAGGAGGGCAACAAGCAGGAAATTTTTAAAATTGCAGATCAATTTTGATAGAGATATGACAGATCAGGTTAATTAAGTACCCAGTAATGCTGCCAGGAGAGCAGAAGGGGTTACTTCTCTTGCAGATTTAATGCTGCAGATCCAGACCTGTCAGCAGTGGCTACAAGACACCAGCAGCTGCCAGTCCTTTGTCCCAGGGCAATCAGCTAATTGGTGGCTCTGCTCAGTTTATCAGAACTGCTTCTCGGCAAGACAACAAGCCCTGGCTCTGCTACAGCCCTGCCAGCCCAAGAGCCACCATCTTCCTAAGTAACAAACCCAAGAGACCCCGCTCCGAAGGCGGGCGTTTGGGCTATCACAGTCCCAGGGGTGGACAGCTCGATTCACTGCCCGCTCACAGCACCAGGTGAATCCTCCCACAGCATCACAGGGTCGGCTTCAGCTCTTGGCTCTCTGATCCTTGAAATATAAGCTTTCCTCCCTGCCTGTGAACAAGTATTAAACCAGCATTAAAAAGCTCAGCAGCATCTCTAACTGAACATGTGGTTCTTCCATAATTCAGCAGAGAATAATTGAAAATTCACCTCTGCCGTATCCCCACATTCACAGCACATCTCTCTGTTATTTCTTCAGAGCAGTCCAGGATAGAGAACCGCTGACAGCAAGGCGGTGAGAGCTGCCACTCCTGCTGGCACTGGAGAGGGAACGCAGGATTCAATCCTAGATGACCATCAGCATCACATAGGAAATTTTGATATGCCGTTGTGCCATTCATCTCTGCTCCTGATAGACAGCGCCTGTACCTGTGCCACTGATAAAGCCCGAATGCTCATGAACTTCATCTTCATTTTTGCACAGATTTTAACTCTCTCAGGCAGCAGCCATAAGCCAGAGTGATGGATGTCCTGTCACCTGAACAGCACTGACTGATGATGCCAGATACTCTATGCAAGGAGAAAGGAGCAACTCCAAAATGGCTTTTAGCAGGTGAGAGACATGGACTCGAGTACAAACGTGCAGCTTGCCCAGAACAAGATGAATCAAAGACTCATTCTCAAGGAGACCGCGGGCAACGCTGTGACCAGTGAGCTGGATCTTGTCAGAGTAAGCTACCAGCCTCCCTGCTCACTGAGGGTCTGCGTAACAAAATGATGAACAGAAAACACAACCGCAACTGCTGCTAAGTACACCATGACTGTATGTCTCATCACAGGGTTATTTTACCCCCTATAGGGCCAGAAGCCTCAACAGGGAGCCCCCCATAACTCTTGGAAGCCCTGCCCCTACCTCCTGGCTTTGTCCAGTCTTCCCTGCCCACGTGCAATTTGCTTACAGCACACGTGCTCCTAACTGCTTACGGCAAACGTACTGAATAAATGCATGTCAAAACAGAAGATCTGCTCTCCATTTCTCAGTCAGCTGTACAGCTCTGATTGAGATTGTCAGTACCTCTCACAGCCATGAACACAACAAACCTGCAAACACTTAGCAGCAACTGGTAGATCATACACAGGACACTGGAGTTGGGCTGCGTGCAGGCTGCATGCTCGTCTTGCTGTCACACATCTAACACTTATTTCTCATTATTCAGTGGCCAGCCTCAAACTTTATCCTACAAACAAGCATGCACCTTCCTAGTCCTTTTGCTATTCCTCACAGGATACAGGTACTGTCCCTATAAGCTGGGAAGACAAAGCACAGCTCCCAAGAGGGTGAGCACCCACCTCTGAACACGCACAGCTCTTGCCTGGGCTCCCTTCCCCCTCCTACGCAGCGATTTCCCATTAATATGAATGATGGTTTCCAACGAGCACAGCTTTGTTAAGCAACTGGGCTGCACCCGAGCAGGGCTCTAAACAGTCGTATCACAGTGACCACTAAAAACGCAGTATGCATAAGGAATCACTGCAGGAGCAGGGAAATGAAGGGCTCTGCATCTGCATTTCAAACTGGGCGTTTCCTACCCCAAGGCAGTAACCACTGCGCCCAAGGATGCAGATGCTGTGGAAGAGGACGGAGTATTTTGAATTTGCTTGCAGATGGGAATGTGCTAGTCACACTCGACTGCAGTTTGAAACAGATTTCAGACAAGGCTCACTCCCGACACAGTCAAAGTACTGCAGGATGGGAGAGCTGGCACACAAGTCACATCTGCTTCCAAGAACTGGCTCCTCTCCCTTTCCATCTCCCTTAAAGCATACGGCTGTTGTCAAAGAAGCCGCAATCTCTGCAGTGCACCTTCTGCAGATATTCTCTTACTGGCTGGGGATGCCGCAACCCATCGCACAACTAATGTGACTTGCAAAACTTCCCAGAGGACAACAGCTGATTTGCTCACGCGCAGCATCTGTCCCTCAGCTGTGCAAGGGGAAACGCCCACTTTTCCAGAGGCCACTAAGCCACACAGATGCTAAGCAAGAGTCTGAACTCCAGTGATTTTGGAGTCACCAGGTGGGACCACAGTGGGATGTGGGCACTGGGGCTGGGAACACCGCAGTGCCCAAGAGCAACATATTGTCACAGTGGCACTGGCAGAGCCATGTTCAGCACATGTTCCCCATCGATTGGGTGAGGAAGAGTCAGATGGGCACTGGTCCCGAGCCCCCCGCTGTGTCTGTCCTGCTTCCGTGCTCAGGAACGGCAGCAGAGGTGAATTCACTGGGTATCTGGAGAGAAATGGCAAGGCAAGGAAAATTTTGGGGGCTTTCCACCACAAATAGCAGATAAAAATCCCAGGAAAGACACAGCCTGGGCTTGGGGGATAATTTGGGTGAGAGTCTGGGTTTTTTCCCAAACCAGTTGCCAGCCTCACAGAGATGATGCTCTCCCTCCAGTACTCCAGACAGCCCATTCCCTACTTAAAACCCTTCCCCAGCCAACAGCATTTTACAAAACATTTTGGCTTCATGAAGCACCCATTTACACCACCCCCATCATGCCTGGCTTTCGAAGAAAGCCCTGCTGAAGTCTCAGTTTGATCTGCATGCCCCTTTCTCATAGGCACTGCTGCAGGGTTGGCATCTTCAGTGCAACACCAGGCAGCCTCTTTCTCTGCTCCCTATGACAGCATGTCACAGTATGCATACCACTGGGAAAAAAAGGCTGGAAAGAAAAGCTGCAGCTGCAGACGCCTTCCTCCTTGTCCGTCCTCATGACAGCAGAAGGGGACAGATCTCCCCACTCAGCACAACACAGCTAATTGCAACCAGCAGCCGCTTCCATCAATAAGCCTGACCACTAACAGTGCGTTACACCTCCGGGACAGGTCTGAGCCCAGGTCTGGCACTGGGAGAGCAGCTGCAAGACAGAGGAGCAGGAACAACCACAGCCACCCAGAGACACTCCTCTGATGGAGAGGTGGGTCACAGCCCTCCGTTACCACTGCTGTTACAAATGCTTTAAAGACAAAGGAAAATCCTGACAGGAGCAGGAAACACCAGTTCATTTAAGCTCTTTATAAAATTAAATCATGCCTTCAATAATGGCAAAACACAACAGGAGATACATAATCTCCAGAAGCTTAAATCCATAAAATACCAGCAGCAAAGCTGCTGTGACTGATAAACTCCCGAAGGGCACATACAACAGGGACATGAGAGCAAAGCCATTTGGCTACAAGTCCTTTCTTGGAACAGCCTGACAGGCCTTCCACGTGCTACCGCTACACAACAGGGGGTCCTGGCCCCTTAACCGGACTATCCTAGGCAGGTGAGGGGATGAAGGAGCCAATGTCAGGACCAGGGCTACAACCAGAGGTCTGGGGGATGGATGCAAAGGTGTTCAGCCATTCCAAGCTAATGTAACTCCTGGTTTCAAGGATTTCCCCACCCCAGCTTAGGAAAAACAGCGTTTTCAGATCTACTATTCCAAAAGACTGAAGACTCCCATTACCAGTTAAGAAAAATTTACCTTACCTTGACATTGCAATTATGAGGGAGAACATGCCTACCTCAGAATCTGATATGGACACGCGATTGGACTCTATCGTTGGTCTCCTCATTATACGCGGCGATGGCCCTGTGCCATAGGGACCATAACCTGGAGTGTTGCTAGAAGCCAGATAACCTCCTGATGATCTCTCCTGAAGAGACAACTTCCTACTTGACAGGATGGGTCTAGTGAGAGGTCTCTTGGGAACGTGCCTCCAGTGACCATCTTCTGACTGGTGAGAAGGCAGAAATTCATTCATTCCTACGTCACTGTTGACTCCATTTCTCTGCATGTCTTTCACGTTATCAGAAAAGACTGCGTCATTTTCTTCAGTGTTGTCTTCACCATTCTGGTCACTTCTGTCTGGGCCAACAGCCACATCTATGGCTGCTACCCGCTCTGCCAGTTCAGTCTGTGTGTCTTTGCAGCATGTGTCTACGCCTCCACCCACAGCATTTGCTGGAGAGTCCCCCATGGCTACGTCCAGCTTGTATGGTCTCAGATGGCACTGCAGAGAGCTGCGACGCTAGCACTCATGGATAGCATGCGGCATGAAGGAATCTCTCCATTAAATGCCTAAAAGGAAACACCAACAGAGGTAAACTGAATAATAATGTCAACTCAACACAAACATAACCAAGACATCCATCTCTGGCTTCTTTCAACATGTAAAAAAGTGAAGGCAAAACACTGTCAGCTGTAAACAAGTTGCAAACACTCAGAAGGAAAGGAAAATCCAAGCATTGAGCTAGATATGAGAGTGATAAAGATGAGATTTTATCTGATGTGCAACAAGTGACACAGCTAAAGAGAACTTCTCCTTCTGTAGCTGGACCGACAGTCAACCAGAGCTTACAATAAAGGGAGAAGTACAGCTTCTTAACAAGCCAAGGGTAAAGGGTCAAGCTTTCAACCTCTTCAGTTCTTATTTACAGGGTGCAAGAGCTTCTGATATGTGTCCAAACCCAACATGCACAACAACCAACCCACAGCCATTTAGAGCTCCACAGCAGTCCTCCTGTTGTCCCATGGGGCCCTTGAAAGCGTCACAGAATGGCCTGGAAGCCAAGCCATGGCTGGTGACTTCCACACTTCAGTTATTTGGCAACGTAGTCAATAGCAAAGGCAGAATTTAAAAGCAAGTCTGGTTCCAGAGTTGCCGCTGGCACCCCACAGTTGCAGCCTGTGTGCAAACACACGTTAACCTTGCTGCCCACCACAAATAAAAGCTGTACTGTGCTGCAAATCAACAAAGTTTAATTATTACCTGCATGCAGGAAGCAGCTTTCCTTTGGAAAAGACCTACAGAACATAAAAATGCAATACAACGCTAAAATTGCTGAATAAAACTGCCGTTTCCTGGATGCTAATTTCAGTCTCAATTTAAAACAGATTTCAGCCTTCCCAGCACAGTCCAGAGCAGGAAATGATCCTCTGCAGCACACAGCTGTCATCCCTTAATCACCTCTGAAGATGCAGTGCTGCAGGACGCATCATCTCATCCCTCTGCCCAGTCTCTGGGGACAGAGGGGGAGAGCTTAGTTTTAGTCACAGCACCCTAGACTGCATCTAGTGAATTTCGGTGTAGGCCGAACTCAAATATTGCAACCTTTATGTGCAACCTGCTTTGCATGTAGAGAACCAAAAATACCTGCAAGCCAGGTGACACCTGCACCACCTTCTTTTCAGGCTAGTGAAACTGTTCACACATTCAATTCACATGAGGAAGGGTTGGGGTGAGCGAGCTCAAGAAGTCCCATCCAGCGTCAGCCTGGGAACACAAATAACACCCTCATTGAGGAGCACGGAGCAAAGGCAAAGCCTGGCTCAAAGCTTCCCAGTAATGCTCAGCTAAACACACTACAGCTGAACTCCACTGCAAAGAGACACAACCTCCCAAATCCACTGCAGGAACACAACAGTCAAGCTCAGGCAATCTTTTAGAATCATAGAATCATAGAATGGTTAGGGTTGGAAGGGACATTCAAAGGTCATCTAGTCCAACCCCCCTGCAAGAAGCAGGGACATCCCTGACTAGGTCAGGTTGCTCAGAGCCTCATCCAGCCTGGCCTTGAACGTTTCCAGAGATGGGGCTTCCACCACCTTTCTGGGCAACCTGTTCCAGTGTTCTATAACTCGCATCATAAAAAATTTTCCTAATTTCTAATCTAAATCTACTCCCCTCTATTTTAAAACCATTACCTCTTGTTCTATCGCAACAGGCCCTACTAAACAGCCTTTCCCCATCTTTCTTGTATCTCAGTAAGGAAACTAGAGAAAGATCTGGATGGGAGGCTTCACCCTAGGTCACATGCCAATCACGAGGGACACGCTGGGCGCGCAGTGTCACAGAAAGCAAACATCCAAACCCATCATGTTCCTCCCCACAGCCTGCTGTTCATCTCCTTCCCCTCCTTCTCCACCCAGGTATCACCTTCCTCCTTCTCCTGTCTTTTCTGCAGGCTTGTTTGAAATAAATTGACAGAATTGTCACTCACTCAAAACAGTAATGAAATGGTGAGATCAGCTTTAAAAAGCTTCTATTAAAACTATATTTAAACCCTTCAATCCCAAAGCACCAATCCCTTTCAGCGCCAGGATGTAGGCACTGCAGGGTGGCTCGCAGCAGCACGGGAAGGGGTGCAGGGTTCAGTCCAGTACATATTGCACATGGTCCCACAAACCCACAGGCAAAGCAGCGCAAGCCTCCTCTCCCCTCTGCTAGACATCCCTGCTCTCCCAAAACCCCCAAACAAGGCTTTGAGCTAGAACCCACAGCTCAGGCTGCAAAAATAAGTCTTCAGCTAATCGACAACTTAAACAGATAAACTTAAGATAAACCCCATAAATCAGTTCAGCTGATACAGCATCACAACAAATAACAGTGCTGCTAGAAGTATGCTAAAAAAATCCAGCAAGACTTAAAAGACAATAATTGTTCATCCAGAGAGCTGGGCTCTATTTCAGGTTCTGCTGTTTTAAGGATTCCTTTTCACTGATAAATCTTCCCAAAGTATACTGGAAAGCAATGGTTTCTGAATAAGCAAATCGGTTATGCACAGTTTTACTCTGCAAAAGAAACTCAGTACAAAAAGCAATTATTTCTACAAGGCAGTATCACTGGTGGATTTGCCATTTGTCAGACTGTAACACAACCACACCTTGTTGTGAAGGGAAATCCCAGCAGAACAGATCACTTCCACTACCTTCTACAAGCTCCTGTGCAGCTTCGGAGCCGATGCTCCTCACGCTGTCACCAGCCTGATTCCCCACAACGCTAAACACCTGCTACAGATCAGAGGATTATGCTGCAGACATGAACCAAAGCTGCAAACAAGCTTATATGAGCAAAATTAATTTACTTACACGTATCTTCTTTACCATTTTCCCCTGTAGCTATTCCTCTGCTGCAGGCAGAGTGCCACTTAGGGGTGTTTTTCACAATATATTTATCAAGGGGATGCACACGTTTCCCAGACAGGCGCTGAGCAGAGCGTGGTACAAATCACCCTTTTGAAAGGAATATGATTCTGGAGAAAATCTCTCTGTATTGTATGTGGGAGTGGGAAATGAGTGAATGCAATTATTTTTGCTGCTCAATAAAGTATTTCAAAGCATTGTTTGAAAAATAAAAAACTGCAAGTCTAGTTTACTGCTTGGTCCTTCCATTTGGGCAACTGGAAATGTTTCTATGAAGTACAGGGAGGCTAAAAGGGCCTGAGCCTTGGAAAATCCAGCTTCGTTTCTGATTTTGCTACAGGCTACCCAGAAAAGTGACTTTATAGCTTCATCTGTTGCTGTTCCCAGGTTAAGAATGACACTGCCCTCAGCCCACCTCACCCTACTTCCCCTTTCTGCCTCTGAGAACACATCTGCCCTGTGCTGAGGCTCCACAGATCTTTGCAGAAAAAAGTCACAGTGAATAATAACTATAACGAGCATTTGCATGGAAAGCGCTCAGGCAGCAATTCTGATGCTGCTCAGAGCTGGGGATTTCTTCATATACCCGCAGATGGTCTCCTCTGTGCCAGCATGGGGACCGGCAGGGACATCACACTGAAATCCTGTTTGAAGGCCACATCTGTGAGGTGCCTCTTGACCGCACAAGACCCACAGGCACTCTCACAAAGTGAGCTCCCAGAGATCACAGAAGGCTTTAGTCTGTCACTAACACACACCAGCAAGGTCAGGAACCAGGTCAAGTTTTCTAAACAGTGCAGGCAGTCATGTACCAGGACAGGCTGTCCTCAGAGGGGATGTCATCTCCATCACCAGCACCCTTCAGCTCAGGTCAGACCCCCCATCAGGAACTTAGTCCGGCCTTGGAGCAGAGCTGCATGGCCAGGCCCATCGCGTATCACCCTGTGCTTGTGTTGTTTCCTTCAGACAATCACCCACAGCCAGGATGAAGAATCTGCTCTGACTGCTGTCAACCAGCATCAGAAACTCCCTTTAAGGAGAGAAGCAAAAGTCCTGGGCTGGGCTGCCAAGTCCTGAACAGCTCCTCGGACAACATTTTTGAATTATTAGGTCAGCAAGTCCCTTCCAGAGCCCGAGCTGTCTCCCCACACCAAGCAATACAGTCTATGACTATTTCCATCCTGGACTCTCTCCTGCACTCCCTGTTCCGCAGTTGGGTCTATGCGACTTCCCCAAGCACTCAGTGTTAGTCCACCACCCTGATACAAGTGAGATTTCCACACTCCCACCCTGACTCCATCCACTTTTTACACACGGGAAAGACACTTGCCCAAAATTCAGCCGGCTCACTCCGACACCTTCAGTCTGGAGCAGCTGAAGAGGAGCTCGTGTCCCACAGCCATGCACTGGAGCAACATGAGCTGCAATGAGCCCCACAAGCACAAAGTGGTTTGCCACACATGGCTCTTCAGATCTAAGGAGCCAGCCACTTACAGGTCTCATCGCTGTGGTAGGAAAGCAGCCAGAGGGTTCATTTTTGATGCAGCAATTCATCTCAGAGCACGTCAGCCTTCATTTCAGCTTTGCTCACCCCCAGCACCCCGAGCAGGGCACCTGAAGATGAAGTTGCCTTCTGCCCTCCTCCACTCATACTGCTGGTGCGCAGAATAAGGCCTTGGAAAAGCACATGAGCTTCTTGGCACCTGTGAAAACCACTGTCAGACATCCACTGGCCAAGAGGCAGCCCAGACCGAATGGCGAAGAATGACGACATGCTGCAGCCCTGCAAAGCCAAGAATAAGGCAAATCCCCACAGCCCTTGCAGAGATAATGAAGACAGATGTACACCAGGCTGGCCATTTGGGTTGTGTTCTCGCTGGGAAGAGGGTAATGACTTTTGGTACAGATTCACAACTAGAACCAGGAGACATTAACACAACTGAAATAGTAAATAAGAATATACTGTTTGTGCTTTTTTGCATACATGCCATACGTTTGCTTTATCCTGCGGCTTTTGAGGCTCTTCTTTCAGAGCACAGACAACTGTGTCTTGCTGAGAAATCACTCGATCCTGCTATAATCATCCTAGTCCTTTTCCTCTTCTCTGCAGTTCTTGGTGGTGAGCCTGGCTGTTGTGCCACAGCTGAAAATTAGATCATAAAAGCAAGGAGCTTTGATTACTTCTGTGAAGCTCCCAGCACAGCTTTACAAGTAACCACTGAATGACAAAGAACAGAATTTCTGCAATTCAAGTCCTGCGTGAGAAATTCAAAAAGCAGGTTCAGGCCTCAGCTGCAGCCAGATTTCTTGAATGACAACAAGCATCTCCAGAGCACAGTCTGGAAAATGCATCATTTCTACCTCCTGCTCCTTCATTTGTATACGCCTTATCAGGGCAGGGTGTTTTCAAAAGGGATTTTGGGGCCAGTTCAGCCCTGAAATGACCATGCTGAGGATCCATCACTCCATGCTTGGCCTGCTCTCCCTCTCCTCCCCATGGAAGACTCTGGCTGCAGATAAGAACCGGGGTTTGGGTCCAAGGCAGGACTGAAGCTTTCACGTCCCTGGCTGGAAGGTGTGGATGCAGATGTAAGACTGCAGGGCTGAGCTCAATAGCAAGCTCCTGATATTATCACATTAAAAAAAAAAAAAAATGAGACACATGCCTTAACACCATGAAGGCCATGTAATGAATTTTAAGAGCAATTAACAGCACATTTTAAATATGTTTTGAAACTAGTTAGGATGCTGAAGTAAAATCTCCAGGCTACCACCATACAGCACAAGCGATAACAACCACCCTGTGCACACAGTACTGAGCTCAGGGAGTTTTACAAAAGATTTCCCAACTGCATTATATTTCATCCCTCCATGTTCTAATTATATGATTAAATAAATTTGCATAATCAGATGCAATTACACTAATTGCATATATAAGCAATAATCAGCCAAAAATTACTCTGAAGAAAAAGTTTCTACTTAAGGAAATTCCTGTAACAAGAAAACATTGAGGAGTGCCAAATCTATCTAAGCAAGAGTGATATTAACATTAAACAATCCAGAGAATACCGGTGAAACAGGAGCCCTGCCAGAACACTGACTGGGGGCAGCTACATCCGCACGTTTTAACCATGGGCTCTCACTGAAAGACATTCAGTCACACATCTCCCAGGTTTTGCTTGCAGTGATGCTAAGAGCCTCCGTTCCCTGTCTGCAGCACCCCAGTAGTAACCACAAATCCAGGACATCCCAGCACCACACATCCACGCTGTCCCTGCAGATGATCTGAGCTCAGATTATACCAAATCCCACTTGCCCTTGTGACAAGGGACACAAAAGCGTTGTGGGGGAAGGAGCTCGGCCACAGTGCAAGCCTGACGTCCTCAGCAATGAAGGACAGGAGGATGGAGGAGGCTGGCACGGGCAGAGAGCACCAAGATCACTCGTGCTGCATGATCACGCAGCTGATGTCCCAGAACGTCCCCAGCCACCGTGGATGGCTTGCCCTACCTCCAAGTGACCCTAGGGAAAGCAACACGAAGGAGTCTGGCTTGTTAATATGCACACACAGCCCAGACATCATTTGAACTACTCAGTTTTATGTCAGAGGAGAGGAAAAGACACTCCCGCTACCAAAGCTGCTCCTGTGTGTGCTCCCATCTAGCATTCAGCCAATGCTGACCCAGATCTCAGAGCCTGCCTACCCCAACCTCCTCTTCCAATACCCATCTAGGGCACAGGAAATACCTCAAACACAACTTGTTCTATGCACAGGGAGAGCTGAACCCCATAATCCAATGGAAAAGCAGCCTTCTCACCACCAAGAGTACATGCTGTTACAGCTAGAGGATGCACAGGTGGGCACGGGCAGCATCAACTCCTACAGAGAGGTTCCTTGTAGGGTCAGGGCAGAACTTGTGCAGTGGAGGGAGCAGGCTCCTGGGACTGAATCTGAGCTGGGAGGAAGAGGAGGTTGGTGTCACTTGCTGAGCTGAAAGGCAGCGTGATTCCCAGGAGAGGGGGCAGCAGTGGCAGGGAGCACAGCTTGCTGGGGGTGGCATTTAAACAGCCGGCGAGGGGGTGCTTCAAAAAATAACTGAGAATGTCAAATTACATGGAGTTTGAAAGGCTTAGATTATTTGTAAAGTATTAACAATCAAGGCAGAAGCCAGACCCTATTGATTCATAAGCAAAATAATGACCTCAGAATTAGGGAGCCTTTAATATTTAGAGTCTTCACTGCAATAATGACTTCTCAAAAGTCTGTACCATGGGGAGGTAAATGGCAGGTTAAAGAAAAAACGGTTTTCAATTGTTTTAAGGGAAAGGAATTCATCTCAGAGGAGCCATCTTCTGCTACAATCTGTAATGATACCTCAAAATTGCCACAGGAGATGAGACAGCGATGAACAAACCAAAAATGAAGAAATCAAGAGGAGCTGAACAACATATTAGTCTGCAAGGGCGAGATCTAACCCTCCAAAATGGCCAAATCCCCTCTGATCTCAGGGGAGCAGAATTGAGCACTCAAATCAAACCTATCTCTAAACCACTGCAGTTGCCCACATTGCCTTCAGGTGACGGTGCTGCGAAGCAGGACACATCCCATCAAAATGGGCCCCGGGCACCAGCAAGCAGCCTACGGAAAGCATCTCTTACGGCATGGACAGAAAGAAAGGGGAATGTAAGAGAAATAGAACTAAAACCACAACGCACAGCAGTGAGCACACGCGCAGATTTGCATGAGCAGACAGCACACAGCATCTGCACTCTGGTTTTAACGTAAAGTCTGGTTTTTAAGCCTGGTAAGCCCAGCCTGCAGCAAAGGCTCCAGGAAAGCAGGGGAGCGTGCCAACCAGGCAAACCAGCACTCACACACCAGTCTGTGACCCTGGAGAACAAAAAAAGCAGCATTAGCAACAGCTGATGCTCTGGGATTGCTCCCTAGTGGGGCTACAGGCTCCCTCCTGCAGTAAGTGCTTGCATTTGTTAAACCAGAGACCAGAAGCCACCAAGACCACACATCGTATACGGCTGCGCCCACCTTCCACTGACCATGAGGAACAGCCTGCCTGCTCCCTTTGCAAGGCAATTTTGTTCAGGGATGCTAGCCTCCACTCAGCTGCCTGCTACACAGTAAAGACAGGGTTTTTTTCTTTTTAAATGGAGTTTTCTGTATTTCAGTTTGTGCCTATTGCCTCTTGTCCACTCCCTGGGCGCTACTGAGACAAATCTGGCCCCATCTTCTTTACTGTCTCCCCCCATCAGGCACAAACACATATGGAAAAGACCTCCTCCAGCCTTCCTCCAGGCCCATCCCCACATCTGCTGTCAATATCCACCACACATGCAGGAACCTCACACCTCCAAGGGCTCCTCTGCTGCCCAACCAGATTCAAAAGCCACCTAGAGAAATAGCAGAGAGGAAAAACACATCACCCTCCTCCTGCCAGAATGTGTTTACAGAAGTCTTGTAAAAAAACAGGTGAAGCAGCATTGCTTTCAGCTTTCTGCTTCAAACCCACGTGGGCTACAAGTGAACCAAGGGGGTTCCCAGCCATGAATGCTGCCAGCTCAACCCAGGGCCTGCAGTTGTTTTTTCCACTGGAATTCCCAAATTTCTGGGATATATTCTGCACAAGGCCCCATGAGCCTGAGCAGTGTCCTGCTTCCTCAGCAGAGCCTGTGATATACATTACTAAGTAAATTTAAATAAAGAAGGAGGGAAGAAGCAACCTGAAATTGTGCAGACAGGCTCAGCCCACATCTGCACATCGGCACCCAGCAGACAGCCTGCATGCTTCCAGGCCATTTCGTTCCTCCTCTCTAATTTATTTCACCAGTGTATCTCTCAGTCCCGCCTGCCTCCTCCCCTGCACCCATCAGTACCTTCCATACCAACTGCCATGGCTGACTGCTTTCAAGATGCTCAGATTTCTTATTGCTGCACAATATACAAGAATTCAGTGACAGAAAAGCAAATAACTGCAGAACAACACTGGTATAGTTTAGGAGCAGCAAAGTGGGAAAGTACATGTATAGATCCACACAGCCAAGCGATTCAGCATCAGACACCTTTGCCAGCCTCAGATCTCACAGCACAGACCAGCACTGAAGTGAGTGCTGTTTGAAAAGCATCCACAACAAACTGAGCAAGACACCAGGCAGAACAAGTTCACATTTAGACATGTCGATCTTAGAGGTTTATCTTCCTTCTAGGTAAGGAAAAAGCTTTCAGCTGCCGTTGAGAGATCTGGAGGTATTTCAGGGGGATATATCGAATTGCTTAGTTCTGTAAGCCAGCTGCAGTGAAGAGTCTTTCTGGTATTTAAAAAAATATTAATTTCCAGTTGCTCCAGGATTGCCACGCTACAATAAAAGTGTAGCGCACAGAATACAACAGGTTTTCTTTTCGCAGTGGTTCAATTAAGGGTAGACATTTCTATTCAAGGCGATCTCTGCCAAGAGTTTTAACCACAGAAATGATTCCAACACCCATCTTTAAGTGTCTGTGGGCTGAAGGTCTTCAACTCTGCAAATCTGCATACCCTAAGGCGAAAAGTAAAGCACAGAACTACACAGGGCAAGACAAAAAGCAGTGAACACTATAAGACAAGACAAATGGACTTCAATTCAGAGCTCAAAGTATTTGCTTTATTTCCACATGGATAACTCCTATCTTCTGATAATCCTCACATCTTTAGAGACCTCAGGACTTGAAAACATGGCCTCGGTTAACCTGCACAAAATCAAAGGCAGCAGCAGAAAGCCTCTCTGTACAGAGGGAACAGGCTCCAGGGGATAAGCAACAGATCCCACAGGAGTCAGAACCAGGGAAACCGCCCCTACACTTACGGCACATAACCCACGCTGCCTGGAAATTTAAAGGGTAGCAGGCTTCCCAACTCCTCTGAAGCCTTAAGCTTTAGCACTTTAAGCCAAAACGCACTTTGAAAGCCCCAAGGTCAGTGACTGGAGATTATCCAGCCAGTCACTAGGCAAAAGCTGCTGGGGAGAAAGCTGTTCTCTTGAGTCACTGCTATGCTATTCCAGAATTTAGGCTGATGATAATCTCAGCACTTGTCAGAGCATGAAACAGGCTTTGCAGCACTGAAAGACCAACATAAGTTCCCAGGTGCAGCTTTACTTGGAAAAACAAGCGTGAAAATGTCAGCCTGGGGCACCTCGTTTGCAGCCCAGTGCTTCTGGATCTGCACAGGGAGCCCGGGGCTGAGCAGCAATCATGATTGGGGTGCATTGCTTCCCTGGACACCAAAGCAGCTCCCCTGTTCTCCGTGGGTGGCTCAGGACAAGTACTGCATGTCATACTCAACCAACCAGACCCTTTCTGAAGCAAGAGAAATGATGCAAACCCATCCAACAGCTCTGTCACTTCTGCAGAGCTGCAACAAGAGCAGAAATAAAAAGCACATTTTTGACCATCAAATCAGCAGGTGCAGGAGGAGGACAGGGAGTAAATCTGCTGGCAAGGAGATGTTCCCTGCTGAAGGAGGTGCAGTTTTCGACAGCAACACAAGATTCAGTCTTGCTTCGCATGCCCCCAGCCCCAGAGAGGCACGCTGAGCTACAGGAGGAGCTCTCCAGCTGAAGACATACGGACAGAAGAGACACGGCTGATATTGACGGCATGGGGCCATCTCTTTGCAGAATCGAAGGCTCCTTCCCAGTCTCCAACTTTCTGCTGCACACAGCAGGGAAAGCCAAAGAAAAAAATGCCTTGAAAACCTGAAAGTAGTTAAAAGCTATCAACCTCCAGAGGATTTTTAGGCTCCTTTCTCCCCCTACTCTGGGCTCTACTGCAGATTATGCTACTTCCAAATAAAACCTGAATCTGGCAGTTTGCCTCCAAAATTTTCAAGACAGGGGAAAGGCGAATACAGTCTAAGAGCAAAGGGGGGAAGGAAATATGATCTATGCAGTTTAATAGCAAGCAGAGACATGTGGAAAGATGGGTTGTGGTTTAGAAATGTAGGTTGAGCATTGCTCATGCAGCCTGACCTGCCCCATGTCCAGCAGGAAAATGTAGAATGAAAAAATCTGAAGCCAATTGACTTG
The DNA here is from genome assembly GCF_036417535.1 of Chlamydotis macqueenii. Taxonomy (NCBI): domain Eukaryota; kingdom Metazoa; phylum Chordata; class Aves; order Otidiformes; family Otididae; genus Chlamydotis; species Chlamydotis macqueenii. The sequence goes on from NC_141574.1 coordinate 8,763,807, forward strand.
GGCACTGGTAGCAATACTTGCTCCCATCAGCTGTCCAATGTCCCGTGAGATATCCCTGCAGTACAGGTCAGGATATCGCCAGAGATGAATTACACTGCTCTGGCTACTCAGATATCCATCTCTAGCTGCCAGGCGAAAAGAAATCAAAGAACAAAACTGGTAACAACATAAAAAAAGCCAAAGCATGTGTTTAAAAGCCTTGCTGGCTCCCAGCCAGGGTGCTCAGCACCTTCTAGGATGCATCGCAGAACAATTAGTCTGTATGTAGCCACCGAGTTTCACTGCTTCTCTCTGTGATGGCGATGTCGGCTCTACTCCAGCAAAACACTTAAGCACATACTTGAACTTTAACTATGGTCTCAGGACATCAGAGAGGCACAATATTCACGTGCCAAAGTGAAAATCTCAGCCTCACAAGTGTGGAAATACTCATGTGAGTGTCCAGGTGGATGTGTTTCACATGCATCTACATGAGAGCTGCCCAGTTACACTGGAGCTGTTCCAGGGCTCCTTTCCCAGGAGGGGAGGACTACAGCATTTTCTTCCACATTTGCTTTTATAGCTCTTTCTAGGCTAGCAGGGCTCATGTCAGGGAAGCATCAGAAATAATTCCCATTGCATCCATCCTCTTAAATGGATTCTGCCTCTACCCACCTTTCTTCCTTCCACCTGCACAAGCTGAAACAAACCAACAGCCACCTTGAGCTCTGTGGTAAGCACAGAGCACCACAGCACCATCGCCCTGATACAGTGCTCCTTGTCAACCCTTGGAGCACCGCATGCACCATGTAGGCAGGGCTGGGTTTGGTCTGGATGAGTTTGCAGCTGCCTGCACACAAGACACCAGAAGCAAGGATGCAAACCAGCCGTGGGGTGGAGAGGGCTGCAGGAACATCTCACCTGGTCACGCAGATGAGCTATGCTTGGATCAAGTCTTTCAAAATTGCTGCTCCCATCATAGGCTGAAGATGCTCCAGCACCACATTTGGATGAAGCTCCTGCTCAGTTCCTCTCGGTTTGTTCCTCTCCAGCTCTAAACTGCCAGGGTTGTTTGCTTTCCTCGAGCCCATGAAAAGTGCACAGGAGGGCAGGGAGCATGGTAATCTCCTGTGCTTTCCTAACTGCTTGCTGATGTCTAGGAGGCACACACGTGTTCATTTGGAAAGGGATGCCAGAAACACTGAGTATCACCAAAACACCAAGCAGAAGTACAAATAAACCCACAGAGGTAATGCACTTGGAGGCAGCTCTGTCTGCATTCCCTGCCCATGAACTAACCCCACCTGGAATGTTTTCTGTGCAGTAACACCACCAAATTGCTAAAATTTGCCTTTATTATTATATTATTACCATGTATTAATTTAATTCCTTTGCCTGTGAGGTTTAGCAACAATCTTGTAAATTAGTTACACTTCAAAACAGAGAACAAAAACTTCTGCAATTAAAAGAGGCAAAACAAACTGGCAAACTTCTTGAGGAAGTGATAAATTCCCCTTGATTGTGTTCTCCAAAAGGGACTGCTGGTAAAATCCTCCAGCTTGTGACCCAGGAGATCCAGCATAGACAATTAGAGAGACCTTAAAACCTACAAGCCTGTGAATTATTCTCCAGTATCTGACAAAGGACGCTCATAAGAAAACTATTTTTGGCTTTCCTTTCACCAGTTCTGTTTAACAATAAAACCCTATTCTTCAGCTTCCTGTTTTTGAAATTGTAGGCCAATACATTTCAATGGGAAATTTTAATTTACATAGTATCTGTCACCTGCCGTGACCCATCTGTGTTCCACACATAGGTGCTTTTTCAAGGGCTGAGAGAATAGTTATGGAGAGGAGCTAAGAAAAGTTAGACAGCTGCTCAGTGCTGGGTAAGAGAATCCCAAATTTCTGATTCGTAACTTCTGTCTACTCTATGTGCCTTTGTATTCCCCCTATAACTGAACATACTGTTCATATTTTTTTATAACACTACATCATCATTCCTGACACAAACCAAAACACCCACACTGGAGCTGTGATTACAGATCTGTTATTGACAGTCAGTGCATCCCCATTTTCAACCTCTGAAGCCCTGATAAGAGTTTAACCACACTCAGCTTAGCAAAGCCTGTGCCTAAACCAGCAGCAGTGCCCTGTGTTGCTCACTGCACGGCTCTCCTGCTTCAGCTGCTGCCCAGCCATGTGGGTTAAGTAAGAAGCAGAAATCATACTGTGCCACTCCGAGCTCAACTGGAACCTGGTTAGATCAGGAATAGCCTACATTATATCTGTTGCAAGATGACTGCGAGATTAAAAAGAAGATATTAGAAATAAGGAAAAAACCCACTCTAGTTTACTTACGGTATCAAGCTTACAGTGGATTACAAGTAATTTTTTGTTGTTCCCCAGGTTCTCAGATACACTATTCACTTGCTTAAACATGTGCACGTTTCTGAACAACCAGGTTTCAAGTCAACTTGTTTACTATTTTGGTAATGGAAAAACACAATTATATAAATTTTAAAAGTTGAGAACAGCAAGGTTTTATTTGCACAGCAATCTTGAGAGTGTTTCAGGAGCCAGCTTCCATCTAAGGATGCTTTTATGTACTGCTGGTGGCACAGCAATTTGAGAATAGGCTAGGACTTGCACCTCCCCACAACATGGACTCACTCGAGTACCCTCAGAACAAAGCTTAAGAAGTCTCATTTGAAGCATGAGCTTCAGCACTCTGCCTGACCAGGAAACAAAGAGCAAAATTAAAGTCTTGCAGTGCTGTAGAATTCACGCTAAGCTCCTGGGATGCACCTTACCTGCCAGATAGAGCTGTTTCCTCTTCTGTCCAACCAACCATCCCATCACGTTCTTTCCAAGGACCTTAGATTTGACTGTATTGTGTTTCCTCCCACAATCCTTTTTTAGACACTTAAAAAAAAATTATCAAAGGAGGAGGTGGAAATTTTAAGCTTATCTCTACCCAAAAAGAGAAGCACTTATTCTAAAAGTGACTAAGACATGAGTCATCTGATGAGTAAGCACATTGGCTCTAGAAGCCTCATTCAATCCATGATCAAATCCAAATAATTTCATTACCTAAATCACTTGTCCATTTTCTATGTTAGCGCAGTAGCACTCCAAGGCGAGCAAGGGGCTCCCATTTCCGATACCAGTCTAACTGCTGCTGACCCTGTCATGCTGATACAGACAGAACACTGCTAGGAAACCCTGCACTGAAACAGCAGAGGAAAACCGCATCGCAAAGTTCTGAAAGTCAACTCTGGAGACGCCTCCAACCTCAGCTAACACTGGGTTAAGCGTGTACAAGCTGCTGGCATCAGCCACTCACGCAGCTCAGCATCCCTGCAAATCCAAACACAAGCCCCGCTCCTGGCAGCGGGGACAGGCAGAGCCTGGCTCTGGAGCTAGCGGGGCTCAGCGCAGGCAGGTGCCAGGACTGCAGCCAGACTCTTTCAACATCCTTCTGTTACTCTTGCAAAAGGTCTTATATGAGGCTGCAAAAGCGTTAAAGTTAAACCACTTACAGCACCTCAATATCCTTCCATTCCAGAGGAATACGAGCACCCTGAAAAACAAATGCACTCATTTCTCAAACATCCTGTGGCATACATTCACAGTCAGGAAAACAGAGCAGATGTAATTCCCAGAAATACTTCTGCACAGACCCCAACAGATACCTTGATGCCTTTGAAATCCCAGCTTAAGATCCAACAGCAGGTCTATGGCAGATTGTCCCTCTGCCCTCTTCCTAAAACCCAGGTGAGGACATCAACCAGCAGGTCTGGTCTCTCCTCCGAAGGTCCCTCACACCGCTGTGCTGCACCAGGGCAGCCACAAGCAAAGCAGTGATGCACCCAGCAAACAGCCTGGCCACCCCCAGAAACAATTAGTCTCTTTGATCTGTTTTACAGTCCAGCACACTGCCTTTCCACAGGTCTGCTAATTTCTCTATGTTCTATTAGCGCAGCACAAAAACCCACACTCGTAAGTGGAATAACTTCACGGAACTAAACTGTTCTGCTCTGCACTGCTGGCATCACACTACAGCCCGTGTCTTGGTACTGCATTTCCACAGTTCTTAGGTTTTCTGAATCTTTCAGACTCACAGGGGAACGCAGCCAGGGTTTTCACCTAACTGGTCAGCCCTGTGAGCATCTGCCTTCACATAAAGAAATATAAAAGAACAGAGACTTCTCACCAGGGAGGGAATTTACAATTTGCCTGTGCTGGACTAATGGTGTTAACAGTTGCCAACACCCACCTGCTTTCCTCCGTGGCGTTGAGGCTGCTTTGCCTTCATTATTCCCTTTGGCATAGAGGAAAAACTTTGCACCTCTTTGCTTTAAATCCACTGATCACAACTCAACCTCTCAAAAACTGAGGTCAGATAACAGGATTTAGTCATAGAAATACAGTCAGCCCTGGCTCCTCAGCTGCTGTGCCAAAGTGTGGCAGTGATCTTCCTCTGCTGAAACATTAGACCGTGTCTGTCCACTCCTCCTGGACACCTTTTTATGTCCCCCCTTCCCTCCAAGAACTTCAGCATCACCACTGAAATAATCTACCAACATCGAAAATGACCCAACTCAGGTAGCAGAAGGGAAGAGAGCCCAGCCAACAGGCTGGCCTGAGGATGGAGAAGCCTACACTCAAAGAAACAGCCCAGAATAACCTGGATAACTGTCAAAATTACCATGAAGCAGAAGCAGCAGCTGCCAGCATTGATGAGGAAGGATGAAAAGACTGAAAATCTCCACAAAGGCTCACAACAGCTGCCTGTGGGTGCAGGTACAAGATTAGCAAGAGATAAGCTGGTTTTCAGCATCATTAGAGCGAACGCTGCTAAAGCTGCAGGTGGGTTGACACACAGCTCTGAGGCGTTCGGACGGAGGTCCTCGGGACTGACAGCTCCACTGTGTCCTCAGCCCAGCTGCTGCCAGGGTGGCACATGCACTTGCACACACCTTCAGACACACGTGTGCACAAAAATTTAACAGAACAGCTCAGATCTCACCAGCACTTCTTCATCTGTTGCTCTCCACGGCGATCATTATCAGACGCATGAATGAAGTCTCCAGGAGGGAGGAAAACCTGACAGCCTTCAAGAAGAGTGCACAGCAGCCCCACCACAAATCCACTTCACACTGCTGCAAACGTGTCCCCTCTCCCACACTAAAGGCACCCTTCAAAATAAAGGGTAATTACCAGCTCTCCTGCTACGGTTATCACATCACGAGATCTGTCTGCTCCCTGCTGGGATAACCGCTCTGCGTGCCTGTCTCTGTCCAAGCCGCTCTCCCAACCACTGATGAAGCAGCAAGACTTCACCGGCTGCCTCCAGCTCTCCCGGCCATCACACAAGGCGCTCGCTGGCTGCTGGAGGATTACAGACCGGCATGCCGCCTCGGCACTTTGAACTTATGCCTGTGGCAGCGGTGAAAAGCGAACCCAAAGACAGACAGATGCTCTCAGCAGACAAATAGTTGTACCCTGAGGAAAGAGAGAGGCAGGCAGAAAGGAGCTTACTCTTATCCGTAATCCCTTTCTCTAAGAGTCTGCTGCAGAGATGTAAGGACGGTCTCACCCCTGGAAATACTCCCTCAGCTGTTTGCATCTGACCCGAAGGCAAGGCAGGTCTGCCCCGAGGGTAACCAGCAACACACCGATGCAGCTCTTCCCTGCCAACTGAATTCAAAGGGGACCAAGAGAAGCAAAGAAGCAGTAGGAAAAAACTCAGAATAAAACAATTTATAAAGACCCACTCATGACAAGCCCTTGGCTTCAAGCTAAGGTCTTCATCCTGCTCCAACTGGAAATGACTGGTGAGATTTCATTCACCCTCTGCTCTGTGACAGCGCAAATCTCAGAGAGGTTAGCACCTCACATGCATTTCTCATCCCCAGGGAAGACCGTCTCCCACCCTGCTGTAAACACATTAGTAAAGTCAGTAATGACAAAGCTCCCCAGGGATGGAGCTGTGTGCAGCCACCACCGTGCTGTCCCGCCGCCGGCACGGGATCCGCTCCGCGGAGGACTGCAGACTGCAGCCAAGGCAACTTCATCACCACTCTGTTTTAAACACCAGAGCTCTCTGAAGTCATTAACTCATATAAACTTCTCTCATCTGTTTAGGGAGCTCCATTTTTACAAGCATTCATATATGAAAAGCAATCACTGAGTGCATTCAAGAAGAGGTGAAATCAAAGAGAGGAAGAAGTTTTTGCTATAAATAGTGGAACGCTTCTCTGAGCGCACATTGCATAGCCTGGTTCCTCCAGCTCTATGCCACATTGTATTTCGTGCCACGCAGCCTTTAAATCCTGTTACCTTCAGCATCTGTATCTTCACTTTAAATATCTCATTTCCCCATGCTGCTGCTGTATTTTTCAGAAAATCAAAGCCAGCCAGAGTATCTGTGGCCTGCCCAGGGGAGACACTAGTCTGATTGTCTAAAAATTCATACTCTCCCCTGCTTCCTCACCCTTCTCTCTGCCGCTTGCTGTATCTTGACCTTTAGACAATCAGTTTTTGAGGCAGGGTCTGTCGCTGACTCTTTGTATGGCACCAGTGCCATCCTCACAGTATGAACCATAAATGATAGGAATGCAAAATTCTTGTTGTACATTCTTGTTGTACGCGGTCTGGTCCAAAGCTCATTGGAAAGGTATCTCTCTCTTTAATGGCATGTGGACCAGAGCCACCATACCAGCATGAGCAGGAAAAAGCTATTTGCAAAGCTAACTATTTGGGGAATATAGTCATGCAAAAACACGATCTTCCACTTTTCAACAGACCAAAAAAAAGTGCATGCACACGTATGTGTCTGTTTTCATCAAGCGTTTCTGGCATAGGAGGCACTCTGATGCCATGGTGACGGGTGCTCTTGCAAACTCTTAACATAATAGATAAAGATAAACCTGAAGCCAATTAGGAAAGCAATACTACTGTGCTTACATGATCCACAGCTACTCTGAAAGGGACAAAAAATTTAACTCTTATGAAAGAGATCAAAACAAAACCCCAGATCCATTGTTAAACACATTAATCAGACTCTTGGAAAGCTCATCAGGGATTGGGTTCAATCTCTGCTGTTGTTATTAGCATAAGCCCTGCACAGCAGTAACAAAAGATGCGTGTAAGTCCCACGCTCTTGGTTTACTTTGCAACGAGACTCTGCTGGGGCTCACAGCATTTAACATACACACTCTTAATTAAGGGGACAGGAGGAAGAATTTGGCTGAAATTTATACTGCAGCAAACCAAAACTCTTAATGGCCCTTTTTATAAGAGTACCAGTCCCTCCTCTCCTGAGGAAGGCCGGTACAGGAGATGAAGGAATCCCCATGGCAGCATGGCTTCCCCAGCCCAGCAGGGTCTGAGCACAATGCCGCGCAGGGACCCATGCTGCTGCAGGCCAGGCACTGAACCCACGCACAGCAAGAGCCCGTCCTTTCCCAAGGAGATGACAGCCACGTCAGGGAGAGAGGAGAGCTAGGGATGACCACATACGAGGTAGGTGAAACCACGTTGTATCGGCAGGAGCGAGCCTGGAGCTGATGGGGCATCGGCCAGCTCAGGGCTGGGCAGCACTGGGCTGTGCCTGGCCCATCAGCAAGAAGCCACAGATGGACTTACAGCAGGAAAGCTCCTGCTCGCCAGCGCGGCAAAGGTACAGCCAAGAAAAACAAGCCAAAGCACAGTCCCAAAGCGGTTTCCCGCAGCTGCGGGGACTGGACGGGGCCTCCCGTGTGCTGCCGGCTCCTGGGACAGGCTGCAGGGACACGTGGGAAACGGGTTAACGGCATCCAAAGAGGAGTCTGTGCAGGAGCGCTGACAGGTAAATGGAGCACAGGGATGACAGCCTGCTGAGAAACAACAGCCTGCACCCCTCATTGGGCGTCAATCACGCGTTCCCAAAAAATCCCCAAATTAGAATTAAATATGATGCTGCCGCCTCTGCACCAAAGATTATTCACTCCATAAAAAGCATTTTCCTACATCGCTCATGACTCTTCCAGGCCCCCTCATCCCCCTCCTGCAGAACTCATCTGATTAAGGAACTTTTCTGATTGCAGCATTCTGCAAACTTTTTTTGCAGAAGGGTTAAATGAGCATATCCCTGCAGGGCTGGCCAGCGCTGGAGGAAAGGGCCCACCTCCAGTTACACTAGAAGTAGGAAGGAGATTCTTTCCATTGCAACTGAGCATCGCACTAGTTTGCTGGAGGGAGAGGGAGTACCACCACCCCTGCCACTGCGATTTTATCATATTATTCTTCCAGATGTACAGATCAGAACTAAATAACTACCTCAACACGTCTCATTAGCTTAGGTCTTGTTAAAGCTAAACAAATGCTTAAGAGCGCATATTGCTTAGGGAAGAACTGCTTTGGGTGGGCTTCACATGAATTAAAGAGGTTTTCCAGTCACAGCTTGGGAACTTGGGCAGGAAGAGAGATGGTGGTGCATGGTCTTACATATAGCAACATCTAACAGTGGGTCCACAGATGATGAGGAGCCAGCAGGTTGCTGCACAGAGTGCCCTGTGCATCCATGGATTCAGAACCAGTTGCACGGCTGGGAGAGGTAAGTCACCTCCTTTTCCCAAGCAATTACTCTGCACTTCTATATTCCAGTCCAGAAGAGGAATCACTGCTGTAGAAGCAGAGAGGCCAAGTCCCTGCTGGCAACCTGATGCTTAGGAGTCAAGTTTTACTCCTGACTATCATCGCTTCATCACATGGACACATTAACCCCACCTTGCTGCTGCTCCCCCAAGTGAGGGCAGCAACTCCTCATCCCGGTCCTGGGAGGACTGAGCCACCACCAAGAGGCTCACCAGTCCTGTCCACTTGCAGATCTCACTCGCTTCCACCAGTGCTTGCACCATGTGCAACGCCACGCTGTCACCTTCTATCGCTCAAACTCTCAACTTCCATAAATCAACAGCGGCACTTTCATCTCCTTCAGTGTTTAACTGGGACAAATGCCAGCATATACACTGCTGGAGCATTGCTTGGTGAAGAGCATGCAGAGCCATAACACCAACCAAAAGGTTTCAAGTGGTAATTAACCAGCTACAATAATAAATAATACATATACTTTCAAGTGTTTGCTCATTTCCTGAATGTCTCCCATAAATATCTAACCAGCGAAGCACGGTTTGAATAGTGACATTTGTATCTTTTCCCTTCTGAGCTAACTCCGTGCTATTTACTTAAAATAGAAAATTCAGCAGGAGAAACACAGGTTGAAAGGTAACGGGATTTTGGAAGTATTTTGGGTGCTCAGACTTGCTCTGAACAACAAATGCTTAATACAAGTGTTTCATCTTTTTTCAATTTTTACATTATTTTAGAGATAACTTTTATTTTAATCCCTTCAGTCAGCCAGGCTGCTGGTCAACAACATTCAATATCCCATGGGATGCTTGCTGGTCAGGCTGCACTCCTGCCAGGGCAAAGCTTGGGCATGCAGCCTCATGGAAAGCAGCACCAAGATAAAAGCCTGGCCTAAAAAATACAGCCCAAAGTGGCCTTCACTGAAGTACAAGAGCTTTGCTTTTAATGTAAATGGCATTTCTAGTTCAGAGTTTTGAAACAGAGCATTGTTTAAAAAAAAAAAAAAATCGGTACAAATATCCCCCCAAAATGAAAAGTGGAGTTGTCAAAACAGCTGGAATAGCACCATGCACTCCACAGCCTTCAGCATTTGCTAAAGAAGGGGCAGGAAAAGGTCAGTGTCATTTGGATCTTTGCAAGACTTAAATGAGCTTTGGCCCTTTAGGCAGGGGCTGGCCAGTCTGACAGGGGTCAATTTACGATACTGAGCCATGGTGCCCTGCAAAACACCCCTGATAGGCAGTCTGTGCCAGAAGCCGCGCACCGCTGCCATCCTCAAGTGACGCCGGTGTCACCAGCCTCTGCACCGCAGCAAGTCTCCTCTCCATCACAGCACAAGCACGCTCAGCCATAATCACCCATCCCATCAGGGCTGACTGGGCTTTTAAGCTACATATTTAGAAGGAAGGTGCAAAAAAAAAAAAAAAAAAAACCCTACCTTAATATTCCAGCTGGTACCTAATCCCTTAAACTCTCCTCGAGAGGTGCTTTTCATTTCCAAAGAAAAGTGAGTTAATGTTCTTGCCAGCACTGCTAATCAGAGCAGCAAAGCCTCTTTTCATCGCGCGGGGCCCAGGTGACTGTTTCCAAGGGATTAGCTGTTACCACATTTAGTTCAGTAAAGGGTTTATCTCAGCCACGTTCTCAAAGGCTGACTATGAAGACATTTGCCTGCCGAATTCCCGCGGGCTGACACCTCGAGCAGTCGCACGGCTCAGAGCACGCTCGGGGAAGGCATGAAGTGGTAACTGCTAGGAATAGGGAGTTTTTCACTGGTCTCCGGCACAAGAAGCCAGGGCAAGAGACAGCTTTTTTGGAGGGATACGGCCACCACCGGCTGCCAGACTGGGCTCTCCAGACGAGAGAGGGGTGAGGGAGCTGGGGGCAGGAGAGGGAAGATTTCCAAAGTCCCCACCAAGGGCAGGCACCAAGTCTTTCAGCAGTCTGTCTGCTAATGGTCAGAACACAGCTGCTGTTGGAGATGTCTGGTTGCCAAACCCATGAAACACCTATTGCAGAGAGCCTCTGAAAATTGCATGGGATGAAACCATTGGACTTTTCCCACCAATGTTAATCTGGAGCTCAGACTCTACTAAACATTGAGCAAGGAGCAGTGCTAAAGGAAGCACTGGTGTCTGCAGCTACCCCGAAGGTTTCAAAGGAGACAACCAGTTAGGCATTCAGGCTCTTCTCAAATCAGTGCGAGCTTCCAGCTGATGAAAAGGAATCATGTTTTAAAAATCTAGACTTTGTTCCCTCCAGCACCAATTCCTAACTCACTGCCTGCTCCATCCTCTTGAGCAACGACTCAAGTTTTCATTAGGGCCAAGGACAAACACTGAAGTGTTGGGACTGCTTCCTAAACTCTTCACCAGAATCAGAGGGAAATCCATATTTTCCCTCTTGCTCATTGAGAAAGTAGGCTGGAGTGGGGCAGTATAAACTTATAAAGCCCTGAGTGCCCAATGATAAGGAATTCTGCTCTGACACTGCCTCCCCTGGTCCCCACAGCCTTGCAGGGGGCTCTGCTGGCACCTTGCGCCAGCTGGCCGGGCTCTCACTGCCTGCATCGTGCCCACACGGCTGCCTGCAGCCCCAGAGAGCTTTTCTAACAGCAGTGTCAAGCGGCTGAACGAAGATGTATCAGAAAAGAGAGCTGGAAGGAGAATGCCTGAAGATACCAGCGAGCGGGACATCACCAGGCATTTAGAAGAATGACAAAGGTGGTTTTCACAAATGGAGGGCAGAAATAAAGGAAAAATTAGACTGAAGATTGAAATCAATTTCCTAGTGTTTGGCATGCTCTAAAATTAGAGCTGTAATGGATCTCATCAGCCAGCTTTTATTTTCCATTCTGAAGACAAGAATTCAAATAAGCAAGTTGCAGCAAGAGAAGCCAACCTGTAACGCAGGCAGTCACACAAACCCAGCTATTCCATTCCAGCTGCCTCTTGCTCGGGACTTTCATAAACGACAACTCAAGTTGGAAACCCGTTTTCCTTGACCACATTACAATCCCACCATTACAGAGGCGACAGAGCCTCTGGAGCAGGGAGGGCCAGGCTGCCCACAGCAGAGCTGCTCTGGAAGTTTGCTGTGTTCATACAACTGTGGAAGACAACTGACAGAGTCCCAAAATTATTTGCCTGGATAGGACCTGAAGCAGCAGGTTACACACCACCCTCTGGGAAACCCCTGCTGTTAATAATCCTCATGGATCTCACTGCTGCTGTCCCCAAGGAACAAACCCTGCCCACCTGGCTCAAGCCTGGGCATGGAAAACCCAATTGCTCCACCGTCTTGCCATGACAGCACAGGGCCAGCTCTCACCTGGCTGGGCTCAACTCTCTCCAGCACCCATACCCTGCACATGGGTTGGTGCAGCCAGTTCCTAGGAGGAAAGCAGGGATGCCCACTGGTGTACATCCACATCCTGCCTGCTGCTGCGCTGATGTGCTCTTCTTGAGGAGCTGGCCCACAAAGTTCTGGCACAAACAAGGGTTACGTGTTTTTTATTTATTTATTATCTTGCAACTCTCATAGTTACACTCCCTTTCACATCAGGTAAAGGCACCTAACATGCTACTAGGCTGTGGAGTGCCAGGGACACACAGCACTGCCCAGGTACCTCTGGAAAGGCCACCCAGTTCGGCCAGTGGCAGCAACGGGAGCACTGGTATGACACACCCATTTCTATTTTCAAGTTTCAGAACTCCCTGATGGCAGAGGGGAACTGGCAGCATCACTCAGCTATGAGGTGTCAGAGACATTTCAGGCAGCCAGATATTCCCATGCAGAAACCCAGAAAAAGGTACCTCCTCACTCCCTCAGCGGCCTCTCTTTGCATTACTGCTAACGTGGATGTGACTCACTAGAGCTGGGTTTATATTAAACTCCTGAAACAGATTGTTTGGCTGTTATGTAAATCCAGTAAATGTTAAAATACTAGAATAAATCAGTCAAGCAGTTACCATAGCCAGCTCTCCAGAGACATCAGAACAATTTTTTTTTTTTAAGGGAGAGGTGTCAAGAGATGAGGGAAGAAAATAATAATTTAAAAAAATCACAGCAGCCTTTCAGCAGAGGAAGAGCTGTGCCAGTGGCTGTAGTACCTCCATCAGTGCTGCTACCAGCGTCCTGCCCAGCTACATCCAGGCAAATCCCCTGACTGCTGCTCTGCACAGGTGAAGTTATGCAGCACCACCTGCACAAAGCCAGCTCCGCATCAGCAGGACTGCCTCCTTACCATGCCACGGTCAACAGCCGAGTGACCTCAGGGAGGCCAGTGCAATATTGCCAACATTGAGGTTAGGACTCCAGTCATACCACGCTTTAAAACCAAATAAACCCAAAATCAGGCAGGAAGGTGCTGCTTCCCATCCCGACACCAGGAGAGAGGTTCTGCTTTAGAAGTTGCCCCTCTTCTCTAGAGCAAAGGGCATCTGCCACCCAGAGAAAAGTCTTCTGCTCACAGTGACATCAGCAAGAAGGCACAGCAACAGATTTTAAAATTTGCAAACACAAGTGTTTCTACCAGAAACCTGACTTCAGGATTTTAAACAGCCTACAGGCCAAAGGATTAGTCAGAAAAATTATCTGGCAAATAATCTGCAACAATAAGCAAAACCAGAGCATATCACCATCTGCTCAGATACCTCCTAAGACAGAAATAAAGAGCCTTCAAATTAAAGTCTTCATTTTGTATCTAATTGTTGACAAGCAAGCCATCATACTCCAAATGCTCCTATACCTACATTAGCAACAAAAAAAAAAAAAAAAGGAAGCAGGTAGAAATTAGGACCCCAAATATTAGTCAGAATGTAAAGCATGTTAGTTGAGCTGCCACTTGAATGGGCCACATCCAGCTTCAGAGGCTGCTCCAAGCACATTCCCCATCATCCTAAAGAGCAGCTGGAGGCTGTGGCTCCCAAGGTACCTGAGCCCCTCCAGGATTAGCACACCATGGGCACATCTGGGCAGGGGACAGTGATCCAGAACACAATCTCCATTTTTAAGTGCCTCTGAGATGAGACTGTAGAGAAACACAGTCACGGCATTGAAACAAAGCAGAAGAGATTCCCGAGCAATGTTTAATTAAATATACTCTGGGAAAGTCTCTGCTTTTGTTAAACACTGCCTCAAAAGAACAGGGCTGAGTAATCCACCAGTGGGGAAAAACACACTCTTTAGCTACAAGGTGTTATTATTACAGGCTTAATATCAAAATGGCTTGTTCAGCTTATAATATTAGACTGGAGCAAATGCTCCCAGCCTTGGCAAGACTCAGATATTGCACATCTACATTACACACCTACATAAGCACTTGAGGTTCACATGGAGAGGAGTTTCCTGTCTGGAGAGCAAGGCATGGATTTACACCAGGTTTCCATGGCACAGCAAAACTGATCATACAGATTACAGAAGAACGTGCGTGTTGTAACAGGCACTGTACATAACAGGGACAGGAGCCAGCACTGCAGGAAGGCCAGGGAATCAGTGGCAGGAACTGATCTCTTTGACCAGGGTCAGCAGCATTACAGATGGGTGGCCCCAGGATCTCCAGGCAGACAAAGCAAACACAGGCCATCAGGGAAATGTTCTGTAAGTGCCCTGAATACCGAGGGCATCTTGACCAGCCCCACATGTTCAACACTGAACTTACACCCTGCTTAACCGCGGGCTACTGCTTCCTTGCTCTCCCCTTCTGCAAAACAGAGGTGACCAAATACAAACACTTAAGTAAAAGGCTTTGGAGCGGTGGGTTAAGCTGTATTACTGCTACTCAACCTGCCCTTGGGGAATCCAACCCACAACAGCGGCCACCAACTGCTCAAGAGCAAGGCATTGCTGCCACCAGCGCCCGCTCGCCTCCCCCCAGGTGCGCCCAGCCCTGGGCTGGCTCTGTCTCAAACACTCAACCCACTGCAAATAATAATAGTCACTATCTGAGACTTACAAGAAACAATGACATTTAAGGCTCTTTTTGAATATTCAGTGAAGAAGAATCTCTTACTTCTCAAGTTGAAAAACAAACCCTTTCTCTGTCTTTTATTTGGTAATTAAATGTGTTCATTGTATTCAGATCTCATTTTTTGTGCATAATGTTTTGCCCATCTGTTTGATTAAAAAAGAACCCAACCATCCAGCTTCATTAAGCTAATTAGACACATTCAGCCATTGGTTAATATTCTGAAGTACTTTACAATTATTCTCCCTAGTTATTAAATCTCCTCTGAGGATTTTATTTTCTGTGCTACACTCTTTATTAGCCAGCACCCAAGTCAAGCTGCATTTGCCCACTCCTTACCCACATCCAAACATCCCACCAACTCCTTCAATGGTTTGTGATCCAAGACACACAGATAAATTCGTGCCTGGATCTGACACTGTTCAGTTCACCCTGACCTCAAAATGCAGCATCTTCCCCTAACTGTGCAACATGCGTTCAACACCGCCTGCCCCAGAACTGCTGTAGGACAATGAAGTGTTAAACAGAGCACCACAAATTTTGTTTCCTGGGGAGCTGTGTCCAGATGAAGACTGTAGGATTACTTATCTTTCAGGGATTTCTCTGTTCCATATTTACTCCCCAGATGAACTTTTAAAGGGAAAAATCATGTCAGAAAGGCTCAGGACCACAGTCTGAGATGGACCATCCTAGAGGACTAAAACTGACACCAACTGAACTGGTGTAGCAACAGAACAGCCATGTGGTGTCAGGCAAGTTAACCTTGCCAGCAGTCCTGTGAAGGCTTCTAAGGTGTCTTCTGAGGGTTCAAGTTTCTGTACTAAGTTGTGGTCAAGCAAGCTCAAGGGAATTGAGCTCTGCATCCTGGGTCTCCAGCATGGCAGCCTGCCCAAGCTCTCCGTTCCATCACAGAGAGCATGCAGCAGCAGCTCTGAGGCTCGGTTTCCACATATCCCAGCATCACTACCCCACCTCTCCTCCAAAATGACCCAAGCTTTGACCAGCACTGCCCCCTCTAGCAGCCCAGCCCTGAACCAGAGCAGTCCCTGCTCAGCCTCAGAAATGCCCATAGGACAAACATCCTTCAGGACCAAGCACTGTGGGCTGGCAAAGGGAAAGCATGGCAGAAGGATGATGTGAAAGAGACTGAAGAGTAGAGAAGCAGTACTAAGTCACTTTATCCTGGTATAAGCAGAACTAATGACTGGAGCCCCTCACCTTTCCGGCACCATAACATCTTCCCCCTCTACCCACCCATCCATTTCCATGAAAACTTGTAACAAAACTTTGAAGCCTTAACCACTGCCAGACACTTGAGTCCAGGAGGACAAAGGCTTCAGAAGCTGATGGGTGGCACGGTGGGAGACAGGACTGACAGAGATACACAGATGTCTGGCTTGTCTTTCACGTGGGATCTCGTATCAGAAGGAAACCAAGGTAATTTTTTTTTTTCAGGAAGCTCTGGTTTACATGGTTCTAATCCCACCTCCTAGCCCCAGCTTACACCACGACCTCCCATCTTGTGAAGGAGCTGCAAGAGATAATGATGAAACTCTGCACTCATATGCATTATGGGCTTGTGACTGCTCTTCCTTCCTGAACAAGCACTAAGTTTGATATGTCAAGAGCTTCTAGAAAACGAGTCAGCAGATTGTTTAGAGGAACAGCCATACTGAGTCAGGCCACCTATCCATCTTGCCCTGATCTCTCTCTCCAACAGGGGCCAGCAGTGGATGCTTGCAGGGGTGCTGGTGCAGAAATTAGGAGCATAAAAAGGAAGAGTTTAGAGTTTGTCCTCCTGACAGCACCTCCTAGCTTCAAGCAGTCACCCCTAGAGCCCTGAGAAAGCATCTCTGATTTGTCTACCACCACTTTGAAGCGATTTATTTTTTTTCAGCCTCAAACACTGTAGGAGGCT
Organism: Chlamydotis macqueenii; assembly: GCF_036417535.1. NCBI lineage: Eukaryota > Metazoa > Chordata > Aves > Otidiformes > Otididae > Chlamydotis > Chlamydotis macqueenii. The sequence goes on from NC_141574.1 coordinate 8,780,308, forward strand.
GAGCTCTCAATGTGACAAGCATTGCACAGAAATCACTATTTGTGCCATACCTGCCAGGCACACAGGGAAGTTCAGGCATCCAACACCCGTCTCACACGGTGTCAGGGAGGATAAACCCCACACAGACTCACTGCCCCATGGCAAATCCCACCACAGCAGGAAGCCAACACAAATACTCTGTAGAGTTGATACAGAGCAAGGAGGAAAGGCAAGGGAAGAAACTGTCCTCTTCTATTTGCTTCTGCAATCCCAGCCCAAGCTCTATTATCTGGATTTAGAGAAAACAGCCAGCGTTCATTCTGATATAAAAGGTGGTTACACTTGCAAGAAATCACTTGGTGGTTATTGAACAGAAGGAGGAAGAAATTTAGACACTGATGCAGCTGTGATTTGACATGAGCTGGCCTGGGGCCTGAGGAGAACCTTAACGATGTTTCCTTCAGGCCAGCCTGTTCTCCTTGGTTCACACTGTAATTAGCTTTCCCTTTTTATCATCCAGGCAGAGAGCCTAGACCAGCACTTGAAAATTTGGCCAGGTTATTCCAACTTTTCAATAGCTTGGCAACAGCACCAATTAATACAGAGCTCACTGCCCCACTGTGCTTAATGCTGTAAGGCACACTGAAAGGCAAGCTTTGGCTCAAAGAGCTTATAATCAAAGGAGGCATTAAAGAGAGCTTAAGAAATGATCCCCAAAAGGCCAGTGCACTTGAATGGGTACTGAACCTCTTGGAAGCCCAGCCCCAACCAGCACTTGCACAAACAAGCCTGCCTGTCTGTTTAGGGAGCAGCAGCAAGGAAAACCCTACCAAGTGACACAAGGCTGCCATCTGAGGTGTGATTTTTCAAAAGGTTCATCTGCCACAAAGTGACCACTCAGGTGAATCACACTCCCAGATTAATAAAAGCAAACAAAAGCATTTTGCTCCTTCCTTAATGCTTCCTTTCACTTGTCTTCCAGGTTTGGAGCCTGCCAATTTCAAGGTTTGAACCACTTCTAAGTGATCCCAAGGTATTTCTTGCATGCTGTTTATAAATGTCAAGGTGAAAGACACCCAGTTACAGGCCTCCAGCAGGTCTTGAAGGCACCCCAATACCATGCTCCAGCTGCTCACACAGCTCAACTTGGCTCACTGAAACTTGTCCATGGAGCATCGTACTGAGCTCTGAAAAGCTGCAGGCAGGGTGGGATGAGGAGCTCCCCACTACCCCTGTGGGTGTCCACAGCTTTTATGAGATCCTATTCCAGCTGGATTGAATGGCCAACAGCTCTGCAGCCCTCCAGAGAGGGAGGGATGTAGGATCAGGCCTCATTCCCAACAAGCTCTGCCTCCCTGAGCACGTGGCCTTCCCCTGGGGACAGTCAAAATCAAAGGAAGAGCACTGAAGGATGAGTCCGAGGCCCTGGGAAACACAAAACAAGCTGCTATTCTGCATTTCTCCTCCCCCACCACCAGCAGTACCTCTATCTTAGCCATAAGGAGAAATTAAAATTGCCAAGGATTAATTCAGGCTGTTCTTAAAGTGCCGCCAAAGAGTAGGTGAGCTCCGCTGCACATCCAGCCAGCCATGCAGGAATCAAGGGACAAACAGTGCTGGAAAACTAACGCTTACGTTAGTCAAACTCACAAGCAGTGCTGGCTTTTATCCAGGTGTTGCTCCAGATGCGCTGTGTCCTGCATCTTGCGCTCTGGCTGCTTTACACACTGCTTTCCTTGCTCACATCCACAGCAGGAACAAAGATCTTGTCCATTGCCACAGGTACCAACAGGAAAGACACAAGTCTAAAGATTTTTCAAAGGAACAAATCTGATGCTTCACTCCCCTAAATTGCCTTTATTCAGGCTGAATCTGGCTCCTGCCACCAACTCCAATTGCTTTCCCAGTATACCAGGTCAGGGAAACTGGTCAGTACCCATGGGAGTGGGAAGCACCATCCCACCTGCTTCATTTGGGAAGAAAGCAGCAGCCTCACAAAGAAAGCAGTCCCCCATTAACCCAAATAATGCAAACAAGGTGGTGGCTGGTCCCACCTCCCTGCCACCTGCTGAACAGTGTGACCCAGGTGATCTGTGCCAAAGCTGACAACAGCCACAGCAGCCCCACAGCATTATGTGAAACCACCAACCCCCCCATAACCCCAAAAATCTCTGCAGTGGCTTCTTCTTGGAAGCAGCCAACACACTAGCCAACTCAGAGGACAGGAGAAGGATGTTACTGCGTGGAGAGACTTGCAGCAGTACACAAATGCACTGCAGAAGGGACACTGACCTTCCAATTCGCTCTCCTCAGTCCCAAGCTTCCTTTTTGTTTCCCTTAAGATGATGTCTGCAGCTAAATGAACACATTACAGCAGAAATTTTATTCTTAATTTGCCCCTTGGGTGTTTTGCTGACCCTACCAAGAACTATATTTAAATGTGCAATTTCCTGGCTAGGCTCATTTGCAGTCCCTTCCCCCCGGCTGCCTGTGCAAGTCTGGCCCAGAATCCAATTAGCTACTACCACCCTTTAAATCAAAGGAACTAAACTCCAATAAGAAAAATAAAATTAAGGATTTTAATTACTTCATTCTTATTATATGCCTAAATACTTACAATTCCCATGCTCTGTGGGAGGTGGGCTTGAAAGGCTAGAAAAGTGACATGTTTCTAGGCAGACAAAATTGTAGCCAGAACAGTTTGATAGGGGAGAGACTCTGCTCTCCCCAGTCACCCGAGCATGCTTGGTTTAATACACTGCAGAGCCAGATGCAGGACCTGCCTGGCACCACGGGAAGGAACAGCAGCTCCCCAGCATCTGTGAGAGGGGTGGCAAGCACAAGGGCTTCCAGCTTCATACATGAAGGAGCAGCTGCAGTCCGTCTGGTTTTAAAGTGAGGAACCTCCTTCCATCAACATCACCCCTCCATGCCTGGGAGGTGTTAGAGTTGCGTTTTCAGGAGTCTGAAGTGAAGGGTCCTGAAGCCCCCAGACACTTTGGATATCCCTGCTACTAGGAACACAGCTTCTGGCAGTTTCTCTGGGAAATGGAACTGGGATGAAGAACAGCAAGACTGCGGTTTATGCTTGGTCAGAGACAGTTATCGCACAGACAAGCCCAGAGAGCACCCAACTCTTTTGCTGAGTAAGTGACCCAGCAATCAGAAGACGAGTTTGCTTCTGGGATTTTGCTGGTGTCACGCTCCTCAACCAGTTTCAGCTGGCCATGGTGACAGCCACTGCAGGAGCTGTACTCTGTTCCCAAAAGCCTCAGCTTTGCAGAGGAACAAGGCAAGGAGGATGTGGATTCCCATGCTGTATAGCCCAGGTCTTCAGCATGACTGAGGGGTGTTTCACTCTTTTCCTTGTCACATCCTTAAAGGGTCCAGCTTTTGCAGGTCAGGTTTCCCAGCTGAGTGTTGCTGTGGCTGTTCAGACTCAACAGTAACCTCAGACCATCTTCAGAGTCCCTTTTGGGCAGGCTTCTCCACACCCCTCCTGTGCTCCAGCTCGGGGCTTCCTGCCTGGCTCCAGGAGCTGCTCAGCTGACCCCCACAAAGCCTGTGGTGAACCTCCACAGGACTGTCTAGCCAGAGGATGGGGCTGCGCGGGGCAGGAAGAGCCATGCCCTGGGAGGCTGGAAGCCATCAGAATGGACATGTCATTTGCCTCAGAGCTGGCTGATCACCAGTGCCTCAGCCTGGACACTGGACTTCCCAACTACCAGCACTGCTTAGCTCAGGAGATACCAGGGCTGCAGAAGCGTTCAGAGGAGGACAAAGACTATGGATTAGCCAGGTTGCTTCTGGAAACGTTGCTTCTCAATGTCAGCAAGGAGTGGTTCAGACGACTTTGTTTCATGGTACTAACTGTCCAGGTACAAAACTGCCTTCAGCCGCTGGCAGGAGCTCAGTCCATCCCGAACAGTGCAGTCATCTGTACTTGCTCCTGAAAAAAACACAGAGGCTTCACCCAGGCCCTCAGGAACCAGACCTGCCACCAAATCTGAGAACTGCAGAAATTCCAGAGATGAACCAAAAAAACTCTTGAGACAGTGTTAGACTGCTCAGCCTCCTGTAGAGTAGAGAAGGACAGGACTTACTATGAGCCACAGGCTTCTTGCCAAGAAAGTAAAACAAGAACTGCAGAGGCACTGACTGATCCACAGGTCATGACAGTGGAACAGACAGCTTCAAGGAGGCTCAAATCAGTACGCCTGCATGGTGGGACAGGGATTCTCTACAGGAGGGAGCACTGCCAAAACAAATTTATTCAAGCACAATGATGAAATAGCTTTCTTCACTGACTCCCCAATCCCACACCCTTCCTTTAGGGAGGAACAGATACAGATGGACAGAGTTGTCAGACACTTTTGCAGAAAGCCATCAGCTAGGAAGAGCAAATTCCCCAGGAGACGAACAACTCTGAGCCATCTTCTTCTTCTCTTGCATGCTGCTACACTGACAACTTGCAAAGATGCTCTGCTGAGCTCCCTGATGTGCTAGAAACCAGTCTGAAGGCAAAGTGTCAGCACATTTCTAGGTTAATAAAAGCTGGGGCATGGGAGGAGAGAGAGAGAAGAAAGGAGACTCATTGTCTTAGAGGCTGCAATGGATTTCACAGCAGAACATTTCAGGCCAAGCAAATATTTATTCATACCTAAAGAACATGGAGTATTTGAGACTCTGGGAGGCTTCCTTTCCTCCGCAAGACCTTAGTGGAATGCAAGTCTCAGCACTTTGCAGTAACCACAACACACCCTCAATGAATCCAGGTGGTTTTATCCAGCCCACAGCAAAGACTCAAGAATACCTTGGCATTGCAGCCATGCCGCTAGCAGGAGGCTAGCGCACCCGCTGCAAGTGGCAAGCAAGGGCAAGCGGCCTCAGCCCTGAGAGCAGCAAGGGCCAGGGATCTCTCTGGGTATGAAGGGAGGGGGCTTCCGCAGGAAAGCTGGGCAGGCACCGAATCAAAGGCAGCGCAGCAACACGCTACTCTGGAGTCAAATCAGAGACATCACTTTAGCTAACAAACAGCCCTTTGGACTTGCATCTCCCAAAGCATCTGCAATTCTTTGTCTTGGGCTTATTTTCCGTTGCTGCAGCATTTCAGACTCATTTATCACCTGTGCCTGATGCTGTACAGAGAAAACACTGGTCCCTGCTGTGAACTTCATGCTCTTAGCACAAGAAATGACGGGGCAAGCAGATGTTTGGAAGATCATGGGGAAAGCAGTACTGGTTTTGCTCATTCATTCATTCAGTGGCTGGGAGGACATGACACCGAAGAATTAATTCCCACAGGTGGGGCATAATCTAATAGTGCCCTTTTGCATCTGTGATAATCATTCTGGATGGCTAACGGTTAGATACAGTGGCATTCAGGTAAAGCATAGCCACTTTTTGGCTCCTTGGAAACAGCAAACTCTGGAAACTAACAAAAAAGGCCAGTTCCACTCTGCAGTCTGATTTAAATCAATCAATCAATCTGGCATTGAAGAATGGACTCCCAGCAACTGCTATGAATAAACTACACCTTTTTACTATTGCTTCAAAGCAAATTATAAGCTCACATTAACACTGTATGAGAAAGGAAAAATGCAGAAGCCTGATTAAGAGTATGGAAACATGCTGGAAGAGATGCCTGATCTCTCTAGTGTGTAACTGCACAGTAGCAATGTGGCCTGATTTGCCAGCTGAGAGCACCGAGGTTCATGAACACTGCAGCAGGACAAAGGCAGGTAAAGCCTCCCTCACACCTCTGAGTGGTCTGGACTGACCTGACAGCGCTGCAGAGGAAGCTACAGGCCCTCTGAAAATCCCATAAAACCCTTCATCCTGCCTCTTTCCTCTGATGTTCACACTTCCCCAGCCTTTCCCCTGCCAGTGCTGTACAGCGAGGCAAGCTGAGCCAGAGGACCTTGTTCTCACCATCCCAACAAATCACACCCTGCACACATGGTAACCCCATACCCCAGCCCTCAGGCAGAGGCACACATTTGTTCCCTCTGCGCTCAGCAAGGGTTGGCCTGACAAGCTGCACTCAGACATCTTCCACTTCTCCAGCCCTGTCTGTCAGCCTGGGGATGAGGTGCTGACACAGCAAGGCAAAAAAACCCTCATCTCAGGTCTGTTTTACACTCTGCTTCACAGAGCTGGGAGCCTCGGATATCATGCTCTGTCAGTCAAGCTACCTGACAGCTATAGAAGGGTCAATCTGGACTTCAGCATCCAAGTATATCATCAGTAGGAGGTCAGAGGATGAACCTGTCCTCATACTGCCACTTGGGGCAGGCACACCATTAGCACAAGAGGACCCAAACCCTTGGTTCCAGCCAAATAACACAGAACAGCACTACCCAGGCAGTATTACCAGAAGCAGGTGTTCAGAAGTGCCAAAATTAAGACTTGACTAGTCTAAGCGGTTGGCTTATGCATGTGTAATGTAATAATTTTTGTCACAGGAACACTGCACCAGGTCCTGCTGCCTTTCAAATATCTTGAGCTCTGGCAAAGGGCTACCGCCTTGTAGCTCACCACTATCCCAACCCAGTTCTTACTCCTTTCCTCAGTTTTTCCACACTGACCTGCAGCCATGTGCAAAAAAAAAAAAAAGACAAGAAGGGAAGCTCTGAAGAAGCAAAATACACTTTTCCAAGGCAGCATTCAGCTCCCTTGAAGGGCAAATCAGTCCTTCTCCTTTCATGTAACTATCAATCACTTCTCACATGCTGTAGCAAGGAAGCCTCCTTCCCCGACGGAGTTGTGATTCATCCTCAGATCACATCCATCCCAGGCTCCTAATAAGGAGGCAGCTGACACATCTTCCAGCTTGCTGTCCACAAACAGGCAAGGCCCCACATGCTGGGGCTGTATGAGAGGAAGGGAGGGTCTGGTAGCAGGAAGCCACAGCTACACTCTACATACCAGGGGGCCTTTGAGCATCCCAATTTCTCCCCGAGAGCCCACATCTGAGCAGTAGATCAGACTAAGACCACCAGCTGCATCGAGCACAGGAGGAGATCCAGAGGCAGGAGAAAAGCTCCAGCGATGCCTGCGTGTTGCCAGTACTGTGGTGAGGAAACACAAAGGCAGGAGCTAGTTGAGAGTAACTTGACAGAGCAGGATGCAGCAGCAGAACAGCATGGGAGCTGGTAATTAGAGCCAGCCTCAGGAAGGTATGCATGCACACAGTATACTGCAAAGCTGTACTGGCACTTTTTTTTCCTGCTGCTGCCTAATTCCTTCAGCTTTATCTGCAGCTGCAAATTGTGTGTTTCATGATTCTGTGCCCATACTACTTGTATGTTAAAAAAATCCTGTCTTCAGCAGCTCTTCTGTGGTTTTAGTACTCACTTCTATTCTATAGAATTGAAACCTGAACCTAGAATCGGAGGGAGGAAAAGGGAAAACCCACGCTAAAATCTCTCTCATTACTACAAGGTATCAACAGCAAAATAGTCTGCGTACACCATGCAAAAGCAGGACAAAACCAAGACAAACTACGGGGTGGCTGGTCCACGCTTTACCGTGCTCACAAGGCTGCCACACAAAATTGTGAACACAACCCAGCAGAAGGACAGCAGAGCACTGGTCCAGTACAGTAGCAAAATGTCAAATGCAGGCACTAAAGTCCAGGTCACTAGAGTATGAAGATCTCACACCCCTTAGTATAACCAATTCACACCTTCACCACAGTCACAAATCCAACACTAACACATCCTCAGGTGTTATTCAGCCTGGGCTTCCACAACATTTCTTTATTTCTCCCTTTCCCACCCCAGCTGAGCCCCTCATGCCTGCTCCTATTTTAACACTCACGCTAAGTACTCAATGTTTGGGTCTATCTGTGAATTTGAGCTCCAGGTTTTTTTTTCCCCAGGTTACCAAGGAAATCTGTGGCAGAGGAAACAACTGAATGAGTCTTCTTTGTGTTAATTTAATACCCTACATACCAAATCATCCTTCTCCAGTTGAAAGCCTTGTGGGTCTGCAGGACTTGCTTCTACTTAGCATGCTTAGAGTTCAACAGCAATAGCATAAATCCATGCAAAGAGAGAACACTAGAGGCAAGATTTTTTTTTTCTTCTAAAGTTGAACAAAATGTTATCTGCACAGCTGTGCAAAGTCAGGAGTCTTGCTCTGCACAGTTTCCCCACCAGAATAACTGTCTAACAGCCATCCATAATGTGTCATTAATGCTTTGTCCTCCCAAGGTCACACGATTATGGAGCCACTTGTCTGAGAAACAATCAGCACACCCCTGAAACGTTCATGGGATATTGTACAGGAACTGCAGGTTTCAGGGAGCTTCTCTTCCCTCCAGCTTGGCACACAGCTCTGTGCTCCTGATGGCTTAATACAGATCCCTCTGCCCCATCTCTGCTCTGCATCCCATCCAGACCCCAGGCTCTGCTGCCAGCTGAAAAAGGATGGGACATGGTCCTCCTCACTTATACTGGTGTGAGTGGAAACTACTGGAGACAGGGATTGCAGAAGGTAACAAAAAACAAGTGAGGCAATGAGTTTGGCTCCGCTGACCTTCGGGGAGCAGTTGCCACTCAGCACTGGTATCAGCAGAGGGAAGGCTGGGCTCCCACAGCTTTCCCGCTTGTCCAGTACATACACAGAGCTGCTCTGCAGGGAACACTGCACGGGAACAGGAGAAAGGGGAAGGATGCTTATGTCTCAGAAAGACACAGATCTGAGTTCTGCTCCAGAAGACAGTGGCACGTCACAGCCTCACTGTTTACACTCACACCAGAATAATTAAAGCAGCCACTGTTAACTAGCTAACGACTTCACCATAAACTCTGAACAATACTGAAGAATTAATCACAACATTTCACAGCCTTCCAATCTGCAGAAACACTGAAAGCACCCCAGAGACAAACAGGCTAAATTAATCCCACATGGCTTCTGGCAAAAAGAATTACGACTATTTCAGAGGTACTCGCACTAAAATAATCCCTGCCCAGGGCAGCAACCCAAAAGCAACAAGTCCTCAACAAACCACACCTTTATCCACAAAGCATGACTCAGCTTATGCACTGGGTGCCATCAAGAAATAAAAGACAAAGGTTCATTTTCAGCCAGGTTCACACCCTGAACCAGCAGGTTTCTGGGATGAGAAGCTCCCAGCTGCCACGGGACAGCCTCCCCTTTCAGCTGCAAGCCTCAGCCCGCTGAGAAGCTATGTCCCCTAAAGGTTTTGACCTTTCAGGAGAACTTCCCCATCCAAGCATACCAGCACATGAAAGCAATAAAATCATTCTCCAATGTCATGTACTTGACACTTATGACAAATATTTATTCTTCTCCCTCTGTTTCTGTCCATATCACTTGTGCCAAAAATAAAACTGAAAACTGCAATAGAACAGAAAAACATCTCTAAAGACTTAACCCAATAGGAAAAGTGACCAACAAATCAAGACTGCAAATTCTTAAGCAAGTTAGAATTGCAAGTTATGTGGTGCTTGACTGCACCCCATCATTAATTATGAACTCTATAAAGTCACTGTATTCATACAGGGTACAGGGGAAAAATAGAATGGAAAGCAACACAGCAGCTGGAAACTAAGAAAATATGAAAGGTTGAGTCAGATTTCCAGATGGATTTTTTGATAGCCTTGACATTTGATTCTGGAAAAAAAAAAAAAAAAAGATGCTACACTTGCTAATTCACAGCAACCTTTGAAGTAAGGCACAAGCCTTACCCATGGGAGACCTCCCTGCATCACCACATCTCTGGTTTCATCCCTTCTCCCCTGTGCCTGTCACCAGGTGCCACTTCTCACCCAGACCAGCACCAAAGGCCCCCACCCGTAGGACAGGCAGCTCAGGGCCTGAGGGACACTACACTTGGTGGTGTAGAGCTGACGCTAACACCCAGGGCCTGAGCAGCTCCATTTCTTGACAGTTCTGCAACATCTTCCAAAGGAATCTGCATCACCCTGGCCAGGTGCAGATGTCCCTAACTGAGCATGTTTTTCTGTGATGAAGGACTCAATCCTTAAAGCCACCACCTGTGGCCAACTACAGCGGTGCTGCTGGGTTGGAGTAGCCAGGAACATGGATGTATATTTACACCTCCCTCACCACCACAAATCAGCAGCCACCCTCCCACACATCCATGAAGTCACTGCAGCTTGTTCTCACCATTATCTTTCAGATTAGTATCCTACCCCAATTTATCAATATCAGTTATCAGGATTTATTTTTTTTTTTTTTTAGAAAACTTCAGACATTTTTCTCCAACTATGCTAAGCTTAACCACTATCTTAATTAAAACAACATGCTTGACTACATGGCATTATTGTATATCATTTATTTATCTGCTGTACCCAATGCTTTGATGCTTTATATATACAAACATCACTTATCAGCCTTCAGATCTGCCACAATGACTGCGTTATGTCAACAGCTGCTTCTGTACACTTCAGTCATCTCCACGGCTTTTACAGCCAACTACCCACATTCATTTCTTCATCCATGTTTTCTGATGACTGGGTCACCTCCCTGCATGTTGGATGCTCGCTTCTCAAAGCAAGTGACATCCTGTGCCCAAACAAAAAGGACTCCAGATTAGAGGAGAAGAAATCACGAAGAGAAAGATGTGAGAGGAAGGATTTTGATAAGGGTTACTGTATATCTAGTTTTCCCCAGATGTGTCTGCTTTCTTATCTTTCAAGGCACAAGCCAGTAACATTTTATCTCATACTAACTTTATACTTTACTTTTACACTGACAGCTCAGGCCTCACTTTCAGCCAGAAGCTGAACGGATAACTTGCCTCCACACCGGCCCTCAGCAAAGGGACCTCTCATCACCAACAGCTGAACTTCAGCAACAACACAGCTGGGGAGCAGCAAGCACCTGCCAGAGGCTGTGCAGGAAGAATCTCCCCCTACCCCAAGTTAGAGGGTGATAAAAACCCACCCAGAAGCCTTGACTGCTCACCCTCCTTCACACTGGGGTGTCAGGAGAGCTCCTTCTACAGACTGATGCTGCCCCAAACTCAGCTGCTGGCCTCACACAAGCCATTTTCCCTCCCACATTTTGCCTACTTGCATTGCCCAGCGCTGTCCACACAGGACCCGCGCTGAGCCCCGAAGCCAAGGGCTGTCTCCCACACAAGCCGAGCCTGCCTCCTCCTCCAGTCAAGTGCTTTGCGCTGCTGAACCGACCCATCACCTGCCCGTCATCCACCTGCATCAGGGCAGAAACAGGTATGCTCTCCCTGGAGATCCTCCCAAGGGAGAGTAATTACACATATTGATTTCTGATGTTATCAAACTGCCTTCCACAACTCCAGCACAGACACTGTGCTTACACTGAGCTCTTCACCAACACACATCCCTTCCCCTCCAACAGCCTGGCATGCCCCAATTTGCATCGGATTTATCCTCTCTGCCCTCTAGCCAGGCAGATACATCCTCTGAAGAACCAAACCACCCTGCTAGTGGTCTGCAGAAGCCATCCAGCAGCCCCAGCTTCTCCCTTAAGCCTCTTACAAAAGAGGTTGCTCCTTGCCCTGCTCCCGGGTAGCAATGACCCTATAAAGGCTCTTCTAAGGTCAGCACTGACACTTCACAGAAGACTTGGCTTTCAGACAGGACTGTTCCTTCTGCAGTTCAAGAAAGGTTGGCAGGAACCGGGTTAATGTACCCTTCAGTAACTTCAGGGAACAAACACCAGCAAGAAGAGATGCTATACTCTGGGCAGCAGAGCCTTGGGAGAAGAACAGAGTGACACGCTCAGCATAGTGCCACCTGTTCAAACCCAGCCAAGGGCTAAACCTTAACATAAGCTCTTGTGGTGACCTCTACCTAAGCAGTGCTGCTTCTTCCTCCAGCAAACAGAACACTGCTGCACTGTCCTTCCAAACACCTCCTCTGCCACAGGCTAAGATTCCCACTGTAGCCACCTCACAAGAGCCCATAAGGGAAGAGAAATCCCACAACCCAGCAAAAGAAACCTCAGCCCTGAGAGTCTGGTTAGTGAAAGAACAATTGTACCAGGCAAAGACACGTAAGGTTTAATGAACAACCCATCAGCACAGGCTCTAAAAGCCATGGCAGAAGTAAAGCACCAACAAACTATGTGAAGTGATGGGGGCACCTCACCGTTCTCTGGGGCAATGCTGGGACAGATGAGGTCCCCCTTGCAGCTCAGCTCCAGAAGATGGATGAGCAGCTGTGCCCCCTCTCTGGGCCAGCAGCTGTCCTGGGAGCACATGCACACACACACGTCCAACTCCAAGCATGCCAGCTCCAACCCACAAGACATATCCCAAAAGCAAGGAGAAGAAACAGCTAGAGACACTTCTAGATTGAAGGCGCTTCATGCCGGTGAACACAGCTTGCCTCAAAAAAGAGAGCTATCAGGATCCAGTGGCCCAGCACCTACTATGGCTTAAAACCCAGCCTTCATACTGTATCAAACAGTAACATGCCTGAACGCCTCACTGGAACGGTAAGAGGCTGGTGCTTACACTCCTGATTGCTAAGATCCGGCCTTCTCCAAGCAAAAGAAAGGAAGCAAACCGAGGAAAAAGCAATTTATTGCTGTGCCTGGAGACTAATCCTGTTCACACCACACACCCCAGCCCGAGCACAGGGCGCAGCGCAGTGAGCTGTGCCATTGCACAGGGACATGTTGGAGCACAGCCCCAGCACGCTGGCTTTGGTTTTTCTCTTCAAACAACTGAGATAACGGCTCTCCGCTTGCCTTATCCAGTTTCAAAAGCAACACTTCAAAGCCATCCCATGTCAAACGCCACAACACACTGAAGCTGCCAGAGATGCCTCACGGGGAGGATATTAACACATTATGGGAAGCAGCACTACAAGCTTAACTTGGAACCACGGAAAATAGAAAAGCAGAAGTTTTCAATTTAACAAAATCTTTTCCATTAAGTTACAACTACAACAGAATGGTAATTTTACCTTCATCAGAGCAGCTGAAAAAAAGCGATATCCCTGCAGGATCAGCAGTTTTCCTTGCTCACAGCATACAGGCCTTTGAGAGCTGCAGTTTGATTTCCCTCGGAGCCAAGGCAAGCAGAGAGAGGGGAGACAAGCCCATCTTCACGCCAGCCTGGCTGCAAGGTGTGCGCTCCGAGAGGCTGCCAGGGCAGGACAGCTCGGACAGCAAGAGCCAAAGCACTGACCCAGGAGAAAATCCCAACTCTGAGGAGCTCGGACTGATCCCCGAGGGCAGCGGGGGGATCAAGGAGCAGCGACAGCCCTGCACGCAGCTCACCGCACTTCTTACCTTCTCCTCCGCCCTCTCGAGAAACGGCTGAGAGGTGACTGCTGTGATGGGTAAAGTCCTCAAAACCCCAGTTTTTGAAGGGTTTTGGTTTGGGGCTTGGTAAAAGCAACGGCCCTGGAGCTGCAGCCGCCCGGCACACGGCGCATCCCCAACCCCGCTGCGGAGCGCGGCTCCCGCGGCTGGGGAGCTGAGGCGGCTGCCCGAGCCCGCCGGCCTGGGAGAGCCCACCCGCACCGGCGACCTCGGGCCGCTGCGCACCTCCCACGCCCGCAGCCCTTCACCTGCCCGCACACCCCACCCGCGTCCCGCCCGCCATGCCCCCTCCACACACCGCCGGGACGGTGCGTGCGCCCCCTCCCACCCCTCACCGCGCTGCACCTGCCTCATGCCGGGGAGGGGCCGCCGCGGGCAGGGCTGAAGCGGGGAGTGGGGGGGAGAGGGGGGGGTGCGGCGCGGCCTAAGGCGGCGGAGAGCCCCGCGGCCGCGGAGTGGGGCGCGCGCGCGCGCTGACCCGCGCCCGGCGCGCCTCTGTTCGCCAGCGTGCGGCGAAACTCCCCGGCCCGCGCCCTACCGGCGCGCGCCGCCCGCCTTTCGCGCGGGGCCCAAGTTCCCGCCCCCCCCCCGCCGCGGTGTAAATAACCACCCGCGCGCCCGCGCCCATTGGCTGGCGGCGGCCGCGCCTCCCGGGGCTCTCGCGGCGGCCGTTGGTGGCTGCAGCGGTGTAGCCGGTCCGTCTCTGCCGTGCCGGGTGGTTTTTGAGGGAAAAAAAATCGCATTTTTCGGGGGCGTGTGGCTTTTGCAGCGGCGTACGCTTGGGCTAGGGGCGGGCTGTTGGGTAAAAACACGGGGGTTTTGGTCAATATAATCAGGAAAAGCGGTGCTGATAGGGCGGGGAGTGGAGGGTCTGCTGGGCGCGGGGGCGGTTGTGCCAGGCAGAGAGACCGGGGTGTAGGGGACAGGGCGTGGGGACGGGGTGTGGGGCACCCCGGTGGTGCGGGGACAGGCAGCGAGCTGGCTGCTCCATGGGTGGTGGGCGCTCAGGCTGCGGGTGCAGGTGGTTTTAGAGTAGAATAGTTAGAATCACAGGATGGTTTGGGTCGGAAGGGACCTTCAAAGCCCACCCAGTCCAACCCCCCTGCAAGGAGCAGGGACATCTCCAGCCAGATCAGGTTGCTCAGAGCCCCGGCCAACCTGGCCATGAATGTATCTGAGGATGGGGATGGGGATTTTTCTAGAGTAGTAACCGTCAACCCTGAGCGTATGCACAAGCAGCTTCTGAAGTCTTATGGCAATGAGGAGAAACGCTGCACAACAGCTCATTCCACTGCCATCACTCAAGGAATTCCTGCAAGCAAATGCCCTCTTCATTTCAAGACTCATGTCTTTTTTTTTTTTATTTATTTTTTTTTTTTTTTATTTCTTCCCCCTGCTCTCTTTTACCTACTTGGCTCACGGTCGGCTGTGCCCTTGGGTCAAGGGGTTCCCACTGCAGCCCCACACCCAGCAGTGAAGTGCATTTCCCGTGGGATTCGTGAGGATGTTGATTTTGTGACAAGTGACTCACGGCCGGGTCGCTGGGCTCTGCTGTGGCCCTATTCACGGTCAGAGTCCCCACCAGGCGATCTTGGCTTTAGCTGGAGAGTAAGAGTTGGATTAAATCCACATCCTGACTCAACCCACTGCTGACTGCTGCTCCTTCCCGCTGTGACAACAAGCGTATAAAAATGCCTGTGCCTGCTTCCAGTGGGTGTCAAATAATCCTCTGCTTTGGAAACAAATTAATTTCTTACCATGGGTTTCATATCTTAAAACAACTCAACATATTAACAATGCAGCTTGGGGTTTACAACCAACTTTGTTTCCCATCCCAAAAAATCCTTTCTCAGGTGGTGACTGTGTTTAGAGAAGCATTGAAATGCAATTAAGAGACACCAATCATTAAACCAGCAAAGTCATCTGTAAGCCTTGTGAAGACCATGAACTTTTTCGCTTGTTCTTTCTGTGGGTACTTCTCTTATAGCACCCAAGTCTATGTTTCCTGCAGAAATATGCTTTGTCACGCTGGTTGGTTGTACACAGCTGAGCAGCTCTTTGCAAATGAACAGGTTTATCCAAGGCTAATGCCCTTTCACTTCCACCTAAAATACTTGTCCATTCTGTTTGACGATTTTCAGTCAAAAATACTTCGAAATGAAATGGTTTTAATTTCTTTTGAAATTTTCGAGACATTGTTTGCCTACTGTGAATCTTTAAATTGCCTAATAAAATAATGGATCCAATTATTTGGCCACAGCATACTCTGTCCCCTTATTTATTTTGCAAGGAAGAAAGCAATTTTTTTTTTCTTTAACCAGCAAGCTAAAAATTCAGTACTTGTGTGGTTCTAAATTTGACTGTTAAAGAATTGTTACATTCAGCAAAATGACCCCCATTAGAAAGCTTGAAAGGATTGTTCTTTCAGCTCATCAGAGGAAAAATCCAGCAGAAGATCCTCCATGAGCAAGAAACACGGGCAGAGAAGGTGAACAGCAGCGTGACATGAACCAGCAGGAGGGTGGCAGAGCCTGCCATATTTTAGAGTGACCAATAAATGTGTTTTCTGGTTTTTACTGTTGGCAATTTGTCATTTAGTCCCTTTCAATGTATTTTATTCATAGTTCTGACTGTGTTTCTGTGGTTTTGGGTCTTTAAATATAATTTCATCCACTTTTGCACCTCAGGTATACACAATTCCTTCCTGCAGCAGCCAGAGCAAAGAAAGTGAAAACAAAAATATGCAATGCATTGAGGACCCCTCGTTTCTGAAAGAGGCTGGGACAGCATTTCTCCACCCTTGGATTAACCACTGGCAGTTGGAAATACTTTTTCATTTCATTTTTCATGCAGAAAACCTTTCTGACAGAAATAAGAAAAGAAGAAAATGCTAGGGTTTATTTTCAACAGCAAAGCCTGACATAAATGGTTTCCAGCATCTCACACTGCCCAGGTTTTCTTGGGACCTCTCCCATATTCAATCTCTGCCCAAGGCACTGGAGCTTCATTTGGGTAAAACTCCGGGCATTTAGGAACAGGGATTTGGCTGATGTCTCTCCAGCAGTTCCCTGGTTCCTTGCAACAGGACAGCAAGAGCCTCATCACTTCAAGTTCATGCTTCCAAAGCTGTTGCCTTCTTCCAGCAGCTCCAGATGTTAGATAATGATCGCTGATTAGATATAATCTGAAGACTGCTCATCTGCAATCACCGATTCAAAATAACTTCAAGACAGCCATCAGCCTGAGCTTCTAGGCTGTGTGTTGGCTATGGTGGACTCTCAGGAAACGTAAGACATGCCCAGGAGCAAAAGCAAAGCCTCCCTGAGCAGTGACAGTGCCAGCAACCTCCGCCTCGGATGCCCAGGTGTGAGTGCCCAGGACCTGGGAATGTGCCTGTGCCTGTGAAGAGACTGTGCTCCTGTGACTCCAGGGCACAAGAGGTGCTCTGAAAGACTATAACACATACAAGATAAAATATTGACCCATTTCACAAGGGCTTTCAATTCCATCAAGCAGGGCCTTGCTCATACAGAGACAACGTGGCTTCTGAGCAATGAGTAAAACTTTCACCCTCCTGCTCCTCCTGCTGTAACTACTGCTGAGAAGTATTTTCAAGGGTTTCAGAAGTCGTTTGGGCTCATTTACTGTTGGCTTTGAGATGCCTAGAGGATGCTGACTGTTTGGAAAGTGCTGGGGATTGTCCCCTAAAGACCTGTCTCCTTTAGCATCAGGCAGTTTAAATCACCAGTGACGTCTGAAGCACAGTTTTAGCATCAGCATTAGGGTTTGAAACTCGTGCCTCTGGCAAAGACTGATAGCACTTGACCTCATGAAATAACCTGGTTAGCTAGTCTCAGTTACAAGCTGCTATTTCTTCCAGAAACCAAAACAAACTAACAACAACAACAAAAAAAAAAAAAAAATCATGTGCCTCAGTTTCCCTTTTCTTAATAAACAGGTGAGTATGCTGCAAAGCAGCAATGACCAGCACAAAAAAAGAGTCCCCAAAAATGTCTCTCTGATGCTTAGACCATGATGGTTATAACAACATTAAAATAGGACTTTGGAATTTCTGTTCAATGATTGCTGGGGGCAGCTGGTTGGTAAATGTGTTTTCCCACGGGTTTTATGGGTGCAGGGACTGGGAGGGTGTTTATTTAACCTGTCCTTGAGTTACAGTCGTGAGAGGGAGACTTTGCATTTCTCTGGGCATTTCACAAGCATGTTCAGGTAAAACAAAACAAAAAAAAAAGAGTTGAAGCCTTCATTTGTTTCAAGAACAGCTTTGGCCAAGTCTCTTTGTGTTGCCATAC
This sequence comes from Chlamydotis macqueenii, assembly GCF_036417535.1. Classification (NCBI taxonomy): domain Eukaryota; kingdom Metazoa; phylum Chordata; class Aves; order Otidiformes; family Otididae; genus Chlamydotis; species Chlamydotis macqueenii. Next base: position 8,797,908 of record NC_141574.1, read on the forward strand.
AGCTGAGCAGGAGCTGTGCTTGGCACCGGTAGGCAGAGCTCTGTTAACTGGAATGATCCCGATTCACCCCATGATGCTATATTCAGAATCCATTTGGAGACTTTTGGCTTTTACGCTTTCTAAAATAAGGCAATAAAGCAATTAGATAACAGAAGGAGAGAGCACTTCAACAAAGGAAGCAAAAGAAAATAGCGTGGCATCGTTAATACAGAGCTGGCAGCGGCGAAAACGAGCCGTAACAACCGTACTCTCGCCAGGGAGCATCGCTGCAGGCTGAGCCTCGGATGTTTGGGGCTGTAATGGCAGAGAGGGTCCTTTCGCCACCCACCACAATCCGGCCCAAGAATGCACATCGTTGGGACGGGAGGAAATAAAAGCATTGTTTAGAGCTGGGAGAACGTAAATGTTCCTGTCAGTCCCTCACTGTGTGTCAGCCAGGGCATTTATCCGACTGAAAACATGCTCCCACATGAAAAGAAAAAAGGGAATTAGTGTAGTCAGAAAGGCAGGGGCTTCTTTAGGGAAAAATCCAAGAATGTCCTAAGTGGAGGACTGGGTTAAAAATAAAAGGGAGTCCGCTGTGCGCAAAGAATGAGTGAGCTCAGAGACAGAAGAGGTTGCACAGGGAAGGAGCTCTCTCTTTCTTTAGTGTTATTAATTTTTAATTTGCATTGTTGTAGTGTCTGGAAACACCAGGTGGAAATCAGGGCCTCGTTGTGCTGGGAATTGTGCACAAACATAATAATTAAATGTGCCACCTCTGCAGAGGTTGAAATATAATTCCTCATCTCTGTGGCATCATTAACCAGCGTAATTATTGCTGAATAAGTTTTTCCGCAATTGCTCTTCTGGAATATCTGTGCCACTTGATTTCTTTCAGAGTAACCATGCCTGAGGGGATGAGAAGATGTATTTGTACCAGGTCCAACCTGGCAACCTTCACAAATAGTAATAACTGCTCAGAGGCAGAAGCTGCTCAGCATATTTACATACACGTTCGGAAATTATTTTCTTGTGTCTGGGTTTCCCTTTCTGTAAAATGGGAACAGTAGCACTGCACTCATGGCTCACTCGCTTCATCCGACACCCACAGTCGGTGCAAGAATCCTGTGAGACCCTTAGAGCGCTACACTGACAACGTCACCTACGAGATCTTGTTGGCGCTGTTTGTAATGATTAGGGATTAGCTGAAGAATGTGTATTCTTTCTTGTGTGTTTTCTTTCTGAAAGGACTGGAGGCAGTCTTTGATTTGCTGAAGTTTCCCTTTCTATTTGTTTTTTTTTTCTATTAGCTAAATAACTGTGGAAAACCAAAACGCAATTAACCAAGGAGTTTAAAAAAAAAACCAAACAACCTGTCCCTCAGCTGTTACAGCGTAAATAGGAAGCAAGACAGCAAACTGTCACTGAAGGGGTCTTCGCACGATGACCAAATCCCGTTAGGTTTCTGTGACGCTTTGGCTCGCTGCTGAGGTCAGAGAGCAGCAGGGGGCACTGGCTGCACTTTTAGAGCTTCAAATACAGTCGCTTTCTGGCCACAACAGATGCCAAGCACAGGGAATTCTCCCCTGACCCCAAGAGCAAGAGTAGGCCAAAGCAAGAGGAGAGGAGGACGGTCCTGCTGGTCACCCACAGCTCTGCACTGGGACTTGCGCTGAAGGATGTGGAGCTGAGCAGCCCAGCCCTTCCTCCATGCTCGCCCATCCCTGAGCACCAGCTCCAGCCTCCCTGGCAAAAGGAGGGTCCAAAACGATTGCCCTGGGCTTTCACTGCCTTTTCATACTGCAGAGGGGACCAGCGTATTTTAAAATTATTAAAATTATCTTAAAATTGCTCAGTTTTCTCCAGACAGCTACTGCTTTACATGGGACCCACCTGAAAGCCACTGGCCCTGGGGGCCCTGGCTTAGAAAACAAATTTTTTTTTTGTGAAAGAATTAAAATTAAGATATCTCATTCTGCTGCTTGCAGAGATGGTCGGTGAATGAAAAGCAAAGAAAAGGATCCCCAAAGACTGTGTATATTAAAAAGCAAGCAAGGAGGGGAAAATAAACCCTCCCACAATTTTTAAAGCAGTCTTGGGACTTTTGGGGATCCCAGCTCAGAGGTTTTGAATAGTAACTACAGGGGATCCTTGACAAGTAGCATTTTTCCTAATTTCCTATTCTGCCTTTTAATACTTCCTAGGAAAGAACAGGGGCTTTGCATGACAAGTAGCTTGAAAGATTAAGCAGGCAGAAACAACCCCCTTGCACTGGTTATTTTAAGTTACGACTGGAGACTGACCCGGTTTAAGCGGGTGCGAAAGGTTACCTGAACACTCTCGCTTTGCTGCCACTGAATTTTCCCCAGGCGTGTCTGTGTGAAATGGTCTTCCAGTCCCCTCTGCTGGCTGCAGCCCGCTGGAGAGCTGCACCGCTGAGGCATCCTTCTGAGAGCAAATAATCTCCCCACGGGGAACATACGGCTTGGAATGTTTGTTGAGTTCATGACCATCATCTGCAGCTCTCTGTGGCACGTGGCTGTGCGTCCCCGTGAGCCCAGCGCGGTGCGTCTGTCCTGTGGACTCGTGCTCCCCACCGCAGTCAGCAACGTTGCACCATGGGCAGAGCAACCCCTCCAGCTTCTTCACTGGCTTTCCCACGGCAGATGGCATCCAGTTTTGAAGTGATCAAGGCAAAATTTCCTCCGTGTGGGTACAAAATGACATTCAGAGAGAGAAACAGTGCAGAAAGTCTGTGCTCATGCATCCTGGGGAACTGAACAGAGCCAGCAGCGCAGGGGCTGCTCGTAGCGATGTGGGGCTCGGGCAGAGCTCATGTTGTCCAACTGCACGCACTGAGTAGTCCAAATCTTCTGGCAGAGAAGGGAAGTTTTGGCCAAGAAGGTCAATTCGGACCAGCTAGTACTGACCGGCGTGGGCAGCGGGAGGCAGAGCTGGCACAGGACACCCGTTCTGATGGCCAGCAGCGCGCCAGCGCTCTCCGCCAGCCAGCCTGTCTGAGGAGGAAATCCAAGTGACAACCCTGATAACAGCCCCAGCTCGTGGCCTGAGGCCCAGGGGCCCTGCATAGGAAGGCAGAGCCCGGGGGAGCCTGCGCTCAGCCCACGGCAGAGCCCCACGCTCCAGCCCAATTTACAGGATTGCTTTCCATGCATAAACCCCACAGTGCCAAAAAGCACTGCGTACCCCGTGCCCAGGGGCAAGCATGGGTACCGCAAAGGGATGTAGTAGAAAAACTAAAGGTTTATTTATTTTTTTTTAATAAAATACATCCTTAGAAAATAACCATTTTTCTCCCATGATGAGAGACTGGGCATAGTTCTTGCCAGCTCTTCTTCCCTCTCCCTCTCCTCAATTTGGAGCTGTCCTTGGGTGCCGCTGTGGAAGGAGAGGCAGCGATGCTCTCCCCAGGGCTTCAGGGTGTAGGATGCCCTGGCACAGCCCTGGCACGACAGGCAGGGCACAGTGGGAGCCCTTTGGAAACGCCTGCAAAGTGGGAGCAGACCCCAGAGCCCTGCGGCAGGGCTGGTGGAGAGCCCTGTGGGTGCCTCCATGGCTCCCCGATGCCCCGTGTGAGTTTAACCCACCCGCAGCATCGCAGCGTGTCCCACCAGAGGCAGAGCACCGGGCCGGCCGGACCCTGCCCCAGCCGCAGGGTGCCACATTCCCATCAGCTGGTGTCAGCCACTGCTCCTGCTGGCCTTGGGGCTGATGCGGGCTGGTGACAGGGGATGATGACCATGCTTTAGGAGAGGAGGAGGAGGAGGAGGAAGAGGGTGCAGGTTCATCGGTCAGTGTGGATTCTGCCAAAAGAGAGAGGTGCACAGTGGTTTCTGGTGTTTTGCCCCTCCTCAAGTGATGCTGTCATCCAAAATGCGATGTCAGTCCCACACCCTGTGCCCAGTGCAGCCCCGCTCACCTGCCTGCCGTGGGAAATGCTAACCCCGGGTTGACATTGCAGCTCAGATATCCTCTGTGCCTTCCCTGGAGCCTTCCCGGGGCCTTGGGACACCCCCGGGACCCATAGCCCTCACCCCCCACCACAGCCGTATGCTAGCAGGGCTGGAGAAACACTGCTCACCTCTCACTGTGCGTTGTCCAGCTCCTTTTCCTTCTTATGTGACTTCGACTGGGAGTGAAAGGAGAGAAAACAATGATTCTTTTACAGATCTGCTCCTTTCTAACGCCAGGGGAAAATGTGCTTGAACAGCAATTTCTAACCCCCAATATTTTCTGGTAAATTTGAGGGAAGTTGTTTTCACGTCCCGTGAAAGGCCACGAAACATCCCACGGTCATGGGGATGTTCTCAGAATGCAGAAAAGGGGACATTTTCCACGTTGCTAAAGCACTGGTCTGTCTCTGCTTCCCTAAAGCACTGCAAGTGTTACCAGATACTGGAATATCTGGGGATAACAGGAGGGAATAAAGCTATTGATAGTGAGTCACGGAGAAGATCTCTGTAATTTTGGAGAGGAGATTCACGGGTCTCAGTCTCTGCCAGTCCCAAGGGCTCAGGATTCCCAGTAGCTCAGGAAGGTGCCTGGTTGCACCTCAGTATAACCGATGTTTGTGTCGCAGCATCGTTACCAATGCACGCATCCGCACTCACACACCCGCAAGAGTCTCCGCAGGGGAGGGACATGCTTTACTTACAGGCTCCTGTTCCGCATATTTGAATTTCTTTTGCTTGTAATAGTCCCGTCCTTGGAGAAAATGCAGCAGGAGCAGGTCGCAGAGGACGGAGGCCTTAAAGGAAAGCGCAGTTAGGGTTGGGGCTGCCCTCCCAGCTCAGCCTGTGCCACCCTGTCCTTCCAGTTTGTTTCACTTTGCCTCACAAATGAGGGTCACTTCTGCTTCAGCCCACAACGCGGCAGCTGCTAAAAAGCATACAGCCCTCAAATGTCCAGTTGGGACAGAAGTGAAGTGTGCTGGGCTAAATACCAGGCAATCCAAGTCAACAGAAATAAAGTGTTTCCTGTTTAGGTACGCGCAGAGCTCAACACCCTTTGGATCATGCCAAAGTCTTCAATGACCATAACCAAATAGGATGCTGGTTTTGTCTTGTGCATGAAATACTGCCCATCACCTCCAAAACCCCTCAATACCAGCTCTGACTTGAAACTACCAAGATACCAAGACACGGCCCTGCCGTGAAAGCCTTCCCCTCACTTGGCAGGGCGGTGGCTCCCGCTAGCAGAGTTCACATCAGCCGGTGGTCAGCAGGAATCTATTTTCCTCAGCTACCAAGGCAGGAGAGCACCTGCTTTCCCCCCCTTTGCCCATCCCGCGTTGCCTGAGCAGCAGCCAGTGTTTCACTGCTGCTCAAGGACGCTTCCCCACGGATGTCACAGGCAAGGAGAATGATTTCAGAGTCTCCATGTGGAGGCTGGAAATATCTGAACTTACCACTCCAAAAATACCAATTCCAGAGCCAATTGTGGTCATGGTTGGGATGATGTCAAATTTGCCTGCCTGAATAAAATTGGAGAAAAGAGATGGTGGTTTACAATCAGCCCAGAGGGAAAAACAAAACAAAACAAAACAGAAAAGGTGCCGTAGGTATAGGTGGGGCTCAGCTAAACTGGGTGAGAACTGGTTTTAAGGTCATTGGTCAAACAGAAGAATATGGTAGATTGGTTTTAGGCTGACACCAATTTAAATTACTTTGCCTTCTGTATTTTTAATTTAAAAAAATTACACCCTTTAAATATTTCCAGTGGGAACACAGTGAAGAGAGCCTTTTGTCCCAGTGGGAGGAAAAAGATAAACAGGGAAAATGCAAATATTCAGCTTTTGTAAATATTAGTGAAAGGTTTTTCCACAGTTCTCCGCCCAACCCATCGTCATGTTTTTTGAGAGAAAACCACTGACCCGAGGAAACCACTCGCACTGGTTTTCCTGGCCCCGTGAGACCCTGGTGCTTTGTTGCAGGGCTGGCACCCGCCTGAGGACATGGTGCTGCGTCCTTGGGGAGCTGGGGCAAACGCAGCGCCTGGCTACCCTTACCTTGCCGTTCACCAAAATGTCGAACCGGATCCCAAACACCTTGTAGAGCGTCCTCTTCTCTGTCCCATCTTCTTTGTAGTATTTGGCATATCTGTCCAGATGGATGGTGAGCATTAATGGCCTGCCTGCTGTCTAAGAGCTCCCTACAACGCAATGGCATCGGGAGCAGGGCAGGGCTCTGGGGATGCACTGATACGGATCTGGCCCTGACCCTCTCCTTAATCCCCCCAAAAGAGTTGGGCTGTTGGCACCTCTCCCTCTGTGCCTCAGTTTCCCTGCCTGCAAGTTGGAGATAAAGCTCCTGCTTGTGCTGATGCTTGGTGACCCCCAGCACCACGTGACAGCAGATATTGGTGCAGCTTCGCACAGAGCAGCAGTCAGAGCAGCAGCTCCTGCCTAAATGTCATGCTGTGGATGAATGCTTTGAAGCATGGGGACATGTGAGATGACCTGGCAACATCTCCAGTCTTTCAAGGGGCTTCCCGAGAGCTCAGCTGAGCAGGAGAGTCTGCAAGGGGAAGAGAGGTACAGGGAAAGGCAACGGGGTAATTTTGAGGCCAAGGGATGAGTTACTGCTTTTCTCATGCCATTCTAAAGAGAGCACTGCTGTCTGGCACTGCAAAGGCAGTGAGTATTTTGGAGAACGGGCCCTGACCTTCCACCATCCCCTTAGTGCTGAGGGATCCTGAAAGATGTCACCTCTGAATTCTGCCTGGAGAGTTAACGGGGGTCTCCTTACCTGAAGTTGAAGCCCGGTGAAACGTTACTGTCATCATTGTAAAGGCCGTGGAACTGGTAAATGGGTTTGCAGTACCGGACGGGCCAGTCGAGGTCACAGTTCCAGTCTATGGTGATGCCCACCACTCCACCCTGCAGCCGAGAGCAGAGTCACGAGGTTGTCCCACTTGGTTCAACCTCCTGGGACCTGGCCTGCATGGAGAACCTCCTCCTCTCCTCATATGTGGCCTTTCTCAGTGGTACCCCGTGCCTTGGCTCTCTGGGGTACACGGACGCCACTGCTGTCTCAGCTCTCCTGGGCACCCTTGGCTTCGTGTCCTGTGCATCACCCTATGTGGAGGGGCTTGCTTATACCCTAAATGCTGGACACACAGCTAAATTCATGCCCTCTTGTTCCTGGTCAGCATCCCGTGCCCAAGGCATGGTCCTGAGAAACAATGCCCGCTGCAGATCCCCCACGGTCCTAGTGAGACAGCCTTGCCTTCCCGGATTTCACCCATTTGCCTGCCCTGTGACTTAACCCTGCCACCAAACCATTAACGTCACAGGGAAAATCAAAGGCAATTTTACAAAGTCATAGAGGGTGACATGAACCCATGAGAATCTGAAGAAAACCTCCTGTAAGAGGTCTTGTGCTAGAAAATGAAGCAATCCCTGCTGAGCTCGGTCCAGGTTGTAACTAGCTGTACCCCAGGGGCTTGCCTTTTTGCACCTTTGACATCTGCAAGCCTCTGATTTTATTTAATGCCTGGCAAAGTTAGCTGAAGGCTCTGCAGTGCAGAAACAGCAGACGCTCTTGCGTACCACCCCGAGAAGCGTTGGGCAAAGCTGCGTTTCCGAGCCTGGGTAGAGGCTGCGGTTCGCGTTGTGCAATGACTGGTGTCGGACCATCCAGGCGAGGCTTCTGGGATCTGGCCATGCAGCTCTAGTCATTCATTGTACAAATTAAAACAAATTGAACCCTGGATTTATTGCCAGCAGGTCAAATCTTGTCCATCTTATAGGGTAGTTTCCAGGAAAGGCTTAAATATTAGGCCATGCCTAAGAAGATTAATAATCTTTAAGAGCTAATTCTGACACTGTATCACAAGGCCTTGAGAAGACAGATCCCTTGCGTCTTATGATTGCTCTGTCAGTGTCCCCCTTCCCCGTGTCACCGTCGTTTGAAATGGAAGTACCTTGACAGCCAGGAAGGTAAAATTCTGACCCGATTCCTTCACTATGTATCCCAGGTCAAACACAGGGCACAAGGAATCGGTGACTTTGTGGTAGGTGCATTTCTTCAGGTACTGTTTGGTAACGCTCTCAACCAAGTTGCGCCTGTGAAGGAAAAAAGAGAGAAAAATTCTGAATAATCCAATAATTTGGGTGGGAAAGGACCTCTGGAAGTCCCTGGTCCTACCTGTTGCTCAAAGCCCAGTAACTTCAAAGCTCAGGGCTTTGTTCTGCTCCCCAAAGTGCTTGGCAGACCCTGCACACGGAAAAAGGACCCTTTCCTCCAGCCCTGCCTGGCTTCTCTCACCCCACCAGCTATTTGTGCCCCTGAGCATCCTCTTGCAGAGGAAGCCTCTCTGCTCTTTTCTCTCCTCCAAATGGTCGCCACCTCTGCTTTGGGTCTGCCGCTTTGCCTGCTGCCCAAATTCATCTCTTCAGCTCACGTCTGCCTGTCCTCACCTCTTCTGGCAACCCTCTCTCATTCCTCAGCTTTGCAGACCATCCCGCGGGCCTCCACCATCCCTCCCAGCTGCCTCTCCCGTTCGCATGTCAGCTTGTCCCTGGGTTCTGCCGGGCAATGCTCCATGCACCCACAGCTTTCACCTGGAACAGTTCATGGACAGCATATCCCACAGCTTTTACATTTAGCTGGATTTTGCTGTCTCCTCCAGGAAGGGTGAAAAGCGAAGGACAATGTCTTGCCTTCCACCCCGCTCTGCTCTTTTCTGTAAAAATAGTTTTTCTGTGAAGCCTCCCTGCCCCGGATGGTTTTGTAAGCCTTGTGCCTTGCTCAATCCTGTCCCTTCGTTTATGCTCAGCAGTTAGTTAGCAGCTGTGATCAAAGGCAGGAAGTTTCCCCATGACCTCAGTTGGCTCAGCCTCTGCAACGGCAGCCAGATTCCAGGACCTGCTGTCTGCCCCTCCGCGTCCCTGCTCCTGCCAGGTTGCCTCCTCTCCTCGCTGCTGGTGGGGGATCCCCTCTCGCAGGCACCTCTTGGGGTGCAGCTCGAGGCTTTGCCAAGCATGCCAGGCATTCAACCTTGGCTGCAGCACGGGGACACGAGCGGCTTAGAGACAAGAATCTGCCGTCTTCAGCTCAAATAGCTTCTGTGAACTTGTTCCAAATCAGGTATCTCATCAGTGTCATCACAAATCCTCTTACGTGTGCGCTTTCAGCCAGCGGCACTGTTTCTCGTGCTGCCTGGAAGGGACAGACCCTACAACCCTTCTGCCAAAACAGGTGGGACCCGTGATGGTAAGAGGGGCTTCTGCTCATTTTTGGGCAGCAAGCTCATCCCGGCTGCTCACACCCCCCTAAGACTTTGAGTATTTTGCTGTTATGTTTGGGGAGGAAGAGGGAGAAGAAAAATGAAAGATCAGAGAAACTGTATTTTAGTGTGCATCATATGAGGGTAACTCAGGGGACGTCCCTTCTAGAAACCTTCTGTCCTGTAACCACAGCTACCAGCTGAAATGTCTCAGTTCCTGTCAGCTAATCTGGCGATCAGTGCGGCAGTCAGGGTAGTCCTGGGCTTGCTGAGGAGGTACGGCATCCTCTGCAGCAAGCACCCAGCCACACCCGTGGTTTCCCCTTAGAGACACAGCCAGGTGAAGCGAGCAGAAGCTGTCCCCTCCAACCTCCCCTTACCTGGACACCTTGAACCTGGGGAAGGTGATGCTGTTCTTGATGAACAAGGTGAACTTCTCTGCTTCTGACAACAGGGCAGGGCTGAAAAACACAAGTGTGTGCATGTCTCCATCACTTGGCTCTCCAGCCTCTGGAGATTCATCCAAATTAGGACAGGCAGGACCCAGAAAAACTGGTGATTTCATCCCTGCCCTTTCTAAGTGACAGATCCCAACAAGATTCAGAAAAGCCCCAAGGAGGGAGGGAGGTGCTTGTGAGGGGACAGAGGTGGAGTTAGGTGGCTGGAAGAGAGCTCAAGGGCTCTGGGTGCTTCCCTGGGCTCCTGGACAGACCCTGGCTGTCCCTGTGGCCCGCTGCAGCAGAGCCTCGCCATACACCCCTTCCCAACAAAGGATGTCCAGATTAAGCAGGAAAAAGAGAAGATTTATTTTCTAAACTCCAGGCAGATGCTTTTATTTAAGCCTTGAGGAGGGGAGGCAAGGAGGAACAGGACTTTGTATCTACCAGGAGGTGATTCACAATGGCCCATGGAGGCTGGAGGTGGAGGCTGGAGGTGGAGGACATCTCATGGGCAGAGCACAACTTTACTCTGGAGGCAGACAGGATAGATGGGGGCTGCTGGTCCGTGCACAGAGCACCCAGCAGAGAGGGGGTGAGCCACCATGGAGCAAACCATGCCAGGAGAAGCATGAACCCTGGGGACACCAGGCAGCAGGTAAAGCCATGGAGCCTGTATTGACCCAGGCTGTCCTGGCAGCAACCCCGGTGTGCTCTGCCCTACACCGAGCGCTACTGGTGCCACTGGGGTGGGACGAGGGGCGACAGACTAATTCCTTACCTGGGAACATGGTAATCAACTTCAACAGGGCACCAGCCAAAGATCTCACAGGTGTTCACAGAGCTGTTGAAATGCACGCACTTGCCCGTCATGAGCCCTGTGGGGAAGAGAGATTGCTGCTTGCACCACTGGATGCCGAGATGGTTGGGGTCTGGCTGGAGCTTCAGCCCTGCCACAGGCATCCAAGGCACAAAATACTCTGGGCTTTGGTGCCCCTTTATAAAAAGGGTAATTAATGGTGGCCTTCCAGCTCGGAGCAGTGGTTTCTCTTGCGCTATTGTACAGGGGAGCAACTGGGCATTTCTCTTGCTAAAACGCACCTCAGAAAATGCCAACCTGTTGGCAGGACAGCAGTTTGGGGAAAATGTTGACCCTTTTGTGGGGAGGGCTTTTTGCAGCTCAGATCTCTTTCAGAAGAGGAAAGCAGGACCAGCCCAGGTGGGACTCTCACCCAGGATGTCAGAGGCTTTTCCCAGACCCCATCAGCTGGCAGTCCAAAGCAGGGCCACCCTGCCAGCCACGCAGCTTCACTGGAGCACGTGCCATACCTTGTCCCTGTCGGCTGTATTTCCCTTTGCTGCAGTCGCTGTCCCGCGTGCAGAGCCCAGCATCCGGCAGCTGTTTGGAGAAAGCCACCCCTCAGCATCACACCCCGTGGCTTTGGTCCCTCTGTCCCTCCTAACCCACCACGCAGCGTTTTCCTCAGTGGAAACGCCGCTCGGCTGTGGCCAGAGCCTCGCCATATACCCCTTCCCAACCAAGGATGTCCAGATTAAGCAGGAAAAAAATATAATTTCTTTTCTAAAGTCCAGGCAGATGCTTTTATTTAAACCTCGAGTCTGCTCTGCTTGACATCTCAAAGGGGAGAATACTTAAATGGAGGCTGGCCATTTTTTCAGCAGAGTAAAAGCCTTCACATAGCGCTTGCAAGTCAGGAACAGTAATGGTGCCAGGCTTGAGCTTTTACTAAACCTCTCAAGGTCAGGAAAACTCCTTCCCCAGCGCCACTACCACAACCCCCCTAAATTACAGAAGCTGAGACCGCTGGACAAAGCCAGCACATTTACCTCTGGGCAGGTTCCTTGTTTCTGTCCAGGAGTGACAATGAAGTTGGTCATCACCACGAAGGAGTTGTCCCCCTGCAGAGACACAGCCAACGAGCTCACTGCCAGCACGGCGTTTTCTGATGGAGTCTCTGCCAGGAGCCTCTCTCTGGGGTGAGGGGTAGGGCACCCAAACTACTGGAGCACATCCAGACCGACAGCGCTTTTCTGCCTAACTTTGGCTGCTTCACCCTCCTCCAGCTGTGACTTGGGAAGCTGGTGGTGTCCCTGGGGAGCTGCAGTGCCACCAGCCCCAGGAACACAGGACATGCCCCCCTTGCTGCCCAAGGTGCTCGTTTGGAGGCATCAGAGGAGCTTTTGTAGGCAGCTTCAAATGTGCCCCATCAACCACAGAAGGTCCCAAGCACTGAATGCTCCCCAGGGATACATGGGCAGAGGTTCATGGCAGAAGCAACCTACTTCCCACCATGAGGACACCATGTCATAGGTGGCCCCATGGAAAGCCTACGCTGAGGAGCCCATTTGAACCCTGGCGCATGGGGAAGAGCAGCGGTCAGGACAAAAGCAACCTCCCTCTCTGCCAAACCCACCCACTCTGCCTCCTTACCTGGGGTGGGAAAACATAATCCACCACATCCCAGATGTGAGGGCCCAGCACGCTCTCGTTGGTCAATGTCAGACCTTTCAGCTTCACCGAGACCGAGCTGACGATGCTGTCCTGAGACTGGTAGCCCTTCTCATAGAGGAAGACCCACCTGGATGGGGAAACATGGCAGGGTGAGCATGGCCACTGGTGCTCATCCGCAGGTGCTCCAAGTCTCGGCTCATCGCTGTGGGCTGGGGCTGCTTCTACCAAGTCTCACCTGGGGGTTTATTTGCCAAATTTCCTCCAGCTGGATGAGGGATGTATTGCTGAGCTCTCCTTTGCCTGAGGCATGCAGAAGCTGCGGGACCTGAATTCCACGATGGGATGATTTATTTTGCGGCCTGGGGCACGTTTTGTGGTTAAGGGTGTGTGAAGGCAGGTAAAGCAGGGTGGCGGTTGGACATCTGGGATTAAAGCCCAGGGTGGGCTTGCAGCTTGCTGGGCTTGACGACCCACCTAGACCCTCCTGATCTTCTTCATAGGCACTTTCCAAAAGCCAGTGCCTCCAGGGCCAAGACAGGGGTAAGCCTGGACACAGCTCCAGGGCCGTGGTTCCCCATCCAGCAAAGGAACCGCAGAGCCGTTGGCCTGGGTGCAAGAGAGCTGGGTTGGGGACATGGCTGTGGCCGGCATTGCATTTCCCAGCCCCTCGCGCAGCCATTAGGGCCGGCTCCTGACACTATTTAACCTACGGCATAAACAAGCTGCCGCTGGATTAACTCTGACTCAGGGAGACTATAAACATGGGCAAGCGACCATTTCGGGTAGCGCTCCCGGCAGCGTTGAGCCTTCCCTGCACTAAAAAAGGAGAGATCTGGTTTTTGTCCCCGCCGCTGCGGGCACTGGTCCCGCTGACCACGACAGAGGCAGCGCGCAGCCCCTGGGATGGCCCGTGATGCCAGCCTGTCCTCAGGCACCCGACCAATGGGCATGGGGGAGAACAGGGGGACCCCGGGTGCTGCCCAGACCTCCGCTCTGTGTGTGCTGGACCTTCTGTGGACCCGTTGGGGACAGCGCTTTTTGGCTTGCAGCCCCATTGGCATCCCGGGACAGGGGGTGAAGGGACCTCAGGGATGGCATCTGCCCCACTACCTGGGGATGGGGACAGAAATTCAGCACCACTGCTAACCCAGCTGGGACCCCAGCTCCAACCTCTTCCTCTAAGGCAGATGGCCATACTGGGTTATACTGGTTACACTGGACATCTTCCCCACTGCCCTCAGGGCTGCAGGAGACTCTGAGCTGGGTGGCACCATGGTGGAGCGTTTCCCTAAATCTGCCCCCAGCACAGCCCCTGCCGCTGCCATCCCGTCCCTCCGCGGCACAGATGACCTCGTGCCCCTGCCGACGAGGTGTCATCTCCCCGCCATGCTGTCAACGCTGCCTTGAGCCCTGCCCAGGAGGTGGCAGTCCCCTGGTGTCGCTCCCCGATGTGGCAGAGTCACTGAGCCCTCTTCCCTCGCTGGCCCCGTCCTGCGCCTCAGCCCGCAGCCCCCTCGCGTGCGGGGTTTTCAGGAAACGAAAGCCAAAACACGATGTCGAGCCGGGGAGCACATGGCATGGCCTGGCCGGCGGCGATACCGCCTTATCTCAGCGTCTCGGCAGAAAGAAGAACAGAAGCCAGAGCTGCTCCCCAAGGGTGACGGCAGGTCTCTGCGGGGTCAGCCCCATCTCCCTCCTCCGCGCCGACGGCACTGCCTCATCCCTCAGCTCAGCCGTGCATCGGCACGCATCGCCATGAGCATCCCACGCCTGCTGCCGAGGGGGACCGAAGCTGGGGTAATGGGAAATACATCAGTATCTGTCTGCCCAACTGGGAGAGAAAAATCTTGAGCACCATCGCTTGGTGCAGGCAGCGAGGGGACCCCGATGGCCGGTGGGGCGATGGGCGGTCATGCCCACATGCAGCCCCTTGCTAGCGGAGCCCAACCCCACCAAACCAGCAAAAACTGAGGAATTACAGCAACTTCATGCCAACCTCCTCCCCTCTGCCCTGGCTGTCCCCCCTGAGCTGGTTCTCTTTTTGCTCCCTCCTGGCTGCCTGTCCTGTTTTTGGGGGGTTGCTTAAGCTGCGTTTCCTTAGGAAGCCCCGCTCTCAGCAACCATCTCTGCTGGTTCCCCGTCTGCGGGAGCGGCTGCGCCTGGCTGGGTGTGCAGGAGCCCTGGGGCTTCACGGGCTCGGCCCTCAGAGCTGCTCCCAGTAACACCAGTCTGGGCAAAACCCTTTGCAAGGGAGCATTCTTGTGACCTTGGCTCGGCAGCACTTTGGGATGAGGGTCACCCCTGTGAGCCAAAGCGCTGGTGGGCAGGGTGGGAGGGATACGGGGGTCCCACGGTGACCCCCTGGGAAGTTTCTCCCCCTTCCCAAGGAATCTGGGCTAAAAGCCAGCGTGGGAACGGCTGCTCCACGTAGCTACTTGCTTGCCCTGAGAGCTGCCATCTCTCCTTCCAGCGGCATCAGGTGCCCTGCACCCCAAAATACTCAGTTTTCCCAGCTCTTGGCCAGACAGCCCCTCTCCCTGCCAACCTCCTGCCGTGGGGCCCTTGCCAACGGAAGGATGCCGCGCTCTCTCTCTTGAGGGCTGAGCTCGTGAAGATTTTTTTCACTGTTATCAACCATCACATCCTGTAGTGCAGCACGTCGTCCCATGCCGAGGGGACAGGGACCGAACGGCCGTGGCAGGAGCAGCCGGTCCCAGGGCACCCGAGGACACGCATCCTTGCTTTCAGCCCGCCTGCTCCGCTCGTTGCCTTTTTTAAGCCGTTACTCTGGCACCAAGGGCCACTTGCGGGGCTGCCTCCCACCAGCAAAGCCAAGCAGGGATTTGGAGCGCGGCTCCGTCCTGGCCCCAGATGCTGGGCCGGCCCTGCCTCCCCGGCAGGGCGGTGGATGGGGAGATTTATGGCCCTGCCTCGAGCCGCTCGGGTCTCACAAATCACCGCGCTGGCTCCAGCTGCCTCTTCTTTAATATAAATGAAAATAAAAATAACAACAGATTCTCAGGCCACCTTCCAGCGGCTGAAGCGCCGTTTGGATGCAGCTCAGTGTGGAGCAGGGGCCCTGGTGTGCGGAGCGGGGCTGGGGTGAGCCTCCAGCCCGCACACGCAGCCGCTACTGGGGAAGACGCGGGGGCCAGGCGGCCTTCGGAAAGACCCATGGCAGGACACCGGGCAGCACAGGAGCAGCCGCAGCCGTCGGTAATAATCCCCCTCGCATCGGGACGTAGCGGGTATCTGAGCCCTTTCGTCTCTGTTGCTTTTTAACCCAGTGGCAAAGCATTAATTCAGGGGAGAGCGGGTGCCGGGGAGCCTTACCCGATGATGTACGCCAGGACGATGAGCTGGATCAGCCGGAAGGTCAGTCCCACCTTCTTGTTCCTCACCAGCACCATCCTGGGGGTGTCGTACTCGAAGAGGAAGGAGGACACGTTCTCCATGCACTTCTGCCCCATGGCTGCTCCAGGGCCGTGCCGCAGCCTCTTGCCGGCCCCACTGCTCGCCGTGCCCCGGGTTGGGCCGTGCTCACCACTGCTCAAGCGACTCCTCTGTTTGCAGAGAGGAGGAGAAAAAAAAAACGAAAATAAAAACGCTATCGACGTTGCTCTGTGTACATCTGGGCTGTCGGGTTTCCTCCTCTGCGCAGGGACGGGGTTTCCTCTTCCTATAAACTCTGGGCTGGGAGCAGCTGGTGCCCTACATGGTCCGGGGGTGGGACGGGTGCAGGAGGGTGCAGGGCCACCCCGCTGCCGAGCCCACGTGCCACCAGGATGGAGCCGCCCGCAGGGATGCATCCGCGCCCGGGCAGGGGCCCTCCCTGGAGCCCGGGGGTCTGCGGGCAGGGTTCGGGGCAAGCAGGGACCACCAGGCATCCCTGGGGGCAACGCAGGATGGAGGAGGTGGTTGGGGTCCTGGAAAAGGATTTTAGGAACTGGGCTTGGGGTATCGTTGTTCCTGCCCCTGCAGCCACCTCATGCTGTGGGTCTGCCATTCCTGTCCCTAACCCACGTCCGGCTGTATCCCAAAGACTATTCTGGGAAAAGGGTCGGGAAGGGGGATGCTGCGGGCACAGAAACCCCAGCCCAGCAATTCAGAGCCGACCCATGGGGCAGCCAGGAGCCCGGCTTGGCCCCCCTCCCACGGCGAGGCTGCCCGGCTGGCGCTTGGCCGCTTCCCAGCGCTCGCACGGGGCCAGGCTGGGCTGAGTGCGTTTGGAAGCATTTTCAGCATTTCCTGAACGGCAGGGCTGCGAGCGGGGCCAGGCGGACGTGCTGGGTCACAGCGAGGGATGCTCGGCAGGGTGGCGCAGGCGAATACCATGGAGAAAGGGGCTGGATTGAAATCTGGGGCCAGAATCGGTGCAGTGGGAGGCTTTGGTGGGGGATTGGGCTCATTGCTGGGGAAAGCACAGAGGCTGTGGACGAGGGGTCCTGTACCTGCACTGCACCCCGCTGGGCACAGCCCCACAGGGGTGAGCTCTTTGCTGGGGAGCACTGGGGCTGAGGAGGGTTGTTTCTGGGGGAAACAGAGGATGTTTCCCCCCAAAAGCCCAGAGCCCGGCAGCTTCAGCGCTCCCTGCAAGGACAGGCTGCATCCCACGAGCCCCAGTTGATTGCTGGGTCCCTGAAGCCACTGCAGCTGGGACAAGCCCCCTCTCTGCAGGGGGAAATGGTTTGGAAATATGGAAAAGTTTAGCCTGCTGGGATAAATAATTCCTTCCTGGAACGTTTCTTTTAACATCATCGCCTCTCAGGTTCAATTGCCCATTGCTTGGCTTCGTTGACCTATCGAGTCAAATAGTTTGCAGACCTGACAACCGCAAAACAAGCGGAACGAATCAATTCTCTTTGCTGGGCAACAGCGCAAATGAGGGAAAAGAGCCAACGAACCATTTATCCGAATCTTTTGGGCATACCACGAAGCCTGGGAATCAAAATCAGATGATCGCACCTTACGAGTGACATGACGCCATCCCAACGCCCCAGTCCTCAGCAGCACGGAAAGCCGTCGGACGGGGAGCCAAAAGCAAATGCTAAGTGCTGATGCTAATCATACAAGATTGAAGGCTGATACTGCTATTGAGCAGGGCAGACAAACCTTATAAGCTTAGATATCTGTCAGGAGAGAAGCAAATAACTTACTGTATGAAACGAGGCCTTTTAGGGAAGGCTGCTCACCCTTGCCAAAGCCATGGGGATAATGAAAATAGGACAGCTAAATTTAACAGCAAAATGACTTGTAAAAGAGTCACTTCTAACCTTCTCTCTGGTACTTGGAGTCAATAAAATGGTTATAGCATGGATTTAGCTAAAATATTTTCCATTGGGAAATAATATGCATCTCCCATTTTAGCATCTCTCGGAGCCATGTTGCAGCTGGGGAGCGGGGCCGGACCTCATGGATGCGGCCAGGGCGATGCAGGGAGCAGGGAACCCACACATGGAAGCACCCATGGGGCCTGAGTCTCCTCCTGCCGCACCCAGGTTGCCACCAGCACCCATCGTGGGCACCCTCTTGGCCATGGCACCCAAGTGTTTGGGGAAAAAAAAAAAAATCATAACTCAAAACCTTGTGGGCTCGCACGCCACCGTTGCTCACACCTCTCCCACACCTGCGCCATCCCTGGGATGGCCACCCTATAAACTACTTTATAACAGGGAATTTAATAGGTTTGGGTTGGCATTGCTAAGCTACCCGACCCCACAGCAGCGACGCGGGTGCGTGATGGGCGCCAGCTGGCCGGCGTGCCCCGCTGCCTGCCGGGGCCGCGTCCCACACACCCCTGTTTGCCGTGATGCTTCTCCAGGTGATAACCCGTGTGCGCCCGACGCGCTTCTGCCAGCTGGCTATCGCAGAGAAACGCTGCGCTGGGGCTGTTAAATTGTTGGATTACCTGCCCGGGCCGGGCGGTCGCCTGCTGGGAAGCGCTGAGCTCACGGGGCTGGGAAGCTTTCTGCTGCAGCTCAGGCGTTGGCTGTCCTGATGCGATGTCAGAGCTCGCTTTCTGTTCGCAATAATCTGCTGTGATAACACATCTAGTACTGTGGTGCCTAAATGAAAAAAAAAATTTAAAACGAATCAGTGGAAAGAGGGATTTATAAGCGCACTGTGTAAGGTGCAGCCCAGAGGGTGCCACGACGCCCGCACAGCCGCCGTGACCCTGAGGAAGTTTGTACCTCGGGTTCCTGCACATACAGAGCTTGCACAACGCCGTGGACGCGCTCACAGCCATTTCCTCCAAACAGCTTTTGCATCTCTCTGTAGCTTTTGAGGAGAGCAGGTGAAGGCCCTACGGGTGCTCTGCCTGGGGTGACGAAGTGCGAAGACCGCGGGCGCTGCTGGAGGAGCGGTGCGGGCTCAGCACAGGGCTCCATCCACAGCTGCAAAAGCAACGCCTTCCTCCTACCCGTTAACCTCACCCTCTGCTCGGTGCTGTGGAGAGAAAAAAATGCAAAAAATGATTTTTTGAAAGGAGACATTTGGAAATGTGAGTTTATCCTAGCTATGAGCTGGGGCACAGACCCAGGGGATATCCAGAGGAGCTGCTGGGTCATCAACGGGGGGGCGGGGGGGCGGTGTGAAAGTCTCCGCACAGGGCTTGAGCCCCCCTGCACCCAGGAAAGCAAAACCTTGGTAGGGATAAAAGCTACCAGGTCTTTCCAGGCTCTTAGACATTGCTTTTCCAAAAACTTCTTAGGGGGAAGGAAAAAAAATATTATTAAAAAAAAAAAAAAAATAGATGAAGCTCATTACACAATCCAGACTCATGCTTGGCAGCTTCCAGCATGGAGCTCTGAATTTCAGCACAAAAATCTGCTGCATGCTGCAAATCTGGGGATGGGGAGGAATAACACGATGGCAAGATTTAAAATATGACGGCGGATGCGAAGGGGACCTGCAGTGGCCGAGGTCACCAGGAAGCCCCTGGAAGTTGGTGGCTCTCGCCAGCAATTTTGGCCGCTGCAGATCCCCTTTGCCCCCACCAGCTGGAGGAGATGCCCACACCACCCCGCTGGCAAAAGGAAGCGAGGAGGGTGGAAAAAAAATTGGCAGATGAGAGCAAGTAAGGCCCTACGAAACGGCATGTTCAGTTTTCTTTCCAATTTTAACTTGTCCTTGACCTCTCTTCGCTCCTTCCCAGCAGGGCTGGCTCAACTCCGTGCCCGGCCCACGCTGCGACGCCCCGGCGCAGACAGATGTTTTTGGTGGTACTCACCCCACCGAAGCAGCTTTTCCATCCCTGGTTGCTGCGGCAACGCGTCTCCCTGAAAATACCTCGGCGGTGGCTTAGCCAACACCAAAGCAAACACGTGAACCCGAGATGCCGGGGGTACCGAAGGGGCAGCTGAGCATGTGCCATGGGGTACAGGGACCCTTGCGGGTTTTTTTTGGGGAGTAACATCTGTTTTTTTTCTGAATCATGCCTCTGAAAGACGTGAACAGCCCCAACGGTGATGGTTCCCAGTGGTCAGGGACCGATGCAGCATCAAATGAGGAATTTGGGGGGTTTTTGCCTTTGCTGCTCTGTGCTGAGACAGCGCTGCATCCTGAGGAGCGGCTGGTACCAGGGACTGGCTTGAGGGTCACCTCCAGCTGTGAGGGTCACCACATCTGCATTTGGAAAGAGGAGGCCAAGCAATGGCACTTTCCAAAAAAGTGCATTTGCTGTCCTGCATCCTTCTTTGTAACCCACTTTGTGTTACCCAGGTTTTGGGTTACCCCGTGCAGCATCCATCTCCTGCTCGTAGCAATGGGAAAGGACACGTGGGGCCACATCCCAGCAAAAATGCACCATGGACGCACGTTGCCATGAGCCCAGATTTGCTCCACAACACGACCCACAGCAGGATTTTCCGCTCAAAGCATGACCACGGGCAGAGCTCCGGGTGATGCAGAGATGGAAACGCGTGGCCCCCAGGCCCTGTGGCACCCGCCAGAGGAGGCCAAGTTATTTAATCATTATTATTTATTTAATAATTATTTCCTTTGGAGGTCATCGCAGGGCTTACTTAAACCTCCTCTCTCAGCTGAGGGAGATAAGGTGAGGACTATTCTGGATACAGTCTAAATTAGCACTGTTATTTGTATTTTGTGCCCCAAGAGCAAATTAGCTCAAAAATTCCCAACAGTCATATCATGCCACTCCTTTAATTTTGCCTTTGTCGTCCCATGCCAGAGACAAGCTCAGCTCCATTTCTAGTTTGGCTGCTCTGAAAACCCACAAGAAATCCTGATCTGGTGAGGACAACTCCTTTTACGGCTGAAGAATGCCCTCAGGCACTCCCGTACAGCTCCGTGGGCTCCCAAATGTCCCCAAAATCGGCCGCAAACGGGGTGAGAAAAGCAAAAAAAAAATATTAATAAAACAAAAACCTCCGAGTCATCCAGTAAAATCGCTTTTATTTCTGTCATTTCAGAAGTATAAAACAAATCAGCCCAATATTGTGTGAACAGAGAGGATCATATGGATGTGACCACGAGGAGCCTTCCCATGCCTTCACGGCACACCTGGCTATTTACAGTCAGACAAAGGACACGATTTAGGAAGCAGTAATTTAGTGGAAAAATATCTCTCATATAATAAAATAGGAAACCTGGTTTTTTTCAGTTTTACCCCTCACATAAGATCCTCCCACCCCCCCACCAAGGTATAACTATTTATTTTTCGCTACGAAGCACAAACTCCAAGATTTCTAGGTTTGGCTGTTCAGGCATTTCATATTAAAAATAATAATAAAAAAAAAATCAACATATTCCCAGATGGAAGCCACTGAGGGCATCCACCAACAGCTCGGTGGTTGCCCTGCTCTTGGTCCCACGCGCCAAGTACCCCTGTCCCCACCGCTCCAGGCAGATTTAGGCTCGTTTAGTGCCCTGCTCGTGCCAAAGGCTCAATGACACCAAGAGGACAGGTCCAGGGAGCACCATTTACCCTGTGTGCCCCCTGCACCAGTTACCTGATGAGCGTTGTGGGGCAGAACCCTGACTGGGAAGCAGCACCGTCAACCTGATGTTCAAAAAAGAGGAACCAAAAATGGCTGCCGAGTTGTCCTAGTGCTCCTCTGGCTACTTCTGCCACCCACACCACGAGCAGAGACTCCGGTTCGACCCCAGATTTGATGCTGCCACAGGAAAGGAGTCCCTCAGCCCCTACAAAGCCTGTCTCCTCCTGGCTTCCCCGGCGCCTGGCGGTACCATCCAGCCTTTGCTGAGCGGAGCATCGCAAACACACGCACAACGTCTTCACAACACCACAGCCTCAAACACACCAACCAAAAACTTCATCCAGACCCTGAGCCGTACGGTACAGAAATCAAACACAGGACGCAGCATGTCTTTGCTTCGAAGAGCATCTCTCTTTTTCCTCTGCTAACGTGCCTCCCGACGGGATCACGCACTGCAGGGGGAAGAGCTCATCCAGCGACCGGCCACAATGACCCGACAGCCCAAAACAGCACATGAGACTCGTCACAGCTGCCACCCTCGGGTGCTCGCTCCAGGGACGTGGGATCCTCACCTCCCGCCTTGGCTGTAACCCAGCACGGTGCCTTGCCCCTGAGAAAGGAGTATAAAGTGCTCGCGGACAACCCCGCGCTGCCATCCCCACGTGTCCTCCACCGTGCGTCTTGTATCGCTGCCTCCCTGCGTGGGGGAGGATCTGCCACAGCAGCCCATGGATGCTCAAGGGCTTGCTGGAAAGACCTATGTTTTATTTAAAAACTTTGAATATGCCAGGCAGCACCATCAAAATATGACTAAAAAGGAAATAATTCCTAAAATCCGTTGTCAAAAAAGCAAGGATCCCCGAGCCTGAGCTCCTGCACCTAACCTGCCTTTTTTAACAAGCTCTTGGGCAAAACAGCCGCCCAGCGTCCATCTCCCTTGTATTGCACGCAGTCGGATGCCTCAGTCAGACACAAGACCCGATCCCAAAGTAACGGTCTCGGCTCTGGGATCACCAAGTTGGCACAACAACGTGCTCCAGCTGGCAGAAGCACCCAGCGCGCTGCTGGTGACATACACACAATAAATAACTACGCCGCCACTTATCCTAACCCTTCACCGAAGCATAAAGGAAAAATAATTAGATCTATGGATATTCTTCTACTTCATTAAAATATAAACTGCTGTAATCAAAAAGCCTGGAGTGAAACTTGTATTAAAGTAATTAAAGGACAGGGGGAAAGAGAGAGACATGGTCAACCGCTCAGAAGGGGAAATGGGGATGTGTCAAAGTTGTCCCTCCAACAAGGGGACGCCTGCTCCCTGCAGCCTCAGTGCAGGGTTCCTGCGCTGTTTTCTAGGTAAATCTGGAAGCTTACAACATAAAGGCAAATACAATTCGCTGCTGCTGGAAAGAACATGCCTTTGGCTGGGACACAGCTCTTTTGCCCGTGATGGCTTGGGTTTTGGTAACCCTCAACAGGAACCCAACGACTGCACAAACAGGCCGATGCTGCCCGGGCTTGCAGCGGTGCGGCATCTCCATTATCATGTTCTGATAAAGTAACAGAAACTCGGCGTCTCTGTCATCACTAAAATAACAAACGCGGCGTCTCTTCAAACAGCCTTCCTGTCAGCGGGTTCAGAAGGACGCCTGGTACCACCACCCCCAGCTCTCTGCTGTCACGTAAGAATAACCCAGACTGACCAGCAGGAATTTAATAGCGAGTTAAAATTTCATTATTTCATCTCTGCTCTGAAACAGAGCTCTTATTTATTTCTTTTTTCCTTTTAGGTCTCCCTATATTAGAGACTCCTATCCATTATTCAGTACCCGTTAGCGGGACCTTCACACACGAAACTCTTCCACACACTTACGTAGCTGGGTAAAATTAATAACACACCAGACCTTAAGGGTAAAATCAATAATCCTACACCAGACCTTACGCCCAGGAAACCAGTTTAACTTGAGTGGTGCAATAAAGAGTGGATGGACCAAGCAGGTGCTCGCAGGTACGATGGACCGAGGGCACCCCGTCTCAAGAAGATGCCATCAGGCAGCTGAAAGCCTGGCTGGACCCTACGAACGGGGCTGGGATGCTCTGAATCTGGTCCAGCCTCTCCCAAACTGGTTCTCAGCCTCAGGGAAACACAGAATCCATTTCCTCTGAAGACACTGAGCTGCTACTGGGTTAAATTCCTGCTGGTTCTTTCCCTGCGCAGAGAGCTGGAGATGATCTGTGCTAAAACAAGGTTAAATCCACCTTTTGGTGAAGGGCAAGGCACACGTCTACGGCGTGAGTCTTACTGAAGCCCTATTTTGAAGGCTTAAGCAGTACCTGGGTCACGTCCTGGTCCTCTGCGCCAGGGTGAGTCTCATCCACGGTGAAAATCTTTAAAGAGGAATTGGTTTCCCCATGGGATCACCAATTAAATCAATTAGACATAGCACGTTTGAAAAATAAAACTTCAAGACAAAGTATAGTAATCTTTTTAAAAAAACAGCAACAATCTTCTAACCACAGAGTTATCTATAAAGATCTTTTTAAAGAGCTCCATATTAAAATTCCTTGAATACATTATATATTAAATACAGTAACAACATTTCATGCAAGGTTTTCTGTACAATTAAATCAGCTCAGTAGTATAACAATTCTGTACATTCCCATTGGTCTGGGGGCTCTGCGCATCTTCAATGCTGGTGGTGGAGAAAAGAAAGGCAGGATGATACTTGGCACCTACTGTACAGAGGAAGAGTAGCTCTTGCCCAGGTGAGAGAGAAACAGAAAAAGTGCTGGAAGCTTTTAAGAGGCAAAAAGTAATAGAAAAAAACCCAACAGCAAAGGAGCAAAATGCTATCCAAACCCCTGGCTCTGGTGCTGCTGCTGGAATTTAAGAGAAAGGAAAGACATAGGGTCTGGCTAACTAAATACCATCGACGGATCACAGGGGAACGTGAGGAAAACAGCAGGGAGGATTTGGAGAGCTGGAGAAGAAATCACCTGCTATCAGCTTCCCAGCTAACGCAGCTCAATGGAGACAGATCAGTTTACTGGATCCCAAAATCCACTCCTGATCCACAAACACTCGCTGCAACCTGTGTCACCCCTGCGGCAGAAAAGTCCCAAGAGGATAAAATCAAGTTGGTGCCTTATAAAAAAGGATGCCACGACAAACACCGCTTGCGGAGGAGGACTACATTATGTACAAGCACGCTTGTTCCCGTCTCGAAGGCGGATCACCGGTGCTGGGGATACCCTGTGCAAGACAGCAACGTCCTCCAAGGCAGAGGACACGGACTCGTGGCCATCCTCCTAAGGACTTAAGCTCTACTCCTGCTAGGGAATTAGTTAAAAATCAACCAAATACAGCAAGCCTGACCAGGAGGGAGCAGTAGACATGAGGGATGCAAAGTTGGTCATCCCCACGCTTTGCTTTACGCTTTGCTTTGCTTCCCCTACGAGGAAGACGGCTATGGCTTAAATAGGGCAGAGAGGATCTAACAAGACGTCGGACGGAGGAGAACAGACAAGACTGCGTCACGCTTTGGTGTTGGATGAGCCTGAGAAAGTGCAGGGCTGTGCACAACACAGGGATCAAACAGGACAGTGTGATAAACACGGAGAACATCACCGTCCACCACATGCACCTGACCTCGGTGTGTAAAAACACGTCCACGAGATCCACGCCACTGCCGGTCACACTCTGAAGCTGCTGCAGCCCGCAACGATGCACCCGCTGACAACACGGACACCATTGAGGGGTCAGGACCCCAGGCCACGGCCCCCTCGCCTCCCTCCCCTGCCCTTGCCCACCGCCAAGCCCTTCCTGGCCCCGCGAGCTGCCCTTGCGCATCCCGCTCGGCCAGGGGTGCAGCCTCCCGCCCGTGCTCAGCACATCGCCTAAAACCTCAGCTCCATCTCCCGTGAAGGACGCCTTGCCTGAGCTCACCCCATCAGGGAGAAAACTGGAAAGAGAGTTTCAAATTTTGCAAGAATAAATCCCCAAGGAACCGCATTACGACGACAGGTCCACACAGCTCCGTCCCCAAACCCTACGCCAGCTGTCCAGTAATTGCACTCTTATGTACAGGAAAAAGGAAGCTACGAAACGAAACAAAATCAGTATTTTTCTTTTCGACGATTCACCCGCATTTGTCTGATAGTCGGACACATGCATGTCCTGCTGGCTTCTAGCGATGGTCATGCATGCAAGACTTCAGTCCGAGTTACAAGTTAGGGATCCTTTAGTGAGGAGCATTTCCTTCGCGTCATTCATTTCTTGTCCTGTTCTCCTGAAATTAAGGAAAAAAAAAGAGAAGAAAAAGTATTGGTGAGGGTTCAAAAGCAAACCAACTCCCTGATTTTTTATATCAAGAGAGGTTGCTTCCAGTTTGATGTGAGAAGGGACCTGGGACCCAGTCTGCACAGAGTTGGTCTGACTGCAGCCGCGATGGCGCAGGCTGCACGAGGAGGAGGATGCCGGTCCCTGGGCAAGGAAGGGCTTGGCCTGCTCAGCCTGCAGAAGGT
This sequence comes from Chlamydotis macqueenii, assembly GCF_036417535.1. NCBI lineage: Eukaryota > Metazoa > Chordata > Aves > Otidiformes > Otididae > Chlamydotis > Chlamydotis macqueenii. The sequence continues at coordinate 8,823,536 of NC_141574.1, forward strand.
AGGAGAAGGGATGAGTCGGAGCCATGCAGACAGGAACAGCGGGAAGGTGAGCAGGCAGGGATCCCTCGTTATCACTCCTAATGAGAGCACCAGGGAGCCCCCAGGAAAAGGCAGTGGCGCAGGGGGGAGGAAGCTCACTGCATCCCACCACCAAGCCCCATCCCTGCCACAGCCAGATGGACGGATACTGCTCCGTGAGCTGACACCACTGACACATGCTATGTATGCACGTACATCCATATACATCCCTGGAAATGTTCCAGGCCAGGTTGGACGGGGCTCTGAGCAACCAAATCTGGTTGGAGATGTCCCTGCTCCTTGCAGGGGGGTTGGACTGGATGGACTTTAAAGGTCCCTCGCAACACAAACCATCCTATGATTCTAGACACCTCCAGAACAACCAGCAAGGACCAACCTTGAGAAGATGTGAAGAAGCTGAGCAGGGGCAGAGGCGCAGAGGGGGAGGTGCAGGCCTCATGGGCCTTGCAGGCCTCACCCTCTGGCCTCTCGCCAAGCGGCTGACTGGGCCCGACTTGGTCCGGCCCGGCTGCGAGAAGTGAATAAGATGTAAAAAAGATCCTGAGAGACATCTACCAGCCTGTTGTGAGGAACGGCTGCAGACGCCAAGGTCAGTTCAGAAGAAGGGGGAGGAGTAACGCGGCTCCTGGCCAAGATTCCCCTGCAGCCTGTGGTGACGACCATGGTGGAGCGGGTTGTCCCCCTGCAGCCCATGGAGGTCCACGGAGGAGCAGAGATCCACCTGGAGCCCGTGGAGGACCCCACACCAGGGGAGGTGGATGCCTGAAGGTGGCTGTGGTCCATGAAGGGCCCGCTGGGACAGCTGTTCTGAAGAGACTGTACTCTGTGGAAGAGATGACCCACGCTGGAGCAGTTCCACGAAGGACTGTGGCGTAGGGGTGGGACCCCACAACGGAGCAGGGGAGGAATGTGAGGAGTTCTTCCCCCGACCATGAAGCAGCAGCGTGAAACAACGTGTGATGAACTGACCGCAACCCCCATTCCCCCTGTGCCGCTCGGGAGGGGAAGGTAGTAGAGATAATGTTAAGCTTGGGAAGAGGGAGGGGTGGAGGAGGTTATCTTGTTCTCTGTCTCATTATCCTGCTGTTTGTAGTAATAAATGAATAGTTTTCCCCAAGTCGAGTCTGTTTTGCCCGTGATGGTAACTTTAAGGATTTCTCCCTGTCCTTATCTCAAACCTCGAGCTGTTTTTCCCTTATATTTTCTCTCCCTGTTCTCTCGGAAGGTGCAGGGAGTGAGAGAGAGACTGCGTAGTCTGGTCCTGATCAGGGCTGAACTACGACACACGCGTTGCCGTCGCTGTCCCAGCCCCAGGGCTGCCCTTCTCCCTTCTCCCCACCCTACTGATGGACGGAGTTGGATGTGGAAGGTAACAGGCAACACGTGGCCTGAAGAAAAGCTGCAGTGTTCAGCTTGAACTCAGTGTGAGCAGCCTTGAAATCCCTGCCAGAGCTGGACTCACGCCAACTATATCCCAAATTTTCAAGAAGTCAACAGCAGCGTCCCCAGGCCCCTCGAGGCAGCACCTACTCTTCAGTCTGGGGCTGGAGAGACCCTGCTGCCAGCTCTGTCTGCTCAGAACAGTTTTTCTTCTAAAGAAAACAACCCACAAGGCAGCACTTTCTGAGTAGAGTTAGAAAAATCACTTCTCATGAATCTTTCGATCATATTTCTCTATCTTTTATCGTGGTACACATCACCAAACACATCACGCAGAGGACCACTGTTACTGTGCTCCTGATAAACAGGGGTCCTGCCTGGGGTTAGCTGCGAGGCTCCGCGCCTGCTGCCAACCCTGGTGCCATAAAGCTTCCAGGGGAATTAATAAATAACAGGAGAGAGAGAGAGAGAAAACTTCTTTGCAACTTCTGCCAAAATTTCTTCCAGCGCTGGCTGGAGAGCCCAGCCCTCATGTCCTGAGATAAAATTGATGGCTGCAAGGGCAGCATCCCTCTGGACGATCTCCACACCACAGGCTTCAGAGTGAAGCAGGGATGCCGGTGACTGTGCTGTATTAAATCTCACTGCAATGATCAAAATTACTCTCCTCTGCACTGCAGGGGTGTCTCTTCAGTGGCTCTGGCAGCTAAGCAGTCCCCACTGGCTGACATACTGGCAGTTACTTGCCAGCCACAGCATTTCCTGGGCGGGCAGGGACAGGAAGGGGACGCGGCTGCAGCACCGGCAGCAAGCGTTTAACCACGGTGGATGCTCTTCGAAGTGTTACTCTCAGGCCTCTAAGTAACGACCCCAGCACAGAGCAAGTCGCCTGTTTCCGAGGGTCCAGATCCCCTCCGCTTTAACAGGATGCGGGTCCCTACACACTGGTGTCCGGCTCTCCACTCACTGGTGACAGGAGCAGGGGGGACACAGGGATCTGTTTGCTGGAATGATGGGGCGGTCGTGATCCACCCAATCCCATCGAAATCCTGCTTCCCACCAAGTTCCTCAGGACTGTCACAGCCCTTCAACTCTTGAAAAATTGCAACCGAACCATACGAGCTCATCTCCTACAAGACCTGCTCCCAACCAGGACAGTAGAAGCTTTTCGGGAGGTTTCTCTCCTCTCAACTGGTTCCTGTAAAAGGTGATGCTGGCGGGATGCAGCCGCCAGCCCAGATCACTCCCTCCACCGAGGGAAACTCTGTGGCCCTTGTAGCTCTGAAAACTGCGCATCTGTTAAAAGTGCACCAGGGCACCTCGAGCATCAGCCGAGACCCCAGGAGAAAACCAAAAGGGAAATCCTCCTCCCATCCCTTTGCAACACCAGGGCAGCAGCACCAAGACCTCCCCTTTCTAAAGCATGGCACATGCATACACATTAAAAAAAAAAAAAAAAAAGAAAAGGGAGAGAGAGGGAGGGAGGAAGGAAAAAAAAAAAACAAGCAAAGCAGCAAAGCTGTGAAATCCCAGCTGGAGAGATTCCAGCGCTGAAAGGTGCAGCGCCACTCTCCTTCAGAGCATCCCACAGCTCAAGCGAATGACTTGGCCCATGGGGACGCATTCTTCCCCCGGCGCCAGCGCCCAGCCAAGGTAGCTCCGCGCAGAGATTACCCTACAAGGGCAGCCACGGGCGCTGGCTCCCGGCTCTCCGCTGCGCCGGGGAGAGGGACGCCTGCCTCCTCCGCAGGAAAAGCGGGCGGCTGCTGCAGGCCCAGTGCTCCCGGGGAGCTTCTGGGGGGCTGCCCTCTTCTGAAGGTGCAGGTGCGCGGAAGAGGTGAGGGTGCACAGCAACTTTTTGCCACGTGCTGCAGGTTTTTTTGTGATGGGACACAGATTTTGGTCCCGGCTATCTTGGAGGGATGCGGAGCCCCGACTGGCCTGGGCAGGGAGCGCGATGCACTTGTCACAGCACAGCCACCTCTGCCAGCTGTGCTCCGCTGGGAGGATGTTAAAGCATGAAGGTGACGCTGACTTTGCAGATAAGAGGCCAAATCTCCCTCGGCGGTGGAGATGCTCACCCAAAGGTGCAATCTCAGCTACACCGTGCTGCCCGCTGGGGAGGGAACTGGTACCCGATGGGGACAGGTATGGCCACTGCCTTGCAGCTCCTGCAAAGTCTCCCAGGGACAGCCGTCCTCACCAGGCGTAAGGACAAACAGCTGCAAAAATGCTACTCTGCCACAAAACACACCGAGACAATTCTTCTGCATCAAAACTTGCGCAGCTGGGTCACAGAAAGCACCCGCGTCTTGACGTGCCTCTGCTTTTACCACGGCACAGGTGAGAAATGGTGAAGCCCAAGCTCCCAGGCAGGGCCTGCTGCTGAACACACTGAAAACAAGGGAAAACACCACGGTGGCAACCTTGATGTCTGCGACGGGTTTGCTTCAAGGTGGTGAAGATGAGGAGGACCATGGATGGAGCAGGAAGGCAGGAGGGCAGCGGGGTGGCCGCAGCAGTGGGCTGACAGCGCATGGAGGAGCACAAGCATCAGGGTTCTCTGTGTCCTGTCTGGATTTGGTGTCTTTGGAGAACCACTCAGAAGAGAGACTTCTGCAAGGTCTTGGCACAGATGCCTGGAAACCTTCATCCTGCAAGCTATGGGGCTCAGAAAGCCCCGTAGTTCAATGCACAGAGGACAGCAAATACTAAAAATACTGGGGCAAGAGGTGGGGTCAGCCTTGTGAGCCTGCCAGTGTGTATCTGTGTGAGAGACATCCGAGAGGCCCTCGGAGAGCATCTCCACGTTCCTGACCAGAATATCTGCAGGTCGCACCAAGCCCACCTAGCTCAGCCACGCAATTCCGCTTGCTGCCTCACGCTCACATCACCTCCCAAAACGGAGACAGCAGAAACCTCGGAGGAGCCAGAGATGGAGGAAGGCAGCAATACATGCAAAGCACAGAAGATGTGACCAGGTGATGGGGAGAGGAATGCAAAACACAGACCATGGTGAAAACTGAAGAGTCTCAGCTTTCTGACACTTCAAGGACAATGAAAATCCAGCGTAATGGAAACACAACTTATCTAAATCTAATCAAAGGGGAAAATTTTCCATGCAAAACCTGAATCAGCAGAACTCACAGCTAGACATTTGCATCCCTCAGCTGAACACCCTTGGCCATCCCTCAGATTTTGGCCTCAGAAGGTCCCACGCTGGCCCATTCCCAAGCACTGTTTTGCAGAGGCCAAGCAGTGGTCTGGCCCCCTGGCCAAAACTACCATCAAATGGTTGCTTCGTGGACTTTTTAGGCCTTATTTTGAAGCAAAACACAGACGCCAGTGTGGGAAAGGAGACCCTGTCTGGGTACAGGGCCCCTGGACTGCGTTATCGGTTCACCCACATAAAGTCTGAACAGGTCTCCACCACACACGACCAAGACTCTGGCAGAAATATGGGAATATGACATTAAGGGATGAGACACATAAGAAAGCCAACCCTTGCTCTGGAGTCCTGCAGGTTTTCAACTGGTGCTCCCCGTTCCATGTGTGTCTTATCGTCCTGAGAATGCCTGGTGAGAAAATCACAATACCACATTTAAAAGTGGCTTTTTGTGTTTTTTTTGTTTGCTTTTCAAAGCCCAGAGGAATCAGGAAGATGCAGGATTTCAATTATTTCTTTCAAATGTGATGACTTAAGCATGATTTTGCCCCGTAGCCATGATTGAATAGCTGCATGGGAAACCCTTGCTGGATGAGACAGAGCGACTCGCGACTCTCCTCATTGGGATGAGGGCAGCTCAGGGGACCCGGCACGCCAGGAGCATGGCATGGGAATAGGAAATACTGAGCTGGCATGATGGGACTCAAAAGGGTCGTATGCCTTCCAAAAACCCTGCTGTGCTCAGAGCTGCACTGGCAGGGCCAAAGAAAAGCCCTTCCTCCAACAGCGCTGAGTTTTTATAGAGAAATGTAAAGTGTGGGAGATAGACAGACTCATGCCCAGATCGCAGATGGTGAAATGCAGACCGAAGGCATGCATGGGATGCAACAGCCAGGAATGAAACCAGCTCTCCTACGCCCCAGCCCAATGCTGCGCCATCAAATTGTTACTACAGGTTTGTAACCATATGATAAAACAGGTCTGGGTGATGCAAAGCACCTATCAATCTGCTGAGATGGAACAATTAAATAAAAACAAGCTAGAAACTATTTTGATCAGGTCTCTAAAAATAGGAGCCCCTGCACCTCTGTTTCTCAGCAGAGGCTTTGCTGAGCAATTGCTGCGGTTATGCATCAGCCCACCGAGGAAAGGAAAGGAAGTGTGAGCACCCCCAGTGCACCCGGACTCAGTGATGGCGAGCGCCATCAGTTTGTGACCGTTTCCTGCTTGCAATAATTTCCCATCCTGTATTTCCAGTTCTTTGCATGGTTCTGCTCCATGAGAAACCAAATAGGGCTGTTACAATGCCCCACACCGCTCCCTGCCAGGGCTGGCCGGACCGGCCTTCAGCCCTGAAACGCAAGAGTGGCTTTGCATATTTTTTGGGATCGTTATTAAGGGTGAAGGCAACAGGATGGGGTTCACTAGGATGCTGGTTGTTTAAGGAGAGGAAGAAGGTTTGAGCAAGGTGATGCTGTGGAAGGACATCCAGTCCCCACGCTCAGGTTACTCATCTGCCCCCACCCCGGGCAAGGACGGTGTCTCTCCAGCCCTCCTTTCTCCCTGCTAGCACTGTTGGGGCAAACACACTCTAAAAAATGAATCAAATCTGTTTTTCTGGAGAGGGGCCAGCCCCACGGCAGGCACAGCACCACTCGGCAGCCACGACCCCGCAGCCACTGCTGGGAAAACCTGCAGGTTTACCTCAGGGCTGAGATATCACCCACAGCAACATCGTTAGCTAGAAACAAAAGAAAAGATGGTATCGTCTCTTTGGAGGGCTGCCTAAACACGTGCTGTGATTTACAATCCAGAAGCACACGGGAACCGCTGCCCCGGCATCACAGGAGCCGCTTCTCTTCCACGTGTGCGACAGATCCTGAGAGGTGTCGGCCAAGGGCAACCCCATTAAAACCAGTTTATAACACATTCAGCCCTCATTTGATCTTAAAACAGAGGTAGCAAATACAAGAAAAGGATGGCCATAGAAGGGTGGAAAAATCAAAGGAAAAAATGAAGGATTCCTGTTAGAAACTAGGGTTTGATTTGTTTTGCTTTAGAAGAGAAGGGATCCAGTTCCTAAAGCTTCGAGAGGAGCTGGATAAACACACGTGGCAGATTTATCCAGCGCTCCAGCTCCTAAGGGAGTATTCCAAGCAGAGTTAACTATCAACTACTCTGCCTGGCGTAGCACCTGGGGAGGAAGGGGGTAGGAGAAAAAAGTCCCTTTTTCACAGCCAAGGTGGATGAACATGCAGGTGCGGACACTGCGCGAGCACAGCAGGTGAGCGAGGTGCCCGTGAAGCCACCACGAAGCCCAAGCAAAGCACCAGGGAGCAAACAGCCCAGCGTGGTGCAGACTATGCTCACCATCCAGGTGGTTGCGGGAAAGGTACTTGAGTCCTTCGTCCAGCAGGATAACGGGCAGGGAGATTTTCATTACAACCACCCACTGCGGCCAGCTCAGGGGCGTTACCTGGAAGATGAGCTGCAAGGCAGAAAGGATTGGACATGTCAGTAGGGAAGGAGGGGGGATTTTGTTGTTTGTTTCAAAGGTCAGGTTGAGAAAGGGTCACCCCAGGTACAAGAAGGGAAGATCCAGACAATCCAAAGAGCGAGATTTCTTCAAGGTCTGTTGTGATCCCATGGTAGCTCTTGGCCAAGATCAGTCAAAAACTATGTCCTTCATCTCTCCTGCAGATGAGGAAAGCGAGGCACAAGCTATGTGCTCACAGGCACTTAGCAGGGGACAAAGGACAATGTCACCTTCTGGGCACAGTGACCCACTCCATCCTAAGCACCCTTAGGCATCAAGTGAGGCATCACTAGCTGCAAAGAGAAGGGATGTCTCCAAAAGGATCTGAGATACTCATACCCATTTGCGTTGCCTATAAGGAGAGCTGCCGACTTCAGTAAAGGCTCATTGGGGCAGGGTGTCTCCTAATCCCCACATTGGTTTGAGTCACAGGACCTAGTCCTGAGGGCACGTGCTGGAGACAGCCATCCCAGAAGCTTCCAGACCCAAAGACCAATCCAGGGATGTCCTTGCCCACAGAAGGAGCCCCCTGGGCTGTGTGCAGAGGTAGCAGAGGGCACTCACAGGCATGGGCTTGACGTAGAGGATGAGGAAGTGCAGAGCCATGGACATGACAATGGCCCCCAGCAGCCAGATGTTGAGCCATGGTGGCATCCGCAGCAGCGACTGGTTCTCAGAGACACTGTGAAAGTGAGGGGACAAGGTTAGCCCAAATAACATCCTGCTCCCCATGCCTGCCCAAGCTGAGGGTTCCCACTGTTCTCCAAGGTGCAGGGCTGTATGCTATAGCCCTTCTCTTCCAGAGGATCTAGCTTCAGTTCTTGTCGTGATTTGGATCTGGACACTCATCTCAATGCAACCCAGTCATGCACGGATTAGAACTGGTCGTTAACAGGGCCAAACTGCTAAGGCTTGCAGATCCAGTCCTTCCTCCACCACTATCAACAACAGCACACTGAATCGGAGGAGTTTGTTTAGGGTGAGCCCAGTGGTCCCCTGTGAGGATGCTCCAAATGGCTCTGCGGAGCCAAAGCAAAGCCCTCAGCCTACCAACAGATGCTCAAAGAGACCCTACATGAAACCAGTCGCGTGTACAGCATACAGAGCGGTCCTGCAGCCAGCCTACCTGTTCAGAGCATTGCACATTTCGATTGTCACCAGCACGGACAGAGCCATTGTGGTTGGGTATCGGGACTCGAAGATCTCACAGTCGACTCCTTCAAAGATGGGGTTGTCCTCGGTGCACCTCATGAAGTTCCTCTGTCGGCACAGGAAACTGCTGGTAAATGCACGGCAGAGCAGCAGTGTAGGAAAGGCAGGAAAGAGGAGGAAGAGGTCGACTGGTTGGGGGGCACACGGTGAACCCTGATTATTAGGAGTCGTGTTAAATATCCCACCGTTCAGAGCAACCAGTAAAAACTGTCTAAAGTGACAGCTGGGGCTGGGGCTTTGGGGTTATGGCTGGATAGCGGCTTAGAGATTTTCATGTGCAGTTTGAGCACACACATCTCCATCAAAAATACATCTTCCATTGCATGTGGCACTGAGGTGCAATGGCACCCGCTTTCCCATCACTGTGTTCAAACCTACAGTAATGTAAAAATCGATCCCTTTCAATGTGGGATCAGGTACAGCAGCTACTTTCGGCTTCTTTGAATAAAGTTTTTCCCACCATGCTGGTCGCTGGCAGAAGCAAGGCTGGAAACATGGGCCTGAGGGAGAGAATTTGCTTTTACTTTAAATTATTGTCTTCTCCACCAGGAATCTGGGAACACTACAACAACCACAGAAGAAAGGTAGAGGAAAGACCCTAACACCTGAATCCATGCCCTCACCCATCTGCTCAACACGTTGGCCCGTTCCCCACCCGACTCACCAGCTGATGGAAGGAGACTTGCGGTCCCTCGGCGTCATACAAGAACCACCAGGTCGCTGCACCCACCGTGGCCAGGCCCACGTACACTGTAGCCAAGAGAAACACCCTTACCCTCAGCAGCCAGCAAGGGGCCCCCAACCCCATGGTACCTCATGCCCATCCTCGTCCTCTGCCCGCTGGTGCCTGCGGGGCCTCACCTCCGATGGCCAGGTAGCGGAAGAAGAGCCAGCCGCTGATGAGGGGCTCCTTGGGGTTGCGAGGCAGCTTGTCCATGATGTCCAGGTCGGGGGGGTTAAAGCCCAGCGCAGTGGCTGGCAGCCCGTCCGTCACCAGGTTCACCCACAGCAGCTGCACGGGGATGAGGGCCTCGGGCAAGCCCAGGATGGCCGTCAGGAAGATGCTGTGGGGAAAAAAAAGAGATGCCAAATTAGATGAGGTCTGGGCAGCCACAGAAGGTGTCTGTGTGGGCGGCTACAGAAGGTGTCTGTGTTGTGCAAGGGGAGAGCGAGCAGGCACCCTGGATCCAAATACTCCAAACTGAATATTCACCAGAAGTTCTGCAGATGAACCCGCAGTGCCTCAGTCAGGAACCTGAAGTCCACAACTGAATTTTGCAGGTAAAATTTGTTCCTGCTGCTATTAAAATTTACTTTGCAGTGGAAAGCCAACGACTGACGTCCCCATGGCCTCACAGGTTCCCGTTCCCAGCACAAATGCCCCTGCTGAAATGCAAGGGCAAAGGATGCCCAAGCGATCCCAAGGCTGCGCCCACGTTGCTGAGGACAGCGCTGATGTACTGGGAGGGACCGGCAGGGGACAGGGACCCTTCTTGGATGCCTGCATGGGCTTCAATAGGCAATGCATTAACAAAACAGCTCCTGGGGGGTGGCATGAGTAGAAAACCACGAAAGAAAAATCCCTCTGCCCCTGTGGAATGTGACAAGGCACAGCTGCTCCATTTGGTACCCGGGGTTACAATTTTGGGCACTGCACGGGGCAGGGGACACAGACAGGACTGCAGGTCCGCTGACACCACTGCTCCCCGCAGTGCGGTGCCCAGTGTGGGGGGCTCTCACCAAACGACCTCGCCAACGTTGGAGGAGATGAGATAGCGGATGAACTGCTTCATGTTGTTGTAAATGGCCCTGCCCTCCTCGACGGCCGACACGATGGTGGAGAAGTTGTCGTCAGAGAGCACCATCTCGGCGGCCGACTTGGCGACAGCCGTGCCTGACCCCATGGCGATGCCAATCTCTGCTTTCTTCAGTGCCGGGGCATCATTGACGCCGTCACCTGTCTGCATGAAGTCGTGATTAATGAGGTGCAAGGGATTGGGCTGGGCAGAGAGGAGGGGGTTGGGGGGCGGTGGGGCATCCCTGGGGAACTCACCATGGCGGTGATCTCGTGGAAGGACTGGAGGTACTCGACAATGCGGGACTTGTGCGCCGGCTCCACGCGCGCGAAGCAGCGAGCGTCACGGCACGCCTGCCGCTGCGCCTCGGGGGGCAGCTCGTCAAACTCCCGGCCTGTGTAGGCTTTGCCGGCCACGTCCTCGCTCTCCGAGAAGATACCGATCCTGCGGCAGATGGCCACCGCCGTGCCCTTGTTGTCCCCGGTGATCATGATGACCCGGATGCCGGCCTTGCGGCACATCTCGATGGAGGAGGTGACCTCCTTGCGGGGAGGGTCCAGCATCCCCACGCAGCCCACGAAGGTCAGGTTGTTCTGGGCAGAGGACAGTCACGGACCCACATTAACCCCCGAGGATGCAGCTGCTTTCCCCCCCCCTGTGAAACCACCCTGGGCACAGGGATTTCCCCTGGGAAGAAACTTTCAGGAGGTTTCCTACCAATAACCCCATGTAAGCACCCTATAGCCCCAATGCAATGGGATGCTCCTGTCCCCTCTTCTGCTCCTCACAGCTTTTCACTTCGCTCCCCTCCTCCTTGTCCCTCCCAGTGGTCCTCAGGCCCCTCTCAGCAGTCACCCCATGGGGATGGATGCCGGTGGGACAGGGCTGTTGGCCTCAGGACCGACCCTGCTGCAGGCAGCTCCGCACTGGGAATGCAGAGGAGGACCTGAGCCATTGCACTGCACGCTGCCCGTAGAGAAACCAGAAAACTTTGGGAATAAGGAAAAAAGCTCCTAGATGCCATACCTCATAGTGGATGAAGGCAGCGGAGTCGTGTAGCTGCATGGTTTCCCTGCGGACGGGCGTGTCGTGGGTGGCCAGGGCCAGGCAGCGCAGCGTGTCGATGCCCATGCCCCAGTCCCGGATCTTGCCCAGGATCTTCTCCCGCACTGGTGCTGTCAGCGGGAGTCTGGCAGTGCCCACGCGGACGTGTGTGCAGCGCTCGATCATGCTTTCTGGGGCACCCTGGGGAGCAGCAGAGGGTTTAGGGGCTGGAATGAACCTTGCTAGCACCAAAGGAACTGCTGAAGGCAGGGAAAGCACCAAGTTCGGGCAAAGGAGAAGGAAAACTCCAGCAGGCACATCCAGCACAGTGGCTCAGCACGCTAGATGGCAGCCTCTGACCAAGTGCACGGGGACCGTGGCTGGGAAAGACAAACCCAAGTCAGTTCACCAGAGAGCAGGAGCTGCTCTGCGGGGCATCCGTCCGACTCCTGCAAAACCTACGCGTTTGCCCGGGATACTCCCGCCCCACAGATCTCCTCTCAGATTTGTAGGGGATTAGCGCTGTAAGATTCTGCTGAAAACACACACTGCCACTGGGATGCTCAGCAGATGCTTGTGATGCCTTTGGGATTCAGGAAAGCATGTCCTTTAGCATCATAGCATCTCACCCCATCCCTTCTGACCTTACAAAGGACCCCCAACATTGCTTTTTAATATACAACTTGCAAACCCTCTATTGTTCCTCTTAAAAAAGCTCTCCCAGGACTGCAGATGTGGCAGCTTCATACGGTCCCAACCCAACCTGGAGCACAGAGTCCTCCCACCCAGATCTCCCAGTGGGAACAACAATATACAAATCTTCTTGGAGTCAGCAGGGGAAATTCCTGTCACATCTCTTCTCTTGGGAAGAAAATGCCCTTTAAAACACTATTTTATTTCTGGTTACAGTGGAAAGCTGGACATCACCCTTCAGGCATTACCGGTGTCCAGAGGGTCCAAGCCTTTAACAAAGGCAAGTGCCCAAGTTTTGCACAGGGGCAGCTCTCCCCTGGCCCCAGCATCAGCACACTCAGCACCCTTTTTTTCCTCCCTCTAAATAATTTTACTTCCTTTTTATCCTAACAATTCTGCAAAGACTCACCTCCTCCCCGACCACACCAGCCTACCTGCTGGCTCGTGGACCCCTAGACAGCTAAGGGAGGAGACCAGCTGCAAAGCATCACTGCCTGCTGCAATAAGGGTCAAATCCTGCTGGGGCGTGCCTGGGGAAGGAGGATCCTGCAGGGTGCTCAGGACCTTCTCCCTTACCTTGACGAACATTTTGCTGCCGGCGGAGTTGTGGCCGTGGCCGGTGGGCGTGCAGTACACCGACATGGACTTACGGTCGCGGGAGAACTCCAGGGTGCACTCCTTTCTCATCAGCTGCTTGATCACCTGTGGGGACAGTATGGGCCTGAGCTGGGACGTGCTGGGGACAGCCACGGGGCTGAGCCAGGATGTGCTGGGGACACAGCAGCTAGGAGGTATGGGGCAGTGCAAAAAGCAGAAGGAGCTTTCCCTATGTAATTTTTCAGGAGAATTTTAACCCCTAACCATTGCTGCCTGGCCCACAGCACATCCCAGCATGTGCCAGCCCTTTATTTTATTGACCCCACACGGGGCCCCAAACAGCTGCTGTAGCCTAAGATAAAGCCCCATTTGCCAGAGAGGTTGGGGAGATGTTTCCCTCATTGGGCTCCAGCTGCATTGCAGGAAGGGGAATTGCATCCCACTCACTACAGTCGAGGGGTTCGCCTGATCCTGCACCCACAGCAGCACCCACATCACCTGAGGCTGGATGGGTTCCCATCAAATTAAACATCTCTGCAGCTGAGACTCTAATTAGGCTAATTTTGGGGCATGCTAGTTACTCCGAGGACTGCAGCTAGGCTGTAACAACCACTGACCCAAGCAGTACCTGCAGGTTTGCAGGGCGAGGACAGAGCAGGGGCCACTCAGTGCATGGAGCCCCGGACACTGGCAGTGCCTGCAGACAGGGCCCTGCACCCCAACAACCCCACCACAAACCAGGCTCTACTAGTGCTGCTAATTAATAATTTAAGGAGCCAAACGCCCAGCAAGACAGCAGCCAGTCCTCCTCAGACCGATCCCTCTCTTGCACACCCACATCAGCATCACAGCAGCTGAGCCCGGCTCCTGGGAGGACATCTTGTCCCAGATAAACCCATTTAATGAGCTGGGCATCTGGGACCAATCCAAACTATTTCTCCGAGATGGCGGCGGGGACGCTGATGCCAACCTTGCTCTGCATGGTTCAACTGCTTATACAATTATTAATTTTTGTTGCCAGGAGGGTGTCGCTTGTGATGGGGATACAAGCTGCTGTTTGCACAGGACTTTTACAGCAACTTCAATCTAAACATATCAGCAAAGTAAAAAAAAAAAAAACCAAAACACCTCCTTTCTGGGTAAAACCTTGCAAGCTAAAAGTTAAAAGGGTGCTCCTACTTCAGTGAAGCTGCGAGCCAGAGCTGGGGAGGTGGAGAGATGCGCAAAGGGGATTTGCCCCTGCAAAACGCCAGCACTCTCTGTGGATATTCCGGGGAAACGCCAAGCAGCTCTCGAAGGCCAAACCCAGCACAGGGTATGAGGGCAATGGTTACACGTAGGCTTCTGTGTGCCCCCAAAAGCAGTGGCATCCCTGCTGGACACTGCACACTTAGCACAGTGGCAATGACACCTGATAGCAGCCAGCCACTGCAGGAACCCTCAAATCCCACCGGAGACTTCAAAGTACAGAGCTGGTGGGAGCAAAATCAAGCAGCTGTGAAGAAACGCTGCCAGGAAATTCCCAGGAAGGACTCTGGTCCCTGCCCAAACAGTAGGGAGAGCAGCACCGGAGACCGAAGCCAGCATGGCATCTGAGTGGAAGGGCAGCAATGGGCACGCGTAACGAAGCAGCTGCCCGATTGACATACAGAAAAATTCCATCTCCCTTAGCAGTAAGGAGTGAGGAGATTTATTATGACCTGCTCGGACCTATCTGGGGAAGAAAGGCCAGAACAGAGAGCCCTTCCTTCGAGCAACCAAAGACATTATAAAATCTAACAGCATGATACCAAAGCTGAGGAAATTCAGACATGAAATAAAGTGTATTTTCACCAGGAGGTCCAGGAGACACTGGAGGGCCAGAGTAAAAGGGGAATAGCCAGCACAGGCTATTTTCACATTAAAAATAGATGTTTCCAAAGGGCAAGCCTCGTCCAGGCAGGCAGGGCTCTGGGGAAGGGGGTGTGGTCCATGCTATGGAGGATGGCTGCTCAAACTGGGCACCTAAAGATTTGCTACAGAGCTGCAAAACTCCAAACCTCTACTCTGCACTATCTACTCTGAAAACAGCTCAGCTCCCTGCAAGCCAGGAAATTGCATCCTTGTGGCAGATCAGTTCCTTACATCATCCCAAGTGGTTATTGCTCAAATAACAGTCGTCCCAAAGCCCTTCTCTCCCTCCCACCCCCCGAGGGCTAACAGGGGCCTCCTCCCACTCACCGAATTGCAGGCATTGGCTCGCTCCACCTTGGAGAGTTTGCTGGTGTCGGTGTTGAAGACGTTCATCTTCTCCACCAGGCACGTCAGGGCTGTTTCAGTGGCTTCTCCCACCTTCTCATAGACTTTTTTGGACTACAAGGCAAAAAAAAAAAAAAGGGAGCTTAAGCTTCAGAGCACATCTTCTACCTGCTGCTCCGACCAAGGATGCTGTTGCCCCCTGTGCCATCCCAGGGCTCCCAGAACATTGGCCTGGGATGGGCTGAAGCCAGGCGAGGGGATCCCAAGGGATAAACCTCCGCTGGCTCTGCCCCAGAGTGGTCCAAAGCACAGGGAAGAGCATCGCCGGTGCCCCCCACACCGCCCTGGCCCGGAAGCCCCCCCCCGCACCTCGTTGTAGTCCAGCGAGGAGTCGTTGCAGAGGGCGCAGATGGTGGCCAGCTCCACCAGCCCGTCGTACTGCCCGCACTGCACTGGCTGCTCGTCCTTCAGGCTGCGGGGAGAAAACAACCCAAAGCCTTACACTTCACCAGCCTACGTGTTCAAATAATACCTAGCTTCTCATAGATATCCCTTGTAAAACTTTCTGAAAAGAGGGAGAAAGAGCCGGGCTTGGCAATAAACACTTGGGTTAGCATTTTGTGCTTTACCACATCGGGCAGGACTAGTTGCAAATAAAATATCACAGGAGGCAAATAAACTCTGGAAGTGGCCCAGAATAAAGGGGGCTGCAGAGGATCTCAAAAGAGCATTGGATCTGGACTGTTAAAAGGATGAAGATGATGGATGAGAAAAGGGGTCAAGAAATTCAAGTCAATGTCGATGCCCCTAGGGGTTTCCAGTTGCTGGGGATCCAGAGGAGCTGTAGGATGGGCAGCAAGTCCTTTCTCCCCGTGATGCTGCTTCATGCTCTGGTGAGCCGAAGGGCACGCAAGGGAGTGTTTAAGAGCCACAGACAAATTTAACAACTGCAATGCTGTGGCTGTTTCCAAGCAAGTGGAACTGTGGCCTTTGCTTCCTAAATAGCAGCTCTTCACTATGCAAAGGAGCACAAACGTCACTGGAAAGGAGCAGCCCTGAACACAGCAGGCAAGCTGGGCTCTGCTTCTCGCCCAGTGGCAGAAATGGCAGCAGTGGTTTTCAGGGGAAATAAAAAGTTATCCTGGTTCCAGGAGAGGTAACTGCAGGTTAGAGCTGTATAAACCCAGCCGGTCATCTGCTCGCTGGAAAAATAATTTGTCAGGCATTTATTAGGATCAGCTTATTCCACTGCTGGTTCCCAATGGAAAGAACATCTTGGAGCCCTTGTTACAGCTCAGGAGCGGAAAACAGGGAGCGGCCAAGAAAATCTGAAAAATCTGTTTGCTGAGGGACAAGAAGCCGTGCTGGGCTGCGAGTGGGCAGGGGAGAGCCGCTGCCTCCTGCCCAGAGGATGCTGCCCAGCCCCGGGCTCATGGGCAGGGAGGAGGGAGCCTGCAGACACGCTGGGATGGGGTTTAATGCTTGGGAAGGTGGAAATACTGGGGATGGCTTTTGCAGCGTGTGGTCCCCTGGATATCGCTGGGAAGGGATGGAGGGGATCAGCTGTCCCTGCACGGAGCTGGGCAAGAGTCGTGTGCTGGGAACAGATCAGATCCCAGCTGGCTAGGTGCTGCGCAGGAATGAGAGCAAACCCAAGAGCAGCACGTAATCTCCCCCACAGCAAGGCCAAGCTAAAGCAAAACAAGCATTTCAGTCCCACCAGCCCCAGGGGAAAGGGAGTTTCTCTCCATGACACCTAAGTGAGCCCTGGCATGCCTCTCGATGGCCAATACAAGCACAGAGCTAAAGCAAAACTCAAAAGCAACACGAGTTGTTGCAGACCAACCCAAAGCCTCCCTGCAGTCCATCCCCAGAGGAGAGGGGACATTGAACTTCAGAAGTTAGCAGACACGAGTTCAGCCCCTCAGTCCTCCTCATCTAATCAAAATGCACTGATTGATACCAGCTTATGACCTGGCTCACTTTTTAATGGCGATTCCTAGCCAAGGATCAAATTGGCTCTATAAATATTCATGAAATTAAGTCTGAGGCTGGGATGAATTATAGTCGATCCACAGATGAGCAGAAGGGACCGTGGTGAAGAATCACACAGCAAAGCGAAGGGGAGCAGAGAGTGCTCCAAGCACCAGCTGAGCTTCTCATCTTCCCCCTTCTCAGACTTTCCCCATGCTGGGGAGCATTACCTCCTTTCAAAAGGGGGAGAATAAACTAACACAACAGCAGAATACCCCACGTGTGTAACAACTCAGCAGGGAAAAGCCCCCGGCTTAAACTCTCCGCCCTTGGCTGCAGCTCAGCAAAGCCCACATCCCCCGCAAAACACGTCCTGACATCAGCAGGATCGTGTCCTGGGCACAGCAGCCACCTCGGCCATCCCTGCCAAGGATGTGGGGCTTGGGGAGCACTTTCCTGCCAAGGTTTGCAGCCTTTCGCAAGTCCTTCTGCACATCACTGGCGGCATGGCTCTGGGACAAGCTGCTCGGCCTGGGTCCTGCTTGGGGCAGCGGCAACACTTGCCAGCTGACGTCAAAAATTCAGAAATTTGGAGAACGAGAACATACTGTGAAAAGCCCCGTTTAACACTATTCCCACACTTGCTGGTTCAAAACTGGGCTCGTTTTATCGGGATTGCTAACGAAGGGAGAGCTGAGCGCGCAGGAGCCCCTTTGCTGAGCGGTCGGAGGGCGGCAGGCAGAGCCAGGGTGTGTGCCCCCTGCATCTTGTTGGGCAGGAGCTGGCAACAAGGTATGGTGAAACAATTGCCCTGGCTCCCACCAAAAGTGACGGGCAGTCACATAACACTTGCAAGCGTGGCCAAAAACCAGCACCCAGCTGGCATCTCCACAAACAGGGCTCAGTGTGGCTGCAAACTGCCGCAGAAAAGCCCCCTTTCTTCCCAGCTCATGGGACGAGCCTGGGGTCCCTCAGCCACGGCCGTGAGCTGGACCCTTCCACCTCCCCCCGACCACGCTGCCAGCCCAGGTCCACCCCATATCACTGGCAAAGCAGAGGGGACCCACACTCACATCTGTCCCTCAGGGGCGTAGGTGGAGCCGGTGATGCTGAACTCATGCAGGCTGCACTGGTCCCCCTCCACCTTCTCCATAATGAACATCTGCAAGGGGGAAAGATGCAGACAGAGTGTTAGGCAGCAATTTTTTTGGTACAACCCATGTGCCCAGCCTGGAGATCCTGCAGCCAGTGCTGTCCCAGCGATGGCCCCACCAGCACTGGGCAAAGCCCCCTCCCTGGTCACCCACAGCTCCTGGCCATCCCCGAATCCTTCCACCTCTCCCCTGCCTTTTTCATGTTCGCCTCCTCCAGCAATTTTTTTTTTTTTTTCCATCAGAGAGGAGCGATGCTGAGCCAGCTCCTAAGAAGGTGCCTGTGTTTTTCTTGGAGCACAGAAAGAGCCAGGTCCGGGTTTCCACTCCTGCCCTGGCCGCCCTGGAAAGGCTCTCTGGGGCAGGATCTGACCAGACCAGCTGGCCCTGTCACCCTTTTCCAGTCAGCTATCGGCCACCAGCTCGCCTTGTGTGTTACAGCTCGGCTCTGAGCACTGGCAGCTCAGTAACTAAGCACTGGGGAGCCATAAAAGTCGCACGCTCTATTTTTAGTGATTTTTGCCTTTCAGACTCCTTCCAGTTTCTCTCTTGCTGCCATAGTGAGAGCAACAAAAACAAAAAAAAAAGAAAATACAGTAACGATCCCCCTTCTCCCCAAGCTCCCCCAATCCCCCCTTGCACAGCCCACCATTTGGGGTACCGCCAGCGGCAGCAAGAGCAGTGCCTGACCCCAGCCAGGGCAACAGTTCGGCGACACTCGTTACTGCTTAATCGTTACTTATGGCCCACACTGAAGCCAAAAAGTAACACAATAAATAAATAAATAAAATTGGTTGGACAAATGCGTTTCCCTGGCTGCAGGCGCCTGTGGGGAGCAGCCAGGAGGGAGGATGGCTGCAGGAAAGCGATGCCCTCAGCTCTACAGCCATGCTTGATGGCTCCAGAAAGTGGGTGCAGGGGGCAACTGTCCCCTTACAACCTGCCTCAGATCATTTTTTTTCCCTGTTTACCTTCCTCTGTTCATTTGAGATGTTCCCCAGAAGGAATCAGGGGGCATCACTCAGCACCAGAGATGCAACAGCTCTGGGTACCATCCACTGCTCTCTCCTCCATGCCTCCTCTGGCGACTAACAGAGGTTAATTTACTGTTATTATTAATTATTATTAATAATACAAGGTGCAGCCACGTTGGCTGGTGGGTGTGACTTCCCCACGCAGCCCGGTATCCCCAGGTGCAGGCTTAGGGCCAAGGCAAGCAAAAAAAGTCAAGCTCAGGGAGTTGTATTTATGGCAGGTTCAGCACCAGGATGCCTCGGCGGGTTTTCTCACCTCCTTATTTTACAAGTTTGGGCAAGCAGGAGGTTCCAAGCATACATCTTCTGTGTGAATACTTCTGAGCCCAAAGCAACCTCAGCTTCATAGCTATTTGCAGACACCCCATTTGCTGCCCTCAGCATCTTTCCCAGAGTCCATCCTTGGGGTCCCTCAGCGTCCCTGAAGTATTTCAGAGAAAATTACGAGCCAAAGGGTTGCAGAAGAGACTCAGGACATCCCAGGCCCTCGAACAAGGCACTGAGCTCCTCTGGCAGGAGGTACAAACACTAATGCATTAAGGATCTCTATAAAGAGAGCCAGAACACATCTTATCTCCTTTGTGACTGAATTGCCCCAAGATGATAGACTTCAGGAACGGAGGCAAAGTGTTATTGAAATTTCCCAAAGCAGAGGCTTCTGCAATGCCAGAAGAGATCTTCGAAGGGTGGGCATCCTTCATCTCTTTTTGAGGTGTCCAACACCACTGGCCAACACCATCAGAGCCAAAATCTCCTGGTCTCTTTGAAAATGGACTCCTGTGCTCAGAAACGCCACCCAGACTCTTATTTATTAAAAAATCTGAAAGCATCCATCCCAGCCACTGGTCGTTTTGCCTGATATGGGTTTGTTTGTTTTCAAATACTCACAGCTACAAAACAATTGCTACTTTCACAATAGCAACTTTCTTATTAAAAACGGAAAAGAAAGAAAAAAATATTCACTCCAGGCCCTTTATTTTTCCATGCCTGTTTAAAAAAGGTGCTGCGTAACAAATAGCAACCAGAGGTTACATCAAATTTCCTGCCTGCTCCGGGTTTGCGTGACTGGCAGAGCGAGGGGGCGGCCGGGGCATTGCAAAGGCATCTGTATGGGTTTTTGGCGTGATGTTTCAGCAGATTGCCAGGCTGAAAAGCGGGTGGGTTTGCAGGCAGTGGAAACAGTCCGGAGGAAATAGCTGTGTCTTAACCCATAAAGAGGATAAGTAAGGTTTCCATCCCAAAAATAATAAAAATAACAGCAGGTGCAACAGAAGGAGGTGGCAAAGCTGCATACCACAGCTCGGCTGGGTGGTTTGGGGAGGCTGCTGAGGAGAGATGCTCGTAGAGGGGCTGCCTGGCCTCCTGCACAGCCACGGTGAGCACCACCTCCAGCATCCAGCCAGGGAAACCCCACCGGCACCCCCCAGGGCTTCCCCTTCCTCTCAACCCTTTTAAAACCACGCTGGCAATTCCGGGTTTTAATGCAACAGAGAAGGGGAAAGGAAAATGTTAGTATGCACTTACGAAGACCACACCCTGCTCCAAAAGGGTCTTGGCCATCGCTCCTCCTGCCCCACAGATCTCGCTTGGCCCCGGTGCTGTATCACACAACCGGACGCTGCCAGTATTTATTTTTAGAAAGCAAAGGGCACTCCTGGATGCCCCGTCCCTGGAGCAGCACGCGGCACCTGGTTTGTGGGGAAGAGATGCGAAGGATGCATCTCCTCATTTCTGTATCTTCTGTAGTATCTTTAAAAAAAAACTACTCATCAAAAGGCAGACAAGACAGGATTGCTGTCTGGAATAGTGAGGCTGTAATCACTCATCTACCCATCAGTCAGCCCACGGATCAGCACCATTTTCCTGCTGCTCTGGAAGCAGCTCTGGCTGACAGGCACTCACCGAGCCAGCGGCTCGGCCCAGCCCCGGGAAAGCCCCAGCAAGGTCTCCCAGTAATTAGCGACTGGTTCAGACACCAAACTGCTGAGCCAAGGCACAGCGTCCTGGAGATTAAAAAGCAAACAGTGCCCACAGAGCACCTGGGCGGCTGCACTGGGGACGGCAGTTTGCACGTCCAGGCTCTGCTACAAGGTCTATTGAAAATAAACCGCTTACTGCCCTTGTTCCCCAAAACACCAGCCATCTTGGAGATGGCCAAATGCCACCCTCGTGCTCCTGCAAAATTAAGTTATGGTGCATAAAAGGATGGTGCAACTGCTAGGAGACTGATTTAAACGTGCAAGAGCCATGCTGCAAGGCCTCTCCCCCTACCAGACTCCCACTGCCCCATCTATTTAACGCGTGGGAGAAGGTGGGGCTGAGCAAGATGGCGGTCTCGGGGACCCCAAGCTGACCATAAGGTTTAATCTGATTTACTAAGCACGTTTGCAGCTTTACTGCCTTACTGCAGAGCTGAAACAGGCTCAGCCGGCACCATGGCCACAAGTCCTGGGCACCGGGCAGGACCCGGAGCCGGCGGCCCAGCCCTTGAAAAACAGCAGAGGGTTTTAAAACAGCGTGTTGGTTTTGTTTAGTGAGGGAGGCTGTGGTGGTAGCTTCTGCAAGAAGGTGCTAGAAGTTTCCCCTTTGTCTGGTGGACTCAGCTGGGCCTAGGGTGGAATCGAAGCCTTTCAAGAGTCACTTCACAGCTCTACAGACCTGCGGCTGAGCAGCCGCGCTCACCCAAATTAAATGTGTGCGTTAATTAAACCGCACCCAATTAATACATTTTTTTCCAGGTTACTGATAGGCTTTCATGGCTTTTTCACTCCCACGGCTAAGCCAGCCGCCCAGTGCAGGAGGCACATCCAGGACACGCCAACGGCCGCCCAGTGCAAATATTTACCCACCCGCCGCTCGGAAACTGCCTGCGTCAACGCGGGAATCCCTGTCCGTTAAACATTAACAGTCACCTCTGTGTGTCCTGGGGCCAGCCCGGCTCTCGGCATCACGGCCTGAGAGTCAGGATTTGGCCAAGTGAACAACATGGACATTGGAAAAGGGGTTGTGGGGAGATGGGGTGGAGGAAACATTGAATTTTGAATTATTTTTTTTTTTTTGCAAACTTGCTGAGTTCATTCTGCAAATGATGATTGATCCAAAAACCCTCTTGTGTGCCACTGCCCTGCTTCCTTCCCCTCCTGTGTTGTTCTTGTCTCAGCATTGCTAACCCTGCCTCTCCCGACCGTGCTACACTGCGAGAGATGGTGCCACTTCTGCCCAAATTCAAGGGGCAGATCCTCTGGTAGGAAGTGGTTTGGGGAAGGCATGGACACATCCAACCTCTCCTTCTGCAATCTGCAGAACTAAAGAGATCCCAAACACTGGGCTTTACTCGTTTCCCTGCATCTCTGGGGCAGAAACTGAGTCATGCCCCATGGTTTGGCTGGAGGTGGCACGTACCCCTCTGAGCTCCACGCTGCTGCAACCCACCAGAGCAGGCATGCTTCGGCCACTTTGTCCTGACAGCCCAAAAAAGAAACGCCAAAAATTGAGAAGGCAGGAACTAATCAGCAGTTGTCCTGCATGAAAATCAGCCCATAAAAGGAACCCTTGATATGAATATCAAAGCGGCGTGAGCACGTGCCTGAGAATGCCAGGCTGATAAGCACGAGGCATTGTCCCATCCCAGAAGAGCCGTGTTTCTGGCATCCACCCACACCGTCACCACGGGCTCAGTGCCAGAAACCAGAGGGACAGCAAACCCAACAGAAGCCAGCCACGTCCCCACAGCACCGGGGCTGGTGTCTCCTGGGCTGCTTTTTGGGAAGAGCTGGTGAGAACCTTCTCTTCATGCAAGATGTGAGCAGCTTGGTCACTGCCTCACTTAAAATCATTTACAGGGCTGAAATATCAGACATTTCCAGTCATTTGTAGTTTGTGCTGAGCAAAGGAGTGACCAAAGCCCGCGGCCAGCTTGCAGCATGGTCACAGCTTCCTACCATGCTACCCGGGTGTCAGAGTGGAGGGACAGTGGCCAGCTCCATTTTTCCCCACAGTAACACATCTTCCAAGGTTCTCCTATAAAAGTGACACACCAAGGCCATAAAAAAAAAAAAAAAGTTTTCCTGAGACTTGAGGATTAACAGTGAAAGTGAGGAGTACTCGGACAGTCCAGGCTTTCCTAACAAGTCAGCTTGCCACACAGCCAGGCACATGGAGGCAAAGCTCTCCAGTAGGCCAGGAGCCTTCAACCTCTTCACCAAACCACCCCAGGGCTCCCTCCATCAGAAGTGCTTTTCAGTCCAAGCCCAGCTGCCAACTGCTGATGGCAGACCTTCCGCCAGGCGAGGATGGTTAACCAAAGCACCGTTTCACCAGATCACAGGCATCTTCTCCTAACTCATAGATTTCTGCATGAGCTCACCATGGACAGCTGGACCCATGAGCTGCACTGACCCTCTAACCTTTGGCCTCACAGGTCCAGACTTTGTAATTTGGCACGGTCCAAGATTTCTCACTGGTTTGGTTAAAAACAGGGGGAGAATGAGCAAGAGAGGAGAAGAGGCTGATCGCATTGGTGTTTCCAGGAGCTCCACATCCCAGCAGGAAAACATGCTCTCTGGAGAAGGAGACCTGAAATAAGTCTACAACGCGGCACCTCCAAACTGGTGTGCTCGTAAAAGTGAGTTTTCTAATTATAACCACACCAAGAGAAGCCACAAAACCTTCTTGTCCCTGGTCAGGCAGAGGAAGCTCAAGGCTTCCTGCACACCATCTTCCATGCTCACCTTCAAGTTCCTAATATGAAATAAGTCTGGTGAGGACAGCAAAGCCTCGTCACCCCTGGATGGAGATGGAGTGGTGCAGGATGCTCGGGGGCTTACGGAACATCCTCCCTGCACCTCAAAATGCTCTCGGCACTCACCCGGCAGACGGACATCTGGTTGGTCGTGAGGGTGCCAGTCTTATCGGAGCAGATGACGGAAGTGCAGCCCAGGGTCTCCACTGATGGCAGGCTCCGGACGATGGCATTCTTCTTGGCCATGCGGCGCGTGCCCAGTGCCAGGCAGGTGGTGATGACAGCCGGGAGGCCCTCAGGAATGGCAGCCACCGCCAGTGCCACCGAAATCTTGAAATAGTATATGGCCCCTCGAAACCAGGAGCCACCGTGGACGGGATCGCTGAAGTGGCTGACGTTGATGACCCAGACAGCAATGCACACCAAGAAGATCACTTTGGAGAGCTGCTGGCTGAACTCGTCCAGCTTCTGCTGCAAAGGGGTCTTCTCAGGCTCAGTCTCCACCATCTGGTTTCGGATCTTCCCAATCTCTGTGTATACCCCTGTTGCAATGACGACCCCCACAGCTTTCCCAGCTGCAATGTTGGTGCCCTGGGAGGGAAGAAAGGAGCCAAAGTAGACATATGGGCACGTAACCTCTTGGTCTGGGTGAGGAAATGGGTTGCTTGTTGTGAAAGGAGAACATGAAATCTTGGTTAAGGGGAAAATGAGACATTCTGGGATTTTATACAGACACACCCTAAAGCAGAAGGAGATCACTCCTGAGAGCTTTCTCACCCCTCAAGGACTTGACTTCTCACCCAACAGGAGTATAAGCAAGGAGGAAACTCCAACTTGCAATAGCTCCAGGCTCAACCACAAACCTCTTCCCCATCCATAATGCATCCTACTCGATGGAAAATCCACTGAGATCACCCAAGGCATTTAAGGGTGTCTGTGCCACAGCTCAAATGAAATCTTGTGGAAGCAGGTTCTTATTTTTATGGATTTGGGGCTCTTTTTATGGATTTGGGTCTTTCTCATGCATGCATTCACTGCTCCTTGTTCAGAGACCTCCTGTATCCACCAGCCTCTTTGCTTGGTGGCTCTTTGCAAAACCACAGGAGAGGTGGGGACAGGCGTAAGGGACTTACGGAGAACAGCATGTTCTTCTTGTCCTGGTTGACAGCCCGAGGGTCAGGGATGGGGTCAGCATGTTTGATCACTGACACAGACTCCCCTGCCAAGACAAGAGGGGGGAGATGAGCCACCCGCGTTTCCTCCCCAGCCTCCGCTCAGCGGCGTTATGAACCTGCATCACAGCCCCCATGACTTTCTAAAGCAGCGCTTTGCCATCAAGACATCCATCATGGGGATGTCAGAGCTGGGCCAAGGTGCCCTGAAGATGAGGGCTGCAGAAAAACAACCTGTGCGGATCACCAGTGGCTGCGAGCTCCTATACAGCCCAACGGGATGAGGCCAGGTCCCCCTGCCAGGGACCCCGCTGGCTTGTGGTGCAGGTTTGCCCAGTCCAGATGGGGCACAACAGGAAAGGTACCCAAAGCCCTTCTGCTGAAGGTCTTTATGTTGTTCTTTGCAGATTTGTCCTTTTGCTGCATCTCCTTTAGCCCCTGGAGAATTAAGTCAATGCAAAGCCACTTTTCAAGGAGACCAGGCTCCTTTCCCGGTGTTTTTAACATTTTTTCTGACCGCTTTTCCTTCCCTGCTGCCATCTAACTCAATGCCTTTACAAAATCATACATAAGAGCTGGCATACTGGAAGTCCTTTTTGTCAGCTGATCATTTACCAGCCTTCCCTGACAGGAGAAAGAGAGAATTTTTGAAATATCACAGATTATCAGCTTTAAGGGCTTTTCCAGTGCTTAAAAAAAAAAAAGCCCCAAATATCGTCACCTCTCCCTGAAGCTGCAAGGCCTCGTGCACCGGCAGTCATCGTGCAATGGCTGCATGGGGAGAGCATGGGCAGGGCCTGAGAGCCCCTTGTGAAACCCCACGTGTTGCATGGGAAAGCCCCATGCTTTGTGTTATGCAGGAGGGATGCCCAAGCACCGGGCACATCTTGCCTACGCCATGACTTTTAGACAATGCTGCAACCTCCCCAGGCCCTCAGTCTCACTCTCCCACCCGTTTTCCACCCCGGTAAAGCACTTAGCCCAGTGTCAGCCACAAAATTTGGCTTGGGGCAGACGGCAGAGAGAAAGCTCTGCCTTTAGCAACCACCTCCGCCCCATGACGTCCGCACGCACCTGTGAGGATGGACTGGTCAACCCGCAGGGTGGTGGACCGGATTTCGATGATCCGGATGTCCGCCGGCACCTTGTCGCCAACTACAAGGGCAAGAGGAGAGCAGCTCCGTCAGTCAGGATGCCTCCTTTCTGCATTTAAAGCTTAATTTGTATGTCTATAATTTACAAGTCAAAAAAAGAGAGCTGGAAAGAGGCACCATCCATTACAAACAGACATTGGGTAGTGCAGTGATGGGACCTTGAGGAATTCCTAATTTTAGGGGACTACCTTGCACAAAAGCAGCCACCTGGGAAGCGGGCAACAGTGCGAGGCCGAAGGTGTTACTCGTGCTGTGCCAGGTGCTCTCCACCCTCTCCCATGGACCAACTGCATGTTTCAAGCATCACCTCCCAGTGCAAAATCCGGCAAGGGCGAGTGCTGCCCCATCCCCGCAGCACACGGATGCTGCCGGGGTGGGTGACCTGCCTGCCAGCCCTGCCCATCACCTTCCCCAGCTGCCACTCAAGCAAAACAAACCGCAGTTCACCCCAGGTTTACCAGAACAAGCAGCAAAGGCAGGAGCTCTGGGTCAGCAGAGGAGCTAAGCAGACTCCCAGCAAGCCCCCACGTCCCACCCGCCCTGGCTGCACCTCCACAGTGACATGCACTCCTCCGCCACGGCCAGGACCCCCCTAACCACCACAGGCAGCAAGCACCTTCATCCCTTCTCCTGCCAGGAAGGGCGCAGGATGGCAGGTACCTCTTCTCATCTTTTTGGAGCGGAGCTGCCGCAGATAGAGGCGGAGGTCCTCAGGGCAGCAAGCATCACCCTCTCTGTCCTCCAGCCAAATCGCGGCGTAGCCCTGCCTGTCACCCGCATTGCCTCACCCACCACGTCCCCATCTCTCTGCAAAACCCCCACAGCACCCCCATCTTGTCTCTTCCCTACAAAAACCCCAAAACATCCCCATTTCGGAGCAGTCCAAGTCTTTCAACAACACTCTTAACCCCAGTCCATGGGTTGACTGGAAGCTGTTGACACTGGAAGACCTTTCATGGCCAAGACAAACAGCCGCCCATGGGTCTCCTGGCATGGCACAGTGATGATGGGTGAAAGCAGCCCTGCTGACTGACAGCCATCAATTGCTGCCCACCGAGGTGCACGTGCTTCCTTAAAAACCCCATTTAAAGCTGCTTTTCCCACTGAGTTTCCACCTCCCAGTTCCTTGGCACGGAGCGGCTCTTCCTCCCGCTCCGTTATCGGGTGGACACAACGGTGCTTCGGAAACATTGAGGCAGAGCGCCCTGGCTGACGGCGCCTGACATCACGTTACACAACACCGCCGGCTTGGCCGCTAACAATCGTCTCAAATCCCAGACTTTAACGAGCACTTCCGCCCGGGGCTCATAAAACCATCCCCGAGTGCGGCCAGAGCAGGGCTGGCCCCGCTCCGCCGCCCAGCCGTTTATTCCAGCTGCGGATCAGAGTGCTCTGGGATGCGCTGTGCAACATCTTCTGTCCAGCCAGACCCGCCCCGCTCCCTGTCGCGCTTGGTTTTGGGGGGCTGAGCTAGGCAGTACTAAGCACGGGGTCTCACAGACCCACCCCAAATGTTTCCCTCAGACTTCGGAGCTTTTCGAGGGAGCTGGAGCACCTTAAAGGGAGCAAAGAGCTCCTCTTCCCACCCTGGGAAAGGGTTTGCAAACATCAGCTCAACCTGCAGGTGAAAAACCTGTTGCCAGCAGCTAGAGACAGCGTTGAGCCCCGATGCCGTGGGGGTAGCGACCGCTCAAGGGCAGATGGTGTGATAGCATCCCAGGAGACTTGCACGCGGGATAGATGTAGGGACCTGGTAGCTGCCATTAGCCAGCTATTAAACGTCCGCTGATCACGCAAGCACTGCAAAAGCCAAAAGCCAAAGGAAAGAGAGGAAAACAGGAGGCAAGGCTGCCCGAGCACAGCAGGAACAGGCGGGTGCTTCAACTGACGGAGTTCCCTGGGCAATGCTCTGCCCACGCCTTTGGGGCAAGGCAGAAAGCTGGCACGGCCGCCGAATTTAATCACCTCAATCCCCTTGTTACAAAAGGGCAAAAAGCAGCTGGGTTGAAACGGCTTGCCAACTTTAAACAGCTTGCAACCATCGTTCTCCTCTTGTCTTCATGTAGCGGGTTTCTGCCAAATTTATTGCACTGGCACATGCAAACAGAAGCCAGTCCCTCCCGCCTGCACCGTCCCTGCTGTCCCCAGGATGTCACCTGGGTGTCCACCACACGTTCAAAGCTATTGCCCCTGGTGCACCTTCCCCTCCAGCAGCCTGACAGCATCCTCACCGCTTGCTATATCCTCCTCAACCCACAATTTGCTAATAATTTGCAAACCCCTCCAGAGAAGAGCTCAGCTCTTTTCCTCACAGCCATGACGCTGATTGTGCCATTAAAAAGTAATATTCAGCTGCTGATGGGCAGGCAGCACGCACTTGATCTGGGGAAAGATGGCAGAATTGAATCAATTACTAATTCATTAATTTAATTAAAGGCCAGGTCAGCAGCTGGAGTGCGTTGCCGGAGCTGGCTTGGGAGCACTCCCAAGCACTCCTTCACTTGATCCTCCCTGCATGATTTTTGTGTTCATCTTCCAGCTGAAGCCCAACTGGAAGACATAAATAACAGCGAGCTGGCCGGGCGCGGGAGGGATTGCAGCGTGTTTCCACTCGCAGGGCCATGAGGAGGAAAAGAGAGGATTAGTTTTGCGGCTCTGGGGGTTTACAGCATTGTTTAACGAACAAACAAAACACAATAAATGAAACGCATCCTCATTAGCTCTGGTGGGGCAGGCAGAGGACCCCCAGGCACCCTTCACTGCATGCAAAACCCCAACAGAAGGCCTGGGGGGGACAACTCGACTAGGGAGGCAAAAGTCCCCTCTGCCGCTCGCCCTCCCCGAATAACAAAGCCCAGTTACCAAGGAAGCCTGCCCACGCAGGCAGAACCAGCGCGGCTGCTGTGGCGTTGAATCCCCCCTGGCACTGGCAACATTTCCCTGGCACCGCTGGTGCGGCACCCAGCGCCGGCCCTTCACTCGCGCGGGAGAGCCGCTTCCAGAGAGAGGGAATCTTGGCGGAAAATTAAAAGTTCTTCCAGAAAATGGAGAAACCCTCCCAAGACACAAAATCTGAGCCAGAAATATACACGTTGGTTTTTTTTCCTTTTCTGCTGTTCTTTACCACCCTACGCTTAACATGAAGCCTCGGCAGGCTGATGAGCCCCAAGCTTGGCCCAAATCATTTCACCTCTCCGGATTTGAAAAGAGAAACTAAGACCTCAAGTGTCCAACAACGAGGTGACACATGTCTCCAGAGAAGACGTGTCCAGACACTGTGGCAGAGCCCTCCCACCACAAGGACCATGCGGTCCCCATCACCAAAGGCCCCCTGGCCAGCACCACCTCCCCATCCCACCCCATGCCCTGCAGTGACAGCACCCTACCTGCCACCTCCACGATGTCCCCAGGAACAATGTCCCGGGCGCGGATCCGCTGCACTCCGCTGCGGTCGGCACGGATCACCTTCCCCATCTCGGGCTCATACTCCTTCAAGGCTTCGATGGCGCTCTCGGCGTTTCTCTCCTGCAAGCAGAGGAGGAGCAGAGCTGCCAGCGGTGGGGTTGCTCGTGCCGGCAGGCTCCTTCCCCACCCGCTGCAAAGACATGAGCGCCCAAATCTCAGCCCTGGCTTTGGCATCAATTTGTACCATGGATAGGACAAGTGCTGCATCTCCTTCAGCTGCTCTAAGATGGTCTCTTCTGGCTTAAATCACACCAGGTCCTGGACACCGCATGGACATTTGGGCTTGATTTTCTCATTCTTGGTTTGGGAAGCAGCATATCCCACCTAGATGTATTTTTCCCCATCCAGCAACCCCACCTAGATCAAGCTGCAGATAAATGGCCTTAAAGGGAATACATACAAGAAGAGGAGCACCGCTGGCTGAGGCATCTGCTCATCCCACAGGAGGGATACAGCGAGGCGAGGGGCAGCAGCCACCGCGGCTTTCAGGTGGACAGGGCAAAAAGCTCCCCTTGGAAAACGCATTTGACCATGGCCAGGAGACAAGCAGCATTTGCCTGGAGGGCAAATAAGTGCAAGACCCTAAACTCCAAACTGTGAAAGTTGCCAAAGACTGAAAGAACGAGCCAAGAGGCAGCCAACAACTGAGCTTTGGTGCATGAGGTAGCATAGCCAACACAAAAATTGAACCTTTGAGAATGAGTTTCCAACAGCAAGAAGCAACCAGGCCTTCACATGAAGCGTCTCAGCCATGTGGAGCAGAGATCTGCAGGGCAGGGGGCTGTGACTTACCTGCCACACACCCACCACCGCGTTGGCGATCAGGATCATAATAATGACGATGGGCTCCACGAATGCTGTTGTAGTCTCCTCTCCTTCTTCAAACCAGGCCAGGATCTAGTAGGCAATAGAAGGACCACAATGTGGCTGAAACAACAAAGCGCCAACATTTTAAGAAGACAGACGGGAAAAAAAGCCAACCAACACATGGTGTTTGCTGGAGACAAGAAAACCCAGAGTGGTGGCCAGCACCGCATGGCTTGGTTAAAGTGTGGAGTTGCCATATCCCACTGCCGGTACTGAACCCTGGTGCCTCCACTCTTCTGCTGGGGGAAACCTAATGCACCTTGGAACAGGCTGCCAAAAGAAGTGGTGGAGTCATCATCCCTGGAGGTGTTAAAAAAATGTGTAGATGTGGCACTTCGGGACACTGTTTAGTGGACATAATAGTGGTGTCAGGTTGATGGTTGGACTTGATGATCTTAGGGGTCTTTTCCAACCTTAAGGATTCTATGATCAAATGAGGAGGGCTGGAGCAAACAGCCATGCAAAGCCTGGATGAGGATTTGCACCAAGAAAGCATCTATTTTTCAGTGTGCCCATGGGGAGACCACAGCCATGAGCAGATGAGTGGGGAGACTGCGCAACACTGCCCGCTTCTCAGACATGGTCAGCAACAGCCAGGCAGCCACCACAGTCACTGCCTGCAGCACATTCAGCCTCCGAGAAGCCCGACCCGGGCAGAAGTGAAGCGGTGCAATACGAGTAATGGATGCACTAAGAGCAGCTCTGCAGAGCAGGTACTGACCTCGCAGCTTCTCACCACCCTGAGCCCCCTTCTCCATCCCACAAAGACCTCATACCATAATACAACTGAAGTGAACACACACACAAACATTTTCACCCCATTTAACTGCTTGTCGACCTGCACTGTGTCAACAGCTGTCTGCGGCAGAGGCACCGGCACAACGGGCCTCTGACACACGGGGTTCACGCCAGCTTTACTGATTAGCAGAGCCACCGTGGCGGAGTTGACCATCACGCGGACTGCAACAGCTCCGCAAATTCACCAACAAACGGGTCACTGCCTGTTGTTTTGGGAATGCACTAAACCTTGCAAGGGACCAGGTTCTCTCTTTGTCTGCCCAGGAGTCGTATCCCAAAGGAGGGGACAGGAGGCTTTGCCATCCCACTGAGTATACTCAAAAAATCAGTAATTCTCTAGCAGCTAGGTGGGAAACTTCTCTTCACACAGAGTTGCTCCCAACGTAGATTGTGGGCAAAACTGAGCTAACATCTCAGTTCCCGGGCAGTGCAAACAAGGCTCGAACTGGCAATCGGGGAGTGAGATGTCACTGATGATGATGAGCACTTCCAAGGTACCACGGAGTGCAAGTACAAAGGGGTCCATACTGCAGTTACTCAGTGGCACCCATAAAGGCAGCTTTGCTGACCACGTAGATGTTGAGTTTAGCTGATCCCACATTGCCTCTGGGCAT
This sequence comes from Chlamydotis macqueenii, assembly GCF_036417535.1. Lineage (NCBI taxonomy): Eukaryota > Metazoa > Chordata > Aves > Otidiformes > Otididae > Chlamydotis > Chlamydotis macqueenii. Next base: position 8,855,207 of record NC_141574.1, read on the forward strand.
TATTAACCGTGGAGGAGGTCAGCAGCTCTTGCTGCCAGCTGACATGGCCTGCAAACCCCGGGCAGAAGCTGCTCTGTGCTCACAGGACGTGCCAGGGGTGGATCACAGCTCCTCCTGGGAAAGGCACGTAGGGATGCAGCCGCTGCCCCAGCAAAGGCGAGAGAAGAGCCCCACGGGAGATACAGCACTGAGGAAGGAGATGTTGGAAGCAATAACACCATCTGGGAAAGCAGAAGCTGCATGGTACCACCTTGAAGGCACCACACCGGCAGCTCTGATGGCAAAGGCAGCCTGAGCTGGGCTTCATGCCCTGCTAAACACAAGGAGAACCTGATCTTGAGCACCTTTCTGACATTACCCGAATGTAACATCATGTTTTCCTGCTGTGTGACGCACTGGGAAGCGTATTTTGTCAGTGAACGTTAACCCTGCCCCACAGATCAGCAAAGGTTTAAAGGAAAGCCATACACCCCGCACCGTGCTCAGCCGTACCCGACACCTGCCCTGAGCATCACCAGCTTGGGCACCACCGGCCCAGGATCTCTGAACCCTCCCAGCCCCGTGGGCAGGATGGGAAGGCAGTGAACAGCAGGCAGGAGACATCTCCCAGGCGGGCAGCCAAAACGCTGCCAGTCCGGCTCAGCCAGAGGGAAGGGAAAAAACCAAAAAAAAAGAAAAGAAATTAAACAGATTGGATTTTTAATTGAAAAATGAGCAGAAGGGCTCCGGAGGGAGATTTCACTCCGAGGAGTGCAGCCACACAGGGTCTGGAAACGCTCCCAGCCCCGTCCTTGCCTTCCCACGCAGATGCGCACACTGTAAGCAGGTGCCTGCACCCGGCAGAGGTGAAGGCTGTATGTGGAGCTTCAGAGTCGGCTTTAGGCGCCTGGAGCGCTGCTCTGACCTCTCACCACCCATCACCCAGCGCTCTGGCCAGGAAAAAGCCATGCGACATCCTGACAGCTCTTCAGGCATGCAGGGAGGTGGTGCCAGGGCCCCCCAGCTCCCCGAGGACACACAGCTTGGCCATTACACCAGGAATGCATCTGCACCACAGACACACGCATCTCCACGGGTCAGAGACAGTGTCCTCCGCTCCGGCAGATCCTGACACAGATCTGGCCATGCTGCAACTTAATACTTTCAAAAACATCCAAGGAAAAAATGAAGAAGGGGGTAAATTTCCCTTTCTGTTTTACCATCTACACAAGTTGAGGCACAAGAGATATTTTACTGGATGGAAGGTGGGATTGAAAAGCAATCAGTATGAATTAAAATCAGAGAAGGGATGTGCAAATAGGCAGTTTGGGTCCTAACTCAGTGAAGAGCTTGAGCACAAATCTCAGTCCAGACACTGGCCACGGCTGCACGTACCGGGGGGCAGGAAAGCTGACAGCATCAAAAATGATGAAGGGAAAACACAATGGATTTAGGAGGGAAACTAAAAGAGAGAGTAACAAAGGTACCTTCTAACCTAAAAATATAGGAAACTTTGTTGATAAAAATCTTGCAATGAGACAGAGACATGTCCAAAGGACCTGCGCTATCTCAGGTAGCATCTGAAAATAATGACAAAAAAAACCAAAAACAAAACAAGGATCACAGGAAAAAGCATCCCAGGATGGAAAGCTTTGGGCAACCCTCACCTGCCTTTGGCAGCCCCACTTTCACTGGAGCTCTGTGCCCGCTCTCTCCAAACCCTAACCCCGTGGTGCCCAGGACCAACGCTTATCCCACCCGCCATCCACCAAAACGGGCCCAGGACTGCGCATTTCCATGGCCCATTTCTACCTTTGACTGTTACAGTCTTGGGGAAATAGAAAGAAGCCCAGATTTGATACCACTTTTGGATGGATCAGCATTACTGAAAAATCCTACAGTCTCATCTTTTAAGCAGATACAACGATATTGTCACTGTACCCTAGAAAAGCACTGCACTCCTGCTACATCTCCTTCATCCAACATGCACCTCCTCCGGCTCCTTCGCTATGTGGCTGCCGCCCGGGGCTGTACGTGCCCTGGAAGGTGCCCACCCCCGAGCCTGGAGTACTTACGAATGACAGAAAAGCTGCCATCAAAAGGATGCGGACCAGGAGATCTTCAAACTGCTCCAGCACCAACTCCCAGAGGGACTTTCCTGGTGGGAAAACATGAAGGCAAGCACAGTCAGTGCTCAAAGAAACCCAGAAGACCAGTAATTTAGACCACTGACGTCACTAAGACCAACAGGACCCCATCCCCGGCTTGCAGCAGAGCTGCTCCAGTGCCCATCGGCCGCGCGCACTAGTGAGGACATCCAGCGCTGCTATGGGGGATTTTTCCCTCTAATATTAAATGTCTTTATTTCTGTCACTGGCCTGGTTTTACTATGTCTGTTTTTAACTACAGAAACCAAATCCTCAGTGCTTCTTTTCACAGTTGGTAGCCTTGCCATCACAGGAAAGCTCTGCTGTCAGCCCAGCTTTCTCTAGGATTAAAACCAAGATTAAAAGACCCCAAACACTCCCCCTCCTCTTTGTCCCCAGCACCCCCACCCAGACTCAAGGCACATACCCGCCCTCACCTCCAGCCCACGCCTTACCTTCTTCTGCAGGGAGCTCTGTGGGTTTCCATCGACAGCCCAGAAAGCGTAACGAGGTAAAAAATGATAAAAATAAAAATATTAATTAATGATTTGGGCCCAGACTAGCAATCCCTCCCCTTGTGCCCCAGTAGTCCATTCAGTGCCCCAAAATGCAACATGTTCTGCACATATTCCCACATCAAGACAACTTGTTCTCGAACTTCTCAGTCTGACACCAAGCAAGCAGCACTGGATGCTCCACGCACCAGGGAAACGTCATTTCCCTGCTGCAACTGGCTCCGGCAGCATTTATTCCTGCACTCAGTCTGCCTGAAAAAATGCTCCTCAGAAGTTGGTCCCTCCAAAACTAGGACACAGAGGTCCAACCATCCCGTAAAACGCCCTGGCAGAAACCCAATACAGACCCACTGGGAACTAACTCTGAGACCATGTTTCCTATCAATCAGTTGTGCTTTACAGCCAGCAATGCTCCAGGAAACAAAAAGAAATCCACAGCCAATTCTCAGCCGGTCCAAGCTGTCCTCCCAAATCTGCCTCGCTGGGTGCAGAGCCCCCAGCCACACTGCTCCCAGCCAAACCCAAGCCCAGTCACCTGCACAACGTGAAAAAAACCCCAAGGGCTCCTGAACGCCTGCCATGGTCTCCCTGAGACTCCCACATCCCCACGGGATGACCGTTACCTTCGCACACACCGAAGGGTCCCACGGCCGCTGGTCAATGCACAAACCCCGGTACCCACCAAGGGCATCATTCCTGCTTCCACAGTGCCATGATGGATTTGCTGGCCCTGCCACGGGCAAGGTTTGGCCGAGGACCGCAAGGTCCCACACCCATGGAGAGTTTGGGAGTGACCCCCTTGGTTTTGCCTGCCAGTCTCCATTTGCACCCACTGTTCCCGCACTCGGGGTGAATCCTCCGGTTGCTTGCAGAGCAGCTCCCAGGGGAGCTGGCAGCTGGACCAAAACCTCTGCCAGCTGCCCAGGGTGGGGGAATACGAGCATTGCAGCTGTCTCAGGGAAAAGGAAATCCAAGATTCGCCAAGCACAGCAGAGCTGGCTGGAGCTGGAGAACCCACGCCACAGCCATGCACCAGCAAACCCTTGGGAGGGCTGTGCTGGTGGCTCAAAGGCATCCGTCTGCCACCTGCTTCTGAGCCCACGGGGTGACAATAAAACAAGGTGTTCCTCCAACTCCTTGCGTTTCTGGGAGGGAATAAGGGACCGGCTGGAGTTCAAGAGGAACTGGCCCAAGGCAGACACGCTTGGTGCCCCGTCGCTGGACCAAACGCGGCGTTGTCTCTGAGTACACCCAGCGTGGAGCTCTGAGTGACAGCAGGAAGCGAAACTAGCTCGGCTGTTTTCCATCATCTATTTTCAGAGAAATGGAAAAAAAAAAAAAAAAAAAAAGTTAAACGAAAACAAACCCACCTTCACTGAACAAACCAGTGAAAACAAGAAGCCTCAACGTGTTTACACTTCAACTGCATCAGCTCCTCCGTGAGACACTCACTATGAGCTGTTTGAAACCCTCTCAGATAAGGCTACTCCGATCCCCTGCCATCGCAAGGACCAGACACACCAGTCTATAACTATTCTTATAGAAAAAAAACCACAATCTTGGAGCAGCGTCAACATTTCTAATCACTCTGCAGAACGTGTCAGAAGGAAAGTGGCTCTTCTCCCTTTTGCAGCCGGCTCCTCTCCACCCCCAGCTTCCTCTCCCAGGCCCAGAGAGCCACCAAAATTAAAAGAAGAAGAGACCTGCTGCTGCTATTTCCATCCAGGCTCCATTTTAAGGGTGTGAACGTGCGAGGTGAGAGGGCTGGGGGCAGGCGGGGTGTCCCGAGGGAGGCAGCTGGGGCTCCCGCAGGCCTGGGCTCTGCCGGGGTGCCCAGGGGTGACTTTCCGCCCCGAGCAGCCACCCGAAACGCCGCACTCCTCTTAGTGCTTCTCCTGCGTGGCGTTTGCATGAAGAGCCGCAGCGATGCCGTTTGCAAGAGCGGGGACTTTGCATGAGCTGTTGATTAAAGCCTGAAAGCGGGTTTCTGTGAACTGAGGAGGAAACACGTGCAGTGGGGCGTCCAGCTGAAGGGTGGCAGAGTGACACCATGGCATCGCTGTCACCAAAGCTCACACATCAGCAATGCCAATTTTGAGTATACCGAGAACCAGGCACCTCCCCGGCCATCAGGGAATCCTCCCGCCACCCTTCATGCACAGCTCAGTGCCCATTTTGCACCAAACACTCAGCAAAAAAGGTCAGAAAGTCACAATAAACTCATACTTTTGGGTCTGAATCGATCAAAACCGACCAGAAAACAGGCATGTCTGGGGCTGAAGCCTCTCCCTCTCCCTTCCAAAGTCTCACTAGAAATAAGGGAGTTTGCTACTCGCCAAAAATCAAGTCAGCCCTGTGATGCTCTGTTGAACTGTGGTGCCACCATGTCCCACGTGTCCAGGAAACCCATCGCAGGCAGGGAACCAGCAAAATCCCAAATCTGTGATTCCCTTTGGACAACACGGCGAGGGCAGGCAGGCTGAAATGGAAACTCCCAGCCAGCACCTCAGTAGCCCCTTTCTTCGGTCAGTGGTTCAGAGCTCAGCACAGAGATCTGCTCTGTGCCCAAGCTCCTGATACAGCCAGAAGACAAATGCAATAACATCACCAAGGGCAGAAAGTTATAACAATGCACCCAAAATGGGGCCACCCGCTCACTCGTAGATTTTCAGCCTCCTGCGCTGAGGAGCCCCGGTACGGGCCCTACATCTCGCAGATACGTATCTGCAATTTCTCTGCTCCTGCTTTTCCGCATCATGGCTTCAGAGAGTAGAGGCAAGACAACAGACACCGAAACAGGGCAGCGGGTGCCTGGATGTCACAGGGCCATTCCCAGCAGCAGAGGAGTATGCTCTCCTCTAGGTTACCGAGTGGAGAGGCGCGGGCAGTCTCGACTCCACCGACCCGCAGGGCTTTGCCTCGCGGAGGCACAAAACACAGCCAAGCTTCACGGACCGCGGAGGATTGCGGCATGCTCTGAGCTTGTCACATCACAACGTCTTTCCCTGCTGTGCCGTCACATCCCACAGAGACTGTAGCCCAAGCTGGGCTGCAAAATACCGATACAGGATGCTCTAATGGCATGCAACGAGCCCAGCCACCATGGGCAGATGTGGGGCTATTTTAGCCCAAGGTTCATCTCCAGCTCCTGCCAACTCAAACAGGGCTGACGGCTCGTGGGCTGGCGCCTGCAACACGGCAGGGCACGGTAATCAGGTGATGAAAAGGTAAATAAACATGGGTGCCACCCACGAGCGAGGCGGCGCGGGTGCAGGCTGCCGTCCCGGGGCTCTGCAACAGCCTTCACGTCCCCGGGGAGACCCGGCCCCGCTTTCCGGGCCAAAGCAAACAAATAAAACATGACAGGGTGGCGCTGGGGTCGCTTTAAGGAAATGTTTGAGTTTCTCCTCCTGTAACAGGATCAACAATCCTAGAAGCCACACAGCCGCCAGCATTTCTCCACCATGCATCCCACTCTGCTTTTGGGGAAACTGAGGCACAAGGCAACGCTTTCTCCTGGGCCAGCGCACGGTGAAGCAAACCCTGGTGCACGCTCAGACTCAGCATGCGACCCACAACAGCAAACATCTTGCAAGGTGAACACAGAAATACCATTTTCCCCACTGTTTCAGGAGCTTCCCTAGGATAAAATCAGATTCCTCTTATGGGAAACACTTCTGCCGCCAAGTGATGCGGGAAGGGTGACAGCACAGTGCCCAGCGCTGGGGATAACGGTGAGCATCACGCCCAGGCCCAGCTCTCTGCTACAAATAACTTCCTTCAAACCATATTTCTATGTTATAAACTAATCTCTCTCTTTTTTTTTTCCTGTGTACAGGAAAGGGGAAATGAATGGGCAAAACAAGGGACACATCCGATTCCCAGACTTTGCCAACAGACAGGAAAAAGGGCCCAAGGAAGCAGTGAAGAGAGTAAGAAGAACCCTAAAACATCCCCAGTTGGGACAGCAGCCCCCCTCCCGTGACATAAAGCAGGAATCCAGGCAGAGCTGCTCTGGGATCCTTCTACCGTCTCGCAAGACACCGGGCAGAATAAATTGTTATTTTAAGTGGCTGCCTTTCCCAGGGCCGGCTGCGCTGGAAGGATCCCGTCCCGGAGGGACGTCTGCTCTGCTTCATCCCCAGTGACAGCTGCCACCGCTGCGCGGCCCCGGCACTCCGCAAAACCACCGGATTGCGCAGCTGCGAAGGGCTTTGCCAGGCTGTTTTAACTCGAGTTCAAGCGCATCACCTGCTGGGTGTAAATCCTGCCTGGGGATGGAGGTGTGAGGCTGCTCATCACCTTGCATGGCTACGCTCGAGCTGCAAAAGTGTAAAAAACCAGCTTTTGCAAACTAATCCCAGGTGTTTTAGCGTTATCTGGGTTGACAAACACTCAAAGCCTAACCGTGCTAACACTACTCGACATTCACAGAGGACAAAGTGTGGAGCCTGGCCTGACTGGAGGGGAAGCCAGACCCACGGACACCGTGTGCTACTGCAGCAAGACGGGGAGAGAAGGATGCTGCAGAGCTCACTTTGCTGTTTACCAAAAAAGCCCTGTATGTTAGAAACCCCAGAAACCATCCACCCGAATCGCAGCGGGGTGGGGGCTGCCCCGGGGCACCTCCGTCGTGAGAGGGGCCGAGGCGAAGGCAGGGCTGGCAGAGTACCGGCCAGGTTGGCCCGCAGGGAGCGAGCAGAGCGGTGGCTGGCACACCCCAACCGCCCACACGTGCGGAAATCGCATCCCCAGGCGGGCACAGCTGCGGCGGGCGCATGCACGTGGCATGTGAGCCCATCGGGTTGCGGCAACCGACGTATCCAGCTGCACCGAGCCCCTGCCACCCAAGGAAAACAGCGATTAACTGTGCATTAAAAAGCCCCCCATAGATGCAGGTATGGCACTGGAAACATCCCCATCTTCGTGCCGGGCAGCCACAACCTGCTCCGGGTGGATCCGGCCCTTCCCCCATCATCCCCGGGGATCTGGTCCCAAAGCCACGCATGCTTTTCCTCCTGCGCCTCTCCCTCCTGAGCCAAGGCAGCGGTGGCCCTGGGCGTGCTGCGGGTGGGGGAAGCACCTCCGGCCCCTGGCACCTTATTTGCTTATCGCCTTGCAGCTGCTTTTCCTGCATGCCGGGCGAGTTTTGGTTACGCTGGCTGCCTGCGACAGCTGCTGCTTCAAACGGCAGCAGGAAGGTAAAAGGAATGAGATACAACCCCCATCCCACGGCAAAAACCAGTCCCTGCTCAAGCCCTGCCTCATGCTTTCCAAAATCCCAGTGCCCCTCCTGGCTGGGGGATGCACAGCCCTAAAAATAAGCAAATTTTGGGCTGGAGGAAGCACTGGGCATGGCAGCAGCCTGGGGCAGGCAAGGAAGCACACGAGGATGGTTAGCAGAGGTTTAAGGGCTAGAAACATCCATTGCTGTTTTCCAGGCGATGCTTTAGGGTGAAATGATCTGACTGCTTTTCCAGCTGGTACCCAGACACCGTAAATGGCCGGCAACAAAACCAGCCTGAAAAACTTCTGGTTTGGCTCACAGGGCTTCTGGACCAACTGCTCATCCTACCCTCACGCTGCTTTTCCGAACTCACCGGTACTGAAGCCCCCGGGTCCCTCCAGAACAGTGACGGGTCCCAGGGGAGAATTTGGGCACCCACAGCCCCGCTGCTGCGCTTGCAGGGGAGAAGCCGAAAAGCTAATTTTTTCCTTTTCTGGCCAGCTAAGCTTATCTCCACAGCTCAGGGAACAGGAAACGCAGTTACCCTGGAAGCACCACGCAAACCCAGCCCCACAGTATCTCCTTTTCCCTGGAAAATCCGTGCCCGTGCCAAAGGATAAGCCACCACCACATCCCGCTGCCCGGGCAGAGGGAAACAGGGATGGAGGTGGGAGCATGGCATCGGACTGATGGTGCAAGAGGTTGTGAGAAGTAAATAAGGAAAACTTTGCTCCCCTCACCCCAAACTTCCCTTTCTTTATTCTCGGAAACGCTCATCCTCAAGACAGTGGATAGCACAAGGTTCCCTCTGCCATAGCGCAGGGCGTCCCGGCGTGGTGCCACGAAGCCTGGCCGGCCGCGAGCACCCTCCTTCTGCGCCACGGAAAGCAAATTATTTCCCCGCCAACAACCCACTTCCTTTTCTTAATGCTATGAAAATAAGGAGAGCAGATTTTGCCCATTTTGCCCTCAAAAAATGAAGCCACCGCTCAGGCTTGCAGCTCCAGCGCCCACATGCATTTGCGAGAATAAAGCCGTGGGGAAATTCAGGGGAAAAACCCTGGGGAAATGGGGCTGCAAGCGGTAGCCTGGTCCCCCCACCATCTCTGTCCCCACCGGCACCCGCAGCAGATCCCCGGGTGCGTTTTGGGAGTGGGAGGGAGCGGGGCGGAGGAAACCCGCGGCTCCAGCCTGGGATGGATTATTTGAGCAATCTAAAAGCGGTGGTTTGTTCCCTTCTGCACCAACGCAGTGGAAAGAATTTCCAGCTCTGGCTCCCGGGTGGAAAAGCTAAAAATCTGCGTTTAAATAGTAACAGGTTAAAAAAAAAAAAAACAAACCAACAAAAACACACCACAGGAGCGTGAATAAAATAAAGCTTAAGCTGTGGCAGGGTTTTTTTGGTTTTGGGGTTGTGTTGGGTTTATTTTTTTAGTTTTTCTCCTCTCTGCTTCGAGCAGACTCTTTCTGTAACCTCAGGGAAAGGCGAGGGAGCGACCCTGCTGCATTCGGGAACCTCCTGCCAGAACTGCCAACCCCAAACAACTGCTGCCGTTTCAGTGTATCCTCTCCTTGCACCCTACAGATCTCATTTTATTTGCCAGGCCAGAGAAAAACACTATGGGGAATTTGTAACCCTTCCGGACATGACGGCCTGCCACACACCGCCGCGAATAGGCCGCTCGCAGCAAGTCCGGCACCTGGCGATAGAAAATTCAATAACATTTTCCTGGCAGCGCCGCGGAACGGTTTAGGAAACCAAAGACACGGAGGTGGTGGTGCCAGGAGCCCCAGTGATGGCCCGCGCTGCTGGGTCAGCTCGGCCACCCGTTCCTGCCCTGCACAGAGAAAACCCAGGGGGGCTTGAAATGGCCCTGGGGAGGAATTTCAGCACCGAAAATTGGGGTGCGCCTTTCAGCTGAACTCTGCAAGACTTGGGGAAGAGCAAGGTGAGATGGTGTTTGAGGAGTGTTCCCTAAAAAACAGGAAAAAAAAAAAGGATATTGGGGCTGAAAAGGCAGGTAAGAAAATGAGACTAGGATGCATCTGCTCCTGGAAGAGAGATGCTGCTCAGCGGGCAGTAAAGGGCTGCTGCGGCTTGGTGAGGGGAACAGTATCCCCCAAAACTGCTTCCCCCAAAACTACCTCCCCGAGGATCTGGGGAGCGTTTGCACAGAGCCAAGCATCTTCGATGAGGCTGTAAGCAACCACTGAGGACACTGCTCTTGCATGGCGTGCAAAATAAATCAATAAAATTTAAAAAAAATCAGGAAAAATAATTAATAAGTTATAATAATAAGTTTAACTAAAGTGTTCCACTCTTCAAGTGCTGTGGAAAGCACGAGTGGCTCCATGTTGCCACATCCAGCAGCGGTCAAGCAGCCCAGGCACACCCACCGGCAGCATCCCCGCTCCAAGGACATCTCTTCCACCGCCCCGCTGGGCTGGGGACCGGGGGCTCTTAGCGCTAAAACACCTGGCACCCACTGCCCTGGGAGAAGGCAGGCAGGGAAGCCGGTGCCATCTCCTCACTGTAACCCCAGCGTTTTCCCCGCCTCGGCGTGCAATACCAAACCCCCACGCCCCAAACCTGCCCTCGGCAGGACGGGATGCACTTTGACATCCCAGCACAAAACAAGATAAAACTTCCTTCCTTTCCGCCAAACAAGGGCTCACTCTGCAGCACGCGTGGCACAGCACAGCAATCAATTTGCTTTGCCACGTTTTTTGCTCGACATCTTGCACGTGGCAGGTTTTGGATTGAAATGCAACCGGTGTGGACCCATCCCAGGGCCACCACCAACCCCCAGGACACCCCTAAGAGCCAGCCCACAGGGGTTTGCAAGATGAAACTCCCCAAAAGCAGAGCTCCAGATCAGTAACCTCAGTTAAAAAAGGGGAAAGAAAAAAAAGAAAAAAAAAAAAACCACCAGAAGCCCACAAGATGCTGCTTTTAAATCCAACTGGCATTTTCTCTCCTTCCCTGCCAAGGTGAGGAGGATACTCTCTCTCTCTCTCTGCTCAAAAAACTCATTTTTCAATGGATATTTCGACAGATATTCCAATCAATCCTGCTGCCACCTGCAGCCGATCCACAGTGTATGAGCTGAGCTGTGTATTTACAGATCAGGAAAAACCAAACTCTGCACGCCAGGCTGGAAGGAGACCCTGCCCCAAGCTCAGGGCCGAAGGGAGCCGACTCCATCCTAAAAGCACAGAGGTCGGGAAGGGTGGGTTTGGGTTTTGTGACTTTTTTTTCATTCAGTTGTTTTCTGGAAGGAAGTGCCACCGCCATGGCAAATCCTTGTGAAATTCAAAAGTTTGAAGAGCGCATCTCACCGCGTCTCCCATCTGCTGGTAAATAAATAAAATGTGGCTGATAAAACGCGGCCAGCGTACACAGAGGGTGGTGCATCCTTCGACCCCAGCCCACACAAGTGCTGATGAGCTGCTTTTTGACTCAATTAACCCAAACTGAGGTTATTATTATTTTATTTTTTTGCAGAACTCCTTGTCCTGGCTGACCTGGCTCCCCCCTCACCCCATTTGCTTTTTCTGGTATCTGTTCTCATAATGCAGTCTATTTTCAGCAATCCTCTTGGATGGGTTTTCATGGAAAATGAGGTCTACACTTCCCTTAGTTTAGATTATATCAGAAGAAAAAAATTTCTGTAGGATAGAAAAGATCTGTTCTTCCAGATGGGAAAAAGGGGAGAGTTGGACAATTAATACTTTTCATGGGCGAACTCTCTGAGGATCACACATCTCGGGGTAGTTGAAGCAGCTCCTTTCCTGGATCAAAATACTTGTAGACCATTGGAAACAGGAGTCCCATTTACGCTTTTTCCATAATTTCCTTCCAACACTGTATCTGTGTGCGTGTCTATAAGGATGAAAAATTATATATATATATGCATATATACCTGACACCTACATACATTTGTGTATAAGGATAAAATTATATATATACACACACTATATCTATATATATATTTGTGTATAAGGATAAAATCTTTTATATATATATATATATGTACATAGACACCTATCTACATTTATGTCAAAAAAAAAGTGAAAAAGGGAAGAATAATTTGAATTAGGCTTTTATAGACGAAAGAGGAGCCCCAGAAGAGGCCAGAGCCAGCACTGCCGAGCAGCCCCATCTCCTCCCGGGCCACCACGTGCCTTCCCTCCAGAGAGGAGCGGATCCAAACACTACAGCTGCTCCAATGGGGTTTTCGTTTACCTGTAGCCAACAGAAGGTCCCCAACCTCAAAAGCAAAAAAAAAAAAAAAAAAAAAAGCCCTGAAAAACCTGCAAAACCCCAAAGGATGGGGCATCCTCTGCAGGGGCCAGAGCAGGAGGGCCAGGGACACAGGTCCATCGCTTCCCCTCTTCCACCTCGCGCCACTGAGTCAGGCTTTTTTTTTTATTTTTATTTTTCCACTCACTCCCCACATTTTCCTTATTTTAGACCTTCTGTTGACTTGGAGGTTGCAAAACGGAAAAAGAAAAAGTGCAAACAGGCGGGTAAAGGGAGGGTTATCCCGACCCCGGCTGCACGTCTCCTGGGTACGGGCACCGCCTGCTCTGCAAAATCCAGCTGAGCTGACGTTTTACAGGGCAAATCCCTAGGGATTTGGCCATCACCAGCCGCCGGAGTCACTGCTCAGCTCACCGAGTTCCTCCTCGAGGATCTCTGCACTTTCGCTCCCCACGGCGAAGGAAGCAGAAGAGAGAACCTCCCCCGCCCACGCACCCCTCCCAAAAAACAACTGATTTTTATCTAGCAACAAATGTAAGAAAAACCGTTTCCAAACCAGAAGAAGAAAAAAAACAAAACAAAACAAAACAAACTCCCATATAATAGAGCAAATATGTAACATACAACACACAGCCCTGCGTTTGCTCGGAGGGCGGCTCTGCGAGGACTCCAGAGATTTTCTCCCATAAAATGAGGCGAGGGGAAGCCTTTTTCCCATCCATCCGTCAGGACGGCATGGACTGGCTACGAGGACTGGTCCCAGTGCAAAGGACAGCTTTCCCATCCAGTTCCTGGGAGCAGCCAGGCCACAGCCAGCGGCTTTGGGGGACCACAAGGTGGTTTCACTGGGATGGAGCAAAACCCGTCAGCGCCGGGGCCACACCGGGCACCGCGTCCCCCCACTGCTCGCGCAGGTGCCCAGACAAGGACGCCCGATGCAACCCTGCCCTTCGGTTTGAATTAACTCACATCCCTTCCCCGGCTCCCCCCGCACGCTGGTTTAAAATACACATAGTGGCTAAACAGCAGGAAACACCCAAAGCAAAAAATACCGCGGACAGGAACCCGGGGGCACAGGGGACACGCAAGAGCAAGAAGCGGATTTCCTCCCCCAAAACATTGCACCTCTGATGCTGATGGTGACCCTCCTGGGCTGGGCCACCAGCACCCTGTCACTCATCCTCGAGTGCTTTCACCCTTCAGCATGGATCTGTCAGCTCTCCATAGATAAAATAAATGTATTTTTATTGTCTGTCTTTTGTTTCCCCTCTGTAAAGGGGTCTTTTATTCAAAGGTGTACCACAGTGACTTGCAAATGTTAATGTGGGGGAAAAAAAAAAATTATATATATATATAAAATTGCAAATGGGTTGATGTGAGAGCACAGATGACAAAGCCAGGACCTCCATTAGCACATCCAGCAGGTTGCTGACCATTTAAATTTTAGGAGGATTTTGATGATCAGAGTGGAGACATTTAGGGGTACAATAGGTCTAGACTTCAAAAAGAGGTACAAAATTTCAGATTTCAGCCACGGTGGGTCACAAAGAGATGCCATTGCATGCCCTGAAGAAGCCTGATGCCTGGGGCTGTGTTGGACCAGGTGGCACAGGGGCATGGACCATGTCTGGGAGGTAGAGGAGGTGACTACCAAACCACAGCCTGACATTGGACTTGCCACCTCTGCGGGTGAGAAAGAGAAAAGGCTTTTACAGAGTGATAATGAGCAGCCAAACCTCAAAGAACTGGGAGGTTCCCACAGAAAACCAGCAAATACCAGTTACAGATGTGAGGTTAATTGCTGGAAAGGATCAATCCAACTTCTCTTCAAAAGAGCAACACTTTGGACTCAAATCCAACCCTCCCTTCATAAGACGACTGGCAAGTCACCCACCAAGCCACGGCTTGGAAAAGACCCAGTAGCATTAATTGCATTAATCCTAACAGGAATAACGAGCCTCCTGTCCCAGCACCGCTCACCACCGCCACGGCTTGGATGCTGGCGGAGCCGGCGGCTGCCTGCAGCCTGGCCTGTGAGGGGTTAACCACCCACGGAGGAGCCTCTGGCGCACGCTCACGTCATGGAAATACTCAAGTAACCACAATTTTCTCTATTGCTTTTTGGCTCCAGTTCTTCAATGTTTCTGCGCTACCAGCCCAGATCTCTGCTACCTGTTTTCCAGTGAGGTAGTTGGTACAGACAGCAGCTCGACCGAGCAGTCGCTATTTATTTTTTTTCTAATATAGGTTACTGTTATACTTTCTACCTCCAGTACTACCAACACTGAAATATAAAAAAAGATCATGAGTCACAGTACCAGCAAAAAAAAAAAAAAATATATATATATATATATCAGATGCACAATAATAAATGGAGGTGGGATGAGGGTTGGTGCTTTCTGCACTGGGTTGGGCTGAGCCCCAGACAGCTCTGCCCTGCTGCTGCATGCCCCTCTCCTCCATCCCTCCCGCCTTTCCCAGTCCTCCCAGTCTCCCGAGCATCAGCTGTTTCTCCTGCCTGAGGTCTACCGACTGACCAGGAGGGGCTGCCTTTGTGGCCTTCACCCCACTCTGGATGCCAACCGAGGTCATCCATGAGCGCTACAGGAGAACCAGGGGAAGGGCAGGAGAAAAAAGGGGAGGAAAAAAGGGAAAAACAAAGGAGAAAAAAAAAAAAAAAAGCAAGCAGAACACCCCATCCCTCTCCTGATAATCACAACCTGCCTTAATATTTCCATAATGGAGACCAGGAGCACCAGCAATGTTCCCAGGAAACGTCAGCCCAGCGGCTCTGCTCCCGGTCCCCATCCCGCTCCCAGGTGCCTCTCCCTGCGGACGGCTCTGCCAGCCAGTCACCGAACTGACCCACAGCGAAGCGGCCGCCCCAGGTGGCCTGGCTGGGCAGGGAGCACTGCCCCATGTGCCAGACCTGCTCAAGGGCCCTAATGGGCTTTTTTTTGCGGGGGGGAAGTGAAATTGGAGTTCCAGAGCATCGTCATGCAACGTCAGCACCCAGACACCCTGCCTCAGCCTTACGCATCAAGTTTGCCACTCTGCTTTCACTGCCCTCACTCCCCATGGAGCGTGCATGAGGTGTTGCTCGTAGTTTCTTAATATTCCTTTTAACAGCCCTGAAAACACTCACAGGGACAGGGCATCCACTGACCTGCCAGCCGAGCCCAGTGTGCCAAGAGAAGGGTTTTGTGGCTGGTCCGGACACGGCGACGCCTCGCAGGGAGGAGCCCCTTCCCCAGCATTGGGGCTGGACCAGCTGGGCGAGAGGCACGGGGTGCAAACGGTCCACATCTGTTTCATGGCTTACAAAGAAAAACTCTTTAAAAAACCCCACATTTTGGAGGGGCATCAGCATCTGGAACAGGTTGCCCAGAGATGTGGTGGAAGCCCCATCCCTGGAAACGTTCAAGGTCAGGTTGGACGGGGCTCTGAGCAACCTGATCTGGTTGGAGATGTCCCTGCTCCTTGCAGGGGGGTTGGGACTGGGTGGGCTTTGAAAGTCCCTTCCAACCCAAACCATTCTGTGATTCTATGATTCTGTCCCAACCGGATAGAATCTGGAAGTGCCGCATGTAGGAGAAAAATCAAAGCTGGCTCCTCCAGAGGTTTGAACATATGAAAAAGTGTCAAACCACCTCATTTTTCAGGACCGTGAAAACTGAAGCATCTCAGGGTCACGTGGAGCCGTGCCAGCCCTGTGAGGTTTCCGACACCTTCCGATAACCAGCTGGGATCTCCGCTGCAGATCACAGGAAGGCAACAGGAATGCCGCTCACGGGGGAGGTTTTGCACGCCGGGGAGGATGCGGGTCAGCCGCGCTTGCTCCAGCTCTGCCGTGCTGCACAGGGTGGCTATCACCACCAGAAAATAACAGCCATCTGCTTTGAGTTGCCCAGAGCTGACCATGCTCAGCCCTGCTTCACGCCAGCATTTGCAATTCTGGGCATTCAGGGACGTCCCACGGGGCTCCGTGCCAGAAGCGTTGCCCGGGCTGTGGATGTGCCAGGACAGAGCTGACCCACAGGACAGGGGTGATTTCGCAGCAGCCAGGATGCTTTCGCACCATCCCTTTTGCAGGAGGAGATCAAATGCAGAGCGAAAAGGCAGCGACTTGGATGCTTCTCAAAAATTAAAATTCTCCTTGGTAAGAAGAAAGCAAGAGCAACACCAGGCGTTGGGTGATACCTTTTACTCAAGAAAAATAGTTTTGAGTGGAAGCTTTGAAAAGAAGCGCACACTTACTTGTAACATAAATATCAACAGTGTTTTTCCAGAGATTTACCCTGGAGGGAGGCGACCACAGAAATGAGACTGAACAGCTTCAAATCAGATCTGGTGAGGGGAGAAGGCTCAAAACACGCACAACGACCAACGCCACCGAAAAGGCAAAGAGCAGACGTGTGATGGGATGCGATGGCGAGGACTGCGGCAGGCTGGCCAAAAACCCTTGGCTGGAGCCGGGAGGTCACCACAGGCACCTGCAATGCTGGGGAAGAGGATTAGCCCGGGGGAAGGGGGGCATTCCGCTGCTGATGGATTTGGAGGACGCACTCCAACCCCTTTCCGGAAACAGCGCATCCCAAGCCGGCATCGGAGCATCCACAGCGCATCTGGCTCCTCCTAAATAAGTGTTTTGTAGCACCGGCTGCACCACTCCCGGCTTTAAAACCAGTAATGAACCAGAAGTATTAATGAAATAACACTTGTGAAGAGGGGGGGCCAGCCCCAAGGGGTACAAACAGCCCTGCACACAAAACCCCTTCCCTGCAAGCGCAGCCCCTGCCTCTCCTCACCCTGGAAACGTTCCCTCTCCAGTTCCCGCAGCATTTTAAGAGCAGATGTCAGTTTTTCTGAACATTGCTCTTCATTCACAATTTTTTTTACAGGCAGGTACGAAAGCGGGTAACCTCACAGCATGTCACAGGGAAAAAAAAAATCCTGATTTCCTCTTGCCCAATTAGGAACATTTTGTGTAGTCTCTCCCGAAATTCAAAGGTGCTCGCAAGGTTTCAGTGCCTCAGCATTTCTCCTAAGGGAAAGGAATTGGAGGAGGAGGGAAAAAAAAAAAAAACAAAAAACCCCGTAGCATGTTTATGAATCAGACTGTTCAGCGTGTGTTTCGGGGGTGGAAAAGGTGGGCGATGCGCAGAGGAACAGAGAGCAGAGTTAGATGAGTCAGAAAATGCTGCTTTTCCTCTCCTTACTGGCATCGCAAATACTTCAGCATGAAATAGAAATTTTCTTTCTTTCTTTTTTTTTATTGTCACGAGAGAGCTGGAGCGTAACCTTGGCTGGTTAGCAACCGCCGGCAGCTAATCTGACATTGAAGCACAACTAGAGCACAAGCAGGGGCGCGCGCACGCACACGCGTGTGCCGATGGACACGCACACACACAGACCTGGGTATCGGTGGGGAAAAGGATGGAAAAAAACAATATATCAGTGGGCTTTGCCGCTGCTGGTAGCAAAATGGAAGCTCAGATGCACGCTCTCACCAAAGAGCGGAGAGCTCCGCGCAAATGAGCCTCGGTGGGTTTCGGGAGAGCGGCGACACATTGTAGGCTGGGTTTGGGCTTGGGGATGTCACCTCCTCCTGCCCAGGGAGGCACAGACATGCAAAAATACACACGGGGGATCCGAGGTCCTTAAATAAAGCTCAGAGAGATGTAGAGACACGTTATAGGTGAAAAACCAATTTACTCCTGGGCTTTGAGCCATGACGTCAATACTGTTATCCTCGCGGTGAGGCGCGGGGGTTTTGAAGGAGCATCGGGTACCACATTAGGGATCGGCCCCAGGAGCGGCGAGGGTAAAGGAGGGGATGGGCGAGACCCCAGGAAGGGCTGACGGGCAGGGCCCGATCCTGCCTCCTGGCCTTTCCCACCACAGGTGGCTGTGCCGGGGTCAGGAGAGACGAAACGCAAGAGGAGATAAACACCCCCGTGCCGCAAACAGCCCCGCGCCTGACTCCTCTGACATTCACAGTCCATTTAGATTACCGACGGAGCAAACAAAATTATGCATACGCATTAACGCTGGCAATATCCTGCCTGAAACGTACGCTCATTTACACGTGGAAATCCATTTAGAAGAGAGAAATCAGAGTGATAGTTAAAACAGAAAATCACTTGACTGTCCGCAGGGCAGCTCCCGCTTACATCCATCGTTCTTTGGCAAAACTGAAATCATTTCAGGGTAAATTGTGTCCCTGGTTTTAAGCTTAGAAAGAAAACACATTTGCATCCCTGCATCCTCCTGTTCAGTCTATTATAAAATAAGAGATGGGCACTTTTTGCTTTCATATTTTTTTTTTTTTTTTTTAAAGTGTTGTGGTCTAAAAGCAACCTGTGGAACTCGGTGCAGACAGGTGGGAGGAGGCGTAGAGGAGCGCCAGCCCGGTACGCATGGACCATCCAAAGCATGGATGTCAATTAAAACTGACTTAGAAGATTCAGGAGCCTTTTGAAGAATCGCCACGGTGAGACCTAAACGTCCTATGGCTTCTCCAGTTTCCCTGGCAAGTGAAACAGCTGTGCTGACAGCGCCGATGACAGATCTGGAACTAGAGCACGAGCTCTTCCTAATGGAGAAATATCTTCTTCCAGTCCCGTAATCTCTCTGCTGGCTGCCAAGCCACGCACTAGAGATACTGAATAATCAGTATTGCTCTCTGTTTCCCCCTGCAAATATAAATATGAGCACTGGAACTGGAAAAGCAATTTTAGGCTCCAAAAGAATACCTGCCTCAAAAAACTTTTTTTTTTTTTTTTAATGTAAAACACACCAATGGCCACTGCTTCTCACTTGACGTTTGAACTCATTGCAGCTCGTATTTTTCAAAATGCATCAACACAATTTAAAAAAAAGCAAAAAAAAAAGCAGACAGTAGCTCTCTAAAGTACGTCGGGAGGCAGCTTTTAAGAAAGATGATGTATTTCGGATCGTGATTCATGACTACACTGGCAGTTTGATTCCAGGTTTAGAAGGAAATGAATGAATGTGAGACAGGAGGGTGAGAAAATGAAACTAGCTGGAGCTGAAGGTCTGCTCTGCGCCTCGAGTCACGCAAGATTTGAATTTTCTTCCTCCTTCTGCACAAGCTCAAGCAAGTCGCCAAACTGCCCTGCACTTCCGCTGCCCGAGCTTAATTTAAGCCTGAATTAAAGTGCAGTTTAATACAGGCCATCATCAAGACCCGTACTCGCTGTCTCACGCAGCTCCCAAACGTGGCGGCTCTCCCAAACGCAGCACCCAAGGGCACCCGGGCGCAGTTGGGGAGGTCGGCTCCTGCGGCTGTGACACAACCTGTGAGGTCTCAGCGTGCTGGAAAAAAGGCTATTTGCTTAACATCAAGGTTTTAAAACAAACAAACCACACAGGGTCCCGTTCTGCATGATTTTAAGCCGTGCTAATCTGTCTGCATCTCATCTGCCCTGAGAAAAATATAAACACTGCAGAAAAATCGCAAAAATTCAGCATTCTTGAAAGTCTTTAACCACATTTTCACCGATGCTGCACTACCCACATTACTGCTCTTCAAGGTCCGCGCGCATCGCTGTGAGCTGTGCTGCACGGGAGATGCAGAGCTCTGCTTTGAAGGTGAAAGCCAGCGGATGTCCCAAAGCCAGAAGCTCTTGTAAAACAAGAGCCTGCGAGAAGCCCAGCACTGGACCGTACTGGAAGCAAAACCGTAGAGAGAGGCGAGCACAGGGCCATTGCTTGAAAGAGGGGGAAGGAGGAAGGAAAAGAAAAGAAAAGAAAAAACCAAAACAACCAACATAATTGCCACTGCTAACCCTTTGGTTTGCACCTACATCATCGATTCGAGCTCCCTTTTTCAAGGCAGGGAGCCCGGTGCCACCGCGCAGCCAACGTGCCTGACTCAGTGCCAGTGATTCACTTGGGCAAACAGGGGGACGAAGCCTCCGCGAGCCCCGGGATCACGATGCCTGTGGGCGATGCGCTGCTGCGCGGCACGGACCTGCTCCACGGGAAGTGGGGATGGTGGGCTGAACAGGTGAAAGACGGCGCAGAAATGCTGGGAGCAGTTAAACCTTGGTATCAGACTGGCGCACCTCTTGGTTAAGGATGCGTTTTGCGTTCAGCCCCTCAAAGCAGAGGGATGGCTCCCATCCCAGCTAACAGGATGGGTCCCCCCAAAATCAGGTCAGGCGTGATGCTCCACTGTGTACACCTCGCACAGAGTGTTCCACAGTAAGAGCTCCCAGTCCTGCCCTGACCACACCAACGCAGGGAATGGAGCAGAAGGTGCCCAGTATGGAGGGCACAGGTGGGAATGGGGACCCTGAGTTCAGGACACAGGACTGCGGCTCGCAGGAGAGGCCCAGCCCGCTGAGCCCACCTAACGCAGCGTTCCCAAGGAATAACGGCGCAGACCACAATCCTGCCGGCGTCCAGCCAGGCCTTCCTTAGCCTCGTCCGTGAGGGTCAAGCAAAAAGCAGATGCAACCCAGGAGCGAGTTCACATGCTTGGCTCTTCGCACAACTCCGAGAAAGGACTGGCTGCTCCAACGCATAGGAGCAAACTCACCCCAAACCCTCCAGTTTCTGTACACAGTTTACAACCCTCAGCCTGAACATCCAAAAATCAATATTTACCAGGTTCAGGCACCCCAGCAAGTCAAGCACTTAAAACCACCAGCCTCAAAATCCCCCAGACCAAACCCAGGGGTATGTCCCGCTGCCCCAAAAGAGTCCCCCTACCCCATCACCCCCCTCCCCCAGCAGCACCCACAGCCCAGCCACGAGCCGGGTCCCACCGCCACAGCCCCCTCGCTCCCATTTTGGGGCTTCCCCCTTCCACCCACCGGCAATGGGGAAACTTCCCCCTCTCATTCCTGCCCGACGTGCCCGACGTACCCGCCTCCCCGAGCCTCCGCCGGGGGAATCGATCCCCCCGGTGACCGCCGGTGCTGCCCGCACGCTGGCTAATTGCCCCTTAATTGCAGCCGGCAGGTACTCCCCTAATCAACAGGTGCCCCACAGCGAATCCCCACGGGACGGGGGAGTGCTCCGCGGGGGGTTCCCCAGGGCAGCACCCCGGTCCCAGTGTGTGTGTGGGGGTCCCGACAAAGGGTCCCATCCCCGTGTCCCCCCCCCCCGCCCCGCACTAACCATTGAGCCCGTACTTCTCCCGGTTGCGGCGGACCTGCTCCGGGCTGAGCCCGCAGCTCTCGGTGACCCCGAAGCGGCGGAGAACGTCGAGCACCGGGATGCTGTGCGCTGCCTCCATGCCCGGCCCGGGGAGGGGAGGAGGGAGGGGGGGGGCACGGAGGGGGCAGAGGGGCCGCCGCTCAGCACGGCGCTGCCTCGGCGCCTCTCCGCCCGCCACGGGAACGGGGCTCCCCGCCGCCCGGCCCGGCACGGCACGGCCCGGCCCCTCCCGCCGGCACCGCCCCGCCCGCCGCTTCCCCCGCCTCCCCCGGGGCCGCCCCCTCCCCGCGGGGCAGTCCCGCAGACCGCACCCGGCGGGGGGGGAGCTGGGGTGACCCCTTGGCAGGCCAGGCTGGGTCCTCCAGACGTGCCCCCCCCCACCCCCCCGCAACCTCTTAATAAAATTTAATAAAATTATTTCCAAACTTCTCGGAAGTGCTGCTGGCGGCCAGGGAAACCCGTCCGCGGAAGGGGAAATAGCCCCAGGTTGCTGGTGGTGCTGGGAGAGATGGGGAGGGGTTGCTCAGCCCCTGTCCCCGGGGCAGAGAGGGTCTCTGCCACCGCCCCACTTCCAGATGGAAGTTGGGCATCCCCCACCCCGCTCCTCCCAAGCAGAGCAGGTCCCTGTCCGTGTCCGTGTCCATATCCATGTCCCCGTGTTCGTGTCCATGTCCTTGTCCATGTCTGTGTCCATGTCTGTGTCCCTCTGTGGGGTCAGGGTCTGGTGGCAGCCCTGGAAGCAGGAATCACCGCCAGACGCTTGTTAAAACCACCTCACCAACCCCGTCCCCACCGACGCACCGCATCCGGCGAGAGGCAGCTGCGCTGCTCCGCTGCCGTCTTTCGAAAAGAGAAATGGAAAATGTCACCGCAGGGAGAGGTGGGAAGGAATCGAGGCGCCTCGCACGTGGTAACACCCGAGCGCCAGCCTGCCCGTGTGGGTCCCAAGACACCCTGGGGTGTCATGCTTGGCGCTGCTCAGCGCTCCTCGTCCCCGCCGCACAAGGCAGAGCATCCATATTCAAGTGAATGGGCTCGCTCTGGGGGCTCTCATGGTTTTTGGAACGATACAGCACAGCACGGCTGGCCTTGGCCCCTCTCGCCGCCCTTTGAACCGGGTCCCTGTCCCCTTCCTGCTGGGCTCAGGAGGGGCCAGCGCCCCAGTTACACAACGCAAGCGTTCTACACCGCTCTTTTGCAACCGTTACAACCGGTACCTAAATGACTGTTTCTAGCAGATGCCCCATGCAGCAGAGACAAGCAGCAGCAATGTGATGAGTTACCTGATCTGGAGAAGGAGAGGTGCCCCCAACATCCGTGGGTGCAAGGGTAAGGGCTAACAAGTTCAGGGTAATGGCCACCCCTCCCATCTGCAGCACTTTAACACTCAGTGCACTTAACTGGGCTCTTCACTCCAGCACCTTTCCGTGACCCGGCTAAAACCCGCTCCCAGTGACTGTCCCCACGTGAACACCAACTTCTGACTTTTCAGGTACTTCCAGTTTTCCCACCGCACCCGCTGCTGGAAGGAGCTGATGGCAACCGGTGCCGCTTTCCAGCCGTGGGGAGCAGGAGCGGGCTGCGAGGTGAGACAGCTGGGGGGTGAGGAGCCCAGCTTCTGCAGAAATGCACCCAAAGCGGAGCCCGGAGACGGCGGCGAGCGCAAGGAAGTGGCAGCAGACATCTCGGGGAGGAGCTCTAGCTTTTTTATTTCTATGTAAATTCACTTATAGAAAACGTTTTGCAGCTCCCACTGGAGCAGAGATCCTGAAGGAAACGTAGGTTCGACTTTTAGTTTCTTAAACTCATTTTTTTTCGGTTCACGACAGCCGACGGCGTGGGAGGCGGAGGGGTGCTCTCGCCGAGCTGCAGCCCTGACGGGCCCCCCCCCGAGCGGTGCCGCAGGCCCTGCTGCAGGAAGCGCAGCTCCCAGCCCTGCAGTCTGGCCTCGCGTCAAGCTCTGTCATTGCACTCATCTGCCTCTCGTGACCGTTCTGGGGGGAAAAAAACGGTGTTTCTGCTACTGAGCCCCCCTGGGCAAGAGTGCTGGGCTCAGCCCCACGGCTCTCCAGCTCAGGGAGAACTAACACGGTCTGATATTGTTCAAATAGAAACAAGCTCTTGACAAGGTGGGCAGAGGACTTAATGCAGCAGATCATCCCCAAAACTCGGGAACTGCCCTCAAAGCGGTGGTGGGAGCCTCCTCACAGGCAGCTGCCCCATACCTGTTACCCTGCTCCAGGGCAAATGCGCTGCCCTAGAGCAAGTTTTTTTTTAAAGAGGGATCTTCGTGTCTTCCTAGGCGTGATTTGGGGAAGCCCCCACACAGCAGCCTGGCAAATGGCCTTCGTCTGTGCCCAAGAAGGTGAGGGACTGATCTAACACTCATTGTGCATTTCCTTCAGTAACCTCCAAGGATTTCCCCTCCAAGCCCTCCTCTCGGCCACCCTCAGGGACATCCCGCTCGGTGCCGCATGAAGACCGGCTCCTGGTGCTCCTGCTCCTCCCAGTCTCATCAGGTGATGCCCGTCCTTGTACTGGAAGAAAGCACGAGGACAATGTTCCAGCTCCAAAAGCTGAAGCCTGATGAAGCTGGGAGCGATTGAGTTACGAAGGGAACATCTGGAGCTCTAGCAATAGGCAGCACCACCCGCCCCACCTATAATTAAGCAATCCATGAAAATTATTAGGAACTGGGAGCCATAAATCACTCAGCCCAACAATGACCAGGGAGGGAAAATGATCTGGAGTGAAAACACCCTCAATATTGCAAGTGAAGGGCTGGGGGAGCGTGGGGCTCCATCCCCGTGGTTTGGGGGATTCCCTCAAACGAAAGGCAAACCTCCTTGTTTATCTTGGCTTCCCCCATGGTGGTGATTTTTGGAGGCAGACAAGCTTAAGAGGGTCATAAAAAGAAGAAAGGAGTGGGTTTTGCACGTCCCAAGCTCTGGAGAAGGTTACTTAGCCGCAGCCGCGGTGCAGGAGGGAGAGCAGGGCCCAGCTGACTGAGCGCTGTATGGGGTGTGGAAGTTACAGCTGGTTTTAATTTTGATCTTATTTCTACAAAAGGAAATTGGGAATAATTCTCCCAAAAGCCCTGGATTTGCACTGCCGTGCTCCTGGGCTGGGGGCGAGGGGAGTGGGACAGCCGAAGCCGCTCCAAAGCCGGTTGGAGTCAGCAGAAAGGCTGCCAGCAGCGCTGAACCGCCGCCACGCTTCTCGCCCCGAGGATTTTACAGCCCGTGGAAGATTAATCCTTCGTCTCCACTTTGTTCCTCGGAGATGGGGAAAAAATTATGTTTGCTGGAAAGGCTGAGGGAGCAGCCTGCGTGCTGGTAACCAGCCCCCGGGCTCCAGCACGCGAAACAGCGATGGATAACGCAGGCTAGGCCAGCCTGAGCGCAGGCTAACCACGGCTTTCAGGACTGTCAGCGGCAATTACGGCTTGAGGGATGGGAGAAAACGGACAGGGCTTTCCGCTCACTGTATTTCATCCTCTTTGTTTCTGCGGCAACGTGTCTGCACTCCCCGCTCAGGTCAAGTTTGTCTTAGTTTGGAAGTGGGTGATAGACGAAGGAGCCAGCCCTTGGTGCGTGCCTTTAACGCCATTTCGGGAATCTCATTTAGCCCCTTGCCCACACCTGCAGCTGCCCCCATGCGTTGCTCCCAGGAGAGGAGCCCTGAGCCTAAAAAGAACAAATTCAGGCTTAACCGCCCCAAACCAAGAGGCCGATGCCGCACAAGGAGGTGCAAATCCCTTCTGTCAACAGCTCTCACCTTCATGAAGCGACCCAGGGTTAGGTGCCCTCCCCAGGCTCCGGGGCCGTCACACGAAGAGGTGTGAATTTGTCAAAAGTTACAGTGCCATCACCCCTTGCCACCCCACTCCCAGGCTTTCTCCACCGCATCCCCCCAGTTCACGTGCAGCAAATCCCTGTCCACGTGGGAGAGTCAGGAACGGCTTTTTTTTCCCCACAGCGGCTTAAATATTTGCTTTTCCTATGGAGAAAAAAAAAATAATACTCCTTGAAATAACAGTTTGAGGCTCTTCTAAATGTTACACACCGGCCGACCTTTCGGAGCCGGGTTTAGGGGTTTATCTCTAATCCCCCAGCCAGGACTCCCAGCAGCTGCGGGCCAATCCTGCTCCCTGAGGGCCGGATCCAAAGGGCACCAAAACATCAATCCTCACCGCCGCGACGCCCGGGGCTGCAGCTCCGGTATTTCCACCCTCGCTGGAAACACATCGCCTCGGCTGGGCGTCCTGCGCTGCCCCGCACACCTTATGGAGGCGCAGGAGCGTGGTGACCGTCAGGATTTGGCTTCTCGGAGCATAAATGCAGCTGTGGAAGGGGGCAGGGAAGCACCAGCCCTGCCATACATCCCACTGGGACACAGGGGATGATGTGGTCTGCGGCAGGCCCGGCTCTGCAGAGATGGAGATCCTGGGAACACCTGGCCAGCACAGGATTTCAAGGCAGGCAGGAGGTTACGTTTAGGGAAAATGAGGAGGAACGCTCCGTACGGACAAGCCTTTTCCGTTGGGAGGCAATGGGTGGGACCATTGCCCTATTTTCCAGCTCTGCTCCCACTGCAAATGTCTACGGGGCATAGGATTCCCAGTGTCAGGCAGCATTTCCAGTGGCAGCTATACAGCATATGCATTGAGGTTACCTTTCCTTTCAGGGCTCTGACCATAATTAAGCTGGAAACGGGGCTTTCCTAAGCACAGTGCCCCAACTGGGGCGTTTCCGGAGCCATCGCCCCAGCTCTGCCGGCTGGATTTGAGCGAGGATCCCACGGCATTTCCGAGCTCCCTGGCATCTTCCCCACAGCCAGCAGCAGCACACTTAGGAGCCTCTGTTTGTGAATCCAGACCTATATTGGGCAACTTTTTCTTTCTTTTTTAAAAACTGTATTCCAATCCCTTTCAAAGGTAGGAAAATACATTAATATCCGTCAAAGGGGGAACACTGTGACATTCTGATGCTCAGATGGGTTTTTCCCTGATGCAAAATATCTCCTGGAAAAAAAACCCCTGCCTTTGTGGCGCGTCAATCCCAGGGTTTTTGCTGGAGTTTAGGAAACAGTGAAAGCAAATATCCCAACAGGAGGCTCCAGGGCAGCGCCGAGCAAGCCGGGCGCCCTGCACGAAGCTGCGGCTGGGCTGATGTTTGAGGTGGTTAACTCAGCCCGCTGGCTATGGGCAAAATTTCACTCCACGCTTCCCTCCAGCAAAAAAGCACAAGCCAAAAATGGAAAAATGTCTGGTTTTAACTAAGCAGAACGAGCGATTCCGGCTCTCCATGGAGATGCAACGTTCACCGAGGGGAGGGTAAGGGCTGGCGGCACGCTCGGCACTGAACCAGCATCAGTGGGGTTTTGCCTGCCTTTCATTCACATCTTTCCCTCTGCTGCCACATGGGCATCGCACAATATCACAGTGCAAGGAACCGGCCCCCTCCAGCCACAGATCTACCCCCACGGAGGAGGGCACCCATCCCAGCACCAAGCAGCCTTTTCGGAAGCGGAGGGGACATCGGCCCCCAGCGCGCTGCGCGTGATGATTTGCTGGGACTGTTTTTTTTTTTTTAACCACGCAATTTCTTTTGAAGGCCGGTTTTCCCAGGTCTGGAGGGTGGGAAATGGGGAAACTAGGGGTTTCGTGACTGCACCGAGTCCTTCCCGCAGTTTCCTAGGAGATTGGCTGCCCACGCTGAGCGATGCTGAAGGCAGGACTGGAGCTGGTCCCCTGCCCTGCACCATATCCCCCCTGCAAGCCGCCGAGGCCATGCTGCCGAGCCCTGGGACTGATCTCAGACAGCAGCCGAGCTGCAGAGGGAAAAATAAAAATGGGGAAAACAAATAGAGAGGGGAAAAAAAAAAAAAAAAGAAAAAAAAAAAAGGGAAATAATTATGGAAAAATACAGAAAAAAAAATTTAGGGGAAAAATTGTGGGGAAGAAATGGGAAAAAATGGGGAAAGACATAAAATGGGGAAAAAATAATATGGGGGGAAAAAAATATGGGGTCCAGGCCCTGTGCACCAGTGGGATGCCCTCCCCATGGCAGAGAAAGGCAGCCAGGATGTGCCAGCATCATCTCTTCAGCTGTGAAATCCCGCCATGGCCATCGCATCCCGACCCCGAGCGGGGGACGTGGGACGTGGTTCACTAGGACGGAAAATAAAACCAATGCACAGCCCGGAGCTGAGCATCTCTCCTTCCTCCGGGCTCTTCGCTGCCTCCAGGCCATCAGAAATGTGCCAAAATGGGACATTCAGTGGCGTCTTTTTCAGCAGCGGGGCTCGGGGAAATGACCTTTAGCGAGGATGGGAACCCCGGCCCAGCCAGCCCCGCTATTTTTAACCGAGCGTCAGGCCGAGCGATGGCGGGTTTCCTTCCTCTTTCTCTTTCGTGAGCGCTGAACAACGGAAAACCAGATAAACCTGCACAAACCCTCCGCTTTGAGGCAGGGAAGCCCATAAGAAAAAAAAGAAAAAAAAAAAAAAAAAAGGTAACCCAGGACATTTCCCTACGTCATCGGGATGGACGGTTCAGGCCATGAGTTTCTCTACAAATTGGGAAAATGCAGTAGTGACTCTACAGATGCTTTTTTATTTTAAAAAAAAAAAAAAAATGCAACCAAGGTAAAAGGGACCGGTTTGATTGGGCAGTCAAGCTGGAAGGAACAAGGGAAAAATAAAAAGTAGCAGCACTATTTTTTCAAAAAGTCCCAGGATCTTGTTCCAACACTTTCTAAACAAAACAAAACAAAACAAAAAAAAAAAAAAAAAAGAATTTTTGCCTTTACGGTGACACAGATTTAACTCCATTTAAGAAGGGTAGGAATCAAAAAGAAAAAAATAAAACAGGAAAACACAAGTGTTTTGCATCAAAAAATCTTTAGAGTTGTCTGTCAGTCGCCGGTGTGATGACTGTATTTACAGATTCTGATAGTGTCTGTGTTTTGCAGGTAGTCTACAAAAAAAGTGGAAACATTACGTGGAGGGAGACATATATGTATTTAGCTATTTATAGCTCACAAATATATCGAGTGCTACCTACGCGCAACATAAAAGAAATTGTTTGCCAAATACTTAACATGCTGCTGTCGGTTTCTCCGATTCTCTTCCCTGGAAAAAAAAAAAAAAAATCCTACATTAATCAGAGAGCAAAGATACAGCATGGCAGGAACAGCTTTGGGCTGCGCGGCGGAAGGACGTGTGCGGCTGCTCAGTTCATTTCGGTTTGGATGCCGAGCCCAGGAACGCTGACAGCTGCTCATGCCGAAGGCAGTGGCCTTTGTGGGAGACGTAAAGCTTTTTTCCCCACTATTTTTTGCCCGTGTTTTCCCAGCTTGAGGAATTGGTGATTGTTTCCCGGTTCAGCCATCATGCCTGAGCATCCCTCCCAATCAAGTTACTCTTGTCGTTGTTACTTCTCCCTGGGCTTGGACCAAACAGGTTCAGGCTGTGCCTGTGCCCAGAAACCCAGGGCTAAGGAGGCAAAAGGAAATAACACAACCCAAAAACCCCAGCTCTTTGAAATTCCACTTGTTGCACGGCTCCAGGGACCAGGGCTTCGGGAGCAAACACCTTCCTGTGACGTACGGTAGCGTTGTGAGCAGCATCCCTGGTGTTGGCTGTGAGACCCTGGGAGAACGTGAGTGGGATTTGCCAGCCCCCGCCACCGCAAGCCGCATCTCGGCCGTGTCTGCGCGGGTGCAGGCAGGGTCCCCAGCCAGGGCCACCGCTGCAGGCACCGCTTCTGCCAGCGGCGGCTCAGGTTGGCACTCACCACCCCGCAGCCCTCCCTGCGGACCCCAAACCGTGTGCAAAGCCATCGTGGTTTCACCACGGGGAAATGCCACATCTTGTCCTCCTCACACCACGGGCCAATCCTCCCTGCTCTTATTTTTAATATATATTTTTTAATGAAGTCATGGCTTGCTGTGCTCTCCTGCTTTTGCTCACCTGAGCGCAGAGGCTCCATCCCAGGGGGCTCCCTCCATCTCTGGGCTTTTCCAAAAAACACTTTTCATTTGCGTGCAATTCCCGACCCTGGTCCCTTCCCAGGGATCTCCGCAGTGCTGCCGCCACTGGGGCTGTGCACGGATAAAAGCGGGGAGCCGGCGGCCGAGAGGAAAACCCTTGGGCGATCAAGGGTCTGCAAAGCAGATCAGCCGCCAAGATGTCCCCCCAGCTTTTTGGGCAGGGGCGAGCGGGGGCTCTGGGACAGAGCCAGGTTTCACTCGCCACCCCTGGCACCGGCGCAGCAGAGGAGGCCCTCGGCGTGGCGTCACTGCGGTCGGAATGTCGGGAACAACCTTGCCACAAAAATCGAAGCTGAGAATCTGAAAATAAAAATATCACACATGATTTCAGGCTTGCTGAAAGCATGATTGACTGTTTAATTCCCCCCACATACACACTGCTTTCCTCCTAACCCGGGTGACTCAACCCTGGCACAGCCGGGGAGGCTTCTCCTGGCTCCTGCCCTCACCGCAAGAGTGGAAAACGTACCCTCTCGTAAACGCCGGCAGCAATAATCGAGCCCGGCGCTCGCGGGGCCCATCCACTACTGCCAATTAAAACAGAGCCAGCGGCGCTCTCCCACTCTCAGCCCGGGTGGCAAAAGCACCCGCCGCCAAGAAAACACTCTCCATTGCCCCGGGATGCCGCTGCTCCTGCTGAACCTCAAACCATGAGGTCCATGCCGCGCCCAAGGGCTGGGGATGCCGAGCGGCTCAGCTGCCGGGCAGGGGCGCGTGAGGCAAAGGCCTGCGGGACCCGGCAGGGTGGGAAAGCCAAAACCAGCGATGGGTAAAACGCCACCGGGCCAGAGTGCCGGTGCTGCGGTTTGGCCTCTGCTTCCCGTGACGGCCATGGGAAACACTCCCCATCAGCCTGGGCCTGTGCTGGGCTCTGTGCTTGGCCAGACAAGGCATGGGGAGGAAATCAAACCCCACGGCTCAAGGGAAAAAGATGAGACCCACGGGATAACTCGTGTTTTATTCCTGGGCAAAGCTGCAGAGAGGAAAAGCGAGCCAACAACGTGAAAACCATCGGTCCCATGCCAAGGAACTGGAAAAATACTGTTGAAGAAAAACGGGCTCCTTTTGGGGCTGGCTTGTTGCTGGGCTGCCCGCTCGTGTGGGACATCAGGGCTGGGATGGTTTTGGTTTGCTCTGCTTATTTTTGGTATCTATAAATGTTCATCATTTACTAACCAAAGCAGCCCACCACGGGAAGGGAAATAAACCCTCGGCTGGCCCAGCTCCCCTTCCTGGCGACAAGGAGTATCAGCAATTTCAAAGTTCACCTTTTGCCGGTGGCATCGCTGCTCCCCAGCCCAACCCCAGCAATTAACAGAGCTGACCCCATCCTCATCCCTACACGGTTTCACTTGCGCCTCCCAGCTGTAATTTTGCTGTGCTATTTCTTGGCTTTGACGTTGCTTTTACACTCCAAGCTTCTAGCTGTAGACATACAGTGGGTGCTCTCCAAATGAAACCCAGAATTCCTACATTTAGAATCCAGTACTTATTTTAAAACCTCGCCATTACATGGCGGCAGCACGACGCCGGGATGGGAGAGACCTTGCGGGCACGGCGAAGGTTTTTCCACCGTGAGCAGGTTTTCCCCAGGGAGGTTTAATGCAGCAGGGAGATGTTTGCCCAGCCCTGGCCACGCCATGCTGCTCTTCACAGGCATCCAAAGGCCCACAGTTCTGCACACCAAAACACCCTCCAAAGCTCGGAAGCAAAGGCCACGGTGTTTCCTTTCTGCTTTTTCAAGCTTCCCTAGGAGGCCAGAAGCTCTCTCTCCCCAGTCAAGCTGATCACACAACATCACGAGCCTGTGAACCCACTTTAAGTAAAATACAAAGCACCGATTTCACATCAGCATCCAAAGGTGCATAAAGCCTAAGAGGGCTTGGGAGCCACCCAGCCTGCATCCCTCTGAAGATGGAGCGGAGCTGAGCCCTTGTCTCCCACATCAGAAGCAGCCTGTCATAAAAAAAGAGTAAAAAAGAAAAATCTCAAGAACATTTGCTGCTGGAAATGGCTCATGGGAAGGGCGTGATGTCTGGAAGGAGCCTGTGCACACAACGCGCGCCAAGGAACGGGACGAGATGTGGTATCTCCGCATCAGCGCTCGGGGCAAGATGCAAAGAGTGTCCCGCAGTTTGGGGCCACCCCGGGCTCCCAGTTGGACACTGCATTGCCCACCACGAGCACCCTGCACGCCGGCCCCGGAGAAGAACAAACCAAACAGCGAGGTAAATTTAATTTTAACATGGTGAGGAGGCGGCTCTCTGCAGATGGCATCAATACCGGCTCCGCTGCCAGCTCCACCGTGTGTCATCGGCTCTGCTCAGCCTTAAGTGATGCAAATATAGAAAACAATGTCATTGTTGCTAGGATTTTCAGGCTCCGGCTGCCTGGCCAGGCTGAGAGCGCGCGGCGATGCTGGGGAGGGACGGCCATGAGGAACAGCGTTGTTTCAGGTGAAGAGGAAGATGAGTAACTTTCCCAAAGGCTGAGTCCTTCCAGTGCGCAAATGCATTTTTTAAGTGGCTCAGATCTCAGTTATCAATAACTGTTTTGGCTCCTGTGGGCCTCAAGGACATCCAAGTGTGGGTCTCTGGGGGTTTTGGGACAGTGGCAAGAGCCACCCCAAGTGACCCAATGCCCTGGGTTTGCTCAGGCCCAGCCCCAAGCTCCAAACTCACAGAAATATCTCAATGTCAATGTGCAAAACAACCAGAAATTGGTATTTGTAAACCACCAGACATCCCTATTTCCCCCCGAAACGCTCCCCCGGCACCAGGCCAACCACAGCATCAGGGCAGCACCTGCAGCAAAGGATTTTGACTCTTCTGCTTCCAAAAAGCTACCAAGTTCCACCATGTCGCCCAAACCCAGATGGCTGAAGAGCTCCGTTTTTCTACTGGCTCCGAAACCGCTCAGGGGGTCACACATTGCTCCGGGGCAACGCAACCTCCTCGCACACCCCAGGCTCCCCGCAGCAGGGAGACGCCAGGAAAATTAATTCCCACCTAACAAACCGCTGATCCCCCTGCACAGCCCGGGAATTGCAGCCAGAGGCTCCTTCTGCAACCCGTCTCGCTCCGTCCGCCGGCAGCGGGACGCGGGGCGGCCCTGGCGCGGGGCCGAGGGGATGGGGATGGGAAAGCGAAGGGAACGGCCGCGCACAGGAAAGCCTGCGAGTGCTGCGCCGTCCAAACTTCTGACGGCCAGCCCCAGCCCAACCGGCTTCTTGTCCGCGAAAATACACAACCCTGACCCATTTCCAGGGAACGCGAGTGCCCGTTTAAACAAATCCCTGACAAATGAAGGCAAGAAACCATTTCCTCCCCATTTCCTTCCATTAGAAAGGAAACACTGCCATTAATCACCAATAAAGAAATAAAACCCCTGAATGATCCACAGGTGACGGCACGAGTCAGGTCCCTCTCCTCCGGCTCACCGCAGGCCTGACCCCAGGCATGGCCGGGCTCGTTCTGGCCCCGCTGAGCCAAACCGTCGCTCTCTCCTAACCGTGCTATGTTGAAAAAAAAAAAAAAAAAGAAAGATGTGTAGCTGTTGTCCAGGGCACACCATGTGCTGGGGTTAGCTGATGCTCAGCCCTCTGTACACCCTGTTTTATTACTCCAATTAATTTCATTTTTTACTCAAATTTTTTTCCAGGAATGCTTGTGTGCAAAAGCCCTTCAGGAAAAACCAGGCCCCACCTCAAACTCTGGAGTCTCTCAGTAAGAGCCGTTATTTTGCAAACCCTCCATCAGCCTCCGGCCACAGCCACCATTTCACCCCGTGAATCCCACCTCCGGGACGGAGTGCACCCCTGGGTGGCCACGCCAGCGTTTGCAGCCGCAGGGAAGCAGCCGGTCCCTGGAACGCGATGTCCTGGCCAAGCGCTGCCAGGAGCGGCTTGCTGGTAGACAGAGCAATTATCTCCGGCGAGCAGGAGGGCAGCCGCTGTTTCGTAGGAATTTTTCCTGCATTTGCAGACTTGGCTTGGTGCAACGGTTTGCTCTGCCATCCACACCGCGGCCGGCTGGGGCAGAGGGATGTGCTGCACCCCAGGAAGCACCTGGTGCTAGGGCCACGAAGATGATAAAAGGGCTGGAGCACCTCTCTTATGAGGACAGGCTGAGAGAGCTGGGGCTGTTCAGCCTGGAGAAGAGGAGGCTCCGGGGAGACCTGATAGCGGTCTTCCAGTGCCTAAAGGGGGCCTACAAGAAAGATGGGGAGAGGCTGTTTAGTAGGGCCTCTTGCAATAGGACGAGGGGTAATGGTTTTAAAATAGAGGGGGGTAGATTTAGATTGGAAATTAGGAAAAAATTTTTTACGATGTGAGTTATAGAACACTGGAACAGGTTGCCCAGAAAGGTGGTGGAAGCCCCATCCCTGGAAACGTTCAAGGCCAGGCTGGATGAGGCTCTGAGCAACCTGACCTAGTTGGGGATGTCCCTGCTCCTTGCAGGGGAGCTGGACTAGATGACCTTTGAAGGTCCCTTCCAACCCAAACCATTCTATGATTCTAAATCCCTCAAGCCCCATGTGAAACGTGCAAAGGGACTCCCTTTCCCCAGCATGGCATGGGCCGTGGGGTGCTGGTGCCATGGTGCTCATGTTTAAACCACTGGATCGCAGCTAGGATGGTTGCGTGGCCGTAGGATAGGGATGCTGGCAGGTGCTGCCCTGCCTCCTCCTGCTGCCTCCTGCATCCTCCAGTCCCACTATACTCTCACCAGGACCATCCCAGGGATGAGACCTCTCAGGAAAGCAGAGGACAAACCCCAGGGATGTACCCAACACCCCCGTCGCTGGGGCGAGGAGCTCGGGTGCTGCCCTTCAGCCCCAGCCCCCCTTCCGCATCAGGGAGCCAACACTCTCTCCAGCCCAGCGCCACTTCCTGCTCCGGCGCTTATCTCCCTGGCCAGGCGGCCTCGAGGAAGCCCAACACCCTCGCACCATTGCTTGGTGGCTGCCGGCCAAGGGTGCACTTGTGTTTCGCACAAACACAGTGGGGCGCGGAGCTCCCGGGCAGCAGCATCCCGGGGCAGCAGCAGTGGGGTCCATGGAGAAACCCTCACTTGGGGCATGTGCAAACCCCCAAACACCCCCCGAATACAATGCCTCTCACTGATGCACCCGTGGCGCATGGCTTTGCTCCCGCGTGAGAGCTCTCAAGCGGGGAAAGACGGCCCAGCCCATGTCATGTCCCTCATCCCCGACTAACGGGCGCCGGGACCCACTTGGTGAAGGTCCAGCAGCGTCACCCAAACTTGGAGCAGCTCATGGGATGTGTGCCCAGTGGAGTCTGCATCGACTACGTACCACATCCCTGCTCCTGAAAAGTGAGGCTTGCTCTGCGGGCACAGGAGCTAATCACCTGCCATAAATGTCCGACCTGGACCCAAAAACCTTCCTGTCTGCTCACGCATTGCTTGAGCACACAGCAGGGCTTGGCTGCAATATTGCATTTACATGGGAAAAAAAAGGCGGACTGTGCCTCCGACAGCCAGGGTGAATCCCCAGGGGTTTGGTCCTGGCTCGTAGCATCGGGTGACCCTTGCACGGGACGGCTTCCCACGGAGGCCAGCAGATCCCAGCCTGCGTTGTTGAGGTCTTCCTTGAGGTCACACTTGGGGACAAGGCACCAGAGCAGCCATCCCTGCCTGCACACCCACAGCGAGGCATCTCTGCATCAAATTCTGCACCTGTTTTTGCAGGCACACTAAGAGGCAGGGTGGGAATGGCAGGAGGAACCGTGCTGAAGGTGGGTGAGGGTCTGACATTCGAGGTCCCAGGGTGTCCCCAGGGCATGTGAGTGATACGGGGATGCACCCTAAGCTGCCGCAGAGCCTTCAGCGACCAACCACAACCAACAAACAAGCACCAGCCGCTCGGCAAACCTCGGCTGACAACCCACAAACA